>NC_065549.1:17866851-18592090 GCF_022605725.1 Anthonomus grandis grandis
TAGTGTAATTTTGAACAAAAACAGGTTCATCAATGTTTTGCCAGTGTTCGGTTATAGCAACTATTTCTGGAAAATTTAGCTCTTCTAATAAAAGAAATAATTCATTAGTTTTGTGTCTTAAGGACTGAATGTTAAGAAGAAATACGCTAAGCTTGCTATCCGATTTATCAGAGGGTGCTTGATCCTCTGGTCGCGTCACGTTATTTAAAAATTTTTGTTCCTAGACGAGGAACCACTGACAAAATAATTAGATTGACTTTCTCGTATTTTTTGAAGCCTTAAAACTTTTCCTGAAGAAAAGAAGGATCCAAAAGCAGAGAGGTCTTCTTCCACTTCGGCTGCACCAATTCCATAGACGTCGTGGAAACGGATATACAAGCGTCGGAGGGAGTCTATGTTAGTAGGTAGGCCCTCTGAAGCTAGCATTAGCTTGACACTGGTCTTGGTATGACCTTCGAGACAGACGTTGGAAGGCTGGTCATAGAGGTATGCCAAGTAGAGCCTAAGAGTTTTTAAGATTATACCGTCCATTTTCCGCATCAGATTTTTGGGATAGTCGCACCACTGGAGGAGTCATCGGGTCCATATTATGCAGTCCATCATCATCGTTGGCCTTCTCCACAAGTTTAAAGCTGACATTTTCTTGCCCAAATGACTTAGATGCAGCTATCGCATCTTTATCTGAACCAATTTGGAGCATCTTGAGCTGATTTGAGACAGGTTTGGGAGTTAAGGTTTTATTAGCTGCCGGTGAAGAATTTAACGGTGGTAATGGACCCATCCTCCGTCCATCCACTACAGCACCAGCCGGCCATACGTTCGTCTCTTTTAGCTGGCTAAAAAGATCCTTGTTTTGGACACCTACTTTAAAGCTGGAGTTCACACTGTCTTCATTTGGCGTGAAGGGAAAACATCGAATAAAAGCATTAGTCTGGAGCTTATCTTTAACGTAGTGAGCGAGCCGGTTTACTGTATAGTCAGGAGAAATATTGGAGACGATTAAATAATGCCATTCTTCCCTAGTTATGGTTTTCTGAGGTAAAACCGTTATTCTTTTTATAGGGGGCGAAACTTCTGGTTCCTGATCGGTTTGTATACAAATGGAAATGGATCTTTTTGCTATTGGTTGAGTGTATTTAGGGATTTTAGGGATATGTCTAATATGCCAAAGTTATGCGGATAAATACATTGAAAAGTCTTGAAGATCAAACCATTTTAGACCCATAAATGAAAAAAAGAATATCTAAAATTATTTTCATTAAAAAAAAACAAGGCGAATAAAAGAACCGACTTGCTATTTTAAATACCCTAATAAAGAAATATATTAAAATTAGTAAAAAAATAACAATAATAAATGTTAAAATAGGATAACGATTTAGTGATAACTGATTTTATGCAGTTCAGTACTGCACTTTACTTCTTAAAAGAAGTAGTATTCTCTTTAAATAATAATATCCATGTATTTATCTGTCACTGTCACCATTTCTGTAAAGTTCATGACAAAGTTCTGAATAATGAAGGAATTATTTGTACCTCATTGGAAAAAAGTTTTTAATAATAGAATAAAGAAAAAAATTGATTTTGTATAAATGTTTATAATTAAGAGTTTAATAACGTCGGCAAAATTAAATAGAGCGGGACTTTTAATAATTGATCCCCAAGTCCGACAAAACAATACCTACTAGAAGAAACTTATATCATTAACATTATAAAAGACTGAAAAAAATATTGCCCTTAAAATGTATCTACATAACCTAAAAATCCTAATGAGACTGTAATCTTAGGTTAAAAGTTTATTTTCAACTAAAAAGTCGCACTCTGTCGATAAATTTTTACAAAATATTATCGGAAAAAGTGCAGATTTAACAACTGGTAGAATGCAGAAGTTTTAAATTAACTTATATATATTTTTGTGAATGAGTACACCTCATAAATAATAATCGTCCAAAATTTATTTATTATAGATATATTCATTTCAATAAATAAGTTATTATATGAGACAATACCCACCAAACAATTATACACGTATATTAATTAAATAGCAATTTGCTCGAATTTATTAAACCGTTCCTGATGAGTATATGCATACCTGACATAATAATATAATATATACTATGCACCCACACTTTATATAATTAATTTTAATCAAATGTCACATGAGGCTTTGATCCTGACAGATTTTAGAGGTTAAACCTTGGTTGGATATTACCTCCCTATTAAACTGATGAAGACATTTCAGATGACTGAACTATTTAAAAAATTAAACTTTGTCAGTTTATAAGTAAGCGCTACATAAAAAATAAAGTCTAATAAAAATCGTTATAGTTTTCATTTAAATTTGTACCACAGTTTATTGCACTATGATGTCTAGGGTAAAGACCCGAAAACAAAACAAAACAGAGAGCTTAAATGAGAGTAAACTTTAAGTATTTTGCCCTAAGAACAGACAAAGTGCTTTTAATAAACTCCTTAATCCAATTTTAATTCGCGTAAGATAAATTAATATGCGAGAGGGAAACCATTAAGAATCATCGTTTTGTAGAAAGGAAACGACTTTCTAAGCTTTTTTAAGGAATGTACAAGTAAACTAAATAATAGGGAAAAGCTCTCAGACATTCCGCTGTTTTCCTTTCTTCCAAAAGTGCATTTTCATCTTAAATAGAAGAAAATTATTAACTTTATTTTTAATTTGGTGGATACCGATGATAGCCATACTGCCTTTTTTTGTCAATAATCTCTACTTTTACTATGTTTAATTTAAAATTAAATTGAAGATTTAGATCAAAAAGCACATAATGTAATTTAATTCTAAGAAAAAACTTACATGCTTATTAAAAACTTACATGCTAAGATTAAATCAAAGCTAGCAAAGTTGGTCTTTGAGGTTGTTGCAAAAGAAATTTATTGAAAGAAAATGTGCTTATCATTATTGCTAGTACATCTTTACTAATGTTTAGAGACAAAATCATAGAAATTCTAATGATATTGCCTAAAGATATCTCAAAAAGTCAATTTGTAGGAGGGAGGTAATTATTATCTTCAGAGCAAAGTAATGGGATAATTTCGACAGAAAAAAGGCTCACGCCGGTTATAACTATATGAATTATGGAGCAAAGAAAAAAACTGAGGCTATTTTCATCGTTCGACATAGAGTAATACTAAGGCAAAATTACCAATAAATACCCGACCTGCTTATCAGATTTCTTCCTTCAATAAAGACGTCGCGTATGAAAACTTTTCAGTCAGAATAAATTAGCGGTTCACAAATGCTGGATTGAGTAAAGTAGTCTAATATATTGGCTCGAAAGGTCTTCTGGTCTTACTTCAAAGAATTTCATTTTTTATTTTTGTTCTCCGAAATCACCAGAAGTTCATAGTCTACGATTAACCAGTCCGAACAAAAGAATATCGTGTTCAGATTCAGGTTAAGATAGGAAAGAAAGTCGATCTGTTTATTTAAAAAAAATATTTTTTTATTCAAATCATCATATATTCGTATCTTAGAGAACATACATCACCAGAAGGCATCCTTGGCCTCGTCAGAAATAAATGTTATATCTCGAATAATTTTCGCCTTCAAGCGGGAATGATACTAGAGAAAGAGTCAAGAATCATAAAAAAATAAAAACTCATCTTTGAAATGTCTAAAAACGCTAGTCCAAAGTCAGACTTAGGGATTAACGAGAGTATTAAATGCCTTTGTTTCATTTACCAATTTCCCATTTTCCATGGAAGGAGATTACAATACCAAAAACGATAACAATAACGATACTATGTGAGTAATTTTCTTCGAAAATAGAGCTTCAATCAATCTTTAGAGTCACTAAGGATGACGACACCTCTTCAATCAGAACTAATTGAGGTAGAGTTTTCCAAGGAATTCATCTTTCTTACATTTTAATCATTTTCTTTTTTCTCTCAACATTTACGTATAACTACCTTCCTTTTATATCCTACCTCAATTTTTCCTACACTACTACATACACTAAAAGACCAAATCCTCAGAATCACATTAGCAGCCCCATGGTAAAATTCAACCTCAGCCAATTTTTTTTCAAATCTCACTAAAGGCTAAGTAGCAACACATTAATGCAACTTTAAGAAATGCCTAAATTAAATATAATAGTTTGATATATTGCCTCGAATAGTTTCCTGATCTTACTCTAAAGGATTTTTTTCCTAAGAGTCACCGGTCCAAAAGTTTTTAGTTTAATCGAATTTGCCCACGATATTGCTACCTTTCCTCATGTTAAGAAAATAGTAAAATATCTTCCAAAAAATAGTTAGGCGGGCTTATCTTTTTAAAATCATATCAAGACCCCCTTGGTAACAAATACTAAAATCCAATGTAACTCACAGCAACCTTTTAAATCTAATTAGCCTCATCCAAATTAGAAACACTCTTCATTTATAAATGAAAAAGAATACCATGTGATCTCTAGTAGTCCCCAGAAACTCCATCCTAAGAAACAAGGCAGATCAAGTGACAACACATTTATATTACTTACGTAACTGGCTGAATTAGAGGAAGTATTCTGAAACAATGGTATTCCTAACTAAATTCATGAGAAATTGGGATAGTAGCTAAGTCACATTACCAGAAAACTTCTGCTCTTTTTCAGAAACTCCATAGATCTCTATTATATCTCTAGACATCTAGTGGCAAAACCTTGATGTGTCTTTCCCAAATCTTTAGATTAGAACTAGTCGTACTCCAATGGAGTTTTTTCCTTTAGGATCACTTAAAGTTCTTATTTTACGCGGAACCCGCCTAAACAGAAAAAGTGCTTGCGAGAACCACGTGCATGAAGAGTCTGCGGAAGGGAAACTGGTACGGAATTAAGCCGTATTGAACCCATGTTAAGTAATTTTTGTAAGTTTTTGATATAGAACATTTAAATGACTGTTTTTATCTGTAAAACATATGTATTGCCAGACAAATACTCACATCGTTTTACTTCTTCAACACCTATAAAGTTTTCGGGAAATATTAAGAAATTTATCATCATTTTGACCTTATTGCCTTAATATCGTGAGCCAATATAACTAATAAATTCCCCTAATGCGGATAATCCGGAATTATTTCTCCTTGACTAGGCACAGATAACACGAGTTGTCAACACGCGCAATTTAATGTTATCCCGATTTTCTCCAACTGACGGAGTTGTGCACTGATAACTTTAGGTCAACTCCATTCAGTTACGGCTTAACCTGTGAAGCGGAAGCTCCTCCCTGAGAGTGTTGAGTTTTCGCGAGAAACTTTTGTTCGCGCGAGAAGTTTCGGAAGTTTACGATGTTTAAAGTTGGAAGAATTCAGTTTATGTAGGTATTAGATTAAGTTTTTGTTTGTATGCATGATATATTTTTTATGTTTGTGGCACATTGCTGCAGAAGTAAGGAAAAAGTTATAGTATATGTATATATTCTTATTATATCTTATATGTTCGTTACTGCGTATGATATAAAAAAAGGAATATATAGGACATCAGTGCAAATACGTGTAACATTTTAGGTAATTTGTTTTTCCTAAAGGTCGTTTTTTTTCAGGGGCGACAGTTATTAATTAAAAAATCTTAAATTAGAAGATGAATTGAATTATACAGTGCATTTACGATGAAAGAAACAATTTATTTAAAATTATATTAGTATATTTTTCTTCTTTTATTTTTTGGACACATCGATTAGTATTGACATTTCGCGGTTTTTTAAATAAAAAATT
The DNA here is from genome assembly GCF_022605725.1 of Anthonomus grandis grandis. Lineage (NCBI taxonomy): Eukaryota > Metazoa > Arthropoda > Insecta > Coleoptera > Curculionidae > Anthonomus > Anthonomus grandis. The sequence goes on from NC_065549.1 coordinate 17,872,571, forward strand.
TCTGTACAGGGTGCGCCAAGTAGAAACTATGGCGTCAACAAATATTTTGTTAAATAGAACAATATGTATATTATGACGTTGTACATTATATTCTGAATACTTTTTGTATAGCAATATCATATGCCTAAAATCAGCGGTTTGTCAAATATGATATAACAAACTATATAACGGAACATATGAAATTAAAACATAAAAATTTATTCTAAACTTATTGCAAGTAATGTTTAATTTGTTGCCCAAAAAAATGCGTCCTTTGTAATAAAAATTTTGCTTACAGAGTGTCTCAAGTAGAAAGTATGAAGCCGACAATAATTTTTTATGTGATTTCTTAGAAAGTAAGTAGATCTTATTATTTTCCAACAGTTTCCAATTTTAGGACATACTTGATAACAGTTTGTCATGCAGTTGTGAGTATAATGGTCGTACTAAGTTGTCATTTTACGCATCATTTTTTATTAAAATCAATAAATTCAAGTCAATACTGCCCTGTTCGTGAACCACATAAAGACGACTTATACCGACATCAAAATGACGTTTTTAAAAAAGTCTGTGGGCCAAATGTGACCTAAAAATGCGTCGCTTAACGTCATTTGCGTCATCTTGCTACCTGGGAAGTGGCGTTGACTCATCTGCTTTACATACTGCTCGATGTATTTCGGACATTTCAGCCATCTTAAAAAATAATCATCGCGAGTTATTTGCTGATCTAGTTGTTTGTCTATATCTGCCAGTCTCCTTGTTATTAGTGTTCTGGATTTTCTTTACAAATTATCGATGTCATCCTACAATACCAAAGCAATGAAGTAATACGATACGTGTTGATCGCTTTCGAAGTTCCTGCTACTAAGACTCGTTAGTAGAAGGCATCTCGTTCTTCGAATAACCTTGGTTGTGAATTGATTCATTCATTAGTTTCTAATTTTCTGCATGAAGACATGAAAAATATAGCTAATAAACTGTCTCTATATAATATTACACAAACATCACCATATGACCAACGTTCTGCTAGAAAAATACAATTAAATTTATTGGAAAGTAAATTACACTTGGAATCCTGAGTTTTAGATCTTAAGCCTCTTACATTTTAATAAAATGAAAAGCGTATATTGAGACTAAAAAATCGTTGCCACAAATCTAAGTTAAATTTTAAAGAAAAATCTTAGTAAATAAATCTTCCTCACTTCTAATTTGCTTGACATTGCTTCCGGGCATTTTTCGCACTAAAATATTGCCATAATTAATAAAGGACATATTTGTAAGCCTTGACTCTAGTTAGTTCTCCAGTTTTTTTTCAAACGATTGTATTATGATATTCGTTTATAAATGTATTATTTGATATACTTTCAAAAGAATTATTACCTATTATTACCTTCTCTTGTTTTGTTATTAGATGTTAATAGTTGCGCGCTTGATGCTATAGTCCTAAATAGTCATTTTTTATAAGTTCATAGTGACTTAAAATTGGATTCTGTTGCATCTCCGTCAAATGCACTTCTAGGCCCGAGGTTATAATAAAAGTGTAGGACCTATAAGGATAAAAGATTAGATATTTGACATTTTCAAAAACGGTGGAAATAAAGCTTATAACCAATACTTACGTTTATACCTTCAAATAACTTCATGAAAATTTCTCCGAGAATCATTTTTATGTAATTTTATGCAATTTTAAAATTATTTACGGGCTTCTCCAAAAAGTGCCTAACATTAAAACAACAGATGTTCTGCAATTTTAAATAAAAAACATATCAGTTATGACACTTACTAATTTAAGACAAAGCCTTTCAATGTTCTAAGCTCTAATGATAAACTTATAGTATATAATTATTAATATGAGAATGTAGTGGATATATTGTAAAGCTTTCTGAGACATTGTGTTATTTTGTTGTGTTGAATACAGTTTACCAGAAACAGTATGGACCAAAGATGTATAGATTAATTTTCATTTATAATGATATCCTAGATAATAGGTAGTGATTACAAATATGATAATGATATCATCTGCTTCTTCTGCCAGGATAGCTCTCGGAGGATAATATATCTGAGCTAGATGTAAACATGATATTGTATATTTTTAGGAGGTTTTAGAGAAAGACTACCTAACTAGTAAACCATATATTTTTTAAAAAATTAATAGCTAATGAGTACTCAGAAAATCCAAATCACAATATATTCAGTCCATATCTTTTGATAGCCATTATCGATTTAATTCATCTCTTGGTCTACGATGGGCAAGTAGACCAGATCAGAAAAATTCCAAGATATTGTGGTTTACCTGATTAAAAAGTATTTATCAATAAAGGTAATTTGGTGAACCTAGTAGAATTGTTTATCTGACACTTGTTCTTCTTTCTTTTATCCTAAATATGAGAACTTTAAAACGTTTTTCCAAGATCAAAAAATTTGTAGCAAGCGATTGAAACAAAGTAAATTTTGGAGGCAAGAAACTTAAAAACTTCGGATATAAATTATTTGTAGAAATATACCCATCTCCTGGATTTTATTGCATGGCCTCCTCAGTTTCCTAAACAAGGCATTTCAGTCTAGTAAAAAAAGCCTAATAAAAAACTAGAAAACATCGATAAATATAAAAAAATATATAAATATTTTCTATTTTCTTTGCTTTTATTTTTATATGTTATAAAATACTTTTGAATATTGGATTTTTATTATTGGAAAAGAACTCCTATATCGCATTGTCTGTAATAATATTGTTCCCATCAAAAAAGCTTCAAATGAAAACTCAAAAAGGCTGCATTTGTAAAAATAATTTGTACCTTTCCATTGCCACTTTTGTCATCCTATATGATAGTGTTTTTAGATTTTTTAATATGATATTTGGTCTTTAGCCAACCATCATCAACTCTGTATGAATCTCAGAAATTTCTTATGATGTATCACAAGAAGATTTTATTTTTTGTAAAAACCCGAATGTCAGTCAGTTATTTTTATTTAATAATTTAAGCAATTTTAAAATTTATAATAAATATGATAGAAATGCCAAACATCAGAAACAAAAAAAACAATCAGAAACATCAAAACATCAGAAATGTATTTGTTGATGTATCCGGAGCAACACCAATGGTTAAAAACAGGATAAAAATCTTGGTATGTTTGGGTCTTTTAATAAATCTAAAAGTAAATATGGAGATAGAATGGATAAGGAAAAAAAATTTACTTCATGAGGTATGGATTTAGCGATTTTTATACTTATTGTGTTACATAAAAAATACTTTGTAGGTACTGAACTTGATGCTGAAAAACTGCTGTTTTTTTGCAACTGACCAGCACAAAATATTATGGATTACCCCAATTTTCATGAGAATGTGATAATAAAAGCAGTTAAAGCCAAAATAATACCCAAAAATTTCAAGAAACTATTATTAATTCAAAAAAATGTATCTTTTAATTTTAATAATTAAAAAAAAAATTTTTTTCAGTTTTTAAAGTCTGAATTTTTAAAATGAAAAACATTTTCATTCTTATATTATTCCAGGCATTTGGGATAGAATGTCTTTTTACTCCAGTACTTTGATGTCATTTTTCATGTTTTCCAAACATTTCAAATAATTTTTCTTTTAATTTAAAGTTTTAGGATAATTTTTTTTAATTCCCGAAATTTGTTGCATTGTTTTAATATTTCAGGCATTTGGAATGAAATCTCTTTTTATTCGAGGATTTTGGAGTCATTTTTTATGTCATCCAAGTATTCCAAAGAATTTTTTTTTCAATTTTTGGGGGATAAGTTTTTGTTTTCAATTTTAAATTTCAGAATTATTAATAATTATTATAATAATAATTCCATAATAATTTAGGTCTTTAGAATAAAATCTCATTTTATTCCAGGAACTGAAAGAGGATGGGGGTGACTTTTCATGTTGTTTCACGTCATCAAGTTTTTTTTTGAGTAAATAGATTAATTTAAAAAATCTATTTAAAATGATATTTTCTGTTTTGAAATATTCGCACGAAAAAATAAGGGTGTAATCCTGAAATAATATGTGTGCACTACTACGGTATTGTATTGCTAGCATTTCCATCTCTCATGTATTTAGAACATGTAACATTTATTGAAAGTTTAAATATTGTCTTGCACAGCCTACTGCAGCAAATTAATTTTTTTTTTAAATTCAGGTTTTTAAGAAAAAAAAATATGACTTGATGATGGTTAGCAAAAGACGAAACATCATATTAAAAATCTAAAAACACCATCATATAGGACGAAAAAGGCCTTGCAGCAATTTGCTAGTGAATATTAGAAACTGTATACTGTACAGTGAATTTGGTAGAATTTTTTGTATTATTTTTTTAGAGGATATCTCAATAACCTAATAAAGAAAGAGGTCGATAAACTTTTCTGAAAAAGTGACTTTAAATATGGTGGACTTTAAGTATGTGGTCAAATTTGACTTTTCTATATGGGATTTCTTAGATTTATGTTTTCTTTTCATTTCTCAGTGACATAACAGTGGCATAGCCAGCAAAGAGGGGCAGGTGAGCGAAAGGTGTAGCTTTAAGTCGGACATTATCATATTAAATAGAGAGAAATAGATAACCAGATGAAAAATAACAAAATACTAAGTACACCTGAAAACATTTGTAATTTGTGGTTTTTCCTTAGGATATCAGCCTGTTAACATCCTAATTATTTTGATAAATAAACAAATAAAACATAAGATAATTCAGCTTTTAAGTAGAAGACTTAATCAGGTTCTTTCGTTTTTAATTTCTCCAAGAAAGCTCTTTCTGAAACTGAGCTATTTTATTATTAGCTATATGAGGCTCTTCAAAATTGGTCCTGCGAAAAATGTTATAAAAAATAAATGAATTAATCTAAAAATCATATACTCAGTCACAGGGCTTGCTAAACTAACTGCTAATATTTCTTAAAAAGCCGTATTGCAGTATTTCAAGCGCCGCTTGATTACTCAAAGGCTTTTGATACGATTAATCATGAGTTTTTAGTATCCAAGTTTAAATATTTTGAGTTTTCAAAATACACTTTCTCTAATTGGGTCATTTATCTCGAGAATATTAAATTATTAATTTTTTTGAAAAACTCAATAATTAATCCGGTGTTTATATCCACCACAGGAGTTTATATTGGGATTATTACTTTTATCAGGAAAGTCAAATGGAAAAATAATACGTTTTCAGCATAAGAACGATGGTTTTCGGTTTTCCTGTATAACTGCCTGTAAGTCGTCCTAATGAAGATAGTCTACGGCTGACAGCGTTAGCCAGATATCAATATATTTTTTACACTAAATAGCTGTTATTATTCCATTTCAATTTCCCAATAGTCAATTACCGCGTACAACTGACGAAATTCAAAATAATTGCTTTTTATAATTTACACTTCCCATATTCTAACGTCCTTTAAAAACTACCATGTCATGGCTTATGCTGATGAAACTCTACGGTATAACCCTTTTAATCCTGATTCACTTGCTGAGGCCTCTGACTCCTTCAGTGTAAAGCTTAAAATAATATGCGAGTTATCTTATGAATATAATTTAAATTTAAATTAAAAAAAAATTAAACCTAATGGTTTTTGGAATAAAAATAGAGTTGAGCTGGTAAAATTAAACATGAACATGTTTCACAATACAAAGCTGGTATTTAATCAGGGTGTTTCCGTTGATTCTGAAATACGATTACGTTAAGATACAAATTTATTGATTTGAAATGGCTTTGGAAAATAGTTGAAAATATATTTATACAATTTTAACAATACATTTTTAGATAATCCTGATTGCAACTCTTGTTTGGGTAATATCTTTAAAGTACATCCTTCCATACACTCAGTGAACATTAGACATAAGAAAAGGTTATGCAATCCATGCTGGTCTCGTACACAATTTTATACTAAGCCTATATATAACTCCACAAATTTACAAAACTCACTTCTGGATAAAATTCGATTGATTGGAACCCAACCCAACCCTAAAAAATTAAATTTAAACTTAAATCAAACTTTATTGATATTCAAACTAAGTGCCTGTAGGTATATGTGATCTGAAAACATAAAATCATAACAACTTTATTTTTTCCATCTCTTATTTTTTCAAGGGTCATTTAGACAAATATTACTAATATATTTGCGCTATTAGATAAGATATGACTTTTTTAACGTTTTAAAATATATGTTGATTTTCTTTTGTCTTGTCTTTACATTATAGATATACGGGCTGATCCAGGACTCTCTGTACGTAGTTAAGGTGGTGATGGAGGACACCTAGATGTTCAAAAATTAAGTATTTAAATTAATCAATACGATTTTATTGCAAATATAAAGTGTGGTTGTTTTTAAATAAAAACCCTTAAAGTTTCGTTATTTTTTTTAAAATTTTACTCGTATAATACACTAATATAAATAAAACTTATTATTAAAGTGTTATGATCTACAAAACTGAATATTAATAAATATTGTACTATTTACAAAATTTGAATTCCAGGGTCGTTTTGAACATATTAATGCAGTAATCTTCATAAGTTATTTGTTTATATTTAAAATTAAAGAAGTTTCTCTTCAAGAATGACATATTTAAGAAGTTTAGCCTCTTTCTTTTTAAGATTGAGCGGTTCTCATAGTTACTGAACACCCTTTCCATGTATAACTACGCATAAAATCACCTTCTAGGGATACTTGCTTTCAGGAATTACTTTTTCCTGTAATGTAATGTTTTTGCTATGCAGCATTTCTCAACTTTCAACTAGTCAGCATTAAAGTAATATATGTATAGTATTAAACATTATGCCAATATAAATTTCAAATCTTCATCGAAAGTCTGTATCGCAAATTGAAAATCCAAAACTTGCCCAAACGCATCCTGTAGCAAGCAGCCACGACTGGAAATTGCTTGATCCTAATATGTAGATAGTAAGATTGTGAAAATCATATCACGTCTTGGTAAATAAGACTCGTTCGTTCAAATAATATTATTAGAGAAAATTTAATTAGGTTTTAATTAAATAATCTTATAGTTAACGACAAAATATTGTTTATTGTTTGGAATATTTGGCCTATAGTATATGTCAAAAATGTAAATAATATATATAAGAAAATGAAAAACGGATATAGCAAACTTGGCAAAAAAAAATGTGAGACAAGCCTAGAAACGTAAGAAATTTTCTTGTAAAAAGCGTCTGCGTACTATACATAAGTTGTCTGCTATAAATAAGACACCTCATGATGAGCTGGGTAGATACTAGAGAGAGAATTAATAGGCCGTGGACAGATTAAAAAACATTATAAAATTATTAGGAATTTAATTTGTATGTAATAATTAAATTTAAAAATTGGATATTTATAAAAAATATCGACTTTCTTTTTTTAAATACCCTCAGACACTAAGACAATATATTGACCTGAATGTCTTTAATCGGCTCAGATCTAATATTTAACTTTCTCTTATTTGTTCACAGCCAACAGACGATTTTCGGAACTTTCATCATTTCCCCTTTGAGAAGCAATTTGTGTCATGGCATATTTATGTGAACTTTTCAAATTGTTTTTAGAGCAAGCCTCTGGCTTGCTCTCGGTGATTAACCTTTTTAAAGTAAATTTGTAAGTAGTTTATTAATATTAAGTAGAAAGAAAAAAACGCAAGGAACATATGTACGTATTGTAGTATATATAAGACGTTCATTTCAAAACAAACCACCCTTAATAACTTCTTAAAAAAACACACACGACAAAGTTCTGTCAATAATCTCTTTATCTCCAGCTAACCTCACTTTGATATGTCAAATATGAACCCCCATCGTGTGACACGTCATTTTAAGCTGCATTAAAATGTCTATTCAACAGTACCAAAAAAAATGAAATCGGTTGACGTACCAGCGAATAGTGAGCTAAAATGTCTGGTAATAATGAATATTATATTGACGTCATACTTTAGCATGTCAAATATCTAAAATGCTATCCTATACAATCTCCGATCTAACTAAACTAAAAAAAATCGGTTGACGTATAAGTGAATAGTAAGCAAAAATGTAAGCATATGATTATTGAATATCGAAGGATCCCGCACACTTTTAGTGTAAAAAGCTCTTCGGAATGAATTTATTCATACTTTGGGAAAAGGGAGCTTAGGCGATTTGCAACAAAAGTTTTCATGGGCACGATTCTTCTTTCCAAGTTTTTTTTCAGGCCATTAAACAGTGTACAATAAACTGGTATTAGGACCTCTAACTGATTAAATTTTACAATAACAATTTTAATTCTTTAAATCCTAACTTAAGGGCCTTAGTTATACAGTAAGAATATTAATTATATGAGATTATCTATTTTTGATTACATATTATATCAAGTTACTTTAAGAAACATAACTAATTTATTTTATCAATAAGGATTTGGTTTAGGTTTTTACACATTTTCTTACAATTTCCAATATTTGTAATACTTTCGGGTACTGAATTATGTGCTTGTGTATTGTTATACAGTGGATAGCTCTGGCATTTTTTTTTGTTCTTACCAATGCATTTCTTACACATGTTTTTATTTCTCCCAGAATATTTATGAGTCTTTAATTTGTAATAGTTTTGACTTTAGGTTTGTCTTGAGTAAATTTTGCTGAATACGTTTTATAAATTTTATTTTTTCACTTTCTCTGATTTGTTCTATATTTATTTTTTAGTGTTTTTTATAAAAAGTTGCACTAGGAGTGTAGTAATCAAAAGATTATAATATATATTTAATTGCTTTCTCTTGCAGTCGTTTTTTATTTAACAAATATTTGGGTGCATTTCCCCAAGAAACTACTAAGTATCTAAGATATGGCTCAGTAAAATTACCAGACACAATATATATTACACAATAGATTTCTTGTCTTGATTTTCTGTAAATAAGAGCATCTTTTAATTGTTTTAACTATAGGTGAAATTTTATCGCTTTTTTTTTTGTATATGCTTGTTCCATGTTAATTTATATTCAAACCTAGATATTTACAGTCTGTAATTTCTGTAATATTAACCCCATTATTTTATAATAAACATTTAAATCACAGTTTATATCACTTTCTAGGTCATTAGTACTTTCAGCATAGAAAACTAACACTGTATCATATGCAAACATATAAAATAATTTGCTTTAAACCAGACTATGTCTTTTTTTCTCAATTATTTCCTTGTTCGAGATTGTTCTTAAGTACACTGTCACACAGTCCGCTGAATTTTATTTTTATAATTTTTCAAGTAATAATTGTACATCAACCGTATCAAAAGCGAGTATTTGAGATAAATTCTAGAAGATCTGATATTGCACCCAAAGTATTGCTTTGTTTTTAAACTCCATACTGTTTGTTATCGAATTCGAAGTTTCCTTGTATGAACCTAATCATTCCGGCCTTAATTATTTTTTCTGCTAATTTTGAAAATGTAGTTAATAGGGATATCGGCATGTAGTTGTTTGTAAGTTAAGTTTATAAGTTTATAGTTCTTCATGTTTGCCACGTTTGTATATGAGAATGAACTTTGCCGTTTTTAGCTCCTCTGTCAAGATATCAGTTTCTAAAATATTATTTATGCATCTCTATCTATTATACTATATCTATTATACTACAATATTCACAGTTTTTTTTACATCCTTAGTAGGGATTCATTCATCCTTATAGGTATATGTGTGGAGTGCTATTTTTTGTTTCTTCTTCCTTAAATTTTACATTTTTCTGTTTTTCAATATTCATTAACATTAGCAGAATGTTTATTTACTTCTTGTGCTATACACTTCTGATTATTTATTTGTTTGACCATTTTAATTGATAATTTGTTTTATTTGTGGTTTATTCTTTTTCTTTTTATTTTCAAAAATCATTTAATACTCTTCAAGTTTATTTTGAGTTTCCACCAACTTCAAGCTTTTGTTGCAAATGCTTTTCTCATATTATTCATTTATTTTTTATAATATTAAGTGCTTTTTTTGTTTAAGAAGTCTTTTCCATCTGGCATATATATCATCATTTTTTCTTGTATTTAGAAAATCTGATCTAATCCACTTATTTCCAGTTCTAATTTTTAAAGCATATTGCTTATAGCATTGCATTTTTCAGTTTTCAATAATTTATGCCAATTTTCCCAAAGATATCAGGTTTGGGTTTTGGTCCATTCTTTGTTCTATCATTTTTATGCGCTTTTCTTCTTATTTATTGTTATTTTTTCTTTAATGGATGAAATATCTACACTCAAATCTAGTAACCACAGGCCTAATACTACCAATATAATTGATATAGTTTCCATGGCTCTTATTTGTACCCTAGTCAAGACTACTGCCTTTCTGCAACTACGGCACAATGGTGTAATGATTGGTAGAACTACCCTAGTGTAAATCCGGTGTACCTAAGCTTCATATCTGCCCATGAATTTGTCTAAAAACGTCATAGAAATGGTTTCCGGATGCTTGACTTTTTTATCCAAATGTTGGTAGGTACCAGCCTAACTTAGAGTCCAGAATTACCCCTAAGTATTAAACTTCTCCCGCTGGAAGAATTTTTCTATCTTGCAGTGTTAGAGATGCTAAGCTCCCTAATTTCCGCCTGTTATTAAATGACACTATTGTAGTTTTTTTTTCCTTAAGTAATTCGCTGCGTATTAATCTGCTTTTGAGCCTGCAGTCAATATACCTGAATGCATGAACTCCAAGTCACCTTGTGGCCCTGGTTATTGTTTCAAATGATGTGTTGTTAAACGCATCCTCTTTGTTTTCCAGAGTTTTCTCTTCTTTGGACCCTTATGTTGAATGTATGTTGCGCTGTTTCTATTGAACTTCCTACTGTGTAAGCACATTGGTTTTGAAGGAAAGGAAGATCAATTAAGAGAGTTGTGTCTCGCAATTTCTCGTAGGTTTTCAAAGCAAACGACATTAGGCTGATCTTCCAGTTTTGCGATCTTCTTAGTCAGATTGTTTATTAGAGTTTCTGGTCATTGTTCCATCATTGCGGGAATGATACCATCAGGGTCAGCAGATTTGCAAGTCTTAAATGTGCTTATCGCCCATTTATTCTTTTTGTCAACTTTAAAATATCCATTTTGCTAGATGTTTGGTCTACTGAGATATTTCCAAGAAACTGAAATCGAAATAAATCGGTCAGTGTTCACTACGAATTAAAATAGCAAACCCTCCATAATCAATATTTTATTAGTAAATTAAGTTACAAATTCTTAATTAATTAAATTGGTCGCTACTTTAATCTTTACTGGGGGGATCGTGCCTTTAAGAACGTTGAGCTAAACTGCCTTCCCCCTTTGAGCGAATTTGGCCTAAGAACTTTTAATACTAAAAGTGTGCGGGTCCCTTTGCTAATAGAATTTTTTTTTGAAGAAATATTATTGCAAGAAATTTTTATATATACATATATATATATATATATATATATATATATATATATATATATATATATATATATATATATATAATACAGTGTGGGCCAAATTGGGTGTACATATAAGGGTATCTTGGAAACTATAAGAGATAGAAAATGGGAAAGTTGTAAGGCATTTAGTAACCAATTTAGTGCCGCTTTCAAAACGATTTTATCTTTTTCCGATTTTAAAATATTTGGAAAAAATACAAAGGTTGCATTTTTGCAAAAGGGGTGCATTTTTTTGTTTCAACGTATGTTTAAAATCTGTAGTAACATTATTAGGACAACTTTTTAAGGACAACGCATACCTGAATTCAGTTCTTGTTTTCGACGTTTCGGTTCTGAAATTTCATCCTCAACTTACTTTTTTCTTATGGCGGCCATTTTGTTTTTTTGGTAAATTAAAAAGATCTTTTTTTTCAAAAATATTTTATGTTTATGTCAAAAAATTAAATAGTTTATATTTCGCTGACTTGGCCCTGACTTTTATTGGCATTTTGTCGTACACACAATTATTTCTAAATAAAACAATTAACTACTGTAACAATAATATTAAGTTAAACTATTCAAAATGATTGCTATTTTTGTTAAAACATTTTTCACATTTCTTTAAAACACTTCTATAGTCGGATTACCGAATAGATGGAGTAAATGATGTGCGGGAAATATAAGCCCGCCCATCGATGCAACCTTGGCAGATTTAGACGAGGAGAATTATGCCTACTTATTTTAAATTATTTTACCGTACAGCTTTGCTTTGTAAGCAGCTTTTTTTTAAATATAATATGGTCGCCTGTAAAATGGGTCCAAACCGATTTTGAGGTTGTGCCAGGTAATGATATAATAATCCCTTTTAAGTATTTTGTTATGCAAAGTTATGTTAATATAATGGGGTTTTACCGTAAAGGGATAGGTAACCCTTTTAATGTATCCTTTTAATCCTTTTGGTGTAATTGGCCAGGTTCATCAGAACCGAGCGCTACCTGAGCGCTGGAAGTTTTGCCTATAATAGTAAGGACCAATAAAAATTGTCATACCTGAGCAACAATCGAGCGCTCAGGGAGCGCTTTTTTCTGATGAGCCCGGCCATAATAAAATATAATTTTATGATCATAATCTGGTTTTGAAAATGACTTAAGTAGCTTTTATCTTTTATTATATATGTATATATTTATATATGTTCACAATCACTTCCTTTTCAGCAATGGTCAAATGTTTTTGTACTCTTTTCATGGGGGGTGTACGTGGCGCGTCAGCCATTATTTGTTAACAAACAAATTAAGAAATTAACAAAAAAATAAACACAATCTCAACTTTTCAATATTGCGAAGATTCAAATATTCAAATAGCAGAAAATTCAACCAAAACGATCTAAAGCCGCTCGACTAATAAAATTAAATAAAAAACCAAGTCATGAACCCTATCGAGGCTCTAGGCCACACCTCCGGCGCAGAACGATCACGTGACCACTCTATCTGTTCGGTAACCCAAGTATAGTTACCTTGCGCAGGGTGTTTCTATTTATATTATTTAAGACATTTCGAACCCTGCGCTCTAGTTGTTCGAGCGTCGCACGAGGTTCAAAGTAGTAAACCTAATTTTTAACATATCCCCAAAGATAAAAATCCAGGGGTGTAGTATCTGGAAACCTTGCTGGCCAATTTACAGCACCGCGGTTCGCGATAAGTTTATTGTTAAATGCTTGCGTTAACAAGTTTTGAACGTCCCGAGTAATATGTACGGGGTCGTCGATTTTTATTTTTAACTGCGGGTTTTCTTACTATAATTTTATGTATACAGGGTGGTCCAAAAATAAGTTACGACAATCAACTTCAATTTTTGAAATGGAAATACCTATTTTTTATTCTGTATTCTTAAAGAACAGAAAATTCTAGATATATTTCATGTACAATGTCCTATACCTATCTTCATTTGTTTTTGAGTTATTGACAGTTGAAGATCGGCATATTTGCACTTTTGACATGTTATAAAATCCAAACGGTTAGACATAGACAAATGCGGTTTGCACTTTTAATCGAAGCTTTTTTAAAACCATCTGTTGACACTTACTAGCTAGTGTCAACAGGTACTGAGGAATTTACGGTTGAATTTCTAAAAAAACATTCAAAATATTAATGTATTTAATCAAAAGTATTGTATAAACGTTGAACAAAAAGAATATATTCTAATCTAGACCTAATTAAATGTTCAAATTGAGCCCCATTAACTTCTTGACAGTAAGCGAGTCTTGATTCGAATTCTCTCAGAACGTTGCGTATAATTTCTTGAGGTATTCGTTGAATCTCATTTCTTATATTATTTCTCCATTCTTCTAAATTGTTGGGTTATTTACATACACTCTATGCTTTAAATAACCCCACAAAAAGAAGTCCAAAGGAGTCAAGTCGGGGGACCTAGCAGGCCACGCCAATTGACCCCTTCGCCCAATCCATCGACCCGGAAATACCTCACTTTGCGGCTCTGCTGAAGTATGGCGGCGCGCCATCTTGCTGGAACCAAATTGAAGCTTCTGGAATATTGGGATTATTTGCATTTGGAAACATCATAAAGCGGGAATTAGTTCGTTCCTTAAGAATTCCAAATAACGTTGACCTGTTAAGGTACCTTCGAAGAAAAATGGACCTATCATGCACTCTGTCATTGATAATGCCGGCCCAAACATTCACAGATTGAGGATATTGGGTATGAGCTTCAATCACCCAATTTGGATTGGAGGAAGACCAGTAACGGCAGTTCTGTCTGTTCACTGTGCCATTGAGGCAGAAGGTTGACACGTCAGAAAAAATTATTCTACGAGTAAAAAGACGGTCGTTATGGCAGACATTCATTATAGTTTCGCAAAACTCTAATCGACGAGTTATCTTGGACAATCAATGGACAAAACAACATTTAACTTCTTTTCCTCGGAAATTGAGGGACGACCCGATATGGGTCGATCTCTGACGTGACCTAATTCCCTAAATTTTCTTTCTAGTTTGCTAACGGTAGACTGAGATATTTTCTTATCAGGATACTTGGTATTAAACATTTCACAAACCTGGTGTTGGGTCCTAATGCGATCACCACATCCTATCATAATTAGTATTTCTATTCTCTCAGTTTCACTTAACTTATTCATGTTTTCAGGCAATATTAAATTTTACAATAAACAAGGATAAGACTGCTTGATACCTGTCACTTCAAAAAATGATGACAACATCATTGCAAAAATGGATGAAAATACACAAAAAAACAAGGTTACCTTAGTAAGGGTGTTACATAGTTGCATGAATTATTGTATGTTCAGAAATTCAACCGTAAATTTTTCAGTACCTGTTGACACTAACTAGCTAGTGTCAACAGATGGTTTTAAAAAAGCTTCGATAAAAAGTGCAAACCGCATTTGTCTATGTCTAACCGTTTGGATGTTATAACATGTCAAAAGTGAAAAAAAGCCGATCTTCAACTGTCAATAACTCAAAAACAAATGAAGATAGGTATAGGACATTGTACATGAAATATGTCTAGAATTTTCAGTTCTTTAAGAATACAGAATAAAAAATAGGTATTTCCATTTCAAAAATTGAAGTTGATGGTCGTAACTTATTTTTGGACCACCCCGTATACATAAAATTATAGTAAGAAAACCCGCAGTTAAAAATAAAAATCGACGTGTCCGAGCGTTTTTTTTTTGAACATATCCCTGAATTTTAAATGAATTTATTCCGGACTTTTGGCTCTCACTGTATACCACACCATACATTAAATCCAAATCTTACTTGTAGCCTACGTTCGTTCAGCCACTTCATGAGGATTCTCAGTAGCCCAAAAATGACGATTAGATACTCCGCAGTTGCTAAAAAACGTCTTGTCGTGTCGGTCCAAATAATTTTCCTGCTGAAATTAGACATTTTTTGACATTGCCCTACAAACCAGTTTGAAAATTATAATCGTCTTGGGTAGTCTGTATCCCTTAAACCTTGAACAATAATAGGCTTATATGTACAAAATATATTTTTTTTAAGGACTCTTTGAATGGTAGTCCTTGGTATATTCATATCAGTTGCAGCGTTTCGAGTCGATGTTTTCAAGTTCGCATTAAAATGGTCTAAAATATTTTCATCGCGAGCAAATTTATTTTATCGCAATAATATTTCATCGCAATTTTCTATCTCTTATAGTTTCCAAGATACCCATACATGTACACCCAATTTGGGCCACACTGTATATAATATTCTGAGAGTCGTCGTGGCTCTTGATTGTTCTTTTATAAAATTCCTGTCAACAAGCCAGAATATAATAAGAAGCTTTCTCCTCGTCACAGTCTTGAGGATGATTAATCTACGTTGAAACGTAAGTTGACAAGAAGCTTTTTTTTGTTTTTAAGTATAAATCCCATATTTTTTATTTTTTTTTTGTTTAATTTTTTATATAACTAAATTCAATTTATACCTGAATGAATGCCACCTCACCCAAATTTAACCATTAGTTAGACTAGCCCTTGTTTATCAGCTTATTTATTAGAGTTTCTCTTTTTTGTTTCACCATTGCTGGAATGATACCGCCAGGGCCAGCAGGTTTGTAAGGCTTAAATGTGCTTATCACTTAATTCTATTGGGCAGAGCTAAATTAATGAGAATTAAAACAATATGTTTTGAAATTAAACAACTTCAAAATAGTGATAATTTTACTTTTAAATGTAAAAATGGAATTAATTCTTGAATAGCAAATATTTCTCTTTTAAAAGCTGAAAATCATTTTTCATCCATATTGAAAAACCGAAATAGGTTTGTTAAACATTTTATAACTTTTAAGTGAAAACCGGAATTTTGAGGGTAAATATATCGTTGAGCCTATTTTTTTTTTCAGGTTCTAGCCTTATTTTTCTTTTCAGATGAAAAATCTCGAGAACGTTATGAAACCGCATATAACAAGGTTTTAGTTTGGAGGGACAATAAAAATATTTTTTTCCTGAAAATGCGGTGCTACTCTATTTTAAAGAACTTTCGAAGAAATATAACTCGTCCAATCTCTGGTCCGAATACTCAATGTTGAAAAGTACGCTAAAGATAAAATACAACGTCGTTTTGGGTAATCATATGAAAATAGCTACTTTCCTCAAGAGAAAATCTTAAAATTTAAAATTAAGGTGCTTTACTCAGATAATAATATAAATACATTAGAAACTAATATACATATTATAATGCAAGTCTAGTATCTTAACCTCCTAGGCTGTCGTTGCAATTAGATTAACAGGAGCTTGTAGGTGTGTCGAGCTCTACAGATTAACAACTGAGGATATTAAAGGCTTTGATTCAGAAATGCTCGTAAAAATAAAACACACAAAAATAAAAATAACCAAATCCTTTACCATTATAGATACTTTTTCTGAATTTTGCAAGAAATATCTTAGTCTTTGTCCCGAAAATATAACAATAATATTTTTTTCTTAATTAATGCAATGGTAAATCCATATGCTGTAAACAGGTTATTGGTATCAACAAAATATGACAAGAAAAGTCTTCGAATTTCTAAATATTCCAAATCCAGAAAAATACAACAGGTACTGCTTTCGGCGATCATCAACCATAATATTAGTCAATGCTCTTTACAGTGCCGTTGTCAAATGAAATATAATGGCGAGTCCATTGAAGACAAAGTATCCAATAAAATAATGGACTATGTAGATCCAGCGTGGTTCAATATTTCCGCAAAAATTCCTTTAGCCTTTGACAAGGATGGACCCAGCGACCCAATCATATTCACCCGAATATGCTCTAAATATTACAGAAAATTATGAAAAATGAAAGCGAAATTCCTATACAATACAATACAATCGCTTTATTGTCAAAAAATTATAAATTTTGTAGACAAAGCTAATATAAATAAATAAATACATACAAGTAAACACATGAGTACACAAAAAACAAAAACACAAAAAGACAAGATATTTAGATTTTATACAAAATAGGTAACCTATTGTACATGGTCAAATTACTTATACGACTAAATGTTTATAAAGTCAGAAGTTGATATTAAAAATAATATAAAACAATACAAAAATGTAAATTAGATAAAAGAAGTATACAAAATAAGTTAAAGTTAAATTACGACTATTATCACAATATAGGTATAACTAATTCTAGGGATGGAGACTATAAAGTAAATAGGGCCAGTGTGTGTGTGGTATTTAAAAGGAAAGATTAAAAAAGTCTTCTACTGTGTATAAAGCCTTTTTCAATAGTAAAGCTTTTAAGGCATGGCGAAAACAGGAAAACTTTGTCATAGATTTAATCGTAAAAGGAAGATGATTGTGCATTTTTTTTGCTCTATAGAGTATAGAAGTTTTTACTAATTCCGACCGTGGGGTTGGCAGATAAATATCATGCTCTGCTTTTCTAAGGGGATAGTTATGAGAAGGCCTCTTTGGAAATTCTGACACATGCTTTCGGATTAAGCAAACAGATTCAAATATAAACAGTGAAGGAAGAGTTAATATTCTATGTTTTTTAAAGTATTCTTGGCAGTGAGCTGTACTGTGAAGTCCCAGTAAATAGCGGATCGCTCTCTTTTGCAACTTGAATACGCGCTCAAATTGAGTGACACAGCATGAATCCCAGAATGAAATGGCGTAACGAAAATGTGACTTAAAAAGGGCAAAATAAACTGATTTAGATGTTAAAAAGCTTAATTCTTTGGAAATAGATCTTATGGCAAAACATGCTGAGCTTAACTTTGTGGATAAGGTGTCGATATGAGATTCCCATTTTAGAGAGCTGTCTAAAATTAGTCCCAAGAACTTGACAGATTCAACAATACCCAAACTAGTATTTTGTAGAGTAAAAGGTTGAATGGTACTTTTATATGATACAACCTTGGTTTTAGAGATATTAAGGCATAGAAGATTGGAATCGCACCAGGACTTGCAGGTTGCTGGTTGCATGCAGAGACGTCATATCTGGAGTGCTCCAAGTAAAGCTAGTATCGTCCGCCTCCAGACAAATTTTGCCGCTATTTGCCGATATCCAGTTGCAGTTTGTTAATTAAAATATTATGATTAACACAATCAAATGCCTTTGAGAAATCGCAGAAAACTGTAGCTGTGGAGTGTTGATTGTTTAGGCTAGAATAAACACTATTTAGGAGCGAAAACATAGCATCACTTGGGCATTTATTACTCAAAAATCCAAATTGATTCGGAGTTAGAATTCTATATTTAAGCGAAAATGACAAAACCCTTTCTTTAACCAGTCTTTCAACAATCTTAGATAAAGTTGGGAGTAGTGCTATTGGGCGATAATTTGAGGCTTGATCTTTATCCCCTCCTTTATGTAGTGGAATAATAATTGCAGTCTTAAGGCAGCTTGGAAAGATTCCCCTCTAAAATGACATGTTAATTAGGTTCACCAAGTGACTTAAGGTGCAATCAGGCAGGTTTGCAAACATTTTGAGAGTTAGGCCATCTGTACCAGACGATGATTTATTTTTTATTTCGTTAATTGTACTTCAAAGGTCGATGAATGATACAGGGGTGAAAAAGAAACTGTTCAGGTTACCATTAAAAAGATACGAAAGTGGATCGTGAGAAGGTGATATGGTGGTCATTAGGTTCTTAGCCACATTTACAAACTAATTGTTAAGGTCCTCCGGTGAAGTAGTGATAGTGCTAGGCGAGGAAGATTTATTTCTCAATTCGTTAACAATAGACGACATGTTTCTTTAGACACATTACCAGAATCAGTAAGCCTTTTGTTATAAGATGAGCGCATGTTTTTTGCTGATATACGTAAGCCACAACTAAACCAAGGCTTATAATGTTTAATTTTTATAGGCCTCAAAGGAAAACACTTATATGAAATATTTAATAAAGTACTTGTAAATCTAGAAAACTCATCATCGATATCATCAGAAAGAAAATCCCAATTGCACTCAAGGCACTGATTCTTGAAATTTAATAAATTCTTGTCACCAAAAACACGGCCTAATCGACGTGAAGTATTTTTGTGTTTAGATTCCTAAGAAAATCTACAAATCACAGCTGCATGATCAGAAAACCCTGCATTTAAGACAGTACAATCAACGAATGATGGAATAAATGATGACACAATATAGTTGATTGTGCTAGAACTATTTTTAGTTATTCTGGTTGGAAAGTTGATGTGCATTTCTAAACCCAATGAATCAAAAATTGAGTGCAGAGACTCTTAAGCAGCACACACACTGATGAAGTCAATGTTAAAGTCACCACATAAAATCAATTTACTTTTTATAGGTAGGAATTCCAGCAAGCTCAGTAGTTTTTGGCAGAAAATCAGCACATTAGCGTCCGGTGATCGATAAATACAAATAATGTAAAGGTCAAGTAAAGCGTTATGAACGATGGAAAATTCAAATTCTTTTTCAGATAATAAGATATCAAACTTAGTGACCTCTACAAAGTCGCTGTTGGTAGACACAATTAAGGTGCCGCCATGAGAAAAAAATTCTTCTATTGAAACTAGCTATTGTAGTATAATTTTGAATACAAATAAGTTCATCTATGTTTAACCAATGTACGGTAATGGCGATAATTTCAGGAAATTTAAGTTCTTCTAATAGAAGGAATAAATCGTTGGTTTTGCGTCTTAAGGACTGAATATTTAAAAGAAAAACACTGAGCTCGCTATCTTCCGGCTTTACAGAGGGTGCTAGATCTTCTGGTCGCGTCACATTACTTTAAAATGTTTGTTTCTAGATGGAGAGCAACTAGAAAAATAATTTGATTGACTTTCCCTAATTTTTTGAAGCCTTACCAGTTTTTCAGATGAAAAAAGGGACCTAAAGGCTGAAAGGTCATCTTCAACATAGGCGGCGCCAATGCCGTAGACGTCATGGAAGCGGATATACAGGTTTCGCAATGAACAAAGATCGATGGGCAGTCGGATGCTAGCATTAGTTTTATACTAGTGGTCGTGTGCCCTTCAAACCACACATTGGAGGGTTGGTCGTGAAGGTATGACAGGTACAGCCTAAGGGCTCTCAGGATGAAGGGATCCCTTAGTCGTTAGTAGACAAGAGGTGGTCTCTACCTCTTGTCGACTTTCAGCATCAGAATTTTGGGAGAGCCGCACTATAGGTGGAGTCATCGGGTCCAAATTCGGCAGCGGCACATATTTGTTTTTAACATTATCTACCACTGCAATGCTAACGTCATCTTGAGTAAGGGACTTGCATACAGCTATGGCTTCTATAGAAGACTATAGATAATTTTAAAATCTCTTCGAATGTTACCAATTATTATAACTTTAATAAGTAATTCAATTTTATTGTTATTTCAGAAATATAGAAAATAGAAAACTTGTTCGCCTGTTATTGCCATTAAATAATATTGTTGGAAACTTAAACAAATTTACATTTTGATATGCAACCGTAGAAAAGATTTGGTGTGCAATACGTTTAAAATTTGCTCTTAACACACTCGTGTGACTTATGGTTCGTGGCAAAAAAACTGTCACACCCATGTACAAAGAGCCTTTTTCAAAACTTATTACACAATATCCTATTGTTGCTTTAACAAAAGGTTTCCTTTAGTTTATATTATTCCAAAAATATAAATTTCTTTCTAATCTTTTTTCACCCGACGTGTCAAAGAAATTTAATATTTATTTTAAAGGACTAAAAGTCGGGCAAGCTAAAACCTTTAATTAGGTAAAATAAGACCTTAAAAGAAAGCTTAGGCTGGTCTTACATTAAAAAAATAAAATATAAAGACTTTTTTTAGAAATTAATATGCCCGATAAATTTACTTTACTTTAAAAATAATATTGCGTTTTTTGAGCGACTTAAGATTTTCTAATTATTTATAATTGGATATTAAACTTCATGCTTTTCTCTTATTTTTTAGTATATTTAAGGATAACTTTCCTTCACCTACATTAATGTTGAAGATTCACCAAGGTTCCTCTTGAAATATTGTTTTTTTTGTTTGATAAAACTTTTGACTAAAAAAATATCGGTTAGTCTTAATGACTTTTTTGTTATTGCAAATACACATTCAATAAGAACTTTTTAATTAAATCCTAATATTTGTAGAATAAAATGCATGTTATACTCTTTGTCAACGTTGCATATTATTAGTCTAAAAACTACTTTAATTTGACTTAGTTATCAAGGGTGGAAAGTTTCGATATATAATAATGAAATAAAAATTATTATGTTTTATGTTATTTATTATGTTACACAATCTGAAAATAAGAAATATCAATAATCTAAAAAATATGGACTATAAGAAATTTTGGATAAGGCCGCGACTTTTGCCTTACCTCTTATCCAGTCAGCATGTTCTTATTCTTTAGTCTTCTCTATTCAATACATATTTTCAGATTTTATCTCAGATAACGAAATAACGTCTTAAGACGTTAGTTCTAGTACTCTTTCGTATAATATACACTGACGTAAAGTAACATCTTAAAGGCGAGCTTGAGTTTTAATCTTCTCCCGTAGGTGCTAACATTATTAGCGAAACACGCGTCGACAGTAAAATAAAGAAATAAATTTAAATTAAAATCAAGTTTTGGTTACGGGTAAAAGTGTCTCGCAATTTGCGTTTAAGTGAAATCACATCCAAGATGACAGGGTGACGTTCTCCGTCTCAAATATATGTCAGAAAGACGTCTTTCTAATGATTAGTAGAAGTCCTGAATAAATAAAGTTTAAATTGCGTTGGCCTCGTCTATCGTAAATTAATATAAAATAAATAAATATAATTATAGTTGCGTTTACCGATATTCTATTTTGCGGTTTATTTGTCAAAAGTAGCGCTCAAAGGTTCCGCCAGCGCCAGCGGCTTCTTAGATGATAAAAGAAACCGCAAAGTTCGATGACATGACATTCGATGACATCGTTGACGACAACTATAACAACACTTTTTTATTTAGCTCTACACCTTCCTAGGAAAATAGAAAATATCTTGAGAAAAGTTCTATGAAATCAGAAGAAAGAAAAGGAGGGGTTGAGAGGCTAAAATTAATATTTAGTTTTAAAATTTTGTTTTTTTCCTTTGTAAATTTGAACATAGGAATTCGAAAATATCTTGTAATTTATCATTTGTATGTATCAGATTTGTTAAGGCTGTGTGACATTTGATTTGTAGATGTATATTTTATACTGAAGTATAAAGTATCGCTGTATGAATGATGATATGTATTTCAGTTATAGACTTGCTGATGGCAAGTTTGAAACTATACACCAAAGATATGGAGAAAGAAGAGAATTTATTTTCAAAAAATTCAACACTTTAAATAGAAATAATAGAACATGCTTATAGACTATTTAGTGAAACCATGTACAACGTATTCACTCATTCTGAGCGATGAAGCAGAAATTTTCACAATAACCACGTATATGCTGAAGTAAATCTTAATGAAGATCATTGTCAATATCAATTCATATTGTTATAGGTTCAAATATTAAGTTACTCGTAAATGTGTGTGCTTTTAAAAGAGAGAAGCTTTTCGAGAGTTTTTAAAAGAAACATCAGAAATTCGAAAGATTGAGCCTCATTTATATCTTCCTCGCTTCCCAAACTTAAAATCTTTAGATTATCTTGTATGCTGTCATTTAAAGACGGTAGTATACCACTCCAGCGACATATTTAAAAAAATGGATAATTACTTGGTGTAATTCAATAAGATGCGAGTCACTGAGGAGAATATTGGATTCTTGATTTTGAAGTAGCATTCCTTTTTCAAAAAAACCTCATTTGAAAAAACTTCGTTTATTGTCAGCAAATTACTAGTCAATGCTATAACATAATTTTTGAAAACTTTAATTAATACATCCTGAGGTATTAATAACAACGCTATGACAAGAGTAGGTATCTAATTTTGAGGCTCAGTTATAAACCGCTATATGCTTAGTTATAAGTTTATGTGCCCGTATAATTGATAAAGGGAAGGAGAATGTACTCGTGAATTATCGAACAAATTTCCTTGGAGAGATGCCTTAATAAGGACGATATATTAATAAAATATTACCTTATTTCTGTAGGTGACACGATTGGGGAGGCTCAGATATTGCAAGATTTTTATTAAATTTTACCAATAATCGTGAAATATAATAGATCTGCCGAATTACATTTTATTATGAAAAACCAACGATAAACTAAGGAAACTGAAATGTAGGATATATAGGATAAATTAAAAACTTTATAGGTTAAATAATCACGGTTATTCATAGTTAAAAAACTACGCAATTTATATTTTAAAGCAAATTTGACTTTTATTAGTAAATAAAATTATTCTTACAATCTCTTCATATGACAAATGGCATGAGTCATATAAATATAAACGATCGGTATAAAACCTAACATTGGTTAACATAGTCTAAGTTGAACTCCTGTCCGTAGAACAAAAGCTGATACGTAAATAAATTTGATTCTAAAATATAATAACAATGATATGATTATTCAGCATGAACTATACTGCCAATACGCCTTTCTTTAAAATTAAAATATTTATTAGTATCCGGGTTTGCAACAAAATTGCATGTTATGTCTACTTACCTATAAATTATTTTCTTGTCATTAAAGCGAGCATAGACGTAAGTGAAACAGGATGTTTCGAACTTCTATAAAGTATTAACGTATAATTAATCAAGGAATTTTGGATTAGAATGCTATACATTTGCATTTGGAGACCAATTTGTTCGAGATATGATAAATTAATACGTCTTTCATAATGGGCTCAAATCAAACCGGTATCGATAGGGATGTATTTTAAGTCCTTATGGTGGAGTTTCAGTTTATATTATCAATTTAGCAAAACCTGCACGCCACATACTTAGTCCCATTAATCGCTCGTAGTTATTTTTTAAGAGTCGTAATATTTACATGGGCCTACCTTGTGAATACTTAATCAACAACTGCCTTATATAGGTGCTTAGGAGTTCAAATATTCTACAATAAATATTGCTATAAAAATTGTTTACAAATCTAAATTTATTATGGACTGCATTTATAAATCCGTCGTTTACGGTAAAGTTTATAATAATTGTTCATTCTCCAAATTAGTTACATATAAAATGATTACTAATAAAATAAACTATGATAATTTAAACTTCTACATAATCTTGATACCTAATTATTTAAGACATCCAAAACTGAAATAGTTCTCTATAGTTTACTATAGTTTAAAGACTAAGTTTAACTTTATGCCAGCGAAGTGTTTTGACGTATAATAAATTCACGGCTCTATGGGATAAAATCAGTGCTTGGAATGATTGATATAGATTATGTACGGATGGATGGCTTTAATGAAACTTCCATGTCATAATTCAGTTAAACAATATTACAAATATTAAGATCATAGAGATTTGATAATCATATAATTTACCCACACATGAGGTACAAATAAAGGAATATCAGAGAAAGTAAGTTAAAATGAAAAAAAGTTTGTTTTAAAAATTTGACTTTCTCTTATTTAAAATGCTTGCCTACAAGTCCTACAACTTGTCAAAAAGAGTAAACAAAATAAAAGTTGCATAATAAAAGAAATAGTAAGTGGAGAAGTAGAAAAATGGTCCATGTTTACGAAAATAATGAACTAATAGTGTATATAATACTTACCTATGGAGAGTGCCAACAAAATGCAGACGTAGCATGCAGGTTGTATGCGGAAAGGTTTCCTTTAAGAATTCATTCATATGAATTCATTCAATCATTAAATTTAGTTATTAAAGTTCGTGACACAGGGTATTTAAAAGAAAATCGAGAAGTCCACACTGGAAGAGCTGTTCAACTTGAAATGTTTCAAATTGAGGAGAACATTGAAGACGATCCAACAATGAGTACTAGATCTAATTTTGAACATAGATTTTCATTAAATGCTTGGGCTGGCGTTGAAAATAGCATGCTTATCGGATATCTACTTTTTTGCATCTCTATTGACCGGTGAAATTTTTTTAGATTTTTTTCGACACAATATGTCATAATTTCAAAAAGATATTCCTTTAAATGTGAGACAGGATATGTGGTTCCTACATGATGGGGCTCCACCACGTTTTAGACCAGAAGATCATAAACATCTAAATAATGAGCTTCCGAATATATAGATAGAGACTTGGCCATCTCGATCGCCAGTTTTAACGCCTTGTGATTTTTTTATCGTGGGACTATTTGAAAGAGTTGGTGTATCATGATGGGGCAGTAAATACTCCGGACGAACTTCAAGAGCGCATTGAATTACTGAATTGATATTACTTAGAGAATACTTGGTCTACCTATGAGATGCCAGAAACTTATCAGTTTTACTACAAGTCGCTTACAAGTACAATTCTATGAAACAAGAAGAATTCTGACATGCCTACGTTGACGCTTCTAGCTCTACTAACTAAACATGCAAATAATTATATGAAAATAATCAAAAATTATTAATAATTCACTATAACGAGTCTGGTGCGACTGACCTGCGAGTTGCACATGAAGATCTGGTAAAGATGTATCGATTGCACAAATTTTATTCATAGTCGGTTTAGCTCCTGTGCATCTCACCTAATCTAAGCACGTATTTTAGAATAAATGAACTATAAAAATTATTAAATGAATAAATAAATGAACCAATTTTTTACCAATTTATGAATATTACACACAGCCGTTTTACGGTTTAATCTATTCTTATAATAAAATCGGCTTATTTCTACATTTAACCTGGATTTTATTTTTAAATCTGAAATTTTCTGTAAAGCTTATGTTAAATATATATTATTCGAATAACTGCATATACGTACCTTTTTCTCTATACATTTCTAGTCGTAAATTAAGTGGGATAATTCAAACTTCTATGAAATCTTAACGCCTAAATAAACCAACACTTCCAAAACCGGAACAGCTTTGTCTAGTTCATAGTCTAAGTATGGATGCAAGTTTAACTTCTATTGTCTTACCCAAGTTGCTCGACGTATAATAAATTCACCAGTATGTTCGCATCCTTATGAGATAATATTGGGGTTGATATGGTTAACCTTAAAACTGTCTCTCACAATTATTCGATGAAGTAATTAATATAAATAGCGTAGCTAGGTACGCTATAGCGTACCTAGAAGTGTGATCGTAATAAAACTTATATAAATTATTAGGTAATAGTAAAAGCTTATTTTACACCTAGAAAATAACTATTCTTATTTTAAATTAACAACATCAATTGAAGACGAAACGCATAAAGAAAGCGAGAATAATAATAAGAATATTATTATTTTCTGTAATGTTACGCCACTGGACTAATGAAACGACACGTATATTATAAATTAGACAAAATGCGCATAACACACCCTCCATTGAACCCTATTCATGGCTCGAGGTGATTTTTTAAAAGCTGATATATCTTCATTGCCTACGTCGAGAATTCGAGAATCCATGATACAACTGCGAGAGCTGCATGCTCGCATGATATTAGCATGATCGAGCAATAGTCTTTGGAGTTCCTCTCAATAGTTATATGTTAAGAAAAAAATTAACTAAATTGTTAATTAAGTAAGACTTCTCAAGCTACCATAGTTTTTATTTAGTTTAAAATCTAAATATTGATGCACGGTTAATTTCTATTGTGTCCTCCAAATTATCTCGACTCTTAGAGAAATTCATATGAGAAAAGAAGACTTTAAATCAAGAATTTAATTTTGGAATGACTGATATGAATCATAAAACTGGAGAAAAATGTATATTGTATATTGTTTTCTGGCCCTGGCAAGGCAATTTTTATTTCGCAGATATTCGTCTGGGCTAAGACCTAAGGATGTAATTCAAAGGGTTAAGCGCTAATCGTAATTTATCTAGGGGTTTGCAATTACATCCCAGTTCCGAAATTACATCGCAATATTTTACCATTAAAATATTTTACCATTAAAATATTGCGATGTAATTTCGGGACACCCTGTATATAGAGAAGTGGTTGCATCCAAACTGATCGAAATTCTTTTGACAAATCTGCTAGCGTCCTCTTGCTTGGCAACGGAAACTACTTTAACTAACTTGACAGTTTGACGTAACTAATTGGACCAATCAAAATGGTAGAAAGGCGTGACCAAATTAAGGCGGGGAAAATTCAAATTTAATTTAATAAGAAATCTCATGTTATTTAATCGCAATATCCAAAGCAAACACCTAATCATAAAGGTTACTTTTTGATTATGTGTTAGCATCAGATATTGATCAGGATAAAATAAAAAAGGTAAAATATCGCGATGTAATTTCGGGACACCCTGTATTTGTGTTTTTTGTAGTCGAGTTAAGTTGATTGTATTGGCAAAGTTTACAGAATATAATATATAATATACAATATAAGATTTTCTGTAAACTTTGGTATTGGCCTTTAAGTAGCAGACGGTGAACGAGGCAAATATTAATCATTTTTGGCAAGACGTTGGATTTCTTCGTAATTAAAGAAATAGGGATAAAAGACGGTTTATCGCGTATTAAACGACGAATAATATAACAAACTCAGACAGAGTTTATTGTTATAATTACATTTAGTTTAGGCCGAGACGTGACCTTAATTATTTATATTTAAGACGTGGATTAAATAATGTACTGCCGTAAGATTTTGTTTGTTTGTCGTGGAAGTGTAAATCCAAAGGTTCTCAAACATTTCTCTTTCCTGATGCCAGTTTGTTATTAATTTATTTTACATTTATATTAAATAATATTAAACAGTACTCTGAGTGCCTTGCTAAAATCCAACCCCAGACAATCCCTAGACAACGATATAAAGAAAACCTACCTTAGTAAACACTAAAATTATTTCAAAAAACTGCGGCAAATCTATTTAAACTACAAATAATAATTGCACTTGACACGATCTCAATGTTAATTAAAAAATAATTGAAGTACGAGTCAAAACGAGTCTCCTATTCAAGAAATTAAACCCTTCTATACTATTTTTATTAATTTAATACGTTTATTTAGGTGACTTAGTTATTTCTTCTCATAGGCTTATTTATCAATCGTTTAAAAAATATATAATCCCAAATTATTAGAAAAAAGAAACCGCATTTCAAAAGTCGTTGTTCTTAATAATGTGCTATTTAAAAAAATTAAGTAAATGCCAAAATTAATGGTTTGGACACTTTAAATAAGCGTGTAAAAGATTTAAGTCGTAAAATGCAATGAAAACTATTATTCCGTGATTACTTGATTTAAAATTAAAACTTTCAATGCATTTATGGCATCTTTTTTAAATGATTTTTTGCATAAGTATAAAACAAAACAAAAAGTAGCAAATACATATCATTGTTTTTAGAATATTATTTTCTATCGAAATACGTAATAATATACCAAGTGAGTTACTTATTTTATTGGGTATTACGTCACTTATAATAGCAAAAATCAATTGGGAAAATTCACACGGTCAAAAATTAAAAAGAAGAAGAAAATAGAATAGAAGTAGAACAGGGCATTCTCAAAATTAATCATTAAATTACATTAAGATCACACCCCTTTAATTTTAAAAGAAGTAACCCTTGGTGTGGAATGGCAATGATCTAGAATTGGCGGATTTCCTAATTTCTATAAACTCTCTTCACGCAAATATTTCGTTCACAATTGAGAAAGAAAAAGATGGAAGGTTACCTTTTCTTTTAAAAATTACCTACAAACATGAATTTGAAATCGACCGCAAACCCACCACTACGGACAATGTCAACCAAAACTCTTCAGAACTCCCCACATTCCTACAGATTTTCCCCTTTTAATTTATCGCCTTTTCAACTTCCCACTTTCTAAAGAAGCTTTTCTTGCTGAGTTAAGCTTAATTAAACATATCGGTTTTAATAATGGTTTTCCGCTGGATATTATTAATTGCTTTTATTATAAATTTTATGATAAATATGAACTCACGTACAACTTAAAATATTTCAATAATAAAAATAGCCACCTTTATAGACCAATATCCGTTTATGGTAATGTTTCTTATCAGCTTGCAAAGTTTTTTTTTAAGTTTCAAATCTCACACTTGCCTTCAAAACAACGAACAATTTAAAAAGACAACTCGCTAATGTGATAAATAAGGCTGTTTTCTGTTCAAAATCAGATGACTGTGATGCCATTTACATAGGGCAACCGGGGTGTAAAATTTCCACCAGAATTAACACAGCGTTGGTAGACAAGTACAGGGATACTGACATTATCGAAACTAAATCGGCGTATGCGAATCACTTATTGGCCTCCTCACATGATTTTTCTTTAACACAGGGAGCTGGTATTTTAAACAAATGCTCAAAAGGCATAAAACTGGACCTGTTAAAGGAAATGGAAATTACTAAAGCTAAGAAAAGCCACGTCCTTGTGTATGTTAATGACATTTTCACCTTTGAACCTCACCTCATCTATAACAACCTCTTGTGTGACTTGCTGGCCTATGAGTTAAACGCGCGCGGTTACTGGATCGTTCTCCACTTGTGACATTTTACGTTTTTATTTTTTACATGTTTATTTTTATCTACGGTGAATATTGTTAACCTAACCTATCTTTAGATTTGTTGTTAGTTGTAATATGATCTGTGTAGGTGTCTAGGTGAAAATGTCATCATATTTTATAAGCGTTCTTTTTGTACAATTTTTTATTTACTTTTAGGCTCTGATGATGCGGAACACGTGTAGCTTTTTAAAGATTTTAAAAATTATATATATGTTTAATGAGACTCTGACGTGGAGTTTGTACTTTTTATTTGTTTTTTTTAGTATAGTAAGTTCTTTATCAATATATTGGTCTTATTAGGGTGTGTTCACTAACTAATTTTTGCATACCAATCTTAATTACTTTATTCCTTTTGAGGTGTTCGTCAAAAAAGCTCCTTTGCTTCATAACAACTCCACATGCCAATTTCGTGTTTGAATATGAATATTAAATATTTGGATTTTGAATACTTCTAATTTATCTAAGGAATTTCACTTAATATAGTATAAGCAGATCCCTGCTAATTGGGATAAATCGAATAAGTCAAGGTAAATTGAAAACCCATCGTCATATAATATAATATACAAAATAATTACATTGGGAGAACCAGAGCAAAAAAATTTTAAAACTATTAATGAAAAATTAGAACTCTAGCAAATTTAATAGCTTGTTTTTTAAAAAATTCTATAGATAAATAAATCGAGTTTATAAGAAAAATTCGAAGAAGCAGCAACTTTATATCAAAGTTTGAAAGTTGTAATTAGAATGTCAAAAATGTATTGTGAATAGGTCTGGCACATTAATAATTAACAAGTTTAATATAAGTTTTCTTATTGTTAGTTTGAAAAATAAAAGTTTATTTATTATTTTTTGAATACCTTTCAGATATGTCCTTTGTTGGCTGCTTATCTCTGAGGTTCTTTGTAGAGGAAAACTGGGTTACTCCGTATACCAAATGACCAACAACTGCATGTGTGAAGATGTTAGTGCTACAGATCATCAATGTAGATGTAGAGGAGCAGATTTCGTTGATATACCACAAAATTTAACTAAAAGCCTGAGTATTTTGTAAGTATAAGTATTTTTATATGATTATAAACATTATAGAATTTTTTATTACGGAATGATGTCTTTACCAGGATCCAGTTTGTATAGTAAGTCAAGTTCAGTAAGGTCTTGTAATTGATTCCTATGAGATTCTGTAAGAATATGCACGTTGAAAAGTCTTAAGCAAAATGCGTGTCACAAAAACCACTTCCGAGCCATAAAATTAGTAAAATCAAATTAGTGAAAATGAAAGAAATTAAAGTACGCTTTCTATTTGCAGTATTTTTCTCCAATATTCAAATATCCTATTCTTTCTTTTTACCTATTCAATTACCATTTTGAGTTCTTCTAATCCGAATCGCCTTTGTATTATCTTGCGACCGTTGTTCTTTTTGGATTACCTGTAAATTCCCCTTTAGAGATACTATTATTCCTATAATATCGATGGCTTTCGTTCCTTTTTTTAACCATTTATTTATTTTTAAGTCTCCGAAAGTGATTTTTAATATTACTTTCTAAATTGCTATTTTCTTATCTCTTAATTTTATTATTGTCTGTTTTGTAATTATATTATCTGTAATCCATAATATTACGTTTGTCGAAATTTGCGTTTATTTAGGCGTAATTATGTAACAAGCAGAGGGTCTAGCTATGTGTGCCTTAGCTTGGCTCATACCAGGTGTTACCGTTTATCTCGGGATTCCATTCAAGTAAGAGATAGTGCTTCCTCATTACCACTAT
Organism: Anthonomus grandis grandis; assembly: GCF_022605725.1. Classification (NCBI taxonomy): domain Eukaryota; kingdom Metazoa; phylum Arthropoda; class Insecta; order Coleoptera; family Curculionidae; genus Anthonomus; species Anthonomus grandis. Next base: position 17,904,144 of record NC_065549.1, read on the forward strand.
TACCTTACCAGGTACCCAGACAAGCAGAACCCTGCAGTTCCTCTAAGATCTTTATACAGTGCTGTACGAGCTTAGATTTCACCTTTTGCCGTAATAGCCGTAATGATAGCTCTGCCACCTAAGCAGATTACTACGACTGTATTGATGTTATAACAAACTAAAATTTGACTAAAACGACTGTTATAACAAATTAAAATTTTCTGTCTAGAGAATCTGAGTTCCCCTCTTACAATTGGACCTCCTGTAGAAATAACAATAAACGATTTTCTCTAGAGAATGATGTTGGGGAGTATAATAATACAACATACTGTTGACCTAAAGACCACTTTTACATTACCCTCTCATGCTGAAAATCATTCTTCAGTCCAGGTTATCAAGTCGTTACGCGAATTTAGGAATTGCCTGGCTTCTCAAATCCTCGGCAAGCATGTCCTCCTTTACAAAATACAAGGCATCCCAAATGTCCTTATAGGTTGGGTTGGGTTGTTCTGGTGTGACGCTTCTTTGGTAACCAGATCACGTCGTATCGACTTTTCTATAATTAGAATGTTAAATCCGATTCTGATTGGATTTGCTGCAGCTCAGCTGTAAGTAAGATTAGTGGTTTCCATAAGAAGGACCCAATCGTAATCCAAACGGTTGAAGTAAATGATTCAAACTTAATTCTAAGCGATTTAGTATTCTGTAAATTAAATCGTTCATAGCTTCTATAATAATATAAAATTGTGCCCATCCCAAGATGTTTAACGCTTTTTGTGACAGGTCCTTCCGCCTCTTAAAGTCATGAAGCCAAACGAAGTCACCGTTTTTGTACCTCTGGTCTTTGGCATTGACATCATATGCGTCTTTCATCCGATTGCTCGCATCTTGAAAAAGAATTAGATGAATTTAGTAAGAATTAGTGCTCATTTCATGCGTAATTTCATGCATTCTTAGAAATGCGCACTTATACTTATATACGCTATTATAAATAAAATCCATTCTCCTACGCTCACTGACGTAGTTCTCGCCTGTAACCTCGGTTCCTGGCAGGACTACTAGAAATATGTATTTTTACCGTATTTATTTATGTACAATTTAAATATCGCGCCAATATTACGCATATAACTTCACTGCACTAAACTATCAACTGACTGCCCAGCGACAATATATCATTCCATTTCAAAGTCTTCTGATCCTATATTAAGCCACTATATCCTATAGTACAAAAGTCATTAAAATTGTTAGATTTACATAAAATCGTAGAATTTTATTTAGAAGCGAGAAAAAGAAAGCGTTTTTGCTGAAAGTCGGGCTACAGAGAGTCGAGTTACTTTTTCCTAATAATGACTTTAACTCGAGGGCTGCCGGAAAAATATTGTTTTTTTAAATTTTTATGCAGTTCAAAGCCTATTTTCTGGAAAATTAGAATAAAAGGAGAAATACCCCACTCATAGGCTAACTTATAGCTCTTAACCATGTTTAATTCCAAAATGTTAACATTTTCAATTGCCTGGAAAAAATAAAGAATAATCTGAATTATTTGATAAAAGTAAATAATGATTTCCAGTATCAAAATGTAACAAAAACTTACTGGAAATTGTCGGCCGCAGTATATATTTAATGAATATTGGAATAAAAGAAAATACATTGCACTCATAAGATCATATAACCATGTCCTCAAAAAATTAAAATCAATTGCTTGCAAGAATTAAAGTGAATAAGTTGAACTGCTTAGGAAAAATATAATAGAGGTAATAATGACTTCAATTACTGGGAAATAAAAAAAATTCACTATAAATATTTTGAAAATAATTAAAAAAGTTAAAAAAAAACTGCCTGTGCTAATATTTCAAGTAACGTCAAAGGTTTTTTTTTTCAACTTATGGCACTAACTCCATTAATGGACATTATTTGTTGGTTTATATATCAAAAGCAGAATTTTTGATCAAAAAATCATTTAATTTCTAATTGATCTAATTTAATATTCACTAAAAAAATTTTTTTATAGATTACGTGCATCTCAACATCGCATAAAACATACATATATCATACTCATATGTTTTTAATCTTTGTTTTTCTCTATCTCTTTCGCTTCCTATACGAACTTGATTAAACTCGATTATTGTATATTTTATAAAAACTTACAAAATTATTAAAAAAGTTGCTACGGGCTTGCAAATAAAATTCAAATTAATATGAAGAACTTTTGCTGCTTCCGCTGGAGGTCGGATTAGCACAGCGAACTTGTTGCATATTAATCAAATCGTCTCAAGCGTTAACTGACTGAAAATATTTTTTTCAAAAGAAATACTAAACGATATACTAACGTGTAATTTCGTTTTCATTTTTCACAGCAAAAGACCGAAAGGTCATTTACTTTTGCCACATATTTTTGGCTATACTTAATTAATGCTAAAGTTTCAAAAAAAATGGTATCTCCAATTAATTGATTTGATGATTGATTGAATGTATCTGCTCTCTGCTTTAATGCAAATCCCTCTGTTTAAATATATAGGGTGGCCAACCAAAAACGTAGGCAAGGCATAACAGAGTGGGCAAGAACTTTTCGGCAATATCCAAAAACACGTCAAGTTTGTTTTTTAAGGGGCCAGTTTTGATGTAGAAAAGATAGCAAAATATGTAATCCTCTAAATAGAAGTAGGGGTTAAGTGATCCCTTATTACTAAAAAGTAGTTAAAACTACTTTTAGCTCGAAACCTATCTACAAAAATAGCAATGTTGGGGAAAATTGCGATGGATAGTACGCTAAGTATAAGATAATTTGCCATTGTCACGAGCGCGACTTATACAAATATCCAATGAATATTAAAAGATACAAGATCCTTCCTTATAAGATTTCGATTAGTGTAACAGCTAAATGAAGACTATGATCGTCGCTTACAATTTTGCGAAATTATGACTGAACGAGCGATTGATGTATAGTTCTCTCCACCAATAATCTATTTTGCGATTTATTTTATCAATAAACTGGCAGCGCTTTTTAGCGACATCTTTTATAAATAAACCGCAAAATAAAAATTGCTGGAGGTAACTATTAAATTTTATTTAGTATGCGTATTTTTTAGATGAGTGTAGTTTCTTCTTAAATGGTTTAATGAACCGCTACAATCATCGTTACTGGGCTGTTACCAATTAGAGGATTTTTCACGAAGGACGTACACGGTATCCCTAGAAGTTTTATGTATGGGCTGGTATATTTGAAAATTCTATTATTCCTTTTTTTTTAAATATAGGAAGTTCTGCAAGCACGAATTACGGTACCGTAAATGTTTCATAATATACGACAAAGGTTTGAAGAATGAAAAGCACTGTTTTATGAATATATCTCATTACAAGATGGGAAATCTCACCATCTCTTAGAGCGTTGAGGGTTTTGCTATTTCGCTCTCAGAAACAAACTTAACGTGCTTTTGGATCATAAAGTTCTTTCCCATCCTGTAATGCCTTGTGGTATGTTTTTGATGGGAGCGTATAGTAAACAGAATAACAATATGGTACATCGGTAATTAAATATCATCAAACGCTATTCAAACATCTTAATTAAAAAAATATGGCCACAAGTGTTTAGATTGATGAGACTGAGACTTTATTAATTTAAACTTGAATGAGCTTAACCTAACAGCAAAAGTATTTTTTTAAAATAAAATAAACCATAAATATGTAATTAGATCATTTACATGGCTTTTAGTAAGGTTTTAAGTGGCCATAAATAAATTTCGAATATGCTACTTTAATAGCAGTCGTAAAACCATATTGTGTATTATTTGCTCGTAACTGAAACGCTTTTGATTAGCAGGAAAAAATTCATTAACCTCTTTAAAAATTTAAATCTCTAGTTATATTATGATAAGTATATCACACCCGGTATCTCCTAATGTTGTATAGTGCAATAAAGCGCGGACTCTTATTTCCTGATACAGAGGATTTTTAAATTAGTTAATGTTGATGTTGAGATCATTGTTTCTTTGTTGAGTCGATTCCAATTATAAATTATCCTATTTATAAGAAAATTTCTTCTTAGAAGCTTGTTACTCATTTTTTAGTTGTGCCTTCTAGTAATGCTGCTATTGGGAAAAAGGAAAAAGTTTATATTGGTTGACAACCGGATTCTATAAGATCTCGCAATTTAAAAATCTTTTTCTTTTGTTATTTTTTAATGATTATTGCTGTGAATACGTAAGACTGTCACAACAATTTAATAAATTGCATTTTTGAGATGACAGCAATAAAAGTTTGTTAGTTTTGTAGTTATAATTGTGTGCAAAAGATGCGAAGTTTGTTTTGAACCTTGTAGTACTCGATTGTGTACTTGATGCTCTACTACAAAGTGACCGCGCGACCTGAGAGGATACTTTGTTCAAGTAGCCTTAGTAGATTGCCTTTGACTTGGTTATTGACGCATATCTTATTAAAGGCATTTCCGAAGTCAGAATAGGCTACGTCAGTTCGCTTAATTTCATCACCTCCTTGTATACATTTGTTGAGTGTGGTGAAAAGTTTTATAAAAGTGTATTTTTTTATTTGATTAAGAAATCCACGTTAATGAGGTGGCATGCAAGAAAAAGTTTTTTAGTTCTAGGGTTATTAATATTTATACTTAAAGAATAGATACTTTTTTTTTGCTTTGCATTTAGAATTTTAAATAGTTAAAGTTTTTGAAAGCTTTTTAGTTACCAGCTTTTAGCTGCCCATCAAATAATATCTTTGAGTCTATAATAGTCAACACTGTAGAGTCAACCTAACCTGCTGAGCCAAATTATCACTAATATAATATTTGCTGGGACATCAATCTCGTAGCCTTAAAAATTTAAAGAAGAAACCTATTATAATCTTTAAAGAAGTTCATGGTAAAGAGTAATTATTAAGTTGTGTTCATTAAAAAAATCGAGTCACATCGAAACTCTTCAGCTTTACCAAAAGTGTGCAAACCTGGTCCATAGTTTCATAAATGTATCAGATTTTCCTCGAAAAATGCTTTTTTTGTTTGTTTAGAAAATAAAGTATTACTATTTCATAGCAATGTTACATCATTTCGATGCCCAATCTGCAATTGCATAATGCCATTTGGGTTTTCTTTTAAAAACAGAAGATTTTCTTCATAATTTATTGTAACTAAAAAATCAGAAGAAAAAAAGGAAATTGAAAAAAAAAATTTGACAGACACCACGTAAATTTTAGAAAAAGTGGGGAGGAATTTTTTTGGGACCACTTACAATTTTGTAACTTTTTCTAAACCTTATTCAAAGATGGATCATGTATTAGAATTATATTATGGAGTTATTACCATCAGATTAATCAGCAATTAAAGAAGTTGGTAAGGATCTAAATACCCTAGAGAAGTTATTACATGATTTAGAGTTACTCAATCGCGAGGAACTTGATTTAAATTTATTTTTTCGACATCTAATTTTTTTTTAATTTTAACTTTTTACTAACTTTGCGCGCTCTAACTTTTTCTAAGGTTCGGTTCTAAAGACAAATCTGTTGAAATTCGGTATATATTACATGCAGTTGAGTTTAATTTTGCGTAGAATTGGAAAAAATAGTAACTTTGGTCTCTAAGTTAAGTCTTAAAGTTATTTTCCTAATGTGAAAGAGATCTATAATTTTTATTTGGCACGCTTTGATAAAAGAGCCCGTTCACGAATTATTAAGGGGGCCCCGTACTTTTTTTACTCACCTTATATAAAAAATCATACGTAACGAGTATTTGTTTTTTTAATTATTTTAATTGAGATTCCTCTTAACCTACTTCTAAAAATGTATTTATTTTTCCCACGACATTCGCTTCCAGGTTTTATTTTACTCTCAATGTCAATTGCAATCATTTCGTTAAGCGCTTGGGTTTTTTTCCATTTTATTTTGAAACTTTTTTCGATTTAAATCCTATGATAAAATGGAAGTTACCAATGATACCATCTGTCCCGTTTCTTTACATTAGCTATATTATTCCTTATTCATTTTAAAATGAAAACCTCAGTAACAAAGAGTCTTTTTATTTGCTTTTCATGAGAAACATCTGTAAACGAGGGATTTATTTTGTTGCTTTAACCTTTGTATTTTTAGACCGATGGGCTCTTAAGCTTTGCCATGTCTTGTAGAAAAATTCAAAAAGCATGAAATATCCTTTAAGCTTAGCAATAAAACGCAGTTTTGCCTTATTTTTATTATGCAGCTGGAGAAAAGTCTAGTTTTAATATTTTTTCAAGGGTGGTTAACAATTATTCTTGAAGTTACAATGGAAAGATAAAAAGTATAAGTATCATCAACTTTATTTTACTTGAATCTTTTACACTTTTAAATCTATTCAAATTGTACCTTTAACTTAATTTTAAATGAATTCGACTACAATTGAAAGAATATAAAATTTGGGTCATGGTTGACTAAAATAATGTCTTTTTTAGATATAAGGTTTATATCTAATAAATAATAAATTACAAAATGGCGGATGATCTTTGGTCAAAAATCTCATTGAGGCCAATATTTATTGCTAATAGCATATCATATCAAAATTATGAACATTAGATTTTAGTCTAGAACGACATATTTGCAAGAAGTTTTGTCCTGTCTCAAAGTGATTTTAAAATATATTTTGCAAGGACGCATTAGAAACTTGCAGTAGGTGAAAATATCGAAAAAATGCAAAACTTTAAAGTTTTTACCAAAAAAAGTTGGTCTTAGGATGACCAATTACAGAAAGAAGAATTTCCAGAAAGATAATCAATTAAATAACTAGCAAAACTTAGGAAATAACAATATCAATATTTTATCATCAGCAGAACATTGAGATATACATAGAGATAAGTTAATTAGCTAATTGGGATTTTGAAAACCTACTTATTATAAAAACGCAGGTGCTCCTCCACCATTGATTAATTTAATGACACCTACAATGATACACATATACCTATAATAAAATGTGTAATGCCCTACTCAACTGTAAATTATACACGCCCAGTCAACAAAGGTTTTGGGTGCGGAAATTAATGGGTTAACTTGCGCAAGTCTAAATAACAAAATTAAAAGGGTACATAGCTCCCACACTCCCTCGTCATACAGAGTTCGTCCTCCGTTGTGTGCAGCCCCCTACACGCAACGTCTAAGTGTTCTCTGAACCAGTTTCACGCAGTACCGAGTGTACCAGTGCGACGATCAGTGTTTCCCTGCCCGCTGAGCGCGCCAGTAATATGGCTCTTAAGTCCCAAGACGACTTATCCTTCTTGTGTGAAGACGGAGATTTCTCCGACTTCGACACAGACGGAAGAGAGACCTGGCCATACTTCGATGCACGCCATCGAACCAAGAGGAACTGACATAATACTCCACCGAAGGAGCCTAGCTCCTGCCCTAAGATGTCAGAAGGCTCCCAGGACGAAGACGACGGATTCCAACCCGTCGTCAGCAAGAGGAAGACATCCGACCCTGAGAGATGCCAGCCATTACCCAGCTCCAGCCGGCCAAGCAATTCGCCCGGACTCCCTCCACTTCAAGGGCTGGGTTCAGGAACACTCTTCCCGAACCCAGACCTGAGCCCGTTCCGCCACCACCCAAGGCCAAAATACCCCCAATTATCATCCGGGAGAAGCATAGATACAAGGAAGAATCTGCTGCCTTAAAAGCTAAAGGAGTGAACCACGGTCACGACATCAACACGCACGACGGCGTCAAAATCCAGCTACAGTCAATAGGAGACTACAGGAAAGCTCCGAACCATCTAGAAGAAAACAAAGTGTCATTCCACTCCTTCTCTCTGCCTGAGGAGAGGAGATTGTACATCGTCCTCCGAGGACCGCTCGAGCACTGGCCAGCCGAGAGCATCCTAGAGGACCTAGCGAAGCTCGGTATTACAACAGGAACAGACAACCAAAGCCGCTATAGTATTGATCCAGCTCCCGGGGGACGAGAAATGGATCTTCTCGATCATGGAGCTGAGAGGCATCAAGATCAGGGTGGAAACCCAGCGAAACAAATTGAGGAGAATCCAGTGCCACAGGTGCATGGACATGCCCAGGCTAGGTGCATGGCGGCACACAAATGCGTAAAGTATGGCCAGCGTCACGCAACTGCCGAATGCACAAAACCCCGAGCCAGTGAGCCATATGCTTTAACTGTGGAGGGCCGTACACTGCGAACTACCTGGGATGTCCCAGGAACCCACAGCAGATCCTGAAGGCCAAAGCCACCAAAAGCGATCGCCCGTTACAGACCCAAACGCCATGCTACAAGATTTTTTGCTTCAATGCAGCAGTAGTTCCAAATGCTACTGCAGAGTATGTAACCAATGAGAGTCCAGTAGCCCATACACTAATTTCCACAGTCATTTCCTTATTTATTAAAGAGTATTGTTACATTAGCTAAGTAGGTATAAACCTTGCAAGGTTAACATGAATATGTTTATATTTAATAAATGTCAGTTTCAAAGTAAAACACTTCCTCGACTACCTAGAGTCCGATCGAAATTGAACGTGATTTACGTAAAAATATGTTTCGTGTTGTATTTCTCTTCTCAACGCAACTGCAAGTGGAATATCGGTGAAGCATTGTCGTTCTGTCTTGAACGTAATGCTCTTTCTATGAGTTAATACATCCATCACATGTTAATACATAGGTGTTTCGGCACCCAAGAAACAAATTTGCCAGGCGTATGGGCTTAGGCTAAATGACTTTACCAGCGAAAGTCGTAACAGTATGAGCAAGAGTGAGTCCTGCGCCTAGCTGAGAATTTCTGAAGAATCCTCGCTTTTTTCAAATTTTCAAAAGATTTTAGCACATACTGGCAGTTTCGGAACTGCCGTCAAGATAACCATTTAGTTTCATGGTTTTCAATATTTTTATTTATTGCACTTGAAACACTGACGATATAACAACATTTGACAATATTTCTGTGCAAGAATGGTTCAGTACATAAAATTTGTAGGCTCAGAAAGAATTATCTTTCATTTTTGACCTTCATAGGAAGAAGTTGCATTTTAGGTTCGAAGAAGGTCTGGATCACGTTTGTTTTAATTAAATTAATTCTTTGAAGAGAAACATTTTAACGTTGGTGTCAGCTTTCGAATATCAACACAATATCGTTTGACTGAGATATTTTAAAAACACTTAAGAAAATTCAATTAACATTGCTAGTTAATATTTAATGTAATGCACAGACTGCAGTATTTCAAAAAAAAACCTTATAAGAACCCATTTATGCACGAAAAAAATCGTAAAAACTTAACTTTTAAGCCTCAGTAATTTCTTAAAAAAAAATTAATTTAGACATACAGAAAAAAAAATGCATTTTATAAAATAAATACAATTACCTTGAGTTAACCTCACTTTAATCTGTCAAATGGGAATCCTCATCGTCTGGCCTACCATTCTAAGCAGCAATCTATTAAACTGTATCATTAAAAATTAAATCGGTTTACATAAAAGTGAATAGTAAGCAAAAATGTGGTAAAATGATCGACGTTTGGTTTATCGAAGGAGCTAAGTCGAAGGAGAAAAAAAAACTTAAAATGATTTCAAATCGCTAGAATTAAATGAAAATTGACTGCACATGTCTGGAATATATAAGAAATTACGGTAAAAGTCATAAAAGTTGATTCGAATACAAAAAAAAAAGATCTAAAATAATGTCTAAAATGCATGAAAAGACTTCAGTGCAAGGAATTATTCTGCCGGAACTGCCTGTAAAATGTAGAAATATTATTTCGATTACCTAGGAGGAATGGGAAATGCTTCGACTGTACTTATAATAAATATAAATTTTACTTCAACTGGCTAAAAAGAATAAGAAACTACTTCCATTATTTGTAAGAAATGGAAATTATGATTTCAACGGCTGAAAAGAGAAACTACAACGTAAAACTACCTGAATAAAATGGAAAATTACTATGGATAGGACCGAGTAATAAATGGTTCTAATGGTTCTAATCAGTTGCAATAAATAGAAATATAAGTTACTCATTGCTTGTAGGAAATAGCGAATACATTGTGTATACAATACAAGTGGTAGGAAAGAATAATAAATTACTTTAATGCATACAACCGCCTCTAAAAATAGAAATATGAAATTAAATTTCTAGAACGAAATTACTAGAAGCGCCGATTACTTCAATAACCTGGAAGAAATTTCATTATTTCATATTTAACTAGTGATAAAAAATAAAAATATGACTTCAATTTACCTTAGAGAAATGGCAAACAATTTCAGCCTCGAGGGAGTAAGAAATGGCTGTATGTACCTGCTGCAAGTAAGAAATAGAAATTTAACTTCAATTAGTTGAAAACGATAACGTAATAAAAAAACAATTAACCTATCTAAATATAATGGAAAATAATTTAAACTTCTTTGAATGATTAAAAAATGAAATAACGTATATAACAAACTTAATTGGATATACTTATCCAATTAATTTATCACTCCATTTCTGCTTGCAGGTTTTGTATTATAGTAGGTCAAAGACTACTAATGCATACGATATTTTTATTTTTATTATTATTTTATCATATTTAATTATTATTATTGCCCTTCTTAAAATAATTTTATTTGGGAATAATTTCTAAACAGCTTCTACTAGATTATTAGATTCTACTAAAGCGGGTAGGTACTAAGTTAAAGCCTTAAAACTATTAGAGAGATAGTACAAGAAAATCTTGCAATATTATACACAATACAATAATACCTGACTTTTTAATTGCTTGGTGTACGAAAAAGTGATATTAATGAAAGTTGGAACATATGGATATTCCATAAATGTTATCCATATTTCTGGTTTGGTTGACATGAAGTCCAAATTTGTTTTTTTTTTGTTAATGGATTAGGCTGATGCATGTAATAATTGTATATTTGGATTCTACTTGGAAAACGATGATGATTTCTTTTTAAATTTAAAATTTTCAACTATTTCCAAGTAGAGAACTACGGGCATGCACAAATATCAAGAGATTTTTTTGACAGTGACTTAAGTTATTAAATATTCTGTTCTGTGAACAATATAATGGAATGGTAATGGAAAGTTTTGATTATCTACCCACTTCTGCAATACCTAATTGCCAAATGCTATTCTTGGAGTATAATCCACAGGAAGCAAACCTTGAAAACTTTGGTAATGATAACGATGAAACTGATATACCTTTAAAATTTGCTAGATTTTTATGTAATTTGTTTCTTTTGCTAAAGCAATTTATCTAGTATTAATACCAGATTCTTCTTCAATACACTAAAACACACGTTCTTCTAACTTATCATCATCCAGCTTTGGTCTTCGGACACGCAGCTTCTTTTGAATTCAAACATACTGTTTCATACAAATAAACATACATTTTCTGATGTTTTCTGACAATTCACTTATTACAACATGACACGTGTCAAATAACAAATCCCTCCGACTCAAATTTCATACGTATGACAAATTTTCTTCAAACCCTCTTTGCTAGAAAACAGCAGATTTAAGCGACTTCTTGAAAAACTACTTTTTTTTAGTAAACATTTTATGAATTAAGTTTAAGCCTTTCTGTTTTAATTCTTAAATAACAAAAATGTTGTGGCATAAAATACGCACATGTGCCCGACTACACTTTACACCACTAACAATTTAAAAATTTATTTTTATGAGGATTATGCCTAAAGAAATTCTTTTGCCGTTTGCCAAATTTCATGATTTTGTGACGGTTATTTTAAGAATTATGAACAAAAAATCAATTAACCAGCGCCATCTTTAAATGGTTATCTCGTTCTTATGACGGTTTAGGAAAGACATATATATAAGCTTTTGTCTTTAAAAAACGTTAATTTTACACCCCTGCAGTAGCACATTTTTGTAACACACCGTATTTAATAAAAATCATCCTATTTTATATTCTATGTCCTTCCCATTTTCAAAATAAACATCTTGAAAGCTCCAATTTAAATCTTTTTTTATTATTTTCTTTTAATGTCTTTTTCGTTTTTAATAATCCTATGCGATCCCGCTGGTTTAGTTTCTTATTATTTTTTCAGATCGATCCAGGATGCTGGCTTAGAAGTACTTAAAAGCGATTCTTTGATAAAATATGCAGAAACTCTTCATGAATTGTAAGTATTCTTTGACAATGTTATTTTTACTCTTTTTGTAAACATATTTAATCAATTGGTCTTATTGACATCTATCAGCAGTATTATGGCTTTTAAAATGATTAATGATCGGTCTATTTTTTTAATGTAATACTAGAAGCTCTCGAAAACTATATGGAAACCTAACCCTTGTTAAGTGTATTGTTTACTACCAGTTTATATCGCCCTTAATAAAATGAAGTTGCCTTCAAATTATTTATTCATTTGTCATTGAAATATTTATTTTATTTCTTTTTTCAGAAACATGATAAACTTGGACAAGTTTTACCACATCGAAACCGGCGTCTTTCGCAACTTGGTTCAATTCCAAACTTTGTAAGTTTACTTAAAGTTTTCTGTAGCATTTTGCCTCGTTACTTGCTGCTTCATTTCCTTAAAAAAAACTTTGCATACTTTTAAATCACTTAGCCTCTCTAATTTAATCTGTAATTTAAATTTGTTCTTGAGGAAATGCCGCATACCTACATCTTATGAAGAAATATGTTATTAAGACTCCGTTAAACTATATTAACAATAGATTATATAAAGAGCCTTTATTTGTTAAATACAAATATAAATATGTCACTGATAGTAGCTAAATAATAAGGGTTGTATACGTGGTTACCACCAAGAAAAGTCTTTAAGATCTGTGCATACGAGTTGATCCAAGTAAGTGCAATAGGGATTTGTTGCTGACTCTTCTATCTTAAGTATCAAGAAATAGCTGGGAAAGAATACTGCTTCAGAAATTTTAGGTAGCTCCCCTAGCTTTTCGTTGGTAGAACTGCTAACAGAGTGATCGCTTATATTTGCCAGATTAGTTTATTAAGTACTGCCATAAAAAGAGATAAGAAATAATTTATCCTATTACCTTTTCTACTCTGATATCCTTTCTATCTTTTCGTGATGCGCAATCTGGGTTTGAACACCTTTAAGGACAAATTAGCTGTTGAGTTTCAAAGAATGAATTCACAAAAGAATTTAACATTATTCATTAGGGTATAATATAATATCATTTTATCTTCTACGATATTCTTGACTAACAGTTCAGTGGGGTGTTAAATATTCACATATTGTTTTTATTCCTTATTGTTTCTATAGAAAAAGCATTTTGGTTTTGGACGGATATCACATAGAAAAGAAGCAATTAGGCTTAAAGCTCCGAAGATGCAGAAAGCTTCCTTCTTTCGTATTAAAATACAACATTATTAGATATATATAATAGATTTTCTAAGCAGAAAATCTATTTTTCTGCTCTACCGAAACTAAAATGCATATAGTAGAATGATGACTTGCCTACCTTCTTTAACTGGTAGTCTCGAAGGTTCTTCAGCACTCGTTTCCTTATAACATCTTTCTGGCGCTTTGTGATTTTTATGATTTTTATTGATATTCTTAACTTTTTCCTGGTGATATGGGGGGGCTATAAATGATTAATTTTCTTGGACGTCTTGTCGGGAAGTCATTTATATTCTGAAGTTCTCGTATACGCTTGACGTGGGCGAAATTTGAACTTTAGAAAATTTTTTGGCTTTAACTTAAAAAGCTCAGCGTGTCTTTGCGACCTTTTTCTTAAATTGAGCTATTAGTTCTACTATGGTCTCTACGAAGAGGATGAAAAGAATTAAATATATTTTTGTCCTGGATGAAAATACGAGTACACGTGTCATATCCACATAATTTGGATGGACTGGATGGAAAAAGAATTTTACGGTATATTCTACGCACATCAAATATTTTGCCATTAGATGGTATCAAATAAGACTATGATGAATTTTCGATCTGTATCTTTTGTTTTTGTGTAAACTTCTTTAATTGGATACCCGATATTTGCATGAAATTAGGACATTTAAAGGGACAAGGAAATGCCAAAGCGAGTTTTGTGGCCAATGTAGCCAAACAACAAAGTATCATCAATTTACTGTCCTCATATTTACAATTAAATATGAAATTTCGCATCGACTTTCAAAATATTTCATCAAAATATTGAAAGGGATTAGTACTTAGTAGCATTGGATTTCAGTTAAGGAAATTGAGACATATTCAAGATGCCCACCCAACGCGAAAGTTTAATAAAATAAATATTTCATGAAGAATTCGGCAAAATTTTAAGAAAAAAGGGATGAAAAAAGCCGATAACCAAATTATCTCAGTATATTTCCCTCGTGTAGATATGTACTTTCACTACTTCGAAACGAGTTAGAAAATAACGACATTTCCTAAACTTTTTAAAATGTTTCCCTTGCCTTATCGATCATATGTCACGTTAAAAAATATATATCCCAGTCATAAAAAATCGCTATTCTATAACATCAAACTTTATTACAATGACAAAAGACGGATATATATTAAATATAATGTTGAAACAATGCGTAATTTTCAGAACCGAGGTGTACGTTTTCTCTATTTCGAAAAGTTTCAAATCTGGTTATTTTCGAGCTAATGAAATGAAATACTGGTAGTTCGTACGGTGCTTACCCAGACTTTTCAACTTTTCCATCCTCGTTTGTGTCTTAATTATCTTATTATTTCGTATGCATGAAAGACAAAAGGTCGCACTCTTTTGTCAAGAGAATTACGAACATTTACATTTCAATGGCTTTTAATTATTATTTATTGTGTAATATTTGATTATTACCTTTCAATTCAGTGTAAGCTCCGATGTGAAAACAGATAATATGTTGCTGGTTGGGTGGCCAGTAAACATTATAATATCATTAGTTCGCTTATATAAAGGCAACTAAATTATAAATACATTTCGATAGTAAAACCAATAGTTCAACGATGCGTTATCAAGATAATTTTAGCTAGCGTCATATATTATATATCATCTATGAGATGCTTTTCTCTCCCATAGATGTAATCTCTCTTCATCACTCTCTTCATAGTACATCCAATAATATCACCTTAGTTAAGAATGGTTGGATTGACATAAGAGGTGATAACCTTAAAATTCATCATAGTCTTATTTGACACCATCTAATGGCAAAATATTTGATGTGCGTAGAATATACCGTAAAACATTTTTTCATCTGGTTCATTATGTGGATATGACACTTTAAGACTAAGCTAGGAGGCTAGCAGTATAGTCGTCTTACACATGCAGGATTTATAAAATTAGAAGTATATTTGTCCATAAATTATATTGTTCTAAGAGCCTCAAAATCACCCTAATTCGACGATCAACAGGGGGGATTCTCTTGTAACAAATACGTATTATCTTGTAACGAAAAACATTCTTAAAAGAATCAAAGAAATTGGAATTATGGCGACTCAATAGTTTCATCAATCTACAACATTTAAGGACAAAAAAAAGTACGGAATAAACAAAATAATTGACGTTATCATTCAGAAATACATCAAGTTAAAAAAATTTTAAGTGAAAATTAAAGATGCTCCTAAAAGCATATCTACATCTATAGATATGTATTTAATTTGTACCTAGCTCTGCAATTTATGTATTATTGCAGTAGCATCTAACCTTTAGCGCATAGTCTTTTAAGAGCCTTAAAAAGATCTGGGCATATTGCAGAAACCTGATGTATTCCACATCTCTGGCCTTACAATAATAACCACAATAGTCAACATACGTATTATAGTAACATTTTATAAGCCCAAAGCTTTACTGACTTAAGTATGTAGGTACATGTCCAGCTGAGTATGATAGTTAATTGAATACTGTCTCGGTTGGTTTGTCTACTGTATATCGATCTTTTAGTTTTTTAAGTTAGTGCCTTCTAAGGGATAAAAGATACGAAACTACATATAAGCGCTTACAGGAGTGCCACATTCCATTTGGGCTTCATCTACTTCTATCTACATTCAGCTTCTTGCCGCTGTGGTGAGGGATATATGCAAGTCGTATTTGAGTCATTAAAAGATGCAATGATTGGATACTAATTTATGGGTTATGTAATACCGTCTCGGTTTATTTACCTACTATATATCCAATGGTCTTTCATCAGTTCCTTAAATTTTTTAGTGCCTATTAAGGGATAAACGATATGAAACTAATGGATTTTAAATGAGTATTCTGACTGGTTAGAATATTTCCTAACGATTCAAATAAGTTATTATTTTGTTATCTTATGCTTTTATTTTATCTGTGGTTTTGTATTTTGTTTGACAAATATATTGTATTATTTTACTGCCAGGAATATATATATGCAAATTAGTTTGAATATTGTACATTATTTTTAGTGTATTTCCCATTCTCTTAGCATCAAGTTTATTGAGACCTGTTGAGTTCAATATCCTTTTGAAAGATTGCCCTCTAAAGTACTATAGTATTAACTCTTTTGGAAGACCTTTTGCGAGATGCCCTTGTTGCTTTTCAGAGTGTTGTGTGCTGTATTCGGTAATCCTACCGTCAATACTTTTGTAATCCATAATTTTTCGTTAAGCTGTTCTCATAATTATTAGAAGTCTTCTATTAGTTATTATTCGGCAATAATGCCATTTATCAAGAAATTATCAACAATACTGACTGACTGCATCCATAGAGAAAATCAAGTAATCCCAAATTTAAAGTTTTTAATATACAATAAAAAGAGAAAAGAAAACTCGAATTCTGGAATTCAAAATCGGAACTGGGATACTAGATCAGTATAGATATATTCCCTTCTATAAGATTTCCTTTCTGGATACATAAAGCAAAATTATTTCCATATTTTACTGCTTAATTTCCGGTCAAATTTACCTGTTAATTTGCTAGATAATAATTTCTCATCGACTGAATATACTTCTCTAAAGTTCCCGTAATTTATTGATTGGCTCTAGAATCCAAACTATGTCCAACCGTTTAAGAGAGATAATTAATACTACATCGAAATGCGACATCTAACAATTTCCTGCGAGCCTGTTAACGGACAAGAATCTTCAGGGAATTTATGCTTAGAGACTTACTGGGATTATTTCGTGCATAATAAGGGTACAGCTTAAAGCTAAAGGGATTTAATATTTAAAAATTTAAAATTTAAGATCCTAAATCTAATAAACCACACGTTTCAAATGGCAGTAATAATGGCGTAATTAGAGAGCTTAGTAATATTGAGTTGGTTTTCGGATATGGTTTTGTCTACAGTTTTCATAAGAAAATAATCTTACCAGACCTACTAATAATCTAAACCAATTTATGTTAAAAACTTAAATCTAAGCTTATTGATATATTCACGTATTCTGATTAATACCATTTTTTTTAAATAACATTACTAAATAAGAAATTATTCAGTCAATTATATCCACAACGTCGATAAGTCGCAGCCAAGCTTTGACATAAATTCGAAGTCAATCTGTCTAAGCAGTGAACTTTGCTTAAAAACTGAATGAGGCATTGCCAACTTTCTGGCATCATCTAAAAACAATTACAATTGCAGTTACAATTGCAATAAAATGAATTAAATATCTTTTATTAATTTGAAATTGGGTCAACCTTGGACTGAAAGACACCTATGCATTTTTTATACATTTCTTTTCCATTTTATTTTTTCTTTATTAAATTTATTAACTTTATAATTTGCTTTATTTAATTTTCTGGCCCACTATGAAACTCTTGAGTTGTTTGTATTTTTTTCTTTATCCCTTCATCTAAAACTGTGAAGCAAGGTTTTTTAAAAATGGATAAAAAATATTTTGCATTAGGTACTCTTGTAACCCCTGCAGAAAGTAGAAACTACAATATCGACACATCAGTCTAATTTATATTTAGAATAAATCCTGGTCAAAGCCGCTTGTCAATGGCATAGCATCTAGTCTGTCCAAATCTCAATTTTCTAAGCATAAGACAAAAACGACCATTTGACATATTTTTTCATTTATTTTTTATTTTAATTATATGCATTGTTAAAAACTATATATATCAACATTTCCCTGTAATTTAAATTTAAATATTATTTGAAATTCAAATCGATTTTTTACAATAACTGTTACATTATACCCTTATGAGCCCACTGGTTATATCATGTGTTATTATTATGAAAAATATATACTTTAGTTTGAAAATACAGAAAATATGCAGTACAACAAATTAATTTCTTTTGATTTTATCATTAGAGATTTTAATTGGATTTTACAATTTTAAATATAAATATACCTAAATTAATTAAAGTGCAAATAAACGTTATTGTTGCATTTCTTGTTTATGTTATCAACATGTTTTTACTATATTTGCTTTAATTTTAGATATATATACAGTGCCCCCAGATTAAAGAAGATTCTTCCAGAGGTCTTTACCGCTTATCTACCGAAATTCAAAGTATTGTAAGTATTTAAACAAATTATTTTAAAAAATCTGAAGTTACAGTTTTTTTCTTTTTTGTTCAAAAATCCAGATATTAGAAATTGTGCAATTTGAAACATTTTTCTATGTATAAGTATATTAGCTACAAAAGCGACCTCTTTGCATGCCTAAGCATTGAGCTGAAATTTAGTCACAGGTCGGACAGAAATATCTTCGCCTGCTGATGGCGATTGACAATATGACCTGCAACAGTAGATTATAAGATAACGGTTTCGTGATTTCGTGTTTTCGTGATGTATATTACAGGCAGAGGAGAGTGGAAGGACTCTAATAGGTATGCATTAGAAAAGAGAGGAACCATCTGAGAAACCTACGCTTCCAGACTAAACACAGCCTAATGATTGAAAGGTAAAACAACACTTTTATCCGCATTTAAAAGCTAGCGGACTATCCCTTGCAATAATATCAAGCGGTGAATTCTGAGGGTTAATACGAGCTAATTAAAGCAGTGACAGGGTTGAGTATTGATTTAAAGCAAAAAGTGTACGAAACTGAACCTACATCAGTATTGGATTTACGACAGACAATAACGAATATTTGTAGAAATATCGATATTAGTTTATTTGAAAATGTGCGGTGTGAAATTTCGTACAGACTATTCATGTGTCAAGAAGTTCAAGGCAGCAATTTTCAGCATCTTCTCAATTAACTCAATGTATTTATTCTATATATCAAGTTAAATGTTTATGTATTCAGGTAATTATTAAATGTACCACCATTTTGTAGTAGGTAAAGATATTGAATTTATAATCTAGGGTTATAAAATACTCGTCAGGAGCTTCAAAATGATGTGCTACAAGACCACCCTTTCCATTTAATTTTTTTTCCAATATGGCGTCCAGCAGCCATTTTGAAATTTTCATGTGTCAATTTTGCTTTAAAATATATTAGTCATTCATCAATTCCATTACCTCAAGTTTCAATATTTTGAATTAATCCGTTCAAAAAATAAAGAGGAGGGGACATTAAAGAAAAGCACTGTTTATGTATTTATACATTATATATATATATATATGGTACGCTCAAAAGTCAAATTCCGGAATTTCCCGAAAAAAAAACGCAAATCTAGTCTTGAGCAAGAAATGTTTCAAACAAAATAAATTCAAAACAACAACATAAACATAACCCTACTTTTTATTTGGATTTGGAAGGTTATAAAATAAAGAAAACTAGTGCTGGTAACGCAGAAAATATACAGAACTAGTTCTGTGCATTTAAAATTGCGCAATACTATTTGAAATAATCTAATAAAATTAATTTTTCGGGTTTTGGGAGATATTCCTTGCTCAAATTAGAAGCGATTAGAAATAGCTTTGCATATTTTTTTCGGGAATTATCCGAATTCGACTATTGGTCCAATAGATCATTAGATTTTTAGGTTCTATACAAAATTTTAAAAATTTGGTGTACCACATGCCAATATTTGATTTCAATTATATAAGGTTTATGTATTGAAAATTGTCCGTTTTACTACCTTCCAAAAAAAGTCGGCATAGCCAAATATACTCTCTCAAAATGGTTTCGAGAATAGGAGCTGAAATTATAAATTACAGTTGATAACTAAATAATGACAACGGAAAAGTATATTAAAACGAAAACTTTTCAATTGTCGCAGGAAAAAAAAATTCAAAAAAATCACCGAGGGAGATATTGCAATTATTTTGCAGTGTTTGAAAGTTATAGGCTTACCAAATATTTAAGATTTCTCTATACAAATACTGCAGTTAATCAGCAAAATTCTATTTGGAAATATTTGACAAAAGACCTACAGGCCCAGGTCCTGCATATCTTAGCAATGGGTATTTTCAGTATGATTTCAAAAAAAAACTATTATAAGATATATGATTATATTATTGGGTATTAAAAAACAGTGTTAAAACGTTCAAAACCAAGAATTAAAACTAACTCATTATATTCCCCTAGAATTCATAAAGAATTAAGTGATATATCCGAATTAAATAATAACATATTTAATGGTATTACAGTGCAGAGATGCTCTCATAAATCTTTACAGTGTAGCTGCACACAATTTTTATTAAGAGTAATTTTAAACCATACCTTTATATGGATTGAGTATATTAATATAGAAAATCAGTCGCCATTTCGAAATTATATTTAATGCAATTCCAAATATATCAAATTTATACCAAAGCTTCAATCCTAAGCATATTGGTCATTTAATATGATATTGTTATAGATACAATAACTATTTCATCAATTGCAGTTGAAAGTGAAATTTATATGAACGCTGACTTCTACCAATGTGATTTTAATTTTGTATACCGCTAAGTATATACATATAATGTATAATTATATAAATATAATGTATATTAAAATATGTCAGGGAAAGAAATTGAATATATCTAGTTTTAAAAAAATATATTTTATTTATTTTTATACAGGGCTACGTACTCAAAATTCGTATATCGTAAACAGTGAGATTGTGAGACACAATTGGTTAAATTTAAAAAAAGACTATTTTTTTAATAACTGATTTAAAAAAAAAATTTTCAAGAAAATCCAAGATGTTTCTTTTTCGAATAATTGTAAAAAAAATATTACTTCAGAAATCATATCAGTGTGTGATACTTACTCATACAAGTACACTATACGAGATGTTTTTAAAGGGAGCAAAACAATCAACCCTATCACTTTTTATTTAGAAAAAATTCCGATACGTTTCTCCATTAGTTTATCCTGATAGTTTATCCATTATATTTTAATATACGTTTAAGAATTCACTGCACTTAACCATTGTGTAAAAAAGTGGGTTACAAGATTAGAATAATATCCAATTAAATTATAATTTATACAGTGTTTTGCTTTGTTTGAATTATTTTTTAGCTTAATTTATAACATATATTTTCACACTCGCCTTTTATTTATGAAAGCTTACTTTCTAAGGGGGACAAAAATATTCACCAAAAGAACTTCTAAATGTTAATTAAATACTAACTACTTCAAGAGCATTTTTATTGAGATTAAGTTCAGACTAAGTAAATTATATTATAGAAACTAGGTTTATTTATGAAGACTGATTAATAAGCAGCACCTGTATAATTTATTATAAAACATATTAATTTCTGGTTTAGTTTTGGGAGAAACGTATATTTAATAAAAACAGATATTTAACGTTCTAATGCCAGAAAATTGTTTAAGGGCATTAAATGTTAATTAAAGAAAAATTGGCAATAACGCAAACGTTCCAAAATTGCAGGATTTGAAAATATCAAGCTAAAACCAATTATTAGCTTGTATAAGCTAAAAATAAAATAAAAGGAGATGCAAATACATGTTAATTAACAGCCGGTTAAATAAAAGCTTTGTAGGTGTTATTTTAATTAAGCTCCCTAGCTTTTCTATTGAAATAGTAAAGTGACGTCGGATTTAGATATAAAAGTTCCATTAATTTCGGATTTTCTTCGCTTTATTTAAAATGCCTTAGATTAAGAGTTCATTTAAAAATTAATTATTTTGCATTTATAAGAATTAAGCAGTGTTTTAGTGCTTTCAAATAAAAATAGGGAATTAAACACTTAAAAAGAAAATTAGTGAGGTATTTTGAGCTTTGAATAATAAATTAAATATATAAAAACTATTGTGGAAGTGATGAAATAAAATATATCTCAAAAAGAAGATATTGTAGCGTTTTTAGGTATGAAAAGAACCGTTCGCTAGGTGTGAATTAAAACTATCGATAAACGAAACTAGTCAACTGATTTATTTACATATTTATACTACTAAACACGAGCACCCGTCTATTAGAAATATTTATTTACATCGTATTTATGTCCGATTTAAATATCGCGCCAATATTCCGAATTGAATTATCAACTGACTTTCCACCGGCGCGGCGACGCGGCTTCTTATATACTTGGCTGTTCGGAAGATTCGCTAAGCTTCCATCCATCTCCAGAGATGTCATGCCGTATGCCCGCTTGTATTATTCCGGAATGATGAAGAACTGGTGGTATTGGCGGCGTTGCCAATATCGTTACGATATTTTGTAAAAAAGAAAATCATATTTTCTTTTCGCGTTTCTTTGCTTAAAATTACTAGTTCTAGTTTATTATATTATTCTATTGAAGAATATTAGGAACTTAGTAGCTATTGTTTATTGGTGTAATTTAAGAAATAGTGGTTAAGAATAACTTCTTAACGCAGACCATAGCAGATTCTCAGTTTAGACGTAATACATTTCAGATCTTCTCTAACGTCTAAACTGAAAATCTTCTACGATCGGCTTTTATGTTCGACGTTTGTTTAAATTTTGTTTTTGCATTGTTGAAAAGTATCAATGCTACTAGAAGTAAGAGTGAGACAGGAAAGTTCTCTAAATGATTTCTTTCTTAAAATAACAAAAGCTACTGTACTAAAAATATATCATTACGATATTTTAAACATCTTCGAGATATCCAGCCTGATACAGCCAACTACACTCAATAATTATGAATTAAACATAAACTTATAATTTCTCGGACAGGATCATCGGTTCTGCGCCTGGATATTTTTCTGAATTTGCCCAAAAATTGAACTATAAGTTTATATATAGTTAAATATTTCTTTACAATCCGACTAAGTCTTGGCCGAGATTAGCTGAATTTTTTCGATTTTTGATTATAATAAATTATAAAAAATTATTTTACTAAATCCCGCAATCGCTCTCAATATTAGAGATGTATATTTAATATTTTATTGTGTGGAAAACGGAATTTTGTTAAGTGCTATATTATACACATTTTTGTATTTTTATTTCCTAATGATCACATTTTTTTTAATAACTTTAATTTGAGTAGTGATATCCGAATGCGGGTTTCACCAGCCTGTTCAGCTTGGTTCCCTGCTTTTAATAAAAGTCTATTAAAAAGTCTTTACTGCTTTTAAAAAGTCCCAAACCCGCCTTTTTTAACACATTTGAGATTTAACATGCTTTTGAGATTTTTGAAATAACTTATCGAATAGAATTAATTCCAAGTCAACGCTCCCTTGTAGATTTTAGCAAAAGCTAAGAGCAATATATTTACCATATAAAATTAAAGCATTAATGGAACTTTTAAACAACAGTTGTTTAAAAAAAGTCAGTCTATCCAGAGTCGACTTTTAGCAATTTTTCTCACTCAAGATGAAAATTCCCCTCACCTCTTTATTTGATAAGTGCCATAAATCCTTGTTAAAACTTCTTTGTGTGAAAATATTTATAAATTATTACGATAATATTTGGGATGGCGGTTATTGAAAGTTTTCTGGAAAAAATTGAATTTTAAGTTGCAGCGCGGTGGCCTGGTATACCGAGAATTTAATACAGAAGCCGGCAAACTTCCTTTTAAAAAAACTTTTATTTTCTACAAAAGAGTTACACACACTGTATAAGTGATTAATTAAAACTTAACTTTAAATTGAACAATTAGCCGAACAGCAACTAGCTTTGACACGGATCTCATGTTAATTATTAATAATACTTTTTCTATTTATATAGGGAATTATGGTGTCTCAGCACTAATCAGCAGTATTAGTATGGTTTGTGGATATTAGTCGGGTAGCACAGCAACCATGGTTCTCATTTTTTTGAGTTTTAACTTTTTTTCATTTTGGATTTATAGATAAGCCATGATTCTGCTTAATCTACATAAAAAAATGTATTTTTTTAACTTTAGGTTTAACTGGAAGTAACCACAACTTTCTTATTTTTAATGGAGCCCTGTATATTTTTTTACGCCACTCGCTGCGCATTAAAAGTTTCTTTTCAGCGACAAGTTGAGATTTTATTGACAAATGATATTTAAAAGTGATTTTAATGCAAATCGTGTAGATGGTTATGGACACCGAGTTAGCAATTGTTTTAGCTAAGTGTGGTGGTATTTAGAAATTGTAGACATGCGCATATTTAATTACTATTTTTTTGTTGTTGTCAATAACCATTAACTGTTTTTACTTGCATGTTTTTTTTCAAATGACGTTTGTTATTTCTTCATATATTTAAAAAAGTGGAATAGAGACTTAAATATTTTATTTTAAATATAAAGTCAAATACAAAGTGAAATTGGAGTTAACCTTGAGACAGCTCGCCGCACTTTAAAAATATTTATAAAAAAACGATCACGTAAGACGGTTAAATTATTGTAATTGGTTTCTTGGTCAACGTTTTCAAGAAGAATTTGGGTTTACCGTATGGTTGGGTATACTTAGAAGAAACATAATTGGCCTATTATATTTGAGGATGTATTGAATGGAGAAAGATATTAACATTTTTGTCCAAAATGAAATTAAAAATTTTCGGCTATTTAAGACTTGTTCGTTTTTACCCCGAATAAGTTCAATAATACGACACGTTTTTCTTGGTCGTTTCCGATTAATACAATGTCACCTAGTCTTTAGAACTGCGCGGTTTCCGTGCAACCAGTATGAACCAGCAGGTTACTGCTTCAATACGTCAAACTTACATGCATAATTCTCGTGACAAAGTCGAATATCGTAACATTTGTATAGTATCAGAGTGACAACTCCTCCAAAAAGTATATGGGAAATCAATTCTTCTTTTTTGGAGGCATATCCTAAATGAGAAACAGTAGATTCTAAAACATATGACTTTTGTGAACCAGTGTCTATGAGCGCACGTATTTTACTCCGCATTATTTGTCAACGTTTGCTCGGCAATATTTCTCGGCGGCTTCTCGGCAATACTTCTCGACGGCTCGGCGGCTTCTTTATTACCGTTACAATTAGAAGTCATGGAACTATTTGGAACTGTTCTACTCATAGAAACCTTCTAACACATTAAAGCTACGTACGCTCGTCCACAAACGATACATTTGACTCTAGATTTGCATCTCATAGATAAATGACCAACCTTGAGGCATTTAAAACAAATATTCTTTTCTTTACACACTATTTTCTTTTGCTCAAGCGAGAACTTCTGTGCCTTGAAATAACTATCATTAGTATGCGCCCCGTTACAAAAGATGCATTTTGTTACATCGCAATTCATCAATCGAGCAGCAGTAGGTAGTGTTGTTTCGTAAGATTTAATTTTTCTTGTAATTAATAAATATTTTCTTGACGCAGCAGAAAACCCTAAACCCTGAGCAGTCAACCTTATCCATTGCTCACTTTCTACTTCACTTCTAAGAAACTTCAATAAACTTTCAAGTCGAAATTCTATAGTTGGGTTATCCGGAACACTAACCCGCGACCTTTGTCAAACCTGCAATAACTCCGACGGTAAACATGATTCAATGGAGGGAAACAACATTGCCGAACAACGTAACCCCCAAAGCTTTCAATGCCCTTAACTGCGTTTCTAATCGATCGTATAAAGATGATAAATCCATTTTATTTTTGGAAATCGCGTTATTTATTATCAGAATGAGCATTTCCTGAACGTACACCTCTATCTAAGGATCCTATTGTCCGAAACGCAATTTTAAAGCATGCACTTTTTTTTTTAAATTTTCACCGATCGCCGGATAACGTCCAACTAACTCCCTTGCCCTACTACCCGGAACTGTTAATTGTATTAAATCTTATCGTTAGCGTCAATATCCGGATCCGAATCAATTTTTCCGAACAGTCCCCAAATTTTCAACCATTCACGTATATTACCATCAAATTTAGTTAGCTCTATTCGGGCTAATTAAAATTTCCGCTTACCAGTTAGATTGCTTGTGTTACCCACCATAGATCCCCGGTCACTGTCATCATCAGCTTCACTTTGTGACATGGTCATCCCCGACCTCTGTGTGCTCTGTAACCTAAGTTTCAAAACTACAAACCGCTTTTTGTAAGTGTCCGTTGAATCCATTTCAGCTGCTAAATCCTTTTCACTTGTCTCAGCAATTTCCATAAAACAACTACAAGTCTCATTCTCTGCCGTTACGAGGGCCTCATATTTAGCACTCAACATTTCTCAGGCTACATTAACCGACGGGAGGTCAGCAATTTCCGCAGCCAGCAGAAGCTCTAGCTCGTTCGCATACTTGGTAAAGCTAGCACGCCACCTGCCGCGATATTTTTTCTTTCCTTCCTTTTTTAAATAAACCCGAGAAAGCACTCAACACACCTTGTATAGTCACTGCGTATCTTTTTTACGAATTAATTACCGAGTGTCAAAGTATCTCAATTTTTACCATAGTATATCAAGCTTGATGGTATTAAAAATGCCTTACTATTATAAAGAAGGACCAAGCACGAACTTGCCCGAACATCTCAAGATCCAATAATATCATCAAATATCTTAATAAGGGCAGCAGTTCTACTGTGTTGCTCTCTGAAACCTGACTGTATTACGGGCAAAATGGAATGCTGAGAGACATATATCGGCTGTAATGCGGTTAGAGCCAAATAATTTTTACCAATACTATCTAATCGTCTTATTAGTGCGACTGACGATATTAAATGACCTTCTAGATCTCGAGATTTTGTCCCAAAATTAAAGTAATTTTGGGACATCTTTGATAATTTATGGGATTATTTTAAGGAGAAAACATTTACAAACACGAATTTAGTAGACCGACAAATTTTGAGGAGTTATGAGAGAAAATTATTGAATATGCCAATTTCATTTCACCAGAAACTCTTTTGGAAATACGAAATGGCTTTTATGATTCTTTGAGTTTTTATTTGAAGAATTAACTTTTAATTTTTTTATTAAGTTTTCATTTTATTTTGGTAGTTTTTAAAATGTTCTACTTTTATCATTTATATTTTATATTTATTAAAATACCGTTTTAATTTTCATTATGCAATACACAGCATAATAAACATTTTGAGAGACACTTATTAACGTCGTACTTAAAAACAACCACGTAGCCGACGAGTAGCAGAGCCCACGAAATGCACGCGTGCGCGTTACTATATTTCCCCATTAAGCATCTCTTTATGCGTAATGATCGATTTTTCAAGACATAGATTTTTCTCATAATATTAATTTTTCAGGTTATCACGGACCTCAAAATAACATCAAAACTACACTAACCAGCTGCATCTATTATTTTCACTGATAAAACATGTAAAATCAATAGTAAAAATAATATGGGGATAATAAAATAATATAGGAATAAAAATAATATGTTGTTTGCATAATTTATCCTGCAAAAAAACTCCTATTTAATTGTTCAACATCACATAACCTTTTGAACGTATATTCATTGAAATTCACTTATATTCCAGGCGAATTATGTACACAGGGCTTCAGCACGTCCCAAATTTGAACGGCCTAAATTTAAGCTCGGCTCTGAATATGGTGTAAGTGAATTTTCATTTATTAGTGGGCTGTTATTGATTTTGAATCATAAATTTCGAATTTTATCAAACAAGTAGAAATTATGCTGTTGTCAAATACATTGGTGAAAATTATATGGTCCAAAATTTTAGTGCATTTAATTACTAATTCATCCCGCATATACTTTAAACAAACCTTAATATGTATTTTAGGGACTTGGACCATAACAAAGTCAGGAAAATATCATCTAGGGACCTCAATGGCATTGCTATAAGCCAACTGTAAGTACACCTAATATACGAGTAATTTAATACATTTCTTGATAAAAAAAAATTTAGGATATTGAGCTACAACGAGATAGAAATGGTACAAGAAGATGCGTTTATGGATTCACAAATTGCTTCAATGTAAGTTTACTCTGAATGAAAATAAATTCGGTATATATATTTTTATGTACATGATACGTACTCGAGTAGAAAAATTGGAAATGTAATATCCTACATCTATAACTGTAATATAAAATACTTCAAACCGTATACTACGGCTTCAAGATTTATACTGGCATGTTATTTACAGAACTCTTCGGGGTAATACTAAGTTAAAAGTGTTACACAAAAAAGCTTTTCGAAAGCTGCACGATCTTAGAATGATGTAAGTTACTGTAAAATATACATTGACATTCATTGTTATCATCGTTTTTGTTTTTTTTTAGAGATTTGTCTGACACATCTATAACTACGCTTCCTACTGAAGGCTTACAAGATATTGATATATTAAAAATTGAAAATAGTTATTCGTTGAAAGTATTCCCTTCAG
The DNA here is from genome assembly GCF_022605725.1 of Anthonomus grandis grandis. NCBI lineage: Eukaryota > Metazoa > Arthropoda > Insecta > Coleoptera > Curculionidae > Anthonomus > Anthonomus grandis. Next base: position 17,932,557 of record NC_065549.1, read on the forward strand.
TATTTAATTTTAAGGTAAGACAGATATATTTTTTTAAATCTAGTTTTTGAGAAATAAAAATCGAAAATTATGAGAATTTATTTATTGTTACACTAAGTATTTTGTTTTTAGTGCCTGTAAGAGGTTTTTATTTTTTTATATGGCGCAAAATAAAATTCACCCTGTATTGGATTCCATTTTTTATTAAGAATTGAACGAAGTATCAGAATGCACTTTTTTCTAACTTAAAATGAAAATGCGCTTTTCTAGTTTTTTTAAGGAAGCATTGCAAGCAAGTACTTTGACGTATGTAAATAGCTATTACGCCTCTGTTAAGTATTACCTAATATGTCATGTAATTTTTTTTAAATAATTATCATTCCAGTAATATTCAAAAAATATTTATTAACATTTAAAACTAAAAAATCATATAAATTAAAGCATTTTTTTATTTAATTTATAATAGGTATTTAATTTATAATGGGTTTGGGCATGACGGGTCCATCAGGAGACATATGCATAACTGCCTTGGCAGTCCACTGTTTCGACAATTGAAACAGGTTTTCATTATTCCTTACATATATGATCTTCTAACGGTAGAACTCAAAACATTATGCAACCTCTGTGATGTAATACTCCTAAATAAGGCCGTTACACATTCTCGTAACTGCTGCTTAGGTTCAAAAGAGTTTTGAATAATAGATTCAAAACTTGATGTTCCTAAAAGTTTACACTACATATTGAAGCCTAAACGTGATGTCTGGATATTTCTTTAACTAGCGTATTTTGATGATAAGCTCTACAAAACAAGCTTTAATGATATTTCGATGATTAAAATAATCATTAACAATGACCAATATTCTTCCCACCGTATTATTTTGAAAAGGAAATTAAAATCTTCACACGCGCGTGAATGCCGCTCACAAAAATGCCGGCGCCGTTCGAAATCCCTTAATTTAAGTCCTTGGCACATCGGAAATTTATAGGGGTGATATCTTTACACGAAATAAATTGAACTGTGGATTTAGCTACTCCTACATTTCTTTTGATTTACCTCGTTACCCTGTGCTCTGATACCTCAGGTTGCTGAACAACTGCTTCTAAAACATTATTTTGGGTTTCTTCCAAAAATAATTTTTTTCGACACAGAACATGCTTTTTAAATTAATTTTACTCTTAAATTTTAAGGCTACTCTAAGAAAATGAACTTGCATGGTTGCTTTCTTTCTGCAATTTTAACAATAAACAATGAAAACAAAATGGAGAATTATTACTGGAAAAACAACAACTCGATAATCATAGTAAGAACAACCTATCAGATGTGGTAACATCAGTGCCCAAGTATCAGTGTATTAACATAAAAACGTCAAAGTATCTGTTTGTAACGCTTACTTAAAAAACAGATCATTCTAAAATTATACTCAATCTCAATATGCATATGGAAGCAAGAATAATGTCTTTTTCCTTCTTAGTTTAAAAAAATATATTTCTTTATAATCCAAATCATTTTATTTGGCTGCTCATGAAATAAATAATTCATAATATAACCACTTTTGCTCAATTAGTAATAAATTTGCAAAGATATAATGACAATTAAAAATTCACTTTTCTGACTCGTTAAGGTTCTTAGTGCTTTTTTATCAGGCCATTAGTGCACTTAAAAAATAATTAAGTTTGTTAAAAACAAACAAAATTCAGGTTGGTATGCAAATGCAATTAAGGCATTTCTTAATTTACAAGATTCTGCTTACAATATCCTTGTTAATGCAATTAACATATCTTTTGAAGAGGATTTTCTTTGCAATATATTTCCCTATCTATTTATAAATATATTTTTAAAGGATGTGATAAAATAAGCGACAAAGTCATGAAGACTAGAATGTTGGAGATTATTAGTATTCACAATATTTTCAGTGCAGCTTTGTTTAGTTTTAGGGACACCAAAAGTCCAAGTAATGTAATATTTGGGGTTCTTGAAAAGTTGTACTTAATACAAGTTGATTGTATATCATATCAAACTGTATGAAGCAAATTTGTAATTAGATACAAACTAACGATGAATTAAAAGAAGTCGAACTGTGATTTGATACCACTTTCCTCTTTTAACATTTCAGAAAGTAATATGCAAAATTTTCAGTACGATGTTGAACGTATTGAAACTATAAATAAAAATGTTTAACTTCTAACTTAATATTATTTTTTGAGTATTACCAAAGCTTGCAAACTCCTTTCTTAGGTGCTAAAATATCCATGCTTTAACACGCAACAGAAATTCATCGGCAAAGCGTTGTATTACAGAGTGAATGTCATTACTTTATTGATTCCCCGATTCCTCATTTACCGCTGAGAGGAAAATGTAATACGTCGCACGTCTTGGCCATCTTTACTTTCAAATCGTTCAATTTCAGCCAGGTTATAGTTGAGAGTAGAAGAAAAGCTATCGTTTTCATTTTAATTTCTGTTTTATACTTGTTATTGAGAGTTATTACATCCCATAGACCTATCAATTTCTGGGCTTGTATATTGACAGTATGCGAAAAATTTTATCACACATTAGCAATGTTTGTTCTAAAGTCTCTTCAGTATGTTGAGTTGCTTGTAAGTAATAAGGTTGGTCTCGCTTTTTTAGCATGAGACGTGTCTCTCCAAATCTTATCTGAGATATGGAATATGCCTTTATGCGCTTCTGCATGTTCTACTGCATTGTCATATTAATTTTTCTTATAGAGAAAAGAGCAGTGTATCACATAATATTTCATCCAGAGGCTCTGACATTGCTTTTCCTTTATTAGAGATAAAATCTTAGCCACAAAAGATCATCTACACCCAACTCCCTTAAGAGTCGCCTGTTTATTAAGCCATTTTATATGTATCCGACTACTTGTCCCGACCCTTGCGCTGGACAAAAATTGTATATTTGAGATAAACATTTTTATTTTAAAAATTTTTAGATTCATGTTTTTATTGGCAAAAGCAGTTTTCGAAGATAAGTTCTAAGTCATAAATCGTGAAACTATGTCAACTTTAGTAACTGCCACAGGGTAACTCATAAGGATAATTCGAATATATGTTCAGTCAACGAACATTTAAGACTTATCACCCGAAATAAAAATACTTTTATTAGCAATACCAATTCTCCTTTTGCGAACCACATATTAGAGTCTGGCCATAATTTTGATCCGGGACCTAACACTGAGGTTCTGCATGTTTGTGAGAAAGGGTTACAATTGGACTTCTTAGAGGCATTTTAAATTTTATATTTTGAATCGTAGATGTCCTTATTGTACAATATTTTTAATTTAATTTTAATTATTTTATTTATTGTTGTTTTTATTCCCGATAACTGGTAGTTTTTTTTGAGTTTTATTTGTTGAACGTATATGTTTTTGTGATGTTCTGGGAAGTTCTAAACCTGTAATGTTATAGCGAATAAGCTCCTTTTTAAAATTGTCTTGAATTACCTGTATTTTATTTTAGTATCTGATGATGGCTGTTTACACAGCCGAAATGCATAATACATTTAACGAAATCACCTACATGCATTTTTCCTGGAGATAAAGACTTCCCCATTTTGTAATCTTTATATGTATACACATTCTCCTACGAAATATAGACTTCTATTCAATTATCGAATATATGTGACTCATTTAAGAAAATATTGCTTTTATGCATATTAAAAAAAAATTAAAAAATGTTATTTCTAAGAAATATGGGTACAGACTGTGCCTATCCTATGCCTAAGGCTTATACAGAATAAAATATTTTTGCAACCACTTTTATAATAATATTAAACAGTTCTTGATCTTTGTAATATTTACCAGATTCAAATAAAGAATATTTGCTTGCAAAGCATAGAATAAATTATACCTTATTAGGCACATAGTAATTTATATAATCAGGGTTTTAAAAAAATTGTGTTATACATTACATCATTACGAACGAAAAACGAATGGTGGATCTTATTAAGAGCCAGGCTTTATTTGGTGTACCTATCTTACTACTTGACATTTAAGTCATGATGTTTACTTGATAGTGACTTAAGAGGTGTCACTATCAAAATCAATCAGGAACTTAAAATAGTGACACACAACTATTTTAAGTTCCTGATTAAGAAGATTATTAATTTACTTACACTATGGCTTATTTTAATAAACAACAACAGATTGAAAACTTAATAATGAGCAGTTACGGAAATATGAATAGATCACAAGATAAAGCTTGACAACTTTTCAATGAATTATATACTAATAGGCTCGCCAATGACTTTGCAATAAATGTAATTTTCATAGTTGGATGACTAACTATTGCCCGCCAAACATTTTGGGTGCCTTTAAGTATAAACTTTCTGAATCAGTGAGTATTCTCAGCTGACCAATAACAATAATTGTATCTAATAACAATCCGATTTAAAGGAAAAGTACCTTCATCCGAAAAAATGATGTGTCTTGCGAAGTTATTATTGATATCGCATCTTTCCTTTAATAGCTTGCTTTTAAAGTTACGCTCTTACACCAATTAACTGATGCCTCAATTTTATCTTATAGGACGGCAACTTCTCCTTCCTAAATAAATTTTTCTTTTATATACTGATAAAATATATTATAATCTGTTGTTAATGCCCTGGCATATTGTATTAGAGTTTCTTATATTAAGGGCATGATATCTAAAGCTTTTTCTCCTCCGGTTGCTGTTTTAGGTCGCGCTGTTAGTTCCTTTTAAAAAATGTTGGAAAGGGTTGAATGGGTGAACATTTTCAGTACAAGAAAAAATCATAGTTTTTTTCAGTAGAATCCAAATATGCAATCACAGTCAGGATGTTTCATTGAAAAAAAAAAGTTGGTCTCCAATTCAGCCAAACCAGAAATGCCAAAAAAATCCATTTAGGTAGATATATGTGGGGAATAATTTACTTAACAACTTCCATTAAGAGCACTTTGTTGTTTACGAGGTAATTAAAAAGTTACAGATATTATGTGCGACTTTTTGCGAGTCTGTATAATTATCTGAAAAATTATGCCCTTTTTTCTACTATCTTTTAACCCCTTTAAAAAAAGGCTGACAAAAAAGTTTTGTGAATTTTATTTTATAACTGATATACCAATGTCGAATAAGATGTTTAAACTAAGAGAATTATAAATTGCTGTGCATGTGTTGATAATCAAACCTGCAAGAGTAGCAATTTGAAACTTCTTCAAACTACTACATGCTAAATGGAAAGAAAATGATAAGAAGCAATAAAGACAATCGTTTAAGAAAATTCATTCTTAATATATTGAAATATGTTTTTGTTAAGTCACAATGATCCTTCGAGTCGGATACATAAGTACACAACTGAAGCCCATTAATAATTAACTGATAATCATTTATTAATATTTGATAAACGATAAGTTCTTTTTCTTAATACCTATATTCATAAAGTTATATTTTGCTTTAAAGTATTTTTCATAAAGACATATCATTTATTGTCTAAAATAAAATAGACTTTAAAAAACTATAAAATAACCAGCTGACCTATACACTCTCTAGATGATCTTTACAACTCTTCGCCAGATATACGAGTAGAGAGGCTCGAAATAAGTCAATTTAACTAAACTTACCTTATTTCAAAAGTTGATGATAGCCGAGATAGAGAGCCCTAAATGTGTTCCTCTAAGTATACATATTTGCTTATGTCTTTTAAATAATTTATCGGATTTTTGTCAAATTTATTGAGCGTCCTTACTACCTGGCGATTGAAATAACTTAGCAAGTCATATTTCTGGGTACAGAGGCGGCTTAAACAAAGGCATTTTTTGACGCAAATATTTTTTCGTTAAGCTCTTATTTAAAGCTCGTATCGAAAAGCATCCTCTTGCCGGAACGAACACGATAACTTGAATCCTTTCAACAAAAATTTAATAATATTTTTGAATGTGCATGCAGATCTCAAAATATATTATTTTTACCTAATTCGAGAAGCGTAGCAGCCGTTGTAAAAGCCCACATTATTTCGCTATTACGTTTGAATAATTTTACCTAATTTCGTGAGCTGCAAGAGCTCGTTTCTCAGTTTCAGAGATGTTCAGCTCGTTTTTAGGGAATTTGTAAAATTTCAACAGTTATGTACTTTTATTAAAATTATATCCTTACTCACCGGGTCATAAATCGTATGAAATTTTAATATCGGTCTTTTAAGTCGAATAATTTAAACGTAATAATTTAATGAACAATTTGTGCATGCTTAAATATTCCAATTTTAGCAAAAATAATATATTTTGCTACTTACATTATAAGAGATACATAATTTTACCCTTTTTTCAATAGATGGCATATATTTTTTTTTTGCGTTTTTAACATTGGTTCTTCTTGCTCTGCCCTAAGGAAGAAATACGATATGTGATATTATTTCAGCAAAAATCACGTCCTTACGAATGTGGAAGTCTTGGGTGTAGATAATATAGTTAGAGTTGAATTCTAGGAGAAAGATACGTTGAAATAGAATATTGTAGTTATACTATTGTATACACACCCACCTTATTGTTCGAGTTTCTGTCTTTTTTAAAGACAACTGTTTTTGTTACAAATGTATATTTGAGGCTGGAGCTATTTCTTTCTATTTGTAGTCTCGACGGTTTCGAGGATCTTATAAATATTTTTATATACATTAATTACTTGGATGAACAGAGATAAATTATGAGAAAGTAGTATTGCTTAAGTGTGTGTTTTTAATTATCATATCTAATTATTTAATACGAGTTTCTAATATTTATGGGATTGGTTTTTAATTATGCTTTCAAAATGTTACACAAATTACTATACATATAGAAAGATATAGTAATTTGATGTTGATTTTGTTTTTATTTCTGAAATGACTTTTTCATATTTTTCAGCATCTTTTTGAGCCAGATTACTAGTAATATATTATTAATAACATATATTATATTAAAATGTTACTGCTGTCAAAAGTTTGTACAAAAGACCAATAGCATTTTGTAAATGATCAACTTTAAGCGGTTACAGTCCAGGATTCTGGTTGGCGTTATGAAATTTCGGAGTCGTTAGTTTTGTTTCCGTTTTTGCGAAAGTGAGGAGTAATAATATTTTAGCCACAATTTGTATTTGTTAGATTAGCCTAGCTTAGTCTTAGTGTATATATTCCCAGAACCTTCTAGCCTTAATATTCTTAGTACTATATGATAGTTGCTGGAATTCGGATGGTTGCAGACACTTCTAACGATTCTCGTTTTTTGTTTAGTTAGCTTTTCTCCAAATCTTCTTTTCAGCTTTCAAGGGTTAGAGCGCTCTTCAAGCCGAAAAATAGGAAATTGTTACACGCAAAAGGGCAATTGTTATTCAATTAGAAAGACCTAACTAATGACTATATCAAATGACTGACGACCAAATTACATTAGTTAAAATTCCTTAAGTTTGCTTAATTGTTTTCACTCAAAAACCGGATCTCGGAAAGTTCAGGAAGAAAAATTACAATAATCTTTTTAATGCCATTCTAAATACGCCTAATCTATTAATTATAAGCGTAAAAATAAAAAATAATAATTATAATTCTAACAAATAAACCCTCAAAATTGGGTCATAACTCGCGTCTTCTCCGCATATTGTCACCTTTAAATCTATATTTCAATTTTATTGCCTAATTCGGACTGCTATAAATTCTCCTAAAAAGTGCAGTCTACAATGTTATCTTTGTCATAAACCCTTATCCAAACGAAATATTGCTTAGCAATCTATTTTGAAATAAAATACGTCATATGTTCTGGAAATCCACATACCAGAGTGGAAGCTTCTTCCATATTTTAAATTCGGGTCGCACTAAGCCGAGGTATGGTTTGTTTATTTATAGGGGACCGCCTGGAGGGCCGTAAAACTGATATACGTATTATGATGCCCCTATTTAAATCCTTATGGATAAGACATATTTATTTTTCAAATTCTCTTTTAAAATTACTTAGTGTAAAAATTAGGAATAAAGGATTAGGGAGAAAAAATAAATAAAATTTTTTATGGCAAAGTTTTATTAGCGCTTTGGGCACTTGTGGCTCATTTAAACATTAGGGTTTTTCATTATATTTAAAAATGCTTTTAACTGAGTACTTCACTTGTATAATATTTTACTCTTATCTTCAAGTTTTTGCAATTGCAGACATTTGTTTCATAAGAGGTATTAATATAAGAGCGTGTGCATTTAAATTATGCCCTTGCTTTTTAAATTATCGCTAAGCCAATTTTTTATATTGAATTTCAGAAGCAAATGTTTCAAATAGTACAAAGCGATAAAGACACATAGTTATACTAATATAATTAAATATTCATATAACTACTTTTTAATCTAAAATGGTATTAAAAGAACGGGCCCGTTTCACAAATAAGAAAGTTCATACAAAACAACATACACAGATCATGCATATTACAATATAATTACTGTTGACATAGCCTAGTCTTAAATAGTGTTGAAGCCATGTCTAGAAATTAAAATGAGTTTCCAGTCTATTTAAAAATATTCGTGGCCATAATTTCTCCTGTGCTTCTCAATGAAGAACTATGTGAAGAGAGTTCGTCTTGGAGCTATCAGCAACTGAATCCTATTAACAGTCAATTTGAAAGTTCAGAATCTTAAATAAAAATTATTTTTCCCCTTTTATCATCATCATTACCCATCCTGGTGTTGATTGTTGTCTATTGCTGCACATAGGCCTCTATTACTACTCCACAGGGTTTTGTCTTCGCGGGATCTCCAATTTATTATTCTTGTTGAACAATTGTCGCCTTTGAATCTCGCAATATGTTGTGCCCACTGGCATTATAGGATCGTAATTCATTGTATATGTCTTGTAGTTTTGTTCTATGCCGGAGATGAATATTTCTTACGCAATCTTTGAATTCAAAACATAGCGCTTTCTCCATTTTAAAATGATTTTAAAACATACCTATTCTACATAGGGCCGTTCCCAGACTAATTCTTTTTGTAGGTCCTGTGAATAATTGCCTCTATTTGTTCATGTATAATTTCATATCCTGTACTTATATTTTGCTACTTCTTCAGTGATTTTTTTCTCTAGAGGTATAGCTTTCCTGGTGCCAAATTAGTCATTTTGTTTCTTGATGACTTGATATTTTACAAACTTGTGCCAAAGACTTGTTTCCATAAAATGTGTTAAGAATAGTAAGGGTTGATGAAAGTTAGCTTGGAGTCAAAATAAGTTCCAACTTCATCTAAAACTATCTGATCAAAGTTTCCATTTGCAGTATCTAAGGAACCTTTTATTGACTTAACAAGTTAAGAAAATCTTAAAATCATCAGTCTCTACAAAATTTGAAACTGAAGAAAATATTATTCATAAAGAATAACTCTAAGCCTAAATGAGAGTCCTGCATTTTCTTTTAAGCTTTCGGGTTTTCACAGCATATCGTGGTGCACCCTGGGTAACGTTAAATTAAGTAGCACATACTTGCAGTCGGATAATCGAAAGATCTCCCGACTATACGACAAAATAAATAAATAAAAGTTTTTAACTACCAAATTACCTAAATATCCCATATGAATGGCTCATAGCACAACTAACGGTTCTTCTCAGGACACCATAGATTTGGGCTTTCAGTCCGAATTTGCCAGATCAATATAGAAGGAATAAGCTACGCCAAAAGCCAGTATTTATCAAAACTTTTAAAAAATGACGAAATCGTGTTGCAATTCAGGAAACCCACTGCGAATCAAAGAACTGCAAAAAAGGGGAAAAATCCCAGGCTACGAGCTGCTGGGCGCAACATACCACTAAACATATAGCATAGCTACTTACGTCAAAAGCAATATTTGAAATGCCTCAGTTGTTTCTATATCGTCCGAGAATAACATATAAATCATTACAACAAAGATTGGTAAAGTATCAGTATCTCCAACATCTATAAACCTCCACTAAAAACTTGTCAACACAAGTTCTCAAAACATATCTACATGCGGTTGTATATATATGCCTGGGAATTTTAACAGCCACCACGTGGAACAGTGGAAATATAGAGAAAACGACGTGAACGTCAATAGAGAAACTTTGATGCTACAGGGGCTCGTTTAAATCTGCTATATAGGGACATAACTGTAACAGGGAATGTAACCCTGACCTATGTTATGTCTCAACAAACACTAATAATATCCCTCTGGCAGCTGCAAGGAAAGTACTCTCGGAATTTTCTCACAGCTAACATCGCCCAATCACCGTAGAGAACACAAATCCCTCTGGTAAGGTCTATCCTAAGACCAAGATTAAACTTTAAGCGGCAGACTGACAAAAATTCTCATTAGAATTGGATAAATGCTTAGGATGGATACCACCTATCAGCAAAAAACTATTCACGGTTTCTCAGAGCAGTGATTACCACAGCTAGGAAGCACATAGCAAGAGGATACCGGAAAGAGTGGATGGTCAGAAAACAGTGAAACACTATACCAAAACTCTACTTGAGACAACTTGGAGGTGGAAGCCCTCTTTCAAAAATAAAAAGCTCCAATTAGTCCCAATTCAGTGGCATCACACATTGTAATGACATCCAGGGCTCCCAGAGATAAAGCTTACACGAAAAAAGTAAAAGAACAATTAAGAACTCTTTAATCTGAAGCAAGCAAAAACTGAGCATTTTTGCCCTATAACTGCCGAAGAAATATCAACTGCCCTTAAAGATATTACCCCTGGGAAAGATCTAAGGTTTGATGGAATCTATCCTGAATTTCCCCTTAACTGCAGAAGATACACAACGACCGGCGTAGCTCGCTTCTTTACAGACATCCCAAACAAGTAAAAACCCTCGAGAATTCAAGCGCTCAAAAATGATTGCTATTGTAAAACCAGGTAATACCGCAGACCAACCAAAAAGCTACCGATCAATAGCACAACTGCCATCATCATGTACAAAGCACTAGAAAGACTAATTTACAATAGAATAAACCCTCTGATACTACAAGACAGTCCAGTTGAACAAGCGAGTTTCAGACCAAAACAGTGCAGCTAGCACCGACCAAGTACTATCACTAACCACATATATCGAAGCCGGCTTCCATAGAAAAATTTCTTACGTACCATTCCATTCAAACTTATATTCGGATTAATAGAGAACATGGTTAACGACCGAACGTTCCAAGTAATAATAGGAACAGAAATCAGTACCTCTCGAAAGCTTAAAAATGGTTTACCGCAGGAGTCAGTACTCGGACCACTGCTGTTTAGCCTGTATATTGCAGATATACCTGAAAGCACATTAATTAAGGTCTGCTACCCTGACCACTGGGCGTTGAACATTTAAACTAAATTACTAGTAGAGGCCGAGGAAATAATGAGAATTTTTTTATGAGTGGAGGCAAAGATAATACTACTACGGGTAGTAGTATTATCGGTACATACATTGTACATACGGGCAGTAGTATTATCTTTGGTGGAGGCTCCAACCTAATGTAAAAACAAAAGTTTCAAAACAACCTTTCATTTAAACAACAAAATGGCCGGCAGAATACTTAGTTGTCATTTTGGTAACAGTTTAAAAACCTAAAATACTTAGGTGCCATTCCAACATGGTTTCAGGAGCACCTCACTAAAGCTAAAGATCAGAAACAATATTATCCAGAAACTCTGCGGGTCGTCATGGGGAGCATCGGCTCCCATACTTAGCTCCTTGCCCTGGGAGTCCTGGGACTTGTACATTCTGCAGCAATGTACTGCGCTCCTGTGTGGCTTAATAGCACACAAGTGAAAAAAGTTGACGCACAAGTAAACATTATGAAAATGATAGTACTCCAACTAAATGGGTACCAAAACTGAGTGACATCCCACCGAATCCATATGCTGACAAATGAATACAAAAAGATAGTCAACAAGAGAGAGCTCCCAATACATAACTATATCGAAGACGCCAACAGAAATCGACTACGTTTAAAAAAGCCACCAACAAAGACCGCAATAAATGCAATGGAAACTATCAAACATATCATAGAAGATTGTTCAATACGATCATTCGCAGGTCGCCCTCATGATTTCCTGATTGTAACACCAGAAGCGATAGAGTATACAGTTTTGGAAGCCCTACAGAGAGTTTCACACATTTAGTTCTGCAGATAAGACTGTATCCTCTTTATATAAGAGCGATTAATATTTTAAAATTAAAATTGATCACATTAGCAGAAGTTTCATATACCACACATCTTATAATACAAAGTTTGAAATCTAGCCAAGTGCTTGCCGTGGATATTTTGTTGAAGAAGCCAAGCTATTTAGGTATAACATTTAATTAATATGTCTCGCAAAATTCATCACAATGGCTTCAAACATTTTGGGAATAACAGAGATAAGTGAATCGCCTCAGAACTTTCCAAGTTCATTCTTGCTTTCAGAATTAAAAATTCGAAACATGGTACAATTTTTCCATCATGTTGGAAATGTTTTATTAGAAAAAGTATTCCCTAAAGGTCCAACTAATTAGTAGTACTAGGGAGCTAGAGCTCAGCAAATAGACCTAAAATCCCTTTTCGCCAACCTTAGAATCAAATAGAGTCCAGATCTTTAAGATCTTCCTGTTGGTGTATCGTAACTACAAACATTTTCCTTTTAAGGCTATTCCACTTATCGCATATTCCTAATATGCTGTATGAAGTTTTCTCCCCTGTACCGGAATTCGGACAAAGTGGATTTTCTATTAAGCCAAGAAGGTGTAGATGCCTGTTTAGGTAGTTATGCCCAGTTAGGATTACCGCAAGTCTTTGATCCTTTGTCGGCTCTTTATTAGAAGTCGCCTTACTTTAGAACCTTCATGATCTGACATCATCTTCAGGGCTACATGTCTACATCCTTCTGTGCTTCCCAATTCATTCATTTTTTTTTTCACTATCTGTCATATATTTCCTATCTGTTCACCTATCTGTATACCAGCATTTTTTAGAAATATAATAATTATAATGCCATCAGATCACGGACCATTATTGTGCAGGTTCTCGATCCCTCGCTACTACGTACAAAGCAATTTAGAAGGGTCCACCAAGAGTATCATTAATTACAAGAGGTCAATCAAGTGGTTATTAAATAATTTACTTTTTTGGATAATTTAGACTATGTGTAATTAAGCCATTATTTTCACATACAGAGTTGACGTATGACTAAAAGTGATCTATAATAGATGCACCATATTTGTTACATTTGCGTCTACTTTACCATGCTTATTGTACTTTTTGACTTTTCTTCTTCTGCAAGTTGTTTATGCAAGTTGTTTATGCAGCAACTTCAACGTAAACTTCTCTTCTTATTTTTCTCTTTTCTTTACGTTTCTGCGTTCAATTTTAATAGCAGTATTTACATTTTCTTTGAAAAGATTTTGCTCGTCGTAGAGGCTTTCATCTCAAGTGAATGGTTTTTAATATATATTAATTCAACCAAATTCTGAAAGCCATTCAAAGAGGACTTTAAAGTTATAGTAAATATCAATAATTTCTTTGTATGCCACCTTAGCCGTTGGTTATTCATCAAATTAGTAATAAGCTGTGAACTCATTGATATTGTCATGCTTCAAATAACTTTTAATATTACTAAATTTTTACAAAAGTAGACTTCAATTCGCCTGTCTCAAAATATCACATTTGTCAAATCCCGTTAAAACCTAAAACAAAAGATGATATTAGATAAAAATATATACACGAGAGGTCTACATGGCTACATTAACCAAACAGAACTACAACTTGTAAATATTTTGGACAGCTAAGTTGGACTATACGGTAAAATATGAAGTAATAAAAATAAAAAGTTCATGAAATCTAAGAAAATCTGCGGATTCAAATGCAGAGGCATTACTTATATAAGGATATGTTTAAGTTAGACATTGATACAAGAAAGTACAGGACTTTTTTTGGCTTTAGTAATTTATAATTTCTCATGTAACACCTATGCTCTCTCATATTCCAGCAAAGAGGTGGAATATCCGAGGCAAAAGGTGGCTTTCAAATGCTGATTTAGCAAATCAAAAAACAAATTTCATATAAAAAAAATAAAAATAGAGAAGAATCGCTAAAAATGGATCCAGGGGTGAGTGGTGACATATGAAAAGAAAGAGGTACAAAAATAAGGGGCAACTATGCAGTTGTACATTTCCAACAGAAAAAAGAACTACAACTATATTTTTATAATCTTTAAGTACTAGAGCTTTTATTTGAGGTGGTAGGTTTTGCACTATTAATAAATTTCATAAATAGATTTTCAATGTTCTGTGGTCAATAAAATTAATCAAAATTACTCCAGTAGCTCTAACCACAGGATCCGAATAGATTAATGTGGTAATTTGCTCATTTAAGCTAGAAATTTAGGTTTGGGTAACAAGAAAGAATTCAATCATAAATAAGATTAATTCTTTTTAATTTTACTATTTATTATTTATCATAATACCAAATTACTATTTATCATAATTACAATATGTATTTTCTATATATTTTCAAAAAATATGTGATTTATTTAAATAAATCCGAACCGATACTACACTAGTGTAGAAATCTCCTTATTTACTAAAAAGGATTTCTTTATTTAACAACAACAGCAGTGCAAGTTCAGGTTCAATTGATCCAAACTTACCTACGATACAAACCAAATCATTGTCCAATCTATTTAACTTATAGTTGAGTGTTCTTCACACGTTTTCTATCCTTTTAGGTCCAAGCGCAAATGTAAATTAATTTAACTTGAGTTAAGGAGTGGTTAAATTAATTAACCACTCCTCTACTTAATTCGTTTTCTGTGATGCTCCTTTTCCAGTTAATAGAATCTTTTTCTACGCGAAAATAAAGTTACGCATGACGGAGGGAAAAATCTTTCTCTTTAATAATAAGAAATCGATAGTAATAATAGTATGTAGACACGAAAGATAAACATTTGGATTAGAAAGAGTTAAAGAGCATTAATTGTTCATCTTGTGCTATCTAGATATGAAAGTGAGAGAGTATAGTTAGGCGAACTGTAAACACTTAAGATAAACGGGCGGTCGAGTTACTTTTTATAATATTTATCTAATTTTTTGGGATAAATGTGTCCTAAATTAACCAAAGAAAAAGGCTGGTTCTTGAAATAAGGACTACTTAAGCCTAAATATATAAATTAAATAAAAAACTTTTCATTAAATATTGTTTGAAATAAAAATCCAACTGCAGTATTGTCATTATTATTGTGCTCAATACACCTAATACATTGTGCAGTATTTAAATACTTAAAGTGCATGGACAGTGAAGTCTAGCAAATAAATGCTATTTTACTCAACCACACATGTATTTATACTAAGTTTTATATACGTCTAATTTCATATCTAATTCTATTTTTCAAATCTTCTACGTTGTTTGGCTTCTCAATATAAACTTTACTTTTCAGGTACCCCTATAGAAAATAGTCGTAGGGATTTAGGTCTGGTGACCTGGCCGGCCACTCTATTGGCCCTCTTCTTCCTATCCATCTTCCTGGGAACACTATATCCAAGTAATTACGGACATCTCGAAAGAAATGTGGCGGTGCGCCGTCTTGCTGAAACCACAAATTATCTGTCGGGACAGCAGGGTCTTGTTCGTCTGGGTATAGGACAGCCAAAGCAGGGATAAGATCTTCTTGAAGAAAATTCAAATAGCGTTGTCCTGTTAAGTTTTCTTCGAAAAAGTATGGCCCTATTACTTTATTTTCCACAATACCAGCCCAAACGTTAATAGTTTTACGGTACTGTGTATGAGCCTCAGTTGCCCAGTGTGTCCTCATTTAATCCGTGCTATGTATTAGTCTAATTTTATAAGGGTTGTATTCATTTGCTTTTAAGATGCGTTTTACTGACGTTCCGGCTACATTATTATCAACTGAAATTTGTGAAGTTGCATTGTTTGGATTTTCTTCCACGGAGAGCAGAACGTTTAATTTTGTTTCTTCAGAAATTTTTCGATGACCTGATCTTGCCAAATCCCTAACATGACCTGAAGTTATGAATTTGTGTTCTATTCTACTAACTGTTGACTGAAAAATAGGACGGTTTGGGTATATGGCATTAAACAGTTCACTTACTTCTTTTTGCGTGCGCACTCGATCCCCGTACCCTAGTATCATCAAAATTTCAATTCGTTGGGTTTCCGTTAAATTAACCATAATTTATTCTGATTAAAACTATTAATTTTCGAACTGACAGTGACATTCGAAAATGGAGATTCTTTAAAAGTGCAACCATGGAAATAAAAACAATTGGCAGTGTTTATAACATTATTTTTATCCTCGATTTTACCTTAATTTGTAAATGGGCGTACTTATTTATTTTCTTGTTATTTAAATGTAAATATTTCGGAAACAGTTGAGTTTTGAGATAAGGTATGTTATACGAAACTTGCTTGGAATTTCGCCTATATTTCATAAATGCAATAAAAATTATAGCATTCCATTTCAAAAAATGACCGATGACGTCATATCTTTTTTTTTGTTCCACTCTGTATACAAAAATTTATGTGAAATAATGCGCAACTTAAAATAAAAATCGACGGGTCCGAGCGTTTTCTCAAAAAATCAGGTCATAACCCAAGAATATTTTTAAAATTTGATGAGCTCTGAGCACATTTTCGTAGTAGCGTACCACTTTACTATTTCTTCAAAAAAAAAATCCGATAATTCCGTATTCGACAATACCTTCACCAAAAAAATATTTTCATTATCTAATGATACTTTAGGCCCAATTGGTACAACAATTGGCACTTTCTTATCATATTTACACCTACCTTATTACACTACACACTTATATAACTACATTCAGTTTATAAACTGGCATTGACTATTATTTTCCATATAGTCCCGGTCATTCCATCCAAGAAATATCTATAAATCACTAGTTATATATTCATTCAAAAGCATAATAAAAGCTGCTAAAAAGCATGCTAGACTAATTGATCAAAACGTAAATTGCTTTACCAGTTAACCATGAAAAAGCAATTCAGCTATTTCGGATATTGCCAATTTTTTTCGGATTATTCAAATCCAGGCACTGTATTTTATTCGGATCTAGTCCGCGCATTCATGTCTATTTTGAAGCACAAATATTGCTTTTCTGCTGCATTGTTAATTATTGCATATGTTGTTTTACCATCCATTATTGTTTTTTTGTCATGAATGTGCCATAGTGAAAATAAAATATTTTTAAATGAATATTCAGAATTTAGGCATTTAAGTAAAAAAAATAGTTTATGCTTTTTTTAATCTTTATACATATTATACATCGTACTTTTTTGGTTATATCTGTTTATTTTTAGAATATAAAAGAAGCGTGGCTTACTTACCCTTACCATTGTTGTGCTTTCATGTACCCTACTACCCATGGTGAATATGAAAAGCATATACAAAGCTTACTGCAGCTCCAGGAAGCATGCTTAAAAAACCAATCAACACTTAACAGGTAAAAAGCAATATACTTTCATTATAATAATTAGATTAAGCTTTAAATTTCCTCCGAGTTTATAAACTTCGTGGAATTATTCCCATTACCCTTAATCTGTGTACTAAAAATCTACAAATTAATGTTTAATTAAATTTGCTAGTGTTTCACGACTTAAACCAATATTTATTAACATAGTTTCTTGTTTTCTTGCTTGTCTTTTAATCCTATTATAAGTTACACATAGTCCTTTCGGGCAGTTAAAGTCATTTCTTATTCCATCAGACAATTTAATTTATATTTATAAGAAGTTGAACCTATTGGTAGTTCTTGGTGGCCGCGAAAGTAATAATTCCTATTTCTTGAAGGCAGTATTTAATTTTTTATTTTTCTATTTCTTATAGGCATATTAGCATCTTTGAGATGATTTCAAGAAAACTGCAAGTTTGATTAAAAGTTTCGAACATATATTTAAATTGGTTACACATGTCTTGTCCCTAGCGCCATCATCAGACCTAAATAAAAATAATAAAATACTATAACCTACTTAAATTAATATACCTAATTAACAGCTTGTGAAAATCATATCTTTAAAAAAAAACTTTAAGAGGTGGGCACCAAGGACAGATTACGGACAGCAAAACATTCTATTATTAAAATGGTATTATTAATCTGTACAAAGAACCCAAACAAATAAAAAGTTAAATAAAAGGCTAAAATAATTGACCAGACGTGAACCTACAACACAGCAAGCCAGCGCTCCATTAGCAAGTGGCTTAACACACTCCGCTAAATGATGCATTACTTAATGTTATTAAAGATTAAACCCGGCCCCAAGTCAGGGCTCCTCTTTGCTCTAGTAATTTCCAACTCCTCCAAAATATCCAGTTTAACACCATTTTTATAGGGGTGCAATAAACCAGTAGGAAGACCATTAGCAAAGGCAAACTTAGTCTCAGTAACTTCCGAGGACCTAAACCTCTCCTCCCAGTTTATTATATGTTCTTTTACGAAAACGTAAAAATAGTCCAAATTGGCCCGCATACATTGCTGGATAATTATTACAATTAAGGGAATACACGCCCGAATTAGATAAAATATCGTTTTTTACCCTAAGAATGTTTTTTAGGGTATTCGTTGTCTGAAAAGAAATTGTTAAATCAATATTTCTACATTTTTTTTTAGATCTGGAGACATATCTTTTTTCTTCTATCTAACTTCCGAGGAACTAAACCTCTCCTCCAAGCTTATTAAATGTTCTTTTATTATCGTAAAAATAATCCAAATTGACCCACATACATTGCTGGACAATTATTACAATTAAGGGAATACACGCCCAAATTAGATAAAATATCGTTTTTACCCTAAGAATATTTTTTTAGGGTATTAGTTGTCTCAAAAGAAATGGTTAAATCAATATTTGTACATTTTTTTTTAAAATCTGGAGACATATCTTTAAATTAAGAAATTCATCTATAATTGTTAGTCTTTTTTGGGGGGTCTATAATATCGAATCTGTATTTATTGTAAAATTTACAAATTTTAACATTTTACAAATATTATTTAAGGGAAAACTATTAATAAACCGATGTCTTAATAATACTTTTAACAAAATTTTATTCTGTTATACTCTTTAAAGAAACTAGTTTCTGAAAGAAATAAGATTATAAAATAAGAATCAAAGAACGAAAATTTATGGAAATGAGAAAAGTCAGAAGAAAACTGTATAATATAAGATGTTACAAAAATTTGGTGCAAATATTTTAAGAGAGTATTGTTGAAGTCAAAATAAGACTTCTTTTTCCTATAAACATGTGTCCTAAAATGCACTCCCTCAGAGCTACAGCCCGCGCAAATTAAGAAAATCGATTATTTGGCACCATAAATACAGCTATCCGTCAAATGTCCTGAAAATTTGCAACTCTCTGTTTTTTGAGTACTCTTTTCATTTTGCGTCCGAAAATGGAGTAAATCCAATTTTAGGTGAGGATTCAAAGGGGCTTACCCTGATGATGGCCTCTATCTTATGTTTGCAATAAGAAATTTAAAAACCTGGCGACACCATCTCGTTAGCCAGGAAAAAGTCTCAAATTTTTCTACCTTGTATTTTTTCGATACAATTAACCGTTTACGAGAAAATCGCTTGTAAACGAAGGGAGAGCATTATTAAACTCGATCAAATTAGAAAAAACGAGGTAGGCCGTAATTGCTTTCATTTTTATCAAATCAAATTAATCGTATCAAAAAAATGCAAAAAATTATAATTTTATATTTTTTTGTGGCTAGCCAGACGGTCTTCTAGATTTTTAAAATTCTTATCGGAAACATGAGATAATATCATAAAAATAAGTACTTCGGAATCTGAGTTTACACCATTTTTGGGTCAGAAAATGTCAAAAAAATTAAACTTTTTTTCAAAAAAAAATTCAAAAGATTTAACCCATAACCATAGTTAGTAGTCCAAATGATCTATTTAATTCGAGCAATTTGCACTGGCTGTAGCTCTGAGGAGGCGCATTGTAGTACACACATTTATTGGAAAAAAAAAGTCTTATTTTGACTCCAACAATACGCTCTTAAAATATTTGCACCGAATTTTGTAACACCCTGTATTGTCATAAGCTGAAGACTTTCTATAAATTTCAAATACAATTTTTTTACTTTTACGTATCAATAACGGTCAAGAAAAGGCCACTTATCGGTATTTTCTTATTCCAATGTAAACTCTATGAGAAGGTATAAAGTGTTAACATGTTTCAAAAAATTAGATAATTGTTTGTCGCCATTTCTTGGTCATATTAAACCAATTCGTTTCTTACAAGACGTTTTGAAAAAGATCCAATGTTTGCTCCCTTTGGGGTTTTTTGATACCTCTAAAGCTAGACTTTACCCCATGAACCCCAGAACACATTCGGATCTGGTGAATTATTTTAACTTTTTATTTATTTAGATTTTTTGTGTTGTGAAGATCCAAAGCACACCATGTTTAAATAACATTTTCGTAATTATAGCGACCTCTATGTTTTGACTGCATTAGATTTATAAGCTGTGTTTGTTGCCTATTCTGTAAATCTTTTTAGTTAAGTAGTTCATTAAAATCTTTCGTCCCGTCAACGTGTTATTTTTCTTTTCCCGAATGCTTCCCAACGATTGTCCCATAAATCGAGACGGTCCGCTATGATATTTCAACAGGTTATGGGCACAGGTCCCTTGCTCCAAAAAAATACTGCGAATTCCTTTACGGGTTATCAGTAGTTCGGGTTTCGCGAGAAAAAGTCGTTCTTGTCGTGTCGAGTGTACTTCTCACAAAAGCAATATGGCCGTTAATTATTTAACGAGTGTGTCAAAGCCTTTATGCCGTTAGAACTATGACGAATGCGCGTTTGCCATCGATAATGTATTTGTACTAGATGGCTTAAATAAATGGATGAATGGCAAGAAACAGATACAACCATAATTGTAAAAGCAAAGTCCAAGTTGGTGTTAACAATCGATCCATCTTTGTATCCGCCTTTCCAAGGTGCAGAGACAGCTCAAGAAGTATGGACTAGCGTGAAACGACGACAGTGGATTTATGCTCTGGATTTATAGAATAAAGCTCTTGCGTACGCTAATACCAGCCAGGTTAGAAAATCATGAAAAGACGGAATCCTACAATCTACATCAACCAGATTGTCGAAACGTCACAGAATTTACGTCGAACCAGATTTAAAATCGACGTGGAATGGGTTACCTCACTGGTTGGCTAGTCATCCTGAACGATACATTTTAATGATCATGACTGTTGAGCATTCTCGGATCAATATTACCACCGATTTCATTAAAACTAAATTGCTCGACCTGTAGGCAAATGGCGGCAGCAGTAGTAATAACAACGGTTTCGCCGCAAATCGAAGCGCCAAGCGAGGTTATCATAAGCCAAATAGAGATGGCACTGGTAGGCCTAATTTCAAAGGCAAATCCATTGATAGAGGCCATGTTCAGAGAACGTCAAATTTTGAAAAAGGTCAAATAAGCTCAAGTTCAGATTTTCATAATAAAAGGGAATCTTAGTGCCATTGGGTGCTATAAATGTAAAAAGACAGACCATTTTATGTCTAAATGCCCTGATAATAGTAACTGTGATGGAGATTTTAGTCCTGTGCTTCCAACAGGACAGTTTAAAGTCATTGGTTGGTATATTGACAGTGGGGTCAGTGTTCATTTGATAATTTGATTTGGCCAATAAACATTGGTTGATAAACACTAGGGAACCTGATTTACCACAAATTATAATGGCGAATAAATAAAAAATCGGTGTAGAATGAGATGTAAAAGTCAGGAGACGTAAATATTAGAACCAGAACACCAGATTTTACTAAAAGGGGTTCAGTATGTCCAGAACTTAATTATAAATGGGAATAAAGGATCTTTTAACGAGATTGGCTTCAAGATTTTCAATGCAGATAATTGTTTAGTGGCTACTGCTAGTCTGGAAAACAATGTTTATAAGGACTCATCTTGTTTTCAGGTAGTTAGTAGTGATATTTGACACCAGCGTTTAGGCCACATAAATGACAAGTATTTGAACAGGACGGCCATGTTGGTTTATGGTCTTATTTTAAAAGGAAACAATTGGAAACTGTGAAGTATGTTGAGAAGTCAAACAGGATCGGTTACTATTCCCCAAAGAAGGCAGCCGTACTGAGGGATTGCTGGAGTGAATTCAGAGCGACATCCACGGACCAATTGAAACAACATCATTGGGCTGAGCCAAGTACTTTATCTCAGTCATTGATGTGTTTTTCTTCTTTCTTAAGAAAAAAGATGCGGTATATGAAAAGTCCAAGAAGAGTTCAGACACTTAGCTGAAAATCTTCTAAATATCAGGATTAAAGATTTACGAACCGACAATGGAGGTGAGTTCCCAAATAAATTTTTCAGCAATTATTTGAAGAAGATTGGCATTCTACATCAGACCTCAAATAGCCACACACCTCAACAAAATGGAATGGCTGAAAGGTTTAACCGAACCATAGTTGAAAAGGCAAAATATATTTAATTTGATGAAGGTCTTAGTAAATCTCTATGGGCCAAAGCATGTAGTGCAGCATATTACCTAAAAAAGCGTTCAGCATCTTCAACCTTTCGAAAACTCCTTATGAACTTTGGACAGGAAAAAAACCATATTTACGTCACTTACGAGTATCTAGGAACACAGTTATGGTTCATGTGCCAAAAGTGAATCAAAACAATTAGAACCAAAAGTCTGTAGGGCATGTCCTTGTTGGATGTGATAAGACTACAAAGGGCTATAGATGATACAACCCTATATTAAGAAAGGTCATAGCCAGTCGTGATGTAATTATCTCCAAGTAAAAGCGGAGATTCTGTTTAGGATGAAGTCTCCGTTGATGCCCTAGAGGAAGATTTAGTAGGGGAGGAAAATCTGCCTTCTTTTACTGTTTATGACTAATTGTCAACTAACTGACTAACTGATAAAAATTTTATCAGATTCCGATAGTAATTATGTATTTGAAGTTTTGCAAGGTGAACCTGATATTCCAAGAAGGTCTCGAAGAGAGCCTACGAAGAAAAGCTTTAATCAATATGTCACATATTTTAATGGTGCAGCTGAAGTTGCAGAGGCAGTTAGTGTTTTGGATGTTCCAAAGACTGTAGCTGAGGCATTCTCAATAATTAATGGGCATAAGTAAAAACAGGCAATGATGGAAAAGACTATCTTTTAACGAGAAGTAGATATGTCAGATGATATGTCAGTGGTACAGTCTAAGTGACTGTTTAAAGTCAAAAGTTGACAGTGAAAACGTGTGTAGTTATAGAGCAAGGCTTGTGGCCAAAGGTTACTCTCAAAGAGAATATATCGACTATGTTGAAATCTTTGCTCCTCTAATCAGACACTCAACCTTTAGATTATTATTAGGTTTAATAGTTAAGTTGGAGTTAAAGATCATATATCTAGATGTAAAACGGCATTTCTCAATGAAGGAGAATGTTTTCATGCAACAGCCAGAACAAAGTTTTTAAATTAAAGAAAACTATCTATGGTTTAAAACAGTCTGGCCGTACATGGAACGAGAAGGTAGATGCGGTTTTAAGGATAGAAGAATATTGGCTGTAAAATCAAAACTAGAGCATTATCTTTATATTAAAGGAAATAATGACTTACTAACTGTTTTGACGCTATATGTTGATGATTTTTTAAATTTTTTCATAATTTTTTTTTATTTTATTTTTTTCGTCGGCTGTTAAAGAAATTGAATTTCTTGTAAGTCACTTAAACAGTAAATTTAAATTAAAAAATCTTAGCGAAGCTAAAAAATACATAGGCACATGAATTGCTAGATCAACCTTTATTCTAGAGACTAAAATAAAGGATGTATTAGTATAGAAAAAAAATGTATATTGACCAATTATAAAAACGTTTTTGGGATGTCAGAAAGTAAAATAGTTAGTACTTCACTTTCTAGTGGAGTAAACTTGAGTTAATTCGAGGGAGTGGGATATAATGATAATATTTCATATCAAGAACTAATAGAAAGTTTAGTGTATTTAGTAGTAACGCGATGCCCTGGTATTGGTCATGCGGTGAGTTTGCTTAGTCAATATAACAACTCTTATACGAAAATACACTGGCAAGCTGCCAAATGTATCCTTCAGTATTTGAAGGGTACAAAACACTTTTGTATGAAACTCTCTAAAGGAAATTCGTATGCAAATTCTAATATTGTAGGATTTGCAGATGCCGATTGGGGTTCAAGTAAAGAGGACCAAAAATTCCTTACTGGTTTCGTTTTTAAATCCTCAGGAGGCTCTAAACAGCGGACAACCGAAGCTGAATATATGGCCCTAATCGAAGCAGCAAGGAACGAAATCTGTGGTTTGAGATCATTGAAAGCTGGACTGTATTGATATTTAAGACAACAAATTTTTAAGAGACGCATTCTCGCAAAATAAAATCAATGTAAAGTATATGTCTACTGAGAAAATGGTTGTCGATATCCCCACAAAGGCACTACAAAATATTAAAAATTCGAAATTTGTAAATTATTTACAATCTGTCAAGAGGTCTGTGTGACAGCTGTGAAACTAATATTTAGTTTATATGAACTTTTGGCTAAGTGGGGGTGTTGGGAAAAAAAGTTCAAAGTTCACCATGTTTGAATATTATTTTCATATATATATATATATATATATATATATATATATATATATATATATATATATATATATTAACTATATTAACTATATTAACTTGAGACATCGCAATATCTCGAAAACTAAACATGTATCCAGAAAATGTTTCATGTAAAGTTTGAATGGTTTCCAGGGGGCCATAAAATGACGTCTTTAGTTTGACCTTGAGTGGACGTCTTTAATGTCAAATGAAGGTCAACTTCCCTTTTTTGCATAGAAATCTCTATTTTTTTTAATAGTATCTGATTTAGCGTTAAAAAATAAGTAACTTGCATCTGACACTTTTTTACATGCGACCTCTTCTTTTCAAGATATTAATTCTTGATTCTTTTACGAATTTTTTGTCATGCGACATCCTCAACGGCGACTTCCATCGCGAGCATCATTTTATCGTTTAGTGAACCACTTTATAGAAGATGGATGTGTGAGAACGATAAATCGATCACGAAAGAGAAGCATTACCAGTTAAAATTATGAAATTGCCGTCTTATCTGCAGATGCCCATAATCCTGGAGTCAGCTCACGATCAATTTCTTCTGCTTCCGGAATCTCCAAAACAAGTGTCCTGAGAATTTTGAAACGCCACAAGTTTCATCCGTATCACTTGTGGTTACACCAAGAGCTTCACGGGATAGATTTCCAAAAGCGAGTGTTGTTTTGTGAATGGGCCCAAAATCAGTTTCATGAAAATAACAATTTCTTTCTGCGCGTCTTATTCACCGATGAAGCTTCATTTACAAACTATGGTAACTTCATTACAAACTTTGAAGTGAGACTAAATATGTGGTACCAGCATGATGGTTATCCTGCACATTATTCACGCGTTGCACGCCAAGTGTTGGATCGTGACTTCAATGGACGTTGGATAGGTCGCGGTGGAGCAGTCCAATGGCCGCCACGGTCACCTGATTTGACGCCCTTAGATTTTTTTCGATGGGGTTATTTGAAGGAGATCGTATATCTCGATCCATCAACGACTCCCTAAAATATGAATCACGGAGGTTTACGGGCAGATAACTCCACAGATGCTGCAATCTGTTCATCGATCATTTAGAAAACGAGTCAAAAATGTATAGAAGTGGAAGGTCAATACTTTGAACATTTATTGAAATAATTTTCTGACATTTTTTGTTTCAATTTCTTTTATTTGAACTTTGTACATTTTATTTAAATGTTTTCGACTCTGTTGATAATGAAATTCTATCATAAGATACTTTGACTCCTTTTGATAGATCATCAGATACTACCTACAAGGGCAAATGTCATTGTCAAGGAAAAAATTCGTAAAAGAATTAAGAATTAATATCTTGAAAAAGAGAGGTCGTATGTGAAAAAGTGTCAGATGAAAGTTACTTATTTTTTATCGCTGAATCAGATACTGTTAAAAAAAAGAGGTTTCTATGCAAAAAAGGGAAGTTGACCTTGATTTGACCTTGAAGACGTCCACTCAAGGTCAAACCAATGACGTCATTTTATGGCCCCCTGGAAACCATTCAAACTTCATATGAAACATTTTTTGGATACATGCTTAGTTTTCGAGATATTGCGATGTCTCAAGTTAAAAGGACTACCCTGTATATATTTATATATATATTTTTTCATATATCGAGCTTTATGTTTTGGCTGTATTAGATTTATAAGCTGTTTAGTTGCCTACTCTTTAAATCTTTTTAGTTAAGTAATTCATTAAAATCTTTCGTCGCGTCAACGTGTGGTTTTTCTTTTCCCGAGTGTTTCCTAACGATAAATCGTGACGCTTCGATGTGATATATCAACATGTTCCACAGAAAAAAATAATACCATTTTAAAGATAGAATGTTTCACTGCATGTAATCTGCCCGTGGTGTACACATCTTAAAGATTCATTTTCAGAAGTTCTTAATCAAGTACTCCATCCAATCACGCAGGATGCCTCCGATTAAGTCGTCACTTTTGTTATCTTTGTTAATATGTAAGATACTGGGTCCGGTAAATTATCAAACTAGTAGATTTTTTCTGTTGATTAAAATGGTAAAAACGGGAACAAAACTGAACATTGCATTTTCGAGAAAATATGAAAAATGTAATATGTTAAATGGAGTTAAAGAAATAATTTTCTTAATAAAAAAGTTTATTTACACTAATAGCCTAAACCTAAAAATAACAAAGTTATAGCGATAATAATATTTTTTCTAAATGTAGGCAATTTGGCTTTAAACTTTTTAAGGACAAAACAAATAAATAATTGTTTAAATAATAAAATGACAGTAGCGATAGAGATTTAATAAAATAAATAAAAGCCGACCCCGGTAGCACCGTGGGCAAAGTGTTCACGATGCGATCGTGTGGTCTCAGGTTCGAATCCTGGCATGGGCATGGTTGTTTGTGTTTGTCTTACAAAAACAAATCACTCGTGGTTCGGAACCCACGTTAAACTGTAGGTCCATAATAAACAACAAGATTGGGCGGCCGTCGAAATACGATGCGAGTCCATTGTGATTGAGGAAGAAGAAGAAGAAAATAAATAAATAATAACAGTTTCACGTTGGCAAAGTTTGGGATTTTTGCAAACTCTAAATTAATAAAATACTTTTTACGCATATTGAAACATATGATATGTTAGAATGTTACCTCATATACCGATAAAATAGTGACAGAACGCTAGAAAAGTACCGCCAGAGATTCCAGACTCGTAAAAACTCAATTACAGATTTAGCAAGAGCTTACGGTACTAGCATAATAACAATATGGCAGTTCCTAAAGGAGCACAAATTTGTGCAATATAAATATCGATATAGTATAAATATCGATATAGTACAAACATTATTGCCTAGCGATAACAAAAGAACTTTTGCTTTTTGCAACTGCTACTACGTACGCAGATGAAGCAAATGATAATAAATTAAAAACTGTATGATTTGGAGCGATGAACCTAATTTTTCAAACAAAGGTATGCTTAACCGTAAAAATGT
The DNA here is from genome assembly GCF_022605725.1 of Anthonomus grandis grandis. Lineage (NCBI taxonomy): Eukaryota > Metazoa > Arthropoda > Insecta > Coleoptera > Curculionidae > Anthonomus > Anthonomus grandis. Next base: position 17,960,078 of record NC_065549.1, read on the forward strand.
ACCCTATTGGTCCCAACAAAATATTTTCCTTACTGATCCCAGAAACTCTAAAAATCAATTTAGTATAAACGTTTGATACGGCTTAATAGGAAGTCAAATAAGAGGATCTGTGTTTTATGATGGCACTTGATATATATATTCTATGGTGACCGGAAGGAGGCAAATAATTCGGCCAAAAGATGGAGGATCAATAGTAAAATATACAAGTCGCGTGCTCAGAAATGTATTGAACAAGATGCAGATGTTTTTGTTCATTTATTGTAAATTAAGTAGGTTTACTTGAGATTATTTTTATATTTCAGTTATATTTCTTTTTAAATGAGGAAAATAATTAAATTTTTAAAGGCCCTTCTGCAATACTGAGTTATATATTTAATATTTTGTATATATTTAACTACTTTGGTTCTAACACAAACATAACTTGGAAACAAAGTATTTAAATTTTTAAAAACAAGAATAAAAACATTAAATAAAATCTAGACTATTAGTGTTAATAAACTTAAAACTTTTATTAAGATTATCTTTTGATTTATTATTTATTATTTATTATTTAAAAATATACAGCTGATTCCATTTAACAAAAGTACTTTTTTTACATTTTCTCGAAACGCAATAATTTTTTTCTGTTTTTACCATTTTCATTAACAGAAAAAATCCTACTAGTTGGCTAATTTAACTGACCCTGTATTTTAAATATTAACGAATGTACCAGTAGTATCGACTTAACCCGAGGCATCCTGTATATATTAATTTAAATAGGTTGTAATATTTAATTTTTTAAATTTAGGTCTGAAGATGTTTGAAGGCGCGAAACACGTATAACCTATTTTTAAATTTAAAAATATGTTCGAGACTTTGACCAAACTTGTAGTAATCTTGTAATAAGTAAGTCTCTTTAAGAAAAAAACGAACGAGTACTTCCAATTAGGATCATTTGCTTTTTCTTTTAGGCAGTATCATTTACAATTTCTTACAGTTGTAATAATTTCTTATCTCTTTTAGGAAGCAATTATTTACTTCAGTCAGCTTAAGAATTGTTTCTATTTTTATCTCTTTTAGATGGTCTTATAGTAAGTACTATTTCCAATTAAATTTTGTATTTTATATATTTTTTCATACCATCCAGAAATTTTTTATAGATTTACTATGGCTTGAACACCATTTAAATCATAATTCTTACAGATAATTGGAGTCATTTGTTACTTCTTACAGACAAATAAAGTTATATTTCTAAGAAAAACTTACAAGCAGTTAGACTTACGTCTCATTTATTGATATTTATTACTTAACCTGAAAAATTGTCCAGATACGAAGAATTTAAGAATTAAAAGTATTGCATTTTATATGATTTTTAACAATTATGAAACAATTTGAAAAAACTGAATGTGACAATTTTCAGATCTTTTACTTCAAAGATTCTTGATTTTAAATGTGATTTTGTTTACAGTTATCCAATTGATTATCAGATTCCCAAATTTCCGAGTTGCACAGACTCGGATTCTATGTGGCATAACGAAGAGGTGGATCACATTTTTGTCAAACATGACTGCGACATTAGCCATGAGGTGTTCTGTCAAGATTTTAAAGAGGTAATTATTGGTTAATTTAAAGAAGTGGTTAATGTAATTCGGAATTGCTCGCCTGGGCCTGTTTGAAACTGTTAAAAATTAAAAAAAAAACAACATCAAAATGGGAAATAAAATTCTGGTAAGACTTTTATAATATCCACATTCACGACTGAAGAGTATTTACATTTAAAAAAAGAGACTATTCAGAAATTTCTTACGAAATCTTTCCACAATTAATGTCCGATTACGACTGAAGTCAAACAGAACAATATCTTGCATGAAGATATCGTCAATGAGCCCACCGGTTCACAGATAAATTTGGTGATTTTAAGAGGAATATCTTGATGTAGTATTAGAATACTTAATAGTGGTTATTTAACATAACTATATTTATAAAGACATAAAGTTTTCCACAAAGATCTATAGCTTCCTCCTACCATCCCAGCTATAGCCAGCTGAATTTAAACTTTTGCACGGTTTTTCTTGTTAATTCAACTGAGTTAAAAAACCTCAACGATCAATAGAGTGTAAATCACAAGTAGACATATATTATAGAACACCAGTATGAGACTAAACATCATATTTTCTTCTTGACTTATTTTTCCTCAAAAAAAATCGTTTAGAATCTCTTTAATAGTGTGAGCTATGCAAACATGCAACAAAGAAAGTTTCTTTTAGAAATAATGAACTAAAACTAACACATAATATCATCACATGATACAACTTTAATTATGAAATCTTTCTCCATAAACTGACACTACATTAGCGTGCTAAGATACATCAAACGAAAGTTTGATGCAAATTTAATTAACACACAGACACCCTCGTCATCTTTTATCCATCCTTTACAAAGATAAAGGCTTAATGCAAAACATTTTAAATTCTAAATAGGCATATTTTTCAGAAAATTTTCCTCGAAGGTTAAAGCAGTTACACGGGATGCAAGAGAAATTATTTTCGTCAATTTCTCAATGATTTCCGTGATCTCCTTTAACGCCTTTGAAATTTTAGGTAATAGAACAATTTGTATAATGTTGCCGTAAGGTCTAATTAGTACTTAAAAGCAGGAGGCATAATATTGTAGAAAGTCAAATGAAAATTACCACAATTTTGGTTTGTAGCTTGTTAGAAAAGCGAATTTCTATATTAATCAGACGGTTACGTTTATATTCGTAATGGTTCAACGGATGTTATTTTTAAGGTGTGGGAAATTAGTATCCATTTAAGGATAATTTAATAATTGTATTTCTGGAAACCTTGTTCCTGGAATAGATTTGGAAGTAAAAATTGTACGACAAAAATCTCATGACAACATACATTGTTAGACAAAAGTCTTGAGAAAAAAACAATCAGAGAAAAAATGCAAGAAATCCATACAATATTATACAAGCAGAGAAGATACATTTCTCGGTAAATCGTCTTTCGCAAAAATTAAAGTCTGCAGAATTATAATTTAACGCATTTTGAAGAATTTTTGGTTACCACTACAACCAAACAAGGTAAACAAGCAAAACTGTAATTTTTGATATAAAGATATATGACATTTTTAAAAAGTTTTGGAATTATAGTTCCCGCCATAAATAATCTATTTTGCGCTTTCTTTTATTATCAAAGATGCCGCTGGGGGAGCAGTACTTTCTAGTAACCACAAAATAGAATAAAAGTGGAGGCAATTATACAAAAACTCTTATGGTATAACGATACGGAATTTTGAAAATGATATTACAGATAAAAATGGATTTTTGCAGCCACCATTGAAATAAATATCTTTTCGAAGAAACTAGTGCCAAATACCAGAAAACTGTTCACATGAAGCACTGATTTGTCAAGTGATTCCAGAAGAATTAAAATTTCGACCAAGAAACTGGACCTTCAAGAAATGGCTTCATCGAATTTCTTTTTGCATTTATAATGGTGAAATCATTTGCATTATCTGTTGTTTAAAATATAAATGTCAATGGAAAATAAATTGGTAAATCCTTTATAAGAAAAAAAGCTCTCTCTAGAAGCCTCTGGCTTTTAGGCTACCAGTGTTATGATGAATGATGATGAATATGGTATCTTTATATAACTTTAATAACTATTTCTAAAATCACTATTCTCACAAAGTCATGCTAATATATTTCGTTTTAACAGCTTTAAACAATAAAAATTTCTACTTTCTTTTTCTATTCCCATATTCCCATAAGGTCATGTGCTATCCAAAGCCCGATCCGTTCAATCCATGTGAGGATCTTATGGGTAACTGGGGCCTAAGAATTCCGGTTTGGATCATAGCACATTCAGCTGCCATCGGAAATCTTTTTGTACTCCTAGTTATAGCAACGTCACATTTTCGGTAAGACATTTATCCTAAATGACTTTTCAAACTATAAAAAACTCAATTTTATTCCAGTTTAACTGTTTCAAAGTTTCTTATGTGTAACTTGGCTATAGCAGATTTATGTATTGGGGTTCATTTACTCTTATTGGCTGGTATAGATGCGCATTCGATTGGCGCATATTTTAACTTTGCCATAGACTGGCAGGAAGGTAAGCAAACTTCCCCATTAAAAAGCCACATGTAGTTTTATGGATGTGGCAATTTGTTTTTATTACTGTTTGCAAGAATGTTTTAAAATTTCTTTACAGGATATGGATGCAACGTGGCTGGCTTTTTAACAACTTTTGGGAATGTTCTCTCGGTGTTTACTCTAGCAGTTATAACGTTGGAACGTTGGTACTAAACTTTTTGATTATAAATGACAATATTTAGGTGTAACCAATTTATTTCAGGTGTACTATTACTTGGGCAGCACATTTACATAAACGTTTGAAAATGCGCACTTCAGTGAAAATAATGATAATAGGATGGATAGCAGCTATAATAATGGCGTCATTACCACTACACGGTATTAGCAGCTATGCTAGGACAAGCATATGCCTTCCACTAGAATACAAGAACCATTGGGACGCTATCTACTTGGCTGCTCTATTGATGATCAATTGTTCTGCCTTCACTATCATCTGTGTTTGTTATGGGAGCATGTATAGAACCATTAGATCAGGTAAGAAAACTAAGAATATATGTTTAGTAATTGTATTTTTTACTGCAACTATCCCATAGATAACTGTAATCTAAATTAAAGAATCTAAGGAGATCTCTCAACGCGCTATTAGGTTTTTTTTCAGTCATCAAAATAGTCAATTTATTCCAGGTCCTGACCAATACCGTAGAATCTAGTATCTCCCGATTGCAATTTAATTTAATTCCTTTCATTCCAACCCTTGTTTGTTGAGGAATGAGTGAAATATGTTTTGTTCTGCCAGACTAACTTTATTGGAAAGACTTTAAATTTTAGATTGTGGTCTCCTTAAAGCCTCTGGAATAGAATATAGTTACCACCCTACCCTTCTTTAGTCACTACTCATATTTCTATAGTCGACAGAAGACTAAAAGCTGTAAAAGTTTACTTGGTAAACTGAGTTTTAACTGTTCATTAATGTGCTTTCAATGTTTACTTATATAGAGCAGATACTTTACTCCACTGGCGTTAAGTCCTATTAAAAGCAATTGCTTAGTTCTACTTGAATAAATAATAATACCCCTCGTAAGTATTCTTCGGAGCTGACATTGGAATGCTGAGGAACTAAAAGCCAAGATAAGAAAGCAAGTCAATAAAGCCAAGCAAAGCCATGACTGAAACAGGACGTAATAAAGAGATTCGTAAGGCAAACAGGAAATAATATGAGCAATTCTATGAAAAATAACCGAAACTTCTACTTATACTAGAGAACATAAAATCTTTGCCAAACAAGGTCTAAGAAATTAACTTCGCTAACTAAAGAAAACCAATGGAAGTTTTACAAACTCGACAGCAGAGATCCTGGAATATTTCTTTGGTCTATTTATAGGCTTAGTCTTAGTAAAGACTTCAATAGTAATTGAACAGAATAGGCAAACAAAATCTTCTCAAAGATAAACAAGGTCAATAAACTGTTAACTGGAGAAAAACGGAGAACTGCAGATCAAACGGTAAAGCCATACAGACCTATATCTTTAATATTATTCTTAATGAAAACTCTGAAAAGTATCAATGTTAGATATAGGTTAGAATCCTTATATAATACCCACTTATTAAGCATGTACTAACCAATTTTCGTAAATAATTTATTACTAAAAATAGGAAATAAAAGAATTTATTGCCTGGACTTCGCTGGATTATAGCAGTTAGAGGCAAACACATGAACTATGTTTCAAAAGGAATACAAAATGCACTGAATATAATTGACAAATGGTTTAAGATAAACGCTTGTCAGTAAGTGTTTAAAATCACAATCATTTAATTTACAAAGCTTCTATAAAGGGGCAATAAGAACAACCTCTACATCGGCAATGGAGTTTCTGATAGATCTTTTACCAATCCACATCTTCCTAAAAACAGGAATGAAGGTGATCCAATATAGGCTCATACAAGGTCAAAGCCCCAGTGAAGAGTGAATAAAAGCTGCGGGGAAATAGATAAAGAGTAAGACCTTAAATCAATCTAGCACATGCCATCAGGCAAGATGATTCCTCAATATTAAACAGACAGTTTTCTGTAAAACTCACAGACAGGCAGGATTAGAAGTGTAGGCCCTGCAATAAAAGCAAATCTAGTCTCGTACTCAAATCTATCAAAATGTAGAGACTGGCATATATAAACAAGACATTGCCTTAAGTTTGAAAAATTATATCACAGTATTTTAGGCAGAACTTAGGCTTTCATTTAACGCTGTACAATGTATATCCAAGAAAGAAATATCCAACGATGTTAGTACCAGACCCTGAAGGCCACTATAAATATATCGAAGCAGACAAGTTAGCCAGGCTCAAATTACAAATAAGCCGAATCAGTCAGAGGCATTTCGGCTGGTCAGGAGGGTCAACCTAAGCCTGCATACTGCTTTATAAAGACATCGCGTATATCAGCTTTTCTTTGTCATTTCGGAATAATCGCGATGACGCAAGCGGGCACACTGCACGACATCTCAGGAGTCGCGTGGTAGGTTAGCGAGTCTGCCGGAACCATGGTCTGGCGAGCATATAAGGAGTCCTCGTTTTCAGGAGGTTAGTTTATGTCGAAATTATGGCGGGACTTTTAAATCGACATAAATAGTAATAAATAAATCTTTGAATCGCGTGTTTGCATCGAGTGTTGTAATTGACGCCTAGCAAATGGTAATAATGATATTACACTACCTTATAGTTGTGGTTCAAAAGGCCTTTTTGTATAAATCCTATTAATTTTAAGTTTTTTATTTATCATGAATTTTATGTAGTTTTCCTTGTATGCTCTCAGACTCTTCGGATTCAGTAGCTTTGCATGAATATGTTGAAGAACATCTTAAGGCAAAGGCCCAAAAATGAAATGCGTTTTAATGAAAATAATAGAAGATGTTTAATGGAGGCAATAAAAATAATAAACTTTGCTTTTAAACCATATTTAATTAAGAAGTTGTTGTGGAAAGCGACTTATGATACAGTATTCTTTAGCACAGGAAAATACTACTTAAACTCATTTTTTTTTTGCTTTTTTTTGTTTTAATGATTAATCGTGTATATTTTGAGAATTTAAAAAATAATTCATCAAATTGTGAAATTGTTCTCTTTTTATTATGTTCTCTGCATCTTAATGATTTAGTAATTCTTGATTTATTGTCTTTTTTGATTAGATCTTATTTTCAAACAATTTGTAAATTTTATTTCACATTAAAGGCTTCACCTGACAAAAATCCAAAGATTCTTAAGTATTCTTTAAGTGTGACGAAGATTTTCTTCTATCTCTTTCCCTGTCAGTTCTATTCTTAATTTAGTAAAAGCGCGTCATTTTAAGAATTTCAAAAAAGGTTGAAAATTGGTTCAGCCATAAAACTAATGGGAAAAAATCTTTCTGGAGACACTTTGATCAACGATAAATCGTAAAATGCATAAAAGCAAAACTTTTAGAGTAAATGTATTTTTTTGTGCCTCGCCAAATAGTTTATTTTAGGCAACAGGTACTTTTCGTGCTACATATCCATTTATCAAGTGCATAAATAAGTAAGTTTTATATCATATTCACGAAATACTTTTACTCGGAACATAAACAATCATGCAAACGAATAATTAATAGCTCTTAAATGTACCTACATCGATCGATTTAAACTCTTGCGGTTTTTATATAAGTATGCAATTTAAATTTAAAAGTTTTGTTTTTCGATAAACAATGTTATTTCTCAGATATTTTTGTACATTTTAGTGCCTTCGTAACTACAGAACCATATTCTAGAGAAACTTACAAGGACTTACAACTTAGGAGAGATGCCATATTTATCTAAACATCTGGGAATCTAATCAACGTAATATGGGAAATTTATATGCAGACAGATAATTTACAGGCATTTTATTTATATCAAATTTTACTGCGATTTTACTTACGTTCCATTGATATAAAGATTGCATTATCACCAATAATTAGCAGATTTTTATCGAAGTACAATCATTTGATCTCAGTACTAATATCAGCAGAACTATTATTGATTGACATTTACTATGACACTATTTGTCTTCCCAATGATTTCACATTTCCCTGATAGTATCCCGAAATTTTTGTGAAAAAACTGCTTACGATTGTACCTCCTTTCTATTTATTTTTTTATAAATAATGATATGTTCAACATTATCTTATATCCAGAAGGAATGCAATGTTGTTTCCCTATTTACATCTGGTCATATGAATAATATTCAAAAAACTCTAGAAGAATTTGCAAACAATCTGCTGTACTAACGCTATATTTGAACAAAAAAAAACAACTGTATTGGATTTAACAACTTTAATTAAATTGAAAGTTCTTAGTAACATTAATAAAAAAATTAAACTAAATCATAATATGCTAACTTTTGAAAAGCTGTCGATAGTATTTATCACATGATTTCGCATAAATTGCTTTCAATAGGTTTTAAGCCGTGGTCCAAACTGGTGATCTAAAATTTTGGAGACTAATTTTAAAATCTTTCTGATTAACTGCTTTTTCAATTATTTATAGGGAGGGTATCACACAAGCCTTATTTACATGCAATAACATAAAAGTTTTGTTTGCAAAAATTGAAACTTTGAAGGAATTGAAACTAATTCACTGAGTATTTAATTTATAGTACTACTAACTAATTGATTTAGGTGTTAATTTTAATGAAGAACTAGCTTTTATTGTACAGATTAATCCTATTACTATTAGGGATTTTCGAATGCATTAGGGTTCTGAAACTTATTATTACGTAAAATATGTGCATTTCGGTAGCAGATATTATTGAAAATTGTAATACAAAAACGCAACCAGCAGTTGCCTAGATCTCACAGTTTCATGTAAGTTATAAATAATTCCATTTATAACTTACTATTTTACAACCGATATCTTTTACAATGAAGAGTAGCTTTCTTGATTTTAAATTATTTTTTTTCTAGGTACTAAATCAGGAATAGCCAACTCAGCACGAAACGACCAAACAGTAGCCAAAAAAATGGCCCTGCTAGTGTTCACAGATTTCGCCTGCTTGTCTCCAATTGCATTTTTTGGTTTCACCGCTTTACTGGGCTATCCCCTCATCACAGTTACCCAAACAAAGATTCTTTTGGTGTTCGTCTACCCGCTTAACTCTTGTGCCAATCCTTGCCTGTATGCCATTTTAACACAACAGTATCGCAAGGATTTCTTCATACTTTTAGGTCGCTTAGGATTATGCAAAGAGTACGCGCAGTACAATAGAGGCGCTATAAGAGGCAGGCCACTTCCATATACAACGAAGTTTCAAAGGCCTAATGGTATGACCAGAAGTGTGAGTAGCAAAAGCAGTAGTCACGTTAATAGAAACTCACTGGTAACCACTGTGAGCAATGTGAATGTCGAGATTCCTTTAACTAGTTCGGGAAAATGTCGAGACAATGAGTGTAAAAAGATGGAATTTAATTCTGTCAATTTGTAAAATCTGATAAGGGTTCAATTAAGAAATTAAGGTTATAGAAATAGCTTTTAGTCGAGAGAGTTTGTTTTCATGAACAAAGAGGGGAGAGTCAAGGTTAATGGAGAAGTCTGTCTGACAATATGTTTCCTGCAGGAAAAGAAGAATCGACTTTTAGTGACAGGGCCAGGTTTATGTTTAGCAGAACAAAACATGTAAATACACATATATTATTACATACACTCTTAAAATTAAAAATTAATTTAAAAATTGTGCCAAAATGTATCTTATTACCCAAGTTACGCTAAGCCAAATGCGAAAGTCGAGCAAAGACGCGAATTATTTCTGTGACCTCGAAAAACTGGTCTCAGATAAACCACATGGATGACTAGTAGACTAACCTGGGAAAAGCGGTTGCAGACAAACAGAACGTACATCCTTTAAAAAGATTTTCTTATATTATTAGTAAGTTAAGAGTATTATATTGTGTGTTCCGTCAATTGTGAAATTTATATTATTCAAGTAATGATTTAAACTTGTAAACGGTATAGAAAAATAAATTGATAATTATTATAAAATTTATATTGTGATTTTATTAACAAACTGTGCTTTAAAGTATAATCAACTCTCGTATCAATGGGTCATAAATAAGTCAATATTCAAAATCGATAAATTTGTACTTGAAAAAAGCAATAGGTACAGGTACTTAGTAACTTTGGTATAAAGACAGTAAGTATTTCTATTTTCTTTATTTTTAAAGGGAATTTTCGAATATTTATTAAAATCCTATACATGCTTTTATTAGCTCGGGTTGTATCTATGTATGTATGTAACGGAATCTTTGAGCTTAATTTTCACTGGTTTCTAAAAGTCTGATCAACTTGAAACTTTGCACACGTATCAAGGACCGATGACAATACATATTTGATAACAGTTTCCCATTATTCTTATTAGGACTGCCAGGATTAACAAATTCTTTTTTAAATCCTCTGTAGAGAGATAGTACTAGCGAGGAGACTAGTGAGGAACTTATCGTGATCAAAATATTTTAATTCATAAAGTTTTATTGATTAAAGTATAATAAACGATTATAAATTATAATTTAAAAAAAAACTAAAAAACACGCTTTTATTGCTAATCGAACTAAAAAGTATAAAATAATTTTTAATTACAAACAGTTTTTATTACAGTAATCAATCATAATTATTGACTGTCTAAAACCTGAAATAAAAATTATCATAAAATTAAGGTTATTAACAGAATAATAAGTAAAAAGCGTGGGGTGCGTTTTACTTCATTTTCATAACTTCTCTCATAGATAGCTGGCAATAGAATATTATTTATTATTATTGTGATATTTAATATATCGAGCACCCCACGATTTTTACTCTGATTTGAATTATTATATTAATAACTTCAGTATTTTATAGATTTTGACTAAATTTTCAAATTTTTGATTGCCAGTATGAAAGGACAGTTGCAATTTAAATCGCAGAGCCTTATAATGTAGATCATTAAATAATTTTTAATCTACATGCGATAATGAATCCCAAAGTTCAAACAAAAAGAAATTCAAGTTTTCAGACACTGTGTCACACAGTCACCGATTCTGAAAAGACGCATCAACAATGTTGTTAATGCATCATTCATTTCAAAAATCACCCATTTTCACACGGTTCCACATTTTTCTCCCATTATCTCGGCACGATGTGCAAGGTCGAAAGCCTTGTCTGATAGAAATGACGGTGAAAACAAGTAAATTTTTGGTGTCGGTACTAAGTCAATTTTTACAAACAATTTAATTAGGTAATTTTTCGGTTTAAAAACTATGATGATGGTGAGCCTGGATTCTAACTAAGGGAATCCCCGTTCAGAAGACCACAACTGGCTTAATCGGTAAGTGCCCATTTAAGTAGGGTGGTACCTTCCTTTTTTTACAATTTTCTTACTTGCGTCAGCAATTACTTACATTTTTCCAATACAGTCCACAACCTTTTCAATTTTTTATTTATGCCTTGACAAATGTTAAACTTCCAGTGGCTTACAATAGATTTGCGATGGTGCGCTTTATAATTAAAATATCAGACATGGAATCGATATAGTAGTAGAACTACCTAAAATTTGATTTTTCTCAAAAATCTCATGCTGGATTTGTATGGATGGATCATATTTCTTATTTAATTCTTGAAATATAGGAAATTCTTCCAGAAGTAACCTGAATTAAATAAATTTTAACATTTCCTCTGCACATTATAGGAATTGCTACTCTTAATTAGATTTTGAGCTTTGTATTTGCTGGTATCCATTAACCGACATGCGATATAAATCCATATTTCTTATCATTTGCTAGCGAAAGATGTTACTTGTTTAAAGTCCAGAAGCTACAGTGCTCTGGAATTATACAAATTATATAAGCGCACTGAATATAAGCATAATATTCAAATTGAATTGCGTCTCTTCCACTCTGTGAGGTAATAAAACTCATAATAATAATAGAGGCATAACTGCGAGATCTTCACTATACGGTTAAATCGGACAAACTTGTATTATTTGATTGTATAATGTAATAGATTTCTTAAGTAGACGAGCATAAGTTTAAATATACTTAGGTACTAACAGAATCGTAATAAAATAAAATTCTATCTAGCAAAAATATATGTATTATAATAACATCAGATATAAAAACTATCATTGGATTTATAAAAAATGTTGAAAAGCTGCTGTGTGCTTTGGGTTTTTGTTTACAAGGCTTGATTTGCTATATTGGTAACACTCCTTATATTGTTTCTATCCGAATTAATTTTGCCTTCATTACTAATATAAGATTTCACTATGTTCTATTAAATGGCACACTGTTATTTAGTTTTTGTTATTGTTATTGTTCTGCTATAAAAATTATGAACTTTGAGTTGTTCCACTACTCACTTCATTCTCGCTAGAAATATCTAAAGTATAGCTTCTGTAAGGTGACGTCTCTGTCCCCAATTTAATGGATTTTTTACAATTGAAAGTCTCATCAAATAAAGCGCAACCACTAAAGTAACTTCCAAATAAAACATAAAAGTAAAAAGGTTAAGAAGATGATTTATAACTTTTAAGCCATTTATTAGGTAGCATTTCCCACGTGTTCACAAGACGGTCTAATGTTCGACGTATTAATGGATATTTAAACATTGTTTTTTAAACTAATAGTTACTCATTCTGGATACCCAAGACGTATCCAATAACTCTCCAAACATGAATAAAACACTTTAGGTCTTGATTCCTAAAAATGTATTTCTGGTCAATCCAAGTCCCATAAAACCAAATTGGGTAAGCGCCATGTATTTTTGGAAAATTCGGTACCAAAGGATGTTCGATGCTTGTTTACTGGCCGAGTTGTGTTAAGATTTGATATTTTTTATGGATTTTCAAAGTCTACAATATTCTTTTTTATTTACCGAGTACTAAATTTAATAAATATAGTACTCGGTAAATAATGAAATATGTCAGAAAACAGTAACACACGTAGACAAAATGACATCAAATTAATACTTAAACTCTATCGGCCGAAAAAGGAACCTCCAGATTACCTTGTGGCTCAGAAGTCTTAATTTATATTTTAAAATATGAGTATTAGATGGAATCATGATATAAATGTGAAAGCAGGAGATGTTATTTGCTTGAATGGTTTACTTTTCAACAAATAACCTTTCCTCGGATCTGGATTTTTGGCTTCCGGTACCTTAGTTCATGACTGTTGCAACCATGAAAACTGGACACATATTTTGTTTGAATGGTTTATATCCAGGAATCTTATTTATATCTTGTTAAATAGCGCCACAGCTACTCATTCAAGTAAAAGAATATATTTAAAATGAATTTAAAATAGTCGTATAAAGAAAATGTTATATTGTAAAGTTCTTACTTTGATCCAGGCGTAAAGTCCTCATTATACCAAACCATCATATGAAAAATGGTGGCGAGATATCGTTTGCGGGCTACCATGTCCGAGCTAGACTTTTTCGTAAGTATTAATATGTCTAGGGGATATTGAAGTGCCAATCCAGATAGGAGAGCCAGCAAACTGCCCAAAGGAACATACCCAATATATTTTTATGAAAATAGGCTTGCCCTCTACAAAGTTATTGATTTATTACAATACTTTTAGTATGTGACAACATGACAAATCAAATTCAAATTAAAATTATATCTTAAATCGCTTCAGTGGTTGATGGTTATCAAAAGGTTAAAGAAATAGTTTTTTTTTTTAATTCGTGAGATATTTATAGGATAATAAATAAATACAGGCTTTAAATTATAACTAAAATTGAACTATGATAGTTAACTGATATAATCTAACAAACCACATAAGAAATATGTAGGTCTCAAAAACAAGAATTCTTACATCGATATGCTTATACGCAGCCCAATTGCAACTCTATTCTACCCATTAATGCAACACTTGCAGACCCTAAAATTCGACAACAGCGGATCAAGCCCGGGGAAACCCAACGTGGTATTATGTGAGAGTAGCATATACTTATAAACTACTTATATACTTATAAATATTATATAATACTTAATATTATATACTACATATATACTTATAAACCCCGGGTTATAAGTATATGGAGAGTAGTTTATTTTCGGTTGTTTTCTGTTATTTATTGCAACATTTACCGTGTTAAGGTGAATATTCATGCATCCGTCATACGATAGTCTGCTGATCCTAACTCTGATTGGTTAGACAATTTTCGCGTCAGATTCAATACGAAAATTCTAACAAATATTCAGTTCTCAGATGAAATTGAAATAAATTTAATTTTTTTATGCATCATCGAACTTTGACAACTATGATATGACATTGTGTTTACCTTTTTCATTTGTTGTCTTTGTTACATATAAAATTGATAAATTTCCTTGTTTTATATATTTATTCTTTCTTATTTATAAAGGTTTTTTTTGTTGGTATCTTGTCATAAATCTAGGAGTATTATATAATATGGATCGTCATAGAAAATCTTAATATGGACCATGGACCATGAGCAATGAGCATCGCTGCGATGCCGAATAAATGTATTCCTTTCATCTCTTCTTTTATTCAAAACGATTTTTGAATCAGAGATATTTTCAGGAAAAATAAGAATAAGGTGGCTACCACCAATTACTTAATGAGATGAGGATTTGTGATGCATAAAAATATTTTAATTATTTGAGAATGATATGTGAATCTTGTAATACCTTACTAAATATGGCGGCACTTAAATTACTAAAACTTTATTGTGTAAGAGAGTCAATCTCTAGTGATGAACCACTTGCAGTTACATAAAGGCATGTATAGAATATTAGTATAAAAAATAAATATTATTTACAAAATATTCTTTGCTGCATCATATGACACCTCCAGCAGCTTTATCTCGAGTATAGTTAGCTCTTTTTGAGACATTAAAGCTAACATATCAGATATTATCTGATGGATGGGATTAATTTGGCATTGTAGGAGCAGGTATCTGCAGAGGTGCATTAATTTTTTTAAGCACTTTCAGAATGGCTCATTCAATCACATTCTGTTTAGCTTTTTTCCTAAGCTAGGTCTCATCGGTTTCACATCATCGCCACTAGTGGGAGATGTCAATGGTGATGGAGCAGCTGAAGAGGCAATTCTGACAATGTCAGAAAATATTGGCGAAGGACAAATAATTTTGTACTGACGTCCATCAGATCAGATACATGAAAACTAATTAAATTTAAACAAATGTAATTCTGTAAATCTGACAAATAAGAAGCCAGCATTTCTACCAATAGAAACGATTTCGTACCTTCGTATGATCGTATGAGGAGTGCATAAAAAATTACCTTTATTCTAATGATTTATTAATTTGATTTACATTTTAATGAACCTAATTATAAACATGTATCAGGTGCAAGTAAACGAAAAAAAGCCCACTTTCCAAAGAAAACCAAAAATATCCAAGAATTCTCCAAGAGTTCTTATTCCATTAATTGTGTTATTAGTAACATTGCTGCACACCTAATGTGATAGTGGTAAATATTTGACAAATTATCAATATTACGATGCAGTTAATATAGGTTTCAGAGTATAATTAATTCGAATATTATGTATTCTACTTTACTTGTTATTTTTTACATACATATTAGATTCATATTAAAAATAAAATATTAATAAAAAGAAATAAAATTTACGGTTATGTTATGATAGTTATAGCCACATAATCATTTCTGAGTTTTATTCCAATTAAATATCAGACGTTGGAAAATCTTACCAATTAAAATATAAGTTCTATAAATGACATTAGGAATCTTAGTTTAGTCTTAAATAATTCTAAAAAGTAGTCAATTTTTATCAAAGAGACTTCCTAATAATATATATTCAGAGGGTGAAGGGAAACAAAGTTAACGGTTTGAGTGTGTTCCTTCACCTTCTGAATATATATTAAACGATTCTGTCAACAAAGTAGAAAAAATTAGAAACTTTATGATTTTGTGCTATGCTTGTATGTTTTTTATCATGGTTTGTTTCAATTCGTATTAAAAGATGGGTACTACTTTAATCGTATAAGAGCTAGTTAACAACCCATTGAAAAAATAGCTGATAACAATTCATTGATATACACGTAATAATTGCCATAAAAGCCCCACTATTAAGGTATCTTAATGTTCTTAAGTCATTGCTAAAAATTATTTTAACATCAAATAATAAAGCTGTAATAGCTGACTCTAAAGGATTTCAAATTACATTGTAGAACTTTTTGAAACAATATTTATAATTATTTTGTAATCTAGAATAATAGGGTAATACATCAATAAGGATAACATACCCATGGCTGAAAATATTCGTGGGTTATCAGATATACTTTTTGATTTATTAGCTCTTCGAACATGTTTTTCTGGAAAAATTTAATATATCAAATCAGTAAAAGATTTATTAAAATTTATTGTCCTTGACAAATACTCGTTCAGTCAGCTTTACAGAAATCATGTTCTATGTCACACGTTCTATACCTGACAATCCATGTAACGGTTGCATCGGCAGAACGGTCGTTCTCAAAATTAAAATTCATAAAAATATATTTAAGAAATTTGATGAATCAGATCGATTATCTTTTCTTGCCTTGCTGTACATTGAAAATAAAATTGCTTACTCTATAAATTTACGAAGAATTTAGAAATTTTGAATTCAAGCAGTTCTTATCCCACTAATTGCGTTATTAGTAATGCTAAATCTCAAAAAGTAACTTTTTAATGGCTATATTATCTATTCTTTATTTGTATCCTTTTTTTCTGTGTTTTCAATAATTACGTTTGCTTTTAATGTTTTATTAAAACTACTGTTTTCATTTTTCAATTCAGACATGCGTGAAATTCATGGAGCATGGCGCGAAATTCAACGGTTTCGGGGCAGTAAAAGCTTACGAGGTATAGGAAGTTACATTGAGACAATGAAACTTCAGAAAAATACACTTTAAATGAATCTTAGCTTTACTCGAAATTATATAATATACTTATCTTAATCTATTTTTTTTGCAAAAAAGAAGCGACGAGACGTGAGAACCTGAAATGAAAAAATATAACTCAGTGATCAACATCTACAAACTTCTTAAGGTATGTCTCAAAAATCCTATGTTGTCTCTTATATAGTCTATTAAAGTTATATACCTATAACAGACTATATAAGAGAACATAACCACGAGGTCTGCGATGAGAACACGTAACGGATCAGTTGCATTTATGACTTTATTTTAGAGTTTAATCAAAAGCATAGTGAAATATTTTGATGAAGTGTACAGTTTTTAAGCCTGTACAATTTAACTAACAAGTGAGTATGGGTTCTCCCTCTTATTTTTTTCCTTTAGAGTATGTTTATAAATCCATTTCTTTTAATAAACGCTTACAATTATTTGAACATGTTACAAGTTTGCGATAATTTTTTATTAGTGTATGTTCAGAGAGTGATCACCACAATGATAAAACATCATTGTCTTAACGTTTCCATTTTTCAATATAGTGAAGGTCAGCTCTTAATCTTTAAATATCGTTGATGTCTTTACAAAGATTTTTGAGATTAATGTAACTCAGAACCCAAAAACAGATGATATATTCCTATACTAGACTCTTGTGGTTTATATTTAACAAGACGTTCTGTAACGGTTAATTCTCAAAATGCTGGAAAGTTGAATTTGTCATCTACAAGAACTATAGCAATCAAAGGGGTATTACTAATTCTGTAATGTATCACTTTGCAATGATCAAATCACTTTTAACCGAGGTTTTGTCTCCCATATTTTGTATTCTACAGCAACATAACTTGTCAAATAATTTGTATGTTAACCATCAACCTAATTGTATACGAGAGTAATAATTGTACATCAAAGTAGAACTGACTATATTCCCACTGATTTTTCCAAAGCATTTTACAGATTCAATCATAACCTTTTAACTGAAAAATTGCATGCTTAAAGTATCGGTGGCGTCCTACTGTCCTCGCTTCATTGTTCAATAGCCGATAGACACCAAATAATGAAGAGTTAAAGGATATTTAATCTTCTGGAATTAATGTCAATATTTTCAATCTTTCTATGGTATTGGCTTGATGTTTTGATTTAACATTAGCAATTTCTGCTATATGCTGATAACTAAAAGAGAATATAGAATGTGTATATTTAGCAAATAAATGAAACTTAAATTACGTGAGTATTTTATAGAACGAGAACCAAAAATGGAGTTAATAAAGTTGGTGACCTGGAAGTAATTTTTGACCAAAAACTGTATTTCACTGATCGATCATATTAATAATTTCAATCTACTAGTACTTTAAAAATGTCAACGAAAATTATCTTCATTTGTCTGTTCTAGTTTAAGAATCTTCTTAGAAGCGGCTATTGTAATCTTTTTTACTTATTATTTTTAATTGTAATGTAGTTTTAACATTGTAACATGTTTCATTTTGACTTTTATTATTGACTTATTCTTACCGTTCTGTGCCATTAGTAAATTACTGAGTAAGAACTTTAATAAAAAATTTCAAAATATCTTTAAAACCTCATTACTTATTACTTAAATATGCTAAATTTACTATTTCCCTTACCTCTTGTACATTTCTTCATTTTAAGAGGGAGGCTCCTCTTGAGTTAACGAGTCAGATGTTTCATCACAGGACAAATATGACCCTTTGGTAAGTAAATTATCAACAAACTCCTTGGACGAAAAACCTGCAACATATTTGGACCTGTAACACTTAAAATTAAATATTTCTTCACCAGAAGCTTTAAAACAAATAAAAAACTTGCTATTTGTTCCATTTTTTATGTTAATTTTCACTTAATTAGGTTTACAATATACTATATTATAAAACTTTAATAATCAAGTTAAAGCACATATATACAGCGAGTTTGCAATATCTAATCGAATTCAACTAGCCATAGATTTAGTTGGTTCTAATAGCGGATAAAACTCTCTAACTTTGCAGCTTAAGATTAAATATTTTGATACGATCAACTTTGGTCATTATAGAAGGTATATGACATTTTAGAATGACTTTTGTTATCATCTAAACATATTAATGCAATAATGCTGCTCAGACGACGTTAAATGAGCATTTTTAATTCAGATCGTTGGTCCTTTTGAACGTTGGGAGTAGTGACATGATTAAATTGGGTTTCAGTTGGCTTTATATTTGGTATCAATATTGTGGTTAATTCTATCATTTGCCACACTTCAGAAAAAAGTGACAGCTATTAGAATAAATAAAAATAAATGTAAAAATAATTAACAAATGGTCTACTAAACTGTTAAAGAGTGATGTTTTCATAGTATACTCGATAAGAGACAAATTTTATTTGTTCAGATACTCTATTTAGTTGCCTTTTTGATATAATTCTTAAAGTGAATAAAAATATCCTCAATACGGATGCAAGGTATTATTTAAACGATTTTTTTCAATAGCCTGTAGATGACATTGTTCTCATATACGGGCTGTTTTCAAAGTTAAGTCATTTATTTTAACCACTTGCTGACCTTATCAAAAAACGTTGTTTTTTTATAAATTTAGCTATTTGTAACTAGTCGAAGAAATAGTCCATTTTTTTCTCAAAGCGACCGGCCCAATTAAACACTAATAAATCAAACTCTAAGTCACAGGTCTTACGTACATATTATATTGAATACAAAGTCAAAAGATGGCACGTGTTTTGCCTGCACTAAGCGTCATTAGATCTTCTGTAAGGAAGAAACAGAAATAATAAGTCTTACGAGCACTTATTAATTACACCTAGTTTACACTAAAATTTTCTTCCCTTTTTAGTATAGTCACCAAGGGACCGTATTAAACCACCTAGTCACCATTAAATCTTGGTACGATTCAAAATTAAATTTTTAAATTGCAAAAGAGAGCTGTCCGTTATTCGCTGAGACTTAACAGTAGGACTCCCAGTCAAGAAATCTTTAAAAAATATAAAATATTCACCTTTTCTTCTTTATTCATATTCCAAGCCGTTTGCTTAATTGGCAATTGCCCACTTAGAAACGGAAAGCATGATTCGTTCTTCTCATATCTACCAACTCCATGATCAGAGTTTGGTAAGTTTAGTAAGTAGCAGAATAAGTTACATCATGTTTTGCCACATTTCGGAAAGCTTTGAAATCATACTTGCTAGAGAGAGCGTTATATGTAGTAAACCACTTGTTGTTATTAAACGTTATAAATAATAATATTCTTTTATTTAAATTTTTCCTTTTTGTACTACGAGTTATGTGCCATAATTATATTTTGTGTTTTATTGTACAAGGATTTATAGTATTTATTTATATATTATGTTTTTATGTGCATTATGTATTGTGTTCCTTGTATGTTTTTTTTTTATATTTTAAATAGTTATTTTGTCCACAAAATTTCTATTTTTTTTTACAACAAAACTAAATTAAAATAAAAAATAATCAAAATTATTCATTTAATCTGAGGTTTATACGTGAAGGCATCATTTATAGATCAAGGAAACACACGGAGAGAATGAGATTATCGGATTTTTTTGAGAGCTCTTCTATTATTCAAGATGCTGTATTTTTTTCTCTGACTATTTCCGACAAATTTGGTTACTTTTCTTGAGACGAAATCAAATAAGATTGATTAAAAGAAATTGAACTTTAGCTTAAGATTTCTCACGATTAAATTACCTATCTTTAATTTTAACATCGCTTAAAAGTATAACAATTTTGCTGGATATTTAGACTTCTTACGAAAATGTAAAAAATTACATTGGTGAACCAGGTACTCTTGCAAAGGTTGAGCTTGGATTAAGAGATCTCTTTCTTATTTACGGTTAATTTATTAAGCTGATATCAAAATGTTTTTTTACTTAATAAGGAAAACATTCCTGACGTCGATTATTCCTATATCAAAACAAGAAAAAACTTATAAAAGTGTTACCTCCGTAATGAAGTCAACAGCTGTTGCCCAGGTACGAAATATGATGCACACACTCCTAATTCATAAACAGTTAAAGATTTTGCACTGTAAAAGGGTTTAGAATAAGAAAGTTTAATCTATCTTTTATATGTTTTGCGTTAGCAATAGGGGCATAAGCTATTTAAGACACACGGTATATTTACTTTGTATTAACAAATAATTTAAAAAAATTATAATTTAGTATGTACTTACCTTTAGGGCTCTTAATACATGTCGACGCTTTATTTAGTACATTAGGTTTGATGACGGTGACCGATTTATTAATACGACTAAGATAATATTGCTAAATGTCCTACTTTTCTGCTATCTCTAATGAAGACTATTGTAAAAATGTTCTGCTCCCTTTATAATATTTTTGCCAAATAGTTAATGTGGTAATAATAACGATTATGGCCTATTGTTATTGATAGTTCAAATAGTGTATATTTATTAAAGGTTACAAGAACATGGTTTGCTTTTATCTTAAACGTATATTAAAAATTATACTATGAACTATGAACGGCTACGATAGTATTTATATAATCATATCTGCAAAATAGGACACACTTTGTCAAGGATAATGGGCTTTCCTTAGATCAAGGTGTACTTATTATATTGGTATTCGCCTAGGTTCTGTCTTTGGGGCCTTTTTGTTTTTAGTATATGCGACCTACGATGTGTTGAACTGAGAGCAAAATTTACCTTATTCGCAGATAATAGTGTAATAGCTGTGTCAACCGGGTCATTAAAAAGTACTTTGTCCCAAGTAAAGGAGGTACTCGAAAAGGTTGAGAAGTGGTTTTGTTTAAAAACGCTCCTCAACAATAACAAGACAAATAAGATTTTTTTCAAACTTAGGAATACTGATGGGGTGAATTAAATTAAAAACGTATAATGACTGTTCCATCAATGTATAGACGATGGTCAATCGAAAACATAACGAGAGACATTACACAGTGGGAAAGAACTTCTAATTTTTTTCAAATAGGAATGAAGGTCAAATGATACTTTGTTGAAAAGTGCTTTTCATTTCCTATACGTTTCAGTAAATTTTTGAAAATAGATCCATTCTTTTGCAAAATATGGAGCTTTGAAATACGAGTTATACATTTAACGAAAAATGCAGAAATCAATTTAATTTCATTTTAAAAGTTACCATATTAATTCTTAGTCAATTAAATTCTCAAACTGCTGACCGCCAACCTCAATTCAGCGACATAGGTTATTTTCTAACCGTTCTTGTATAATATTATGAAAATTTGTGGTGTCATTTTGCTACATAGGTCAATGATTCCTGTTTACAGATATTCCAATGTGATAGGGGGAATAACAGAATAGACCTAAAATCCTATCATATTTAAAAAAGGAGATAAATCTTCCTGATCCGCGATTCAAAACAAGATAATATTGAAACAGCTACTATTTCTTTTAAAGATAAGAGTAATAACAAAGATCATGGCAATGTTTTTCCATTCAAATTAATAAATATTATTATGAAAATGTAAATACGTTCATTATTTTCCTAGTTCTTGTACTATTTTTATTAGTATTGTGTAGTTAAAGTTGATTCGTAGGGTTTCTTTAGGATTCTACTTACGTTTGGTTTATCATTTTTATCTATAGTGTTTAGTAATTCATCTTGTTCGAGAGCCCCATTTTGGCCCCAATTTAGGTTATTTAGGTTATATTATTGTAAATCCCTGTAGTTCAAATTTTCTAGAATTTGTATACTTGCTTGCTTTGACTGTCAGTATTCTCCTAAATTTATTGATCTCTTTCGGCAAAAACAATGAAGATAATTCTAAATATTTCGAAACTGTTCCATCGGATTTTAAAAAGGACGCGTGACAATTCATTCATTTTTTAATTGTTTAGTCAGTTTTTACCTTGGAAACAATTAAACGACAGTCAAGGCGAGTTAGGTTAGTGTTTTTGACGTTGACAATAAAAGTGTGTTCCCGAATTTCGTTACAATATACTCGAAATTATTGGTTAACATCGTATAAAAAAGTTTTTTTTAATTAAGTATCATTTGACATTTATCAGTAAAAGATCAAATTGCAAGGAATGCGAGTTGAAGAAATAAGAGAAAATATTGAAAATTTTCTAAACAACTACTTTTGACCCGCATATTAAGACATTTTACTTCATGCACTCTCCTAATACTGTTTTTCAATAAATTTTACGAGGTAATGTCAATTTTTGTTATTTTTTGTTTATTTTATTTTTAATCTCAAGAATTATAAACAATAAATCATATATTTTATCTTTCCCAGATATAAATGAAAACAGTTGTTTTTTTTTAAGTTGGAAAATGTATTATCAGTGTTATCAGTTATTTAATGTGAATCCTAAAGACGTTCTACATGTTGCAATGATTGCATTAATGGTATGACAAAAATGTCGTGCATCTCATAATTTTCTGAAATATACTCTAGGAAATGGTATATGGCTTGAAATATTGTAAATGTCTGTTGATAATAAAACATATTAGTTTACTTTTGACAAAATAAAAGAAAATGCTAAAATGTGGTGAAAAAATTTATATTTTATAAGGTTGCATATCATTGTATCTAGCGTTGTATATCATGTTTCTAAAAGTCAGATTAGATTCAATTGGGTATATTAAAATATCGCACATTATATAAATTTGCGTAGTATGGTCCATACCCAGCAAGATTTCTTCTCGCTAGGTAACCCACACATCCATGAGAACTTCATATGTTTTGTAATGTATAATTTTCGATATTAATGTGTGGGTTTTAATATACATTTTTATATTGCTTACTTTTTAATATGTACCTAACATAAACGTAGAAAAATCCTAGCTGACCCGACGTTAACATATTTGGTTGAGTGTCCAGGTAAAGTACATCATAACTTTTCTCCTTTTATTTACATCGTCCTCTTCCACCCGGTATTTCTTATGACTCTGTTCTTGGGTTATCATGGTGATGAGGCTGACGAGCAGTAATACGTAACAGCAATTTACCATTTACTGACCAAACCTCTCTGATATTCTTCTTATTTTTACTCTTCTTATTTACCAATCCTCATTATTTCTAATATTTTTGTATTCTATTACCATGCTCAAGGGAGAGTGTTTTTGTTCATATATATATATAAGAGATTATCTTTGAAAATTCTACTTAAACTTTATAGTTTAATAAACTTTATAGTTTTATTTATCTATTGGTCCCCTACATATACTTAAATACCTTTCGGAAAAAACTTAAATTTTTTTTTCTACATTTATTCCAAAAAAATATTGTTTTCTTCATAAAAATATTTTTTCTTTAATTTCAGTGTTGTCCTATAATGTTAACTTTGGCATGTTGCTCTCCCCACTTTTTTCTGGCAATGAAGTTTCCTTTTTTCGCTTCCGCGAGGGCATATCTTTCTAGCCTATTTAAAGAATTCCTAATAAATGAAAATCGCAACAAATAAATCACAATTAGTATCACATAAATCTTAAATTTTTCGCCAAAAGTTAACTTTTTAAAATCCTGATTAGCAAAGCTGATTGATGACCGGCTGTTTTTTAGACTAACCTCTAAATAAAACATAAAAGCATTAAGATTAAGAAAGGGATTAAAAGCTTTTAAGCCATTTGTTAAATAAGAGCACATTTCCCATGTATTAGCATGTCGTTTTTCTACTTCTGGCAGAATAACCTTGGAAATTATTTCATTACAGATGGCCCGTGTCTCATCCACCGACTCTCTGCATATGTTAAACCTAGAAATACCATCGTAAAATATATTTTATTATCGTTTTAATAAGACTTACTCATCTTTAATTCCCAAGACGTACCCAATAACCCTCCAAACATGAACAAAACACTTCAGCTCTTCCTCGTTTACGTCATACACTCCCAAAAATCGATTCCTGGTTAGTATAAGACCCATAAAACCAAATTGAGTAAGCGCCATGTCTTTTTGGTTTATTCGATATCCAAGCATCTTTGCTGATTTTTTACTGGCTGAATCGTGTTTTGATTTTACGTCTTTTATGGACTCCCAAAGTCTAAAATATAATAAAAGATCATTATAAAGAAAAGAGGAACTAAGGAAATAATCCAAGCAAAACTAATCCGATAAATAACCCAGCAAAGTGATATCAAAATGACTTTAAATATTTATACATTTATTTAAAAAAAACATTTTTAAAAGGGATATAGTCCAAGGGCAAGCATTATTTTACTATTATAAGTAATATCCCAAAGATTCTTTCTTCCGCTGCCAGAAAGCACAATGCTCTGCTTCTATTTAACCCAATTTTAAACTTTGCCTATGATGTTTTTATGTATCAAGAAAATTCAAATGCACAAAAATTTAATATCAAGAGTGTTACAAAATGCGGTGCAAATATTTTAAGAGGGTATTGTAGGACTTAAAATAAGACTTTTTTTCCTATAAATATGTGTCCTAAAACACACTACCCTGAGGGAGTATGTTTTAGGATAAATTTAATATATTAATAATAGGTTTAAATTTAAAAATCTAGCTACAGCCCGCGCAAATTGCATGAAGAAAATCGATTTTTTAGTATCGTAACTAGAATTATGCATCAATTCTTCTAAAAATTTGCATGTCCCCATTTTTTGAATGCTCTTTTTATTTTCCTTCTCAAAAATGGAGTAAATCCAATTTTAGAGGAGGATGCAGGGGAGCTTAGACCCGTATCTTATGTTTCCTACAAGAAATTTAGAAATCTAGCGACACCATCTAGTTAGCAATGAAAAAAATATAAATTTTTTGTCTCCTGCATTTTTTCGATATAATTAAGCGTTTTCGAGAAAATCGCTGATAAACGAAAGGGAGTATTATTAAACCCAATTAATCTATTAAATTAGAAAAAATGAAGTGGGCAGTCACTGTTTTATTTCTGGTCAAATCAAGTTAATTTTATCCAAAAATGCAAAAATCGATAATTTCAGATTTTTTCATGGGTAATTAGATGGAGTTTTACATTTTCAAATTTCTTATTAGAACCATAACATATGGTTCTAATAAGATAATAATTCTAAAGAATTCTTATTAGAACTCAAACGGATAAGCCTCCCTGAATCCTTTCCTAAATTAGGTTTACACTATTTTTAGCACGTAAAAGAGGACACAAACCAGTTAGGGACTTGCAAATTTCCAAAATATTTGATGTATGACTGTAGTTAGTGTTCCTAATAATCGATTTTCTTCAAGCAATTTGCATGGGCTGTAGCTCTGAGGGAGTGCATATTAGGACACATGTTTTGGGGAAAAAAAAGTCTTATTTGACTTCAACAACACGCTTTTAAAATATTTGCATCGAATTTTGTAAATATATACAGTGTGGCCTAAATTGGGTGTATATGTATGGGTATCTTGGAAACTATAAGAGATAGAAAATTGAAAAGATTTTTTTTTTTTTTCCGATTTTGAAATATTTGAAAAAAATCAAAAAGTTGCATTTTTGAAAAAGGGCTGTATTTTTTTTATTTCAGCGTATTTTTAAAATCTGTAAAAACATTGTTAGGACAACTTTGTTAGGAGAATGCATGTCTGAATTCAGTTTTTGTTTTCGACGTTTCGGCTCTGAGATTCCATCCTCAACTTCTTTTTTTCTTATAGCGGCCATTTTGTTTTTTTCCTAAATTAAAAAGATCTTTTTTTCCTTTTAAAATGATGCGTAACACTTTATAAAAATATTTTATGTTCAAAAAAATAAATAGTTTATTTTTCGCTGAGTTCGCCATGACTTTTATTGGCACTTTGTCGTACATACCATTATTATTAACTTACTAACTTGCTAACTTGTACTTTTACGTAATTTCTAGATAAAACAATTAACTAATTGTAACAATAATATTAAATTAAACTATTCAAAATGATCGCCATTTTTGTTAAAACCTTTTTCACCTTTCTTTAACATACTTCTAGTTACCTTACGCAGGGTTTTTCTATTTATATTATTTAAGACATTCCAAACCCTGTCCTCTAGTTGTTCGAGAGTCGTAGGAGATTCAAACTCGTAAACTTCATTTTTAACATATCCCAAAAGATAAAAATCCAGAGGCGTAATATCTGGAGACCTAGCTGGCCAATTTACAGCACCGCGGTTCGCGATAAGCTTATTGTTAAAAGCTTGTGTTAACAAGTTTTGAACGTCCCGAGTATTATGCGCGGGACATCCGTCCTGTTGAAACCACACATCACTTTATATTTGTTCTTCAGGTATTTTAGCTCTCACGGCAGGTATTATCTGCTCTTTCAAAAGATTTAAATATCTTTGACCTGTCAGTGTTTGATTATAAATAAAGGGCTCAATACGGTGATTATCTAAAAACATTTATAGCATTTTACTTGAAAATAATTTTGTGGAGTGGGTAATTAACTTACCGTATATATCACAACATACATTAAATCCAAATCTTACTTGTAGCCTACGTTCAGCCACTTCATAAGGATTCTCAGCAGCCCAAAAATGACGGATTATCCCTGTTGAATACACCGCAGTTGCTAAAAAACGTCTCGTTGGTCCAAATAATTTTCCTGTTGGAATTAGGTATTTCTTGAAATTGCCTTATAAACCAGTTTGAAAATTCTAATCGTCTTGAGTAGTCTGTATCTCTTTAACCTTAAACAATAGTAGGCTTATATGCACGATATTTATGTTTTTAAGGACTCTTTGAATGGTAGTATATTCATATTATTATGAAAATGTAAATACGTTAATTATTCTGCTAGTTTTTGTACAATTTTATTAGTATTGTGTAGTTAAAGTTGATTCGTAGGGTTTCTTTAGGGTTCTACTTACGTTTGGTTTATTATTTTCATCTATAGTGTTTAGTTTTTAGGTAGTTCATCTTGTTTGAGAGCCCCATTTTGGCCCCAATTTAGGTTATTTAGGTTATATTATTGTAAATCCCTGTAGTTCTAATTTTCTAGAATTTGTATACTTGCTTGCTTTGACTGTCAGTATTCTCCTAAAATTATTGGTCTCTTTGGGCAAAAACAATGAAGATAATTCTAAATATTTCGAAACTGTTCCATCGGGTTTTAAAAAGGACGCGCTTCGTGACAAATCATTCAGTTTTAATTGTTTAGTCAGTTTTTACCTTGGAAACAATTAAACGACAGTCAAAGCGAGTTAGGTTAGTGCTTTTGACGTTGACAATAAAAGTGTGTTCCCGAATTTCGTTACAATTGGTGTCAGAAGTAAAGGATATTTGGAAGCTCATTTTAGTGGATGCCTTTAACAAGAAGTCAAGCCAAGATGGAGACCGAGAAATTGATGGAGCTGCTATTAAGGAAGTTTGACGAGCAAAAAGTAGAACAAGAAGAACGAGACCGTAAACAGAAGGAAGAACAAGAACAACGAGACCGTAAACAGAAGGAAGAACAAGAAGAACGAGACCGCAAACAAGAAGAACGAGACCGTAAACAGAAGGAAGAACAAGAACAACGAGACCGTAAACAGAAGGAAGAACAAGAAGAACGAGACCGTAAACAGAAGAAAGAACAAGAAGAACGAGACCGTAAACAGAAGGTAGAACAAGAAGAACGAGACCGTAAACTGAAGGAAGAACAAGAAGAACGAGACCGCAAACAAGAAGAGCGAGACAAGAAACAGGAAGATTTACTAAAGACAATTAAATCTGACCTGAAGAAGGAAAATGAAGACCTGATAAAGACCATGAAAGATGACCTAAAGAAAGAAAATGAAGACCTGATTCGAACCATGAAAGATGACTTACTTAATTTAAAAAATAATCTTAAAAAGGAGCAGGAGGAACGAGACAGAAAACAAGAGGAACGAGTTTTACAACTTAAAGAAGATCTGGAGAAGAATCAGAAACAATTAATGACTAACTTTGAAGCAACAGTAGAAGAAGAATTGGGGCAAGTACAAAAAAAGATCCAAGAACTAGAGATGAAAGTAAAACGGACTCCTCTTCATCCCGATCCTGGAATGCAAACAATGATGAAAGTAAAGCCACCAAAATTCGACGGCAAAGAAGCTTGGAGTACCTATTTGAATCAATTTGAGGCCGCTGCTAGGGGAAATCGCTGGGATAACGAAGAAAAGGCAATCAATCTTAAGCTAAGCCTTAGAGGAGAAGCTACAGAAATATTAAGAATGGTGCCATCTGAGGATCAGCTCAATTTCGACGTACTGGTGCGTACCTTAGAGATGAGATACGGTGAAGCCCATCTACAACAAGTGTACCAGGCTCAATTGAAATCTAGAAGACAACAACCCGAGGAAGGACTCCAACAGTTTGAGGCCGATGTTGCTCGATTAGTAAATCTGGCTTACCCTTCAGCCCCAACAGAGTTCCGAGAACAAATTTCTATAAATTGTTTTATTGACGGAGTTCGAGATCCAGATACTAACCACGCTCTAAGGATGGCTCATCATAAAAGTATATCAGAAGCTTTGGCCCATGGACTAGAGTATGAGGCAGCTTTTCAAGCAACTAGAAGGCAGACACGAATAAGACAAATCAGAACTTCGGAAAGTGATCTCGAAGACCGCCTAAAGAAGCTTGAATCATTATTAGCGAGGAAACCTAAAAGACCATTGCAATGCTGGAATTGCAATGAGGAGGGGCACCTTAAACGTCAATGCCCCAAGCCTTTAAGAGATCCAAGGAACCAGGAAAACTTCAACTAGTCAGCTTTATGGGGCGCAAGCTGGCTGGGTGCTACCAAGCCCCACGTATAAGACTAAACCGGCTGCCACATCCTGGAGAGAGCTTGGTAGTACCGGGAAAAATATGCGGCCGTGAATGTGAGATGGTAGTGGATACAGGATCAAGTCATACTATCGTGAAGCCGAACATCGTAGCACACTGTAGGCTCTCAGCACCACCCAATTTAATTCTGGAGTCTGCAAATGGAAAAAGGATCCCGATTCTTGGATTGCACGAAGCTACAGTCACCATTGGCTTAACAACATTCCAACAGCCAGTACTAGTGGCAGAAATCATGGATGATGTCATATTAGGATTAGATGTTATGAATGCTCAGCAGTTTAAAATGGATGTATATAACCGGATATTGACGACGAGAAATGAAGAGATTTTTATGCACCACCTATATGAAGATAAAGTAAATACCAGAGTCGTTAAGTTATTCAAGGATGTTACTATACCAGGAAATTCAGAGGTGGTGGTTTATGCTACAACTGGAGGAAAAGAGGGAGAAACTGTTTTGATTGAGCCCATGGAAAAATGCAAACTATATGGTCAAGGAATTTTTCCAGCCAAGACGTTAACTACGCAGAAGAAATCTACTATTTTGGTTCGAATGGTAAATTTAAAAGAATATGATCAACACCTGAAACAAGGAGAGAACATTGGCGTATGCTCTGAAGTAGTGGCAGTCATGAAAAATGCTGATAGAAGTCGTTATTCAAACAGACCTTTTCCTGTATGTTTACAAAACCTATTTGAAGAATCTTCTGCCAATTTAACCATGGACCAGTGTAGTAAATTGCGACGTCTTCTTGAAGAAAATCAAGATGTGTTTTCCTTGCACGATAAAGACCTGGGAAGAACTGATTTGGTGCAGCATCGAATTAACACTGGAGACAATGCTCCGATTAAACAAGCACCTCGAAGAATTCCGATAGCTAAACAAGGAGAAGTTTCCTCAATGCTTCAAGAAATGAGGACACAAGGAGTGATAGAGCCTTCTCAGAGTCCTTGGACATCTCCAGTTGTGCTAGTGAAGAAAAAGGATGGATCCACTAGATTTTGTGTAGACTATCGGCGACTGAATGATATTACCAAGAAAGACAGTTATCCCCTACCAAGAATTGACGACACCCTGGACACGCTATCAGGTTCACAATGGTTCTCAACACTCGATCTAAAGAGTGGATACTGGCAGGTAAAGATGCACCCAGAAGATAAGGAAAAGACCGCATTCTCGACTGGAACAGGACTTTGGCAGTTTACAGTAATGCCCTTTGGACTCTGCAATGCTCCAGCTACCTTTGAGAGACTTATGGACACAGTTTTACGTGGAATGACTTGGGAATCATGTTTAGTTTATCTGGATGACGTTATCATACTGGGGAAAACATTTGAAGATCATTTGAAGAATATTCAAAAGGTATTTGTTAAACTGCGAGAGGCCAACCTGAAGCTAAGTCCTAAAAAATGTTGCTTATTTCAAAAAGAAGTTCGATACCTTGGCCATGTAATATCAGAAAAAGGTGTCAAGACTGATCCAGATAAAGTAGAGGCGATCGAAAAATGGCCACGACCCACTGACAAACACCAGTTAAGAAGCTTTCTGGGCCTTTGTACCTATTACAGAAGATTTGTAAGAAATTTCGCTAATCTTGCAAAGCCTCTACATAAGCTCACGGAGGACAAAGTGGTATTTAGTTGGTCAACAGACTGTGAAGAAGCATTTCAACAGTTAAAGAGAGCACTATGCACATCTCCAATTTTAACATATCCGATTCCTGGACAAACTTTTATTTTGGATACCGATGCGAGTAATGTTGGAATTGGGGCCGTTCTATCACAAAAATATGAAGATGGCGAGCAAGTAATAGCTTATTTCAGTAAAACATTATCAAAACCAGAAAGAAACTATTGTGTCACTAGACGAGAGCTATTGTCAGCAGTAAAAGCTATTGAACATTTCCATAAATATTTGTATGGTCAACGATTTATCCTTAGAACCGACCATGCTTCGTTGAAATGGCTGTTTCAGTTTAAAAACCCCGAAGGACAAATAGCAAGGTGGCTTCAACGATTACAAGAGTATGACTTTACAATAGAACATAGGAAAGGCGCATATCACCAAAATGCCGATGCTTTATCGAGAAGACCCTGTATTGAAACATGTCAACATTGTTTTAAAAAGGAATCAAAACAGCATCCAGAGATATTTACTTGTAATCGTATTGGCCTTCACAGTTCTAAAGAGTGGGATGTAGCTAGTTTAATCCAAGATCAGTGTGATGACCCAGTATTTGGTCTTATTTACGAACTGAAATCTCGAGAAATTTCAAAACCAGAATGGAAAGACATTTCTGACAAATCTCCAGAACTTAAAGCTTATTGGTCTCAATGGAATTCATTGGTTATAAAAGATGGATTATTAAAAAGAGTCTGGGAGAGCGTAGATGGAAAAGAAAAGACATATCTGACAGTCCTTCCTCGAAAACGTATTCCGGAAGTCCTTGAAGCTGTTCATGGCGGTGTCGGCGGAGGACATTTTGGAGTTAGTAAGACCTTGGCAAAAGTGAGAGAACGGTTTTACTGGCTGAACAGTCATCAAGATGTTGAACGCTGGTGCCGACAGTGTGAGCAGTGTTCGTCAAGCAAGGGCCCAAAAACCCGGACAAGAGGAAAGATGATGCAGTATCTTGTTGGTGCACCTTTTGAACGAATTGCCATAGACGTAGCAGGACCCTTTCCTACTAGTAGCTCCGGAAACCGATATGCTCTTGTTGTTATGGATTACTTTAGTAAGTGGCCCGAGGTTTATCCGATTCCAAACCAAGAAGCAACGACAGTAGCTGAAGTGCTGTTCCAGAACTGGATTTGTCGATTTGGTGTACCCAGAGAGATACATTCAGACCAAGGAAGGAACTTTGAGTCACAAATATTCCAACAAGTATGCCAGTTGCTGGGAATCAATAAGACCCGTACAACCCCACTACACCCTCAGTCTGATGGAATGGTTGAAAGATTTAACCGGACACTTGAAACCTATTTAAGGATGGTAGTAAACTCTAAGCAAACCGACTGGGATACCTGTATACAACCATTCCTATTGGCATATCGTTCTTCTATCCACAAGTCAACTGGAAAAAGCCCGGCAAAAGTTGTCTACGGTGATGAACTTCGTTTACCTTTGGACATTATTACTGGAAGACCCCATAAGTCTGAAACCCTGGAGGAGTACGTCGACCATTTACAAGAGCGTTTACAAATTGTTCACGAACAAGCACGGGATAAACTTCATCTAGAAAGTAACAGAATGAAATCACGTTATGACATAAAGGCAAATTCTACCGGTTTTAATCCTGGGGATAAAGTCTGGTTATACAATCCACGGAGGACGAAGGGCAAGTCACCAAAGCTCCAGAAGGATTGGGAAGGTCCATTCAATGTGGTCACCAGAATCAACGACGTGGTGTACCGTATCCAGCGACATCCGACAGCGAAGATGAAAATTGTAAACATCGTCCGGCTAGCGCCCTATCATGACTCAGGTGGTCCCATGTTTGATCGGGACGATCAAAATTGAGAGGGGAGCAGTATTATGAAAATGTAAATACGTTAATTATTCTGCTAGTTTTTGTACAATTTTATTAGTATTGTGTAGTTAAAGTTGATTCGTAGGGTTTCTTTAGGGTTCTACTTACGTTTGGTTTATTATTTTCATCTATAGTGTTTAGTTTTTAGGTAGTTCATCTTGTTTGAGAGCCCCATTTTGGCCCCAATTTAGGTTATTTAGGTTATATTATTGTAAATCCCTGTAGTTCTAATTTTCTAGAATTTGTATACTTGCTTGCTTTGACTGTCAGTATTCTCCTAAAATTATTGGTCTCTTTGGGCAAAAACAATGAAGATAATTCTAAATATTTCGAAACTGTTCCATCGGGTTTTAAAAAGGACGCGCTTCGTGACAAATCATTCAGTTTTAATTGTTTAGTCAGTTTTTACCTTGGAAACAATTAAACGACAGTCAAAGCGAGTTAGGTTAGTGCTTTTGACGTTGACAATAAAAGTGTGTTCCCGAATTTCGTTACAATATCTATATATAGTATATCATATAAAGTTGCAGCTTTTCGGGTTGATGTTTTCGGGTTTGTATTAAAATGGTCTAAAATGTGTTCATCGCGAGCTTCATTGTCCCTTTGATAATTTTCTAGCGTTAGTATTTTAAAACTTCATGAGTTTTAAGGTTCATGACAAGTCTAGCGAATAGTCTTGGACCTGGCTGTTGTCTTTCAGGATACAGTTCCAAATATCTGGCGACTGCAAGATTTGCATTCCTATTATATGTAATATAACATTCCAATATGTCAAATTTTTCTTCTTTTTTCGGAAAAAAATTTTTCGGAAATTAAAAATTTAAACAAAACTCACTAAATACAAATGAAAACAACTAGATATAAAAAAACTGTTTAACACTAATAAGAACAAGAACAAAAAATTAACAAGATAAGAACTACTAAACGATAAAAAGTAAAATCAAATAAATAATATTTTGCAGAATTGTCAGTAAATGGCGCTAAATCATTAAACAATAATAATTGTTTATATGACAAATGGCCTCCGTAGTCATGGTCAACTCCGCGAAAAATGAACTTTGTAACTTTTTGACATAAGAATGAAATATTTTCATAAAGTGTTATACATCATTTTATAGGGAAAAAAAGATTTTCTTAATTTAACAAAAAAAAACAAAATGGCCGCCATAATAAAAAAAGAAGTTAAGGATGGAATCTCAGAACCGAAACGTCGAAAATGGAAACTGAATTCAGGTATGTGTTATCTTTAAAAAGTTGTCCTTATAATGTTTTTACAGGTATTAAAAATACGTTGAAATAAAAAAAATACAGGTTTTCTTCGAAAATGCAACTTTTTGATGTTTTCCAAATATTTCAAAATCCGAAAAAGATAAAATCGTTCTAAAAGCGGCACTAAATTCGTAACTAAATGCCCTACAATGTTTCCCATTTAACCAATTTTCTGTCTCTTATAGTTTCCAAGATACCCATACATGTACACCCAATTTGGGCCATACTGTATAAATAATCTAAAATATTTTCTTTTCATTCAAAAAAATATAATTTTTAACGGAAATTCAAGCAATATTATTAACAAATCCATTGTTATTTTGAATATTATTTTGAACATCCGCATTTATAGCGCTTTTTTTTATTTTTAAATCGCCTTTTTAGCGGACTTAAGAATCTACTACTATTCATCTGCGGTAACTGTAACCGCGACGAAAGGGGGAAGAAGGTTATAAATACTGTAAAAAACCCATTTCGGAGATTTGGTCTCGAGGCATTTTCAGTGGCGGACACATCAATTAAAAAAATATTGGATATTTTACCTGTTTCTTTAATTTTTATAACCAAGAATAAAAGGAATTGATGCAATTGCAATTCATGTTGACTCAGAAAATTTCTTCTTAACACATGAAATTTTTTTTGTAACACGATTTGAAGTATTTTTTTTTATTTTCATCATAAAACAAAAAAATTAAACAAAACAAGTAAAGTTATACATATAGTAATCTTACTTAAATTTATACTAATAAACAATAAACATAAAAAAATCGTTATTGTTTTTTAGTCAGAATCAGGCTCTAGCATCTCTTTCATCATCATCCACTTTTATAATTAATTTTTCAGTGATTTCCTCCATTATCTGGTCAGTTTCCCAATACTTATTCGCTATATCAATAACATGTCTGGCGTTATTTTTCCAGTGATTGAAACTGACAGCCTCGATACCTTTTATACAATGAATCTAATAATTTGATAGATGATAAATCACCAGTATTATGATTTCTTAAATATCGGTTTACTTCGGCCCACACTAATTCTACAGGGTTTAATTCGCACATGTAGGGTGGTCTTCTTAGTGGAATATGTCATGTTCTTTCAATAAATTGTCTATTTTATAATTTTAGTTGGTCGTATTAGGCTAATGCACATATAATAAATCGTAAAGCTCAAATTTTCTTTTTGATTCATCAAAATTAATTTTGTTGTTTTTGAGCCAATATCTTATATTCTGTATAAAATTTCCCAATAATTCTGTTTACGCCAAAATCAGCCTCATTATTTTTTTCCAGTACTGATAATCTCTCCTGGAGTCGATAAAGGCTCTATAGGGTCAAAGTTTAGTATAATTTTAATAGGTTCAACGTTAGTATTCTTTTCTAATTTTAGTTATAGTGGATCGTCCTATTCCACAATACAAGGCTGCTCGTTCTGTTTTATTTTTTAAGGGTAGCTTAAAAGCATTATTGGACTTTCCTCATCACAAATTCTTTTGCAATAACCTCACGAGTCTAACATTTCAAAACTTTATTTTTTGAACGTTCCATATTGCTGATAAAGAAACTACGATACTGCACAAAAACTAATATACACACCAAAAAAATTAACGCAATATCACAAGATTATCAATAAATGAAAAATGAAACAGATACTTGCATACTTTTAGAAAAAGATGGACGGTTCTAAAACAAAAGATATGTACCTATAAAGGTAGAAGGCTACAATGGCAGGTTCTAATAAAATAAGCGATTAATAATCCTGACTTTTGGGGAACGTGGATGCAAAAGAAAGGGGATAAGGTTTACCGCAAAAACTTTTTTTTATAGATGTTCTATGTTCGGTAATGTAAAACATGTAAAGAGAAATAGTATACTTACAAATAATACAAAACTTAAATTAGACTAAACTTCAATATTACTTAAACGTATTATATATTATAATTATTGCAAAAACAATGAAGTTTCCACAATAAAAATGTTTCTTAAATTTTAGTTTTTTTATTCTACATCTTTGGTGATAACCTAAATTTTACATTAAATTGACTGCTTCTTTCTGTATTTATTGATAGTTGACTATTTTATTTTTATGTGAATTCTTAATTTCATATACTCGTAATGTCTCATGTAATGACGATTGTATAGTGTATACTACTTGTTGTTCCAAATGAAATATAACAGGTTCACAGAACTAAATGTATATAGTAACAGAACACTATTAAATGAGGTACAACACTTCTAATTTTAAATTATTATCATATATTATTCCATTGTATTTATGAAATAAATTTCAATTTGAAAATAATTCATATGTATTTCACTAATTTTTGCTGCGTGATTTCATTAATTCACGAACATATATTAAATTTTGGGCAGGTGTATTGGATTTGGGAGTCTCTAATTATCAATAATTAATATTGTATTAAATATGTTTTATCAGTAAAATTCCTATACGGTTTATTTTTTATGGTTTTTTTATTTTCTAAAAAGAATAAAGTACAAGACTATTTTTTCGTATAATAGAAGAAAAAAGTTAAATTGAAACATTCTATTATTTTTAACTATTAAGCACATTTCTGTTTTTATCCTTATAGCTTTATCTAAATGGAATAAAAATGTTAAATAAATAAAGAATACACCAATTTCCAAAAAAAAATTATTAACTACTGGTCAATGCTTGCTGATGAAGCCCCTCATTCTGAGTGTTTTCCTATTATTTTTTATCAATTTAACTATGTATTTTCAAAATATAAATAAGAAAAAATCATTACCAAATATTATCAATTAAATTTTTTCTTTAATAAACTTTATTACTGAACTTAAAGCAGTTTACAAAACTGATAACAAGTCCTTCATTAGGAATATTTTAACATTTAAATTAAATAGTCAGTTAAGTATACATGATAATATAAG
Source organism: Anthonomus grandis grandis (assembly GCF_022605725.1). Lineage (NCBI taxonomy): Eukaryota > Metazoa > Arthropoda > Insecta > Coleoptera > Curculionidae > Anthonomus > Anthonomus grandis. The sequence continues at coordinate 17,997,488 of NC_065549.1, forward strand.
CTTAGATAAACTATAAAAAAAAATTTACACTTTCAATATTTATCCCTTTAACCCACAAATCAACCCCAAAACAAAAAATACCAAAACTATATAAATTTTCTCCAATATAAAACTTTAGTTTCAACAAAATAGGTCATTCAGACACAGCATTTAATTCCGCCAAATGTTTTTTTAGTTTTTTTATAAACACACTAGTTTTTTTTATATTCACAATAAATGGTGGAAGTTCGTTATAGCACCTTATTGACTGGCTAATTACAACATTTCTCCGCTTGTGAGTCCTTGATCTTGTTAGATAAACACATTGTCTTGCCCTCGTTAAATAATTGTGAAAGTCACTACTCTTATTTAAAGTTACCTTAGTTTTAAGTTCATTATTTATAATTTTTTTTAATAACTTACATCGCTCAAAACTTATTATCTGTTCAACTTTTAAAAATTGGTATGTTTTATATAATTGAGCATTAGGAAACAACCTAGGTAAATTATAAAGGTATTTTATAGCCCGATTTTGTAGTTTGAAGCTTCTTCACCAGAGTTTTCGTTGTTGATCCCCAAATAGTACCCATGTATTGCAAATGTGAGTTAAACAACGCATTATACACCGCTCTTTTTATTTCATCAGATAAATAACCCGCACATCTTTTGATAGCACCACAAGCACTGGACAGTTTCTTTTGTACATGACAGACGTGATTTTTGTAATTTAATTCTTCATCAATATACAGTCCAAGGTATTTGTAGCAGTCAACTTTTTTAATTAGATTATTGTTTATTTTAATGTCTGTTTCACTTATTTTTTTATTTTTATTCCTAAACACCATATATACAGTTTTGTTTACATTTTTTTTTAATTATTCCTTAATAATAACACATTTGTTTCCTTGACTAATGTTTTGAGACACTCACCGACAAACAGCAAAACGGTATCATCAGCAAAAGTTATGTATCTACAGTTAAGGGTGGCTTTTGACAGACTGTGCACGTAAATAAGGTAGAGCAGCGGACCTAGGACAGATCCCTGTGGTACACCCATGATAGTCTCTTTGGTTTTACTTTCTTTGTTGTTCACACTTATATACTGTTTACGTTTCACCAGATAAGATTCTATTAATTTATAGGCAACGCCTCTAAAGCCCATTGACAAGTTTCTTAAGCAGTATCTTAATATTAACCGTGTCGAAAGCTTTTTGAAGATCAATGAACACTGCTAACACATGACATTTCTCATCCAGAGCTTTTGTTATATGATCCTGTAGTTCAATCACTGCCGCCTCCGTATTGCTAGATATCTGGAATCCATATTGTTGTGGATTAAATTTAAAAGTTTTTTCTATAAATTTTATTATCCTTCTTTTGATTAGTTTCCCGGCAATTTTAGACAGTGTTGAAATAAGAGCTATAGGCCTTTTATTTGTTGGTTCATATTGATTTCCTGCCTTATGAATGGGTATGATTTTTGTTACCTTTAAACACTCTGGATAACATCCATTACTAAGCATCTCATTCGACAAGCGAACCAGGATAGGTATTACCAAGGTCTTTACATTAATTATATCAGAGGTTGTAATTTCATCACTCCCAGGGGCTGCATTTTTTGTTAATTCATTTATAATTTCATTGATTTCTTCATCTGTACATGGTGTTAAAAAGATAGTTTTGTCTTGAGTCTCCTCCTCAAATATAGTGTCCAATCCTACCGCCATTTTTTCTTATTCAACTTTTTTCCCTATTTAATTTCCAACGTTTAGGAAGTAATCATTTAAGGGATCAGCAATTTCCTGGCTATCATATATTTTTTCATTGTTTATTTGTATGTATTTAATATCATTGTTCTCACTTCTGTTATATTTATTGTCTATAGTATTATTTATGACTTGCCATGATTTTCTTTTATCTCCACTTGCCTGTTCAATCTGGCCATTTACAAATTCATTTTTTAATTTTTTTTCTGAGGGATTCACACTGATTTTTCAAGTTTCTATATTCCTCCCTTATATTTATGTTGTTAGGATTTCTTTGTGCTTGTACGTATATTTTATCTCTCTGCTTAACTAATCGTAGAAATTCTTCATTGATCCAACATTTATTTCTACCCTTTATTGTTTTTATTACAGTTGATTCTTTTTTGGCTTCTTGTATTATTTTAATTAATGTTTCAAAATTATTTATTTCACTATTTTCTATTTTTTCTGTTAATAATATTTTAAAACGCTCAGACTTTACATGTTTAATTTCAATTTTTTGCTTTTGCGTATTATTTGTTGCTGCCATGTCAAGCTCTATTTTTTGTATTTTGTGATCATGTACATCATGAAGTATTCGACATTGCTATTTAAATTTAATATGTTAGTTATAGTGTGATCAATGAGTGTTGCAGTATTTACAGTTTCTCTTGTTGCTTCTGTACAGTTGATAAACTCAAAAGCATTTGCCAATTACCATGGCCTCATAATCCTTTTTTAAGTCACTGTCACCAAAAAGGTTAATGTTCATATCACCCACTATTATTGTCTTCTCTTTAACATCATTCATCGTTTGGACCAGATCATTGATGAACAATCTAGCGTCGGATGAGGGGGGCCGATAAACACTGATTATTTTAAGTTTAGGATTTACTAATTTTATTGTCAACCAGTCACAGCCATTCAAGGATTTATTTATTTCTACCTCATAATTTATGTGTGATTTAATATAAACCGATATACCTGCACCCCTTTTTTCTCTACAATTATGTTCTGGTTTATATCCTGGCTGGTATATATTATAAGGTTGTAAAAGTGAACTTCATTTTCATAAATCCAGTTCTCGGTGAATACTAATACATTTGGTTCCATATGTAATTTGACTAATGCTTCTATCTTCTCAAGTTTATTTCTAAGGCTTCTGATGTTTACATAGAGAATTTTTAAACCAAGTTCTGTAGACCAAGTAATTACATCTTTCTTATATTATATACATACATAGTACTTTTGTACGTAACTAAATCTATTTACATATTTAAGTCCTCTTGACAAAATATTCTTATTGGTTTGTCTACATCACTTTTTTTGATAAATATCTTACCATTCAAGCAGTATGCAGCTTTAAAATTTTTTCTTTTCTTATATTCCCTGGCCGCTTTAAATAGTTCTTGATTACATTTTGTCAGTTCATCATTAAAATAAATTTATTTGGCCCTCCAAATTTGCAATTTTTTGTATATATAGTTATAATAGCCTTTCTTTGCTGAAAAACTTTACATTTTACTTCCCTCGATTTACATTTTATTATAATAGGACTTTCGTCGTTTCGTGTTTTTATTCTATATGAAGTAACAATATCTTCAGGGTTTAAGTTTAGTCCCATAGAAGTTAACAGAATTTGGGTAATTTCATTCACTGATTTATTTTCCTGCACTTGAATTCCGGTCACTACGATGTTATTTTCTTTAATTAAATTATAACCTAATGTCAGTAATTACAGCTTAAAGAAAAAATTTAATAATTTTAATGTTTTAAGTAGGCACTTGCAGTATGTACCAGTGTGTAATAAAATCCTAAATATGAAATAAACATCTTAAAACCGAAATAATTAAAAAATCAAAGATTTTATTTCGGCAACTGTACAGCTGAATATACCAAAAAATAAGTGTCGAAAGTCTATACATTATCCCGGTAAGATTTTTATAAGTGCATTATCATAAAATGCTTGTACAGTTTATTTTTGATGGTTTCGTATTTCCCGATAAGAACATAGAACATAACAGAACATACTTAATATTATATAAGTATAATAAAGCGGTGCAGAGAAATTATACATATTATAAAATTGTTTCTCAATCCAATTCTTCTATATATTACTGCTATTTTTATGATAATTTTTATTCAAATTCATTGTCTTAACAAAAACAAACATTTAAGAAGCTAATTCTACTTTAATTTTAAACATTATTATTTTTATATAAAGAATATAAATATTTTTTCATAGTAAAAAGGAAAAGTTTTTACATTTTCGCTCTTTTTACGACAACGGTTTTTTTTTAACATCACAGCTTTACCCAATTGGCATGAAAATGTTAACTTAGTAAAGGATACTTTAATTAAATAAATATAATGTAATAAGAAATAAAATCCTAAATATGAAATTGTCATTGTCAAAAATTTGACAGCTGTCATTTTTTTTAATGTACAGAGTGATTTTGGAACTTTTAGATTTTAGGACCCCACTTGTATCTCCGTTATTATTAAACTGATTGAAAAAGTAAAACATGGTATTAATGAGGTTTTTTCCGTAGAACACGAATATATAATCTGTTTTGTTGTAATAATTTAGGATTGTAAGATAAAAAATACATTAATGCTTTTTTTAATGGAACAGCCTATATATATTTAAAAAGGAAAATCCGCTTTGTTTTCTCATTTTTAAAAATATATAACACTATGGACTTATTTTTAAAAATGACTAAATAAGAGAACATTTTCGTAATAATTACCTATTCTGTTATTTTAATAGTAGGCCATATTCGTGCATCTAAAAAAAGTTGTGTTTCTAGTTGGGCAGTGCAATTTGCATTTATTTAGATTCAGAATGGCAGCACGGAGAATATAGGAAATTTTTTAAAGAAAAAATGGTATGCTAGTCTGGCTACATAAGATTTCCCTCCAGGGAAAAAATTTATGTATTGTATGTACCTATTTTTTTTTAATCATTATATACTACTTATTAACGGGTTGCAATACCTCTTATAGTTATCTCGAAAGATGACAAACTTTTCCTGACAGGTTTTTAAAATTAAAAGAAAACTCAAGTAATCATGGCAGCTTTTCGAAACTAAGACTAAAAAATTATCAAAAAGAGATAAACTTCATAGTATAAACTATATTTTAACAATTTATAGAAACAATCTTAAGCTTCCTATATAAAAATAAGCAACCATAAATTATAAACCCCAAACAAAATAAATACCCTTATACCTAAATCTCAAAGAGAGAAAAAAAAAATAAACAATACAAACAGCAAAGTTAATTGGATAATCCCAAAAGCGCTATTAGAACTTCAGCACCAGAGCATACAAATAAATCACAATATTGTGAGACTCTATTAGCGTTATTGCACATTGCATACAGGGGTGAATATAAGGGTATATTCGTATTTGCCTTGGTACAGTAAAAGATTGTAGTATTACTAGAATTTTATCGTGCTACACAAAAATTTTATTTATCTAGCAATTCAGAACAGTCAATATCTCCACGCAGAATTCTATGCGTTAACACAACTGAGGCTTTGTTTCTCCTGAATTCAAGTGATTCCACGGAGAATCGAGTTAAAAGCAGATTTTGTGTCCATAAAGAACCATTACCATCGCCTCCTCTTAAGTAATGGGTAATTATTTTATGAAAATGTTTTCTTATTTGGTCATTTTTGAAAATAAGTGCATAGTGTTATATATTTTCAAAAGGAAAAACCAAGCGGCATGCAAACACCCTATACATCTGAACACCTACAAATAAGTCTAAATATTAGCCCGGTACGGGTTTTTGCAAATCGATTATTCTAAATATTAACCGATTTTAGGCGAATAACCAAAGAGTTTTGGTTTTTACCAATTTCCGATTGGTATTTACCAAAACGTTTAGGTGCTGTTGGTTTTTAAAAAGTGACGCCATCAATCTGCTGTCAAAGTTGTCACCAACATTAGCGATAAATTTTCGGTTAAATGGTTATTTGAAATGCCAACAGCACAGTTATTTTATCTTACGTACACTGCACAGTGGGGTCTCGAAAACCCCACTTGTTTTTTACGTTTAAATAACTATTATTCAATGTTTTTTTTTATGTGTGGATTACAGAACAAAAAACATTGTTTTATTATCAATAAATGTTTATTAAAAGAAAATTCATAGAAGTACAAAAATAAAAATAAAAAATATATGTAAGCAAGTGCCTTCTCTTGCACTTTTTACAAATATAAAGCTATAACAAAAAAATATAAATAAAATATCAACAAAATGTAACTAGTCTCTCAAAAAACCTTAAAAAAAACTAAAGGAAAACCTAAATTTTGTAACGAGAAAAGTATTTTGTTTTCTTAGCCAGGCACTTCAATTTTTGTTCTGACACTCATAACATAGTTCAGCCCTATGCTCCAAACAGTATGGTTTGTGGCACATTGCACAGGCAAAATTTGTTTTTCGATCTTTACCACGTGGACAAAAGCAGCATCTGATCTTTTTAGGCAAATTAACATCGAAACGTTCCCTTTGAGGTTCATCTACTCCTAATATTTCGCTTATTTTTAGACGTAGCAAGGTTTGCAAATTGTTAACTTGTAAGCGTTCCTTTAGGTGCGGTTCGATTAGTGCCAAGTTCTTTTAGAAATGTTTTTCTATTGTTTTTTCTTTCTTCTTTCCATTGAGGATTTGCAAGTTAAATAATACCATAGCATTTATTCCGGTAGCATCCAATATATTAAAAAACATTCTAAGAGGCCAGCGTCTGGTTTTCCGAGAAGTGGTGTAAGAGTAACACATCTGATCAAAGGTGTCTGTACCACCTTTGGTTTCATTATAGGAATGTATAAGGTTTGGTTTTCCAGTTACAGTACTAAGTGACGAATCAGGATGCAAAGTTGATAAAAGCAGTACCGTTTTATTTTCCTTTGGTGTGTATGAAACTAAGGTTTTGTTTCTGTCAAAAGCAAATAAGGATGTGCCTACATCTTTTTTCTGTATAAACTTCAGAGGTATTTCTCTTTTATTTTTTCGCAAAGTTCCAAGGATTGTTAGCTGATACTGTTCCAACATTTGTTCACTTAGAGGTATTGACGTGAACCAATTATCAATCGTAATGGTACGGTGAGTACCGTGTATTGGTTAAGAAAGTTTTCTAACATAATATGTAGGTACTGGCTCATTATTCTTAACATTAACTTTTGCAACGTATGGGATAGCATTGAGCACATAAAATGTTTTTGAATCGTTAATCATCATCACTTTCATTCCGTATTTATCTGGCTTGCTTGCCATGTATATGCGGAATGGACATTTTCCTCGAAAACTCACAAGCTGTTCATCAATGGTGCAGTTCTCATAGGGCGTATAGTATGATTTGCAGTTATTTATAAAAATATCCCATATTTGTCGAATATGAGTGAACTTGTTTACCAGTTTTCTAGCATTTCTGTCCATTTTATCGTCAAATCTTAGACAAAGAGCTATAAACCGAAATCTTTGCTGGGGCGTGGTTGCCCGAAATAGTCCATTGCCGTACTTTATTGACCAAAGTTCATCTAAACTACAATTTGAGACACGTAACGCACCAGCAAGATACAGTAGACCAATGAATGCCTTCAATTCTGTCGTATGAGTTATTTTTTTGTAACTCTGAGGCAAGCCGCTCTGACATTTCCTACGAATTTCCTGATTGGTATGCAATACAATTATGTCCAAAATCTCCTCGGTGAATAGCAAATTCCATGATTCGACAGGGCTGTGAACATTTCTTGCCTCTTTCTTTGGGCCGGGCAAATGTAAAACAATGTTGTCTCGTCTTGGACGTCCTTGGCGTGCTGGCGCCTGTGTGGTTCAACGATGCCAATTTTTTCCAAGTATACTGGTGACATTTATTTGTGACGTACTAGGGCTTCCTTGTTCTTCCTCTTCACCTTCACTTTGTTCATTATCGGTGTCAGACTGTTGTTCAAGAACATCGTTTTCTTCTTCATCTGATAAGCCTCCAAAAATATCTTCAATGATCTCGGTTTGCTCTTCATTTGTCCACAGATTTTCAGCTTCAAACTCTAACTCTTTTTCCGTTAACTTACGACGATTTTCTCTCTTAGAACTATCCATATTAGGAAATGACAAAAAAATCACCTCGAAACTTTAACAGTCGTTAACTGCACACTGGGGTCTGACGTACCCACAGATCCACTAATATCGTAATTGCAAAGTAATGGATTAACGTATTCGGCGTAGCGACTGGCTCTTAACGCGGTCGGCTCTCTACTAAATTTACGTGAAACGGTTGGTCAAAAAACGCACGCCTGCGCGAGCTACATTGAACAACTTGAGCGCCTGGGTTTTTTAGACCCACTGTGCAGTTCTACGGTTAATAATGTCCAAATGAACGAAATTAGAAATTATAGGAACTGCAAATACAAGAAATAAATACAAGAGATTAGGAAATATGATTATTTATAAAGGAATATTATGTAAGAAATGAGAATGCAGTACACAAAATAAAGTTATTTTTGTTTATTATGTACTATTGATAATCAATAAACACTGGTTAAACCAAAATGTTTACACGAAAACAAGTTGTGACGTCAATGTAATTGTTTGGCGTGTAAAAACCAAGGATAACCGCGGTAATTAAGAAAATATGATATTTGTTGTTCAAAATTGCTTTTATAGATACGTTGGGTTGTGTTTTAGGAAAATGTTGGTATTTGTAAATATTGGTAAATGTTGCCAATAGAGCCAAGAAGACTAGAGATAAGAAGACTGATCTGTATGCTAAATGTGTGTACCCAAAAATGAATGAAAACTAGTTTCCGATAGTTGCCACATCGGCGCTGTTAGTCAGAAGTATACCTCTTGAGATGCGCGGAGATCAGCCTCTTTATATCCAGTCTCCTTGTATACAGCAAATAAAAATTCCTGAAATATCCGGACCTATGCCTCTTAAATCAAAGAAAACAAATTATCATTGACGGGAACTATAATACAACCGCCAATCTTTAATCTGCTTTTTTTTTTAATTTACCTAAAAAGCGCTTTATTATGAAGCCTCGTCATAAATTTTACTTGATCCATGAATCAGTTAATAGATCCTGCTTAAATGAGGCATGAAAATTAAAAAGTGATTTCTATGTAATTTAAAGCTATTAAACATCTCTAAAATAATGAAATAGCTAAAACTTATTTTCGTATTAGTACTTATTTTTCGATTTTAACTTTAGAACTTTAATTTTTACGTGTCCATTTGCAAGTAGATCCGCGTGTTTTTGATTAATGTAAATGCTTGTGGAAATGTGGAAATAAATTGTTATTATCATGCGTTCACATTCAATGCAACTCCGTCGCTCTACTCTAATATGCTTCTTAGATGGAATTAACTTTAATTACTAATATATTATAATATACAATTTTCATTTACAATGAACTAAGATCCTGAGTTTCACTATTTAATATACATACTTTGATCCAGGCCTAAAATCCTCATCATACCAAATCATCATATGGAAAATAGTGGCGAGATATCGCTTGTAGGCCGTCAGGTCAGAACTAGACATTTTTGTAAGTATTAATATGGCTAAGCTAGGTTGAAGCGCCAGACCAGCTAAAAGACCTAGCAAGTTTCCCAGAAGCATACCAAATATATTTTTGTGGAAGTAATCTTGTCCTCTAAAAAATATTTATATTAATTAATATATTTTATAAAAACTTCCTTAATCATAATATTAAATAATATTTTCTGTCCTAAGTCTAAGCCTATAACAAAAAGTAGAGGAAGATATCTAAAATACATTTCCCTAAGACCATTTGTTGAATATATTTAGTGGCGAAAGTGCAGCTGTTATTGAAAAACTAAAAATAGAACTAGACTTGATATCAGATCTAGAATCAATAATATAAATATGGAATCAAAGAAAGTATCGATCAATATAGTTATTGCAGAGTATGAAGATTTAGGTTCCACATTAAGAAAAGATTTTAACATTATTAATTACTGTTGAAGCTCTTAAGATATTTCAAGTTTTCTTCAAATTATATTTAAAAAAGTATTTGGACTTAAAAATGAAAAAATCACTTTAGCATCATAAATTGGCAAGTTTAGTATGAGAAAAAATTAGAGCAAAAGTGACGGAATCTTTTAATATTGAGCGCAGATGTAAAGCATTCATTAAAATTTTACTACTTATGGTTTGATAAACTACAAAATTTGATCTTTATTTACAGTATTTAAATTTACTTTTTCTCTCACCTCTTGTACATTTCTTCATCGTAATAAGGGGGTAACTCCTCTTGATTAAAATTTTTGGATGTTTCATCACAGGCGACATATGACCCTTTGGTAAGTAAATTATCAATAAACTCCGTGGACGAGAAATCTGTAACAGAATCGGACATATTTCACATAAAAAATTTAAAGTGTCAAAAACTTGTTTACGCTCTTGTCAATTTTTAAACAAAGACGTGGCTTGCTATTTATCTTTTTATTCTCACTACTATAACTAACCTGCATAATAATTTGCATTTATAATTTAAACATTGGCAAATGCCCATACTATAATTAACTTCAAGTGTTTACAATTAAGATAATTTTATATCCTTTTTTAATTACAATAGTAAAACCAACGTGTATAATTTATGTTAACATTTATTAAGAATTCTCAGGGATAATAGTTTGCTGCAAGAAAAGTTAGTGCATAAAGTTACGATTATGGTTATTTTATACAGAATGTCCCAGTTTTTAAACACCTTAGATATCATTAAATTTTGATATATAACTTACAATAGTTTTTTGTTTCTGAACCAACTACAGATGGGCAGGGAGGAGAGGAGTCTTATTAGACTCCATAATTAAATCCATTAATTTTACCAGGAAACACCTGGACCCTACTGTTTCTATTGATTTAGTCTTGTATTGTTAATTTTTAAAGCAGAATTCTTAATGTTTTCCCTTTAATTTGCATAAATAGTCAACCAAGTCATAACAAGTCTAAGTGAATTCTGACAAAATGTCATCTCAAACCTTTAAATTTAGTAGAACAAGAAATCAATATAGCTGCATTAATCAGTTGCATTTCTAGTTGCGCTCACGGGTTTAGTGCAAGAAAAAGTGCAATCGCAATTTCCGCGAGAAATTTTTGACTTAAGGTTAAGGTTGACTTAAGGTTGGCTGACTTAAGAGATTTAACTGGCAAGTGAGAACAATTCCTCACTCAACGTTTTCATAATTTTGATGACACTAAATATTTCATTATTTCCACTGCAAATTTCTTAATATTTCTTTCTCTTCACCCTCCCGAGAGTTACCATTAGACGCGATGCCTGTACGGTTCTGCTAGACTCTCAGCTACTCGAACTAAATCTCCTCGAAACGCTGGAGATTGCAAGAGCTAAGAAAAGCCCAATATTAAATTGTGTCAATGATATCTTTAATTTCGAACCTAATCTCATTTTCAATTTTCTCCAATAAAATTTTAATCATTTTATTTAATGAAAAATAGTAATTTATATGCTTCGGACTTCGGATCCAATGGTCTCTGGTTCAATCCCCATTAAATTAAAAAAAAATTGAAAAATCTTTTTTTATATTTTTTTGTCCTTTCCTAATTGTATTTGTTTTGATTCTTTATAAGATAATATGTATAAAATGTACTGGATGTGATATTTAGTGATACACGATGGTGTAGACTTATTTTATTTTATAGTTTTATTTATGTTAGTGTGAGTGAGTGTGTAGTCACAAAGGCATTTTCCCAGTTAAAGAAAAAGAGAAGAAAGTTAATACAACACGAATAAAAAGCATACTGATGGGATAAGGAGAGAATAGGAAAAGGAACTGGAATTGGACAAGGAAAAGGTTGGCACATATAAATAAATTCGATTTTATAATTTAAAAATAAAAATAAAAAACAATTTTTTATTATAAATACTTAAGTGAGTAATTTGTTATTGATTTATTAAAATTAGTTTAGTTTTCATTTTAAAAGTTTTTTCTGACATGGTAAAATCATTTATACAATATTTGTTAGTATAGTGTGCTATTAAGTAAGAAAACGATCTCTTAAAAAATTCTTATGATGATGTCCTAATGTGGCGAAACGCGTAACCTTTTAATATAATAGACGCTTGAGTTATGAGACTTTGACTTTGAGCTTACTTTCTCCCCCTTTAGTCGAAAATACTAGTTTGATTCTGTTTAAATTATAATAAAAAAAACAAATATTTAGTCACTTTTGAAAATTACATGTTTCTTTTCTTCAGCCTATATTAGATAGATACACTTACACTTAAAAAAACACTTCTAATTGTTTAAAAATGCTTCATATATAAGCTCTCTAAGGTTTTAAAGGTTAGAATATTTTTAATCGTTAAGTAGTTATTAAGTAGTAGCTTATTAATTTTTACGGCAAAATCACCATTCCCGCATCAGCATCTGAATCCAGCTAAAAACGTTGCACCGTTTGTGTATATTATTAATGTTTTTAAGATTCATGACATGAACTAGGTAAAAAACCGATGCAATAAGCACCAAAAAGTAAAAAAGTCTCTTTAACAAGTTGGTATTCAGAGATCGAAGTTATTTAAGAAAATTGTGATTAATAATCATTTCGTATTTTCTTCCAGGCCGTTGAGAACCAAAAATTAACAGTTGATCATTGATCCATGATTAGTTGATCATTTATTTAACTTAACTTAACTGCCGGGAATAAAGGAAATCATGTTTTACCAAGTAGAAGTATCAAATAAGTTCTTAGGTCATTTTTCTGTGTATGTATTCTGGTGTACAAGGCGTGTTATTCATATAGCAGGAGAATCTTCCTAATTAGGCATTGCAATTACGCAAAGCTCTATAGCGCCCCAATATTGTTTCCTGCTTCTTCAAGATTAAGAATGGTTGCAAACTGCAGACAAACTACCCAAGGTGGTCTTATAAACTGATTTTATACATACTTTAATCTTTAATCATAGAAAATCTCCAAAAACGTTATAGAAAACTAATTTTTTATTATAGTTTTTTCCATGAGCAAATCCTCTTTATGCAGAAATAGATATTATTTATATGAAAGAGCACAGTATTTTAAAAGCTTTTTAGTTAAACCCGATAATGATCCTTTAAAAAGAAAAATAGTAATTTAATTTCTGGCATCTCATATCTTATATCTGTTGGTTTCTCGCGATATTTGTGCTACTTTTAGTATTAAATTTGCATACCAGAAATTTATTAAACGGAAATAGAACTTTCTGTGCATTTTGATCAAAGTTTACATAAAGTAGACAGAGGTTGAAACATCGAAAATATAGTTCACATGCTATTTTTAGTTCAACTGTTTTTTATACAGGATGAGTCGAGAAAAACGCGCCAAACTTTAGGTGAATATTGCGTACGTGAGAATAATTTTACACAGTCTTTGGGTTCTTATACGATTTTCATTTGTTTTCACAATTTAGCATAATTACAAACAAACAATATTTCCTATATATTCATGATTTTAATTAGAGTGCTGTTTTAACAAATCTTCAAAAATACTGTCAACCCTTATACACATTCTACTTCGACTGCGAAGGGCCCTTGTTGCTTTTCTAACTGATTCATGTCTTTCTTTGACAAATAGTGCCACATTTCTAATGCGTCAAATTAAGGCTTCCGAATGGCGACTTCTATTTTGTACACGTTTATGGCACGCACAAGGTTTGGAGATCTTGGAGGTCAACTAATAGGATCACCGCGACCAATCCATAGTTCTGAAAACTCTTCGTCCAAATATTGCTTGACCTGATGATCGCAATGCGCGGGAGCTCCATGCTACTGATAATGCATTTGCATTCTGATATTTAGATAGAGGTACTTGCTCTAATAAAGCTTTTAACTCATTTCACAAAAAAAAATAAGAAGCTCTCTCCTATGAGATGATTTTCTAAAATGTGTGGGCCAATTAAATAACTACTGACTATACGACAAACGTTTACCGAAAACTTGTGCTGAAAATTAGTTACGAATGTTACGTGTGGATTTTCATCTGACCATACATGAGAGTTGTGCGTATTATTGATGCCAAATCTTCTACCAAATTCAGCATATTTTCTACTTCTTCTAAACCTTATCACTCAACAAGTTCGTTCAGATGTTATGTTAGTACAGGGCAGAGTTCCGGTTTTATAAAGTTTGTTAAAAACTCTGATAAATATGTTTTTGTCTGGATTTCTCCGGTGTGAAAATTGTCGACGGTATTCTTGAACAGCAGCTATAGCATTCCCATAAAAGCCGTAAAGAAATACCATATTTGCATATTTTAAACTTAAATAGATGTGGGACGACTTTAATTGTACAAACTCGAAAATAAACGAGTCAAACACACTGACACTAACACATTCGGAACAACATGGATCAAACAGTCGGTACCTACCTGTGTGATAAGAAGCGGTAAACTATTTAAAACATTTTAATTACGTTATAATTTTACAAACAAATAATGAGAATCGGATGAGAATATCTAAGTTTTTAAAAATTACTTTCAGGTGTACAGTACTCACCTGGAGTTTAATGCGTTCCTCCCGGCTATAATATAAATAGTTGAATTCAGAAGATTACAAATTTGTATTATTTTATTATATATATTTTTTTATTATAAAGGTTTTTATTTTTCAAATTAATTTTCATAATTATTTTTTACTTTTTTTTAAATTTAAAAGTTAAAATATGTGACCTGGTTTATGAAAAGAGGGCTTAGATATGATAAAACCGTCATTTACTTCATTTAACTTTTTCGCTAATTCGGAAAGAGTTTAAAACCCTCTTACATGGTGAAAACCAGAAAATCGTAATTTCGAGAAAAGGTATGTTGTAGAAAATATACTGGATCTTATGCTTCGTAATTTGACTATTCTTTCTTTGTCTATATGTCTTCCTTGGGCAAGCCTCAAATAAACAGTTTCTAATTCGTCATTACACATCACTCTGGTTTCAATATGACTTTGTATTACTAATCGAGTTAATTTTTTGACAACTCTAAACAATTATTTCTCGTAGGTATTCTTGATAATTTTTTGTAGTATAATTGTTTGACATTTGGTATAACAACAGTTTTTGGAGAGAAATTTGTTTCCATATCATCTTTTGAGACTCGAACTAAAAATCGAAATAAAAATAAACTACTTTTGTAGTTAATTTTTATCGTTATTCGAATGAACATCATCATCGGATCCATCATTGTCTTTATCTTTTTCAGAAAAATATTTACTGTATACGTGACTAAACCTTTCATCAACGCTCATTGTTTATTATTTTGTGACTGCAAAAGACCAACAAAAACGATTAAATTGGTGTAGTACCGCGAAAAAGACGGCCCGAGCGATAACAATGATAACATTTGCAAACTCACTTCTTCAGTATTCCTCGTTTAGTAATTCGAAAGTAACAACGTATGCAATTAAAGCTACGATAATATTTTGAGTAGAAACAACACGTGACGTCTTTGAAAATAGTTAGACACCAGTCAACATAAAGAAGGAGACAACTAATGAGAAACTGGCGAAAAGAATTGTCACATATATTAAATTAAAGTTCAATAAGGATAAAATTTTTAAAATTAATTTAAATGAATCAAATATAAGAACGTTTTTCCCTTTTAGCATTGATTGGTAAAGTGAAATTTAATTTTAAGATCTCAGTATATAGGAAACATATAAGGTTTTATTCAAATATTATGAGAGTGTTTAACGGAAACAGTATGACTAAACATTTAGGCCTTTATGAAATTATTGATGCCATATCCCAAGAATGTCCCAATATTGTTATTGGGCTATTCTTTCTTAACTTTACAAGGACATCTGTTGACAATCGTGTCTTATCAGGGTACTTATATGACGAGTTTGTTATGGCAATTTATGGCATTACAAAATTTATCGTATAATACATATTATAATATATATATTATAATAGTTTTACAAGGCTATATAGTTTTACAAGCTAAGATCTTTTTTTGAGTTTAATGTTTGTTAAGATACAAACACTAACAAACTCCATCAATATCCTGTATTTTCAATAATTAGGAACGTATACATATCCATATCCTATAATTTTTATCGAGTGACTAATGCCAAAATGGCTATTTAAATTTTCTTCATTTAGATAAGTTTATTTGAAAATTGTAATAGATTATTGTAAGTAATGAACTATTTAGTCAATATTATTTTTTGCATTCTTATACAATGTCTTGAAAAAGTGTACAATCAGTTTCCTATTTCAGAAACACATTTTCAAAATTTGCTTTAAGCTGAATATATTATAGGTATCGGATATTATAGGTAACCTTTTTTATTCTAAAATACAACAAAATATATAAAACCTCGTACATTAAATAGATTTTTTCCAATATATAAATAACTAAACATAGCTTTTTGTGCCTGACAAATATCAGAATCCTATGAAAAGCAAGATTAATGACAAGTATCCAAAATAAATTGTCAACGACTACACCAGGACTTAGAGAAGCTTATGTGATCATCAGAAGCTTTTAAAAAGGGTCCTATGAATGATCCAAGTCTGGGACTCGAACCCAAGGCCACACGACTGTTACCCATTATACCCATCGATCCCTTTCAAGCTTAAAATGTTATATAAATATACATGTTTATTATGTGTTCAACCATAAAAGCTACAAAACGATAGTTAACATCCAATAAATTTTTATTTTTAAATTTAAACTGCATATTTTTTTAATATTTTCGTATTTTTCTTTAATTCAACTTTTTTTAAGTTTTCTCTTTTAACCTTATATTTTCCTACGTGAATTCTTCAATTACTTGCTAGTTTGAAGTTTAACTTTTTTAATATGTAATTTTTGATTTTTCGTATCCCTAATTTCAATTTAAGCAGAATTATCAATAATAAATCTAAATAGAATACAATTATATTTTTTTATTTCTCCAGCGGTTATATTAGATACTTCCTTCAAATATTTTTAATTATATTATATTTTTGGTACATAGTTGTCAATCATTCCAATCCTGCAAACATGATATAATCCCGGGTGTCTTATTCACCGCGCAAGGACAGAATCAAATGATTAACCTAACAAGAAGGTCACAAAATGGACGGTATTAACTATTAAGAGTCAACTGGTGTGCCGGGTTTAATTGACTATTTTTATTTATTCTTATTATCTACTATCTATTTCGACGTGTAGGAAGTGTGAAGGAACGTTCCTAGAACACACACGAGTGCGAGTACCATTGGTAAGTGGTGAGTGCCTATTCTTGTTGTCATGTGTATAGCGTACAAATGAAAACCTTCTTAATTATACAATCCACTTAAAATTTTCAAACCATTGTGCGTTAAAATCTTATATATTTTAAACTTGCTCCTTGTACAGAAAAGTGCGGTGAAATTATTTGTACCTAGTACGGTTTAAATTCCATTTTCACTTTAAATTATCGGTAATTCATAGTTCCTGCTATATAATTTAATTGCGCAGGAAAGTTATGATGAAATTTTTAAATTACTTAGGTATTAAATTCTAATAATATTCTATAATTTTTATGTCTTTTTAGCATAAACAGAAAATATATAGGACGTTCCATTCAGTTGGTGATAAAAGTCTAAAAGATGTTCCTCCAACAGGGCTTTGTTTCAAAGATATAAGATATTGAGTTTTTAACAACAAAGATCATTAAGAGTATTTAATAGAACTTGAGTTTTTATTATCGAAATATTTATTAGCATTTATATCGTAAAGTATAGAAATCTTAGGATATCTCGACCACAGTGGTCCTGTTTAACACTATTTTTGATCAATATATTGATTTCTGTTAGTCATACAGAAAGTTATTGGAGAAAAAAGATATAGACTAGACTTTTCTTTATTGCTTTCTTGAAGCTTCTTTCTTGTAAACGGAATAGATCTCGAGATAACTTCACTTAGGTCATAGTCATCACGTTCGTCAAATATCTCAGTTTAAATTGGTAAAATAAAAAAATATTACGCAACAAACTTTTTATAGACTGGACTTTTCTCTATTGAAATATTTATTATCATTTTTCTGGTAAATTTACCGGATCTCGAGATATATCGGCTTTAAGTCACAGTGCCCTTCTCAAAATCATTTCTGGCCAATTTATCAGTTTCTAGTGATCAGAGAAAATTTATTTAAAATTATTAAATAAAAGTATATTAAAACTATTTTCCAATCGTATCAAATCGTATTTTTTTCTCTTAAAATATCACTTTTCTAATTTAATATTTAAAGTAATAAAAACTGCTAGTACCTTTCTTAAAGCTGACCTTATCTAAACTATTTTCCTTTGGCTTTGGACTAGACTCCACAAAAGTCTGACAGGATACGGTGCACAATGTACCAGAACACATTCTTTTTATCAATTTTTTTTAAATAAAATACTCGAAAGATACCGATAAAATTGCACTTTACTGTATCCGCTATCTACTTGCTTTAAACTGGCTGTAAAATGGTACTTGGTGCAGCGAACCATTAAAAGAAAAAGTTTGATTATACATGTGTGGTTCTTGATACCAGAGCACCGGTCCCGATAGTAACATAAGAGAAATGCATTTATTAAATGAAAACAGATGGCTTGTTAATAGAAAATTCTATTTAAAATTTCTTTTTTACTGCCGATAAAAATTATTTTAATAGTAAGTTACTCATCGATGAAGAAGAGCAAACCGTAAAATTATTAACTTTTCATCTCGCCCCAAACAATTTTTCTCATCTTTTGAATGGCCAAACCTCATGTTACCTTTTCGGCCAATTCCGTCTTTTAAAAATATCTTGAACCCTTTTCTAAATAAATAAAATAAGCCATTCTAGAACTCTAGGAGTAAATTAACCCTTAACGTTAGTTTTCCTCATTTCTGAAATACACAACTTTGTTGCAATTACATGCAGATGACATCTGCCAGATGTGGACAAAGCGGCAAGCGGGAAAACAAGCTTATCAAGCAGCAATCTCAGTATCTCCACTTCAATTTTTACGTTTTAAAAGAAAAGTACTCCTTGAAACAGAATAGAAATAGACCTTACGTCAGTATTCATTCAAAACAAAATCTCAGGCAATTATAGGATTCAACCAAAACTTGATATTTAGTATGATATTTCGTACAAAAACCTAAAATATCCTTCGTTTTAAAAACATTCTCACTTTAAGCAGTTTCCATACCGGTTCTTCATTTCTGGTAATAAACTAAATATTTTCTTTTCATTCCATTGTTTTAAAATAATCATGAATTTGGAAATAAAATGATGATATAGAAAAAAGACAGAAAAGTCTATTGTTCATTCCTAAATCTCCTTCTCAAGTTTAAATATTAAAAAAGATGGTGATAAAATGCTTTAGGCTGCAATTTAGAAATGAAATACTGATATATAGAAAAATATCTATTTTTCATTTACGTTTCCGGTATACTTAATTCTGGCATATTCTTTTAATGATTATCTCAATAATACGATCATAACATATTCTTCTCACTTGACTGAAATATGGTAGGGTGAAGGGCTGAAATATATATAGGTATAAATTCCTGGTACTATAATAATTTATTTATAAAGAATTTATAATGTATGGAGGCTTGCTTATCCACACTGAAGTTCCACTCTAAAGAGCACAACAAGCCTCATGGTATTATTTACTATAGAATATATGGTTTTTCTACTAACTATAATTGATTGGTTTTCTCAGCAGATTCTCATCAATTTAATGATATACATATTAATGAACGTTCTCACGATAAGATTCGAAATGTTTATTTTGCTTACGGTAACCAGGTTTTCAATGAAAGGAAAAAATTAAAATATTTGATCTTTGTCTGAAAGTATAAATTCTGTGAGGGAATAAACAACCACTTTCAATTTGGTTTTGTACCAGGATTACGTTGACGTTCGTAGGTGGGTTTCTTCCACACCGATTTCTCGATAGAAAACAATTTGCTATTAATTTGTTTTGTGGGCATAACATTGTTAGTAAGATTATGAATTGAAAATATATGATTAATAGATTTTATATCTACTGTCTTTGACTTTCATGTTAGCACCCTTAGAAAATCTAATTTAGCTCCATAATAATTGTTGACTCATATTTATATTAATTATATTTCATGTCCTAAAAAATAATTAACAAACTGACTTACCTCTAGTAAGCCTTATCTCCAATAAGCCTTGACGTTCCATTTAACAAATCAGATGTGTTACACTATTAACTTTTGTCTATGTTTCGTAATGTAATGTAACTAATCTTAAAATAATGCACTAAAATATTATCAAGAAATACATGGTGTGTTATCTCGAAAACTATAATTTCCTTAATAATAAGTTGTGCAAATATGCTATGTTGCAATTGTGATAATCACCATTTGTTATGCATCAAGATTATTATACTATTAGAAAATTAGGTTTTTTCGTTAAAAAAAAATATATATAATAAATGTATATAACAATATTGATTTACACTGGTGATGTGTACTAATACTCAATGTATTAGAAATTCAAATGTATTAACTTAACAAGATTAAACTATTATTTTCTTTCTTTTTATGCAAAAGTCAACGATCGCCGAGGTTTTAAATTTCCAATAAGCTAAAACAGGCTAGCAAACTTTCATCCGTATAACAATTTTACTTATTTTTCCGTTCCACGTGGTGAGCGCTATAATGACCATGTTCCTACAACGGTAATCTGTATTGTTTTCGTGTCTAATCAATGTAAGCTTTCTTTAACCCCATTATAAATTTAATATTTATATATAACTACTTTTTGATATTCAACTACTTCTAGTATACACATGATACACGAACATTTCTTTTAGAGTAAAAATACGAGTCATGTAACATCTTTTCTCCTTTATTGTAAAAAGGGAGACATATACAGTGTGGCCCGAATTGGGTATTCATGTATGGGTATCTTGGCAACTATAAGAGATAGAAAATTTGTTAAATTGGAGCAATTTTAAGATATTCAATTGCCAATCCAATGCCATCTTGAGAGCGATTTTATCTTTTTACGTTTTTGAAATATTTTAAAAAAGTAAAAAGTTGGATTTTCGTAAAACTGCTGTATTTTTTTATTTTGAAATATTTTTAAAATCTGTAAATACATTATTGGGGCAACTTTTTACTAGCGATGTATGCCTGTGTTCATTTTTGACTTTTGATGTTTCTGTGATGAGATACCATCAACTTCCTTTTTTTTTCTTATAGCGGCCATTTTGTTTTTTTTTGCATAAATAAACAGAACATTATTTTGACGCTCTCTACAACCTCTCCAAGTTTGTTCCACTAAATATGAAAGACCCTGTATATCCATCAACGATATGTCTCCTTTGGGAATTTTAGTACTTCGGTTATTCTGCTGTACTGATTAAACCGACTGCTACACTAAAATCTTTCAATAAATTTGTAATATCCTGCCTATTTCGTAGCAGACCGGTTACCATAAAATATGGGGTGAAAACTATAAATAAATATTTCATCGATTTAGGATCCTTCAACAGTTTGACATTAAGGCCATTGATATAAATTTAAAAACAAATTTATTTTAATTATATAAAAATTTTGGGCAGTTTCTGCGGTTGAAATTAGAGTGCACTAAGAACAACTGAGAACATTTTTAGTAATCATTAAAACACTCTTTTTTGTCTCTCTCTCTCTCTCTCACAGAGCACACATTTGCATATTTCTTGGCCAAATTTAATTTACATTTAACTCAATCAATTTAAATCAATTTATGAGGTTCTACACAAAGTCGATGATAACTGATGTGGTGCATACCTTACTTTATAACACAGTCACTAGGCTTTCATACCTTATAATCATCCCTGGTGTTAAATAAAACTTAAGTTCAGACGATATTATATTAATAATAAGTAACCAAACTATTGCGCTAGATTTGGTTTACTGGCTTTGCTAGGCTACTGCCACTACAAAATCGTTGAACCACACTACATATTGATAGATTGTAGTCACCTACCAAGTACACTTTCAATTCTGGATATTGGTAAATCACTCGTAAATGAAGACTATAGTTCTTTCGAGATGAATGAGGGGTTATGTATACTGCACGAATTACGGATTTAGTAAAAGAAATTATTCAATTTAAAATGTCCATTTATTTAATTTTTCATAATGTGATTAATACTGTTGATAGGATTGGCAAAAGAGGAAATTGGTCGATAGTTTGTATAATTAATTAAGTATTGACACTTTTTCCTTATACAGAGGATCAAAGGAAAGAAACACATTACAAAGGTGTATTATTTCACCTTGGGGTCCTTCAAGAACTGCTGTCAAGCTGATACTATTCAAATAAACTTTACCAAGGCGTTGGACGGAGTTTCTCACAGCTTGGAATAATCGATATATAAACTCCAAAGCCTGGAAGTAGTGGTCCCCTAATCTCGGAGTTCGAGATTTACATGACTGGCACAATCAAATTGACAATTTTTACTCCAGTGTTACCCAGGTTCATTCTGGGTCCACTTTAATGATATACCGTCAAAGTGGGTGACTTGAAATCAGAGGGTGAAGTGAAAAAATTTACGCGGTCGGACGGATATTTAAGTTATCACCTAAATGCACGAGAGCACGCTGCATAGGCACTGCCGCGCATTTGACCTTGGTACATGTTTACTTTTAGGCTAAAACTTTTCGCGCCATCCTGAATTAGTGTGCTGTAGCCGTAGGTCAAAGTATCTGATAAAAATTTTTGATTTTGTGAACCTCTAGAACTTTTACTTCTGAGCCATAGTTGGAATTCAGTCAAAGGTATGAATTTTTAATATTAGATGGAAAAAATAGTTTTTTTGTCATCACAGTTTTCCTTTAAAAAATTATTTCACTGTTTTTTTTAATTTTTTTAACTTTTGGCTATATTTTTAGGGTGAATTGAAAAATCATGCCACAGAAATATTGGCGGACGGCGATATGTGAATTATACAATTGACAACCTAGAAAGTGCTTTAGCCGTAATTAGAGATGGGATGTCCTATTCCGAGGCTTCTCAAACATATAACATTCCTTTGGTGACCCTATGAAGGAAGATTAAGAATAAACACCCGAAAAAGTTTGGGGGACAACCTGTAATTAAGTAAAAGAGAAGAAAATGCCATTGTAGCAGCTGTTGTTACGGTGGCAGAATGGGGCTATCCATATGAGAAGGAGGATATAAAATTATTAGTTAAAAACTGCTTGGATCGAGCCGGCAAACAGGTGACCAAGTTTTCCAATAACATGCCTGGAAAAGATTGGTGCACGGACTTTCTTACAAGGCATAGAGATGTATTAAAGGTTCGTTTGGCTGAAAATATAAAAAGATCTAGGGCAGGTGTATCAAGAAAAGTTTTATATGCATATTTTGATAAATCGGAAGTTTCTCTCAAAGACGTACCACCAGAGAATTTAATAAACTATGACAAAACAAATTTTGTTGATGATCCGGGAAGGCCTAAAGTTGTTATACGAAGAACTATGAAGCACGCAGAGAAAGTTTGTGATTCCACCAAGTCTGCCCACTCAGTCTTGTTCTCTGTAACAGCGGATGGACTTTTGTTACCTCAATACGTTGTCTACAAAGCTGAAAATTCGTGGTCCAATTGGACTCAAAGTGGCCCTGAAGGTTGTATTTACAACCGCAGCAAGTCTGGGTGGTTCGATCAAAGTTTGTTTGAGGATTGGTTCTTCAACATCATTGTTCCTTATTATAGACATCTAGATGGCCCAAAAGCTATCATTGGGAAAAATCTAGCAAGTCATTTGTCAGACGCTGTAATAAAAAAATGCAAGGAAGAAAATATTAGATTCATTTTCTTACCAGCAAACAGTACCCATTTGACACAACCCAATCACACAGACCAATCAAGATTGCCTGGCGACAGCAGCTAAAAAAATGGAAAATGTCAAATCCAGGTATGCTACAGAAAGATCATTTTCCCCGAGTTCTGAAAAGGACAATCAAATCGATTGCTCTCACAATTGGTAAAAATATCAAATCTGGATTTGAGGCTACAGGTTTATATCCGCTTAACCGAGAAAAGGTCCTTGTTAAAGTCCCATCAGACGACAATGAGACTGACGTCAATAATAGTGTTACATCATTAGTTGCAGAGTCAGTTACATCTCTTTGAAGGAATCCAGATTTAAAGAACCGCGAGCCAAACAAATCAACTGTAAGAAATTGGTAGTGGTCATATAAGAGCAGGATTAATGTGTAGACCTAGACGACTTCACACTCTGTCTCTCCTGATTCACGCTATTGGTCTCTCCAAGGGAAAAAATTATCCTTTCTTCATTCAAAAGAAACTTATTTGCACTAAGCCTGTAGTAAAGCCTGCCTATATCTGAGTTCGTGTAAGCTGCTGAATTGCCTGGTCAGGTGATCTCAATGACTGATATATTGGTGTCATCCGCAAAAGCGTGAATTTTTCATTTGTAGAGTTGATTGGAAAATCATTGTCATAGATCAGAAATAAAATAGAGCCATGGTTGGAGCCTTGATGGGGTATTCATATATGCATATCTCTTTCTGCAGAATACTCCCACCCACCCTTGCTGGTATTTGTTTTCCAGATATGAATTTAAAAGCGGAATACTGTTTTGGCTAAAGTAATAGTATGGCAGTTGACTAAGCAGTAGATGCTTTTCTTAAGTCGCAAAAAAGATCCTTATTAGTATCTGAATTAAAATCTATTAATATCTTATATTTTATTAATATCTTATAATGCCTAGTGTTCTGTTCTTTTATGCTCGGAATCCAAACTGGCTTTCAGCAAAGCATTTGCTAATTTAATATCTAATATCAACCTCGCTACCCTATACTTCTCAAAAATCTTTAATTGGTAATATTAGCACTAAGGGTATCTAACATTTTTCTTACTTTTAAGTATCAAGACGCAATTTAACTTACAGATGATATTGACGTATGATAACAACGTGAGGACCAGGATGTTTTTGAAAATCTTAATAGACTTATTATTTATTACTTATTATTTAGGCTTATTATAATTAGATCATTTTTTAAACACTCATTTATTCTTCAAAAAAATGTAATTTCATTAAAGATTTAAAGACTGAAATGACTTTATCTGTGTGATCTAATTGGTTTCAGTCTCATCTAGTTGGCCATTTACCATCCCGAAATGTTGATTCTAACATCCTTTTTTCTTTGAGATATGACATTATACCATTAAATTGACTCAATCGTCAAGGAGTCACTCATTTTTGGCACAACGACGTGATCAAAATAATATTAACTAGATGTTTACATGAGATCATGTTACCAAAAAGTGATTTTTAAAAAAATCTAAAGTAACCAAAGCCATCCTACTGAAGAACTGTATTTGGTATTACGCATCTGATCAGCGCTACCGTCCCCGTTTGGCACTTTCTTCTTTTACCCGCAATTGCCATCGTACCAGAATACCATAGATTTGACCTCCTTTACAGCGTCTTTCTCTTTAAACTTTATCGGTATGTTTAGGTTCTGGCGTGGAAAGTAGCGTAGAAATTATATTATTATCAAGTAATGTGTGAATTTGGTAAAAAATAATTGATTTGGTTTTAACCCGTCTGTGTTACATACTTCGTAGATATGCATTTAGTAAGTATACATTTTTATTTATTTAATTTTTTTTTGTAAAAATACTTTTGTAGAAATCGTACCTATTTAAGAAGATTTAGGATTACATCATCAGCTTTAATAAATAATAAATAGTAATAATAGTACTAATTCTATCAAATTAAGTTGTAGACAAATAGAATAGATAATAGAAGTTCTAACTACAACAGCTACATATATATTAATAAGTGTTTTTGGTAGATATTTGTTGATTTTTTATAGAATAATGGAAAAGTTGACATTAATAAAAATTTGTATGAGATCTTCCGGTCAATTTTGAATTTCAACTTCAGTCAGGCAGTAAATGTAATTTGCATGATTTTTACCTTTTAGAGAAATGTTCTTTCCTATATAGGTTAATTAGAAGAAATATTAATCTTATATGTTTAATATCATTGTATCTTCATAAAAGAGAGTAGGGAAATTAACAAAAAGAAGTCTTAACGGAAAGCATGATATATGCATCTTTATTTCCATTTTCTTCATAAGTTAATTCGCCTATTCTGTTTTGATAATTCGGTTGTAGTTTAATTCTCAAATTTTGATATGCAAGGCATACTCTGACAATAATTATTGTGCCAGCTTTTGCCAAACTTTTTCAGAATGCCTATAAAGATCCAATCAACCTCACAGAAACCTATCCTCCTTCTAATTCCTCAGACCTTATTGACATTCTTCCATCAATTACCACTGAGGAAATTATTGCTGCTATTCGGAGGCTAAAAAACAAGTTGACAGCAAGTCCAGATGGTGTTCCAAGTTTTGTGGCTAAAGACTGCATGTTTGTCCTTTGTCAGCCTTTATGTCATATTTTTAACCTTATTTTGAAAACTGGCAAATTTCCAGGCGTCTGGAAATGTGCTAAAGTAATACCAATTCACAAAAAAGACGATATAAACAGAATCGACAACTACCGACCTATCTCCATACTTTGCAGTTTTTCCAAAACTTTTGAAACTATTGTTTATAACAGAATTCTTCCCCAAGCACTACTCTCTATAGATCAGCACGGTTTTATTCCTAAAAGGCCGTGCATCACTAACCTCTGTAATGTGACTCATTTTATTTCTTCAGCCCTCGATAGAAAAAGTCAGGTTGATGTGGTGTATACTGATTTCAGTAAGGCCTTCGATAAGACAAATCATAGCATTCTGCTGGAAAAATTGAACAAGCAATTCAACTTCTCAGAAAGGCTAATTTCGTTGCTTTCGTCATACCTTATTGACCGCCGACAGTTTGTTGAGGTGGAAGGTTGCAGATCTAATACCTTTGTTTCAACTTCTGGAGTCTCACAGGGATCCAATCTCGGCCCACTTCTTTTTATCTTTTATATTAATGGTCTTATAGAATTGATTTCCTGCCTTAGACTAGCTTATGCTGATGATCTGAAAATATTCTGGTGTATCAATAGTATCTTGGACTGCTTGTTCCTACAGAGTAACTTGGACCTAATTAGGGGGTGGTGCAGCCGAAATCAGTTATGTCTTAACATCTCGAAATGCTGTGTGATCTCCTTTCACCGAACCAAGGATCCTGTTTTGTTTAATTACAATATAGACAATCAAATCCTCTGTAGAAGTACTTCTATTAAAGATCTAGGGGTTGTATTCGACGATAGGCTCACATTTGTGCCACATATTGAACAGACAGTGGCCTCCTCAGAAGTTGGTCAATAATCAAATAAATTCTCCTCCTCTCTTGAACGATATTCTATTTCATGTACCACGATTTGCTTCTAGAGCAAATATCACTTTTGCTTTAGATCGCGCCAGAACTAACATTAGGTTTTAGGATCCGGTATATCAAATGTGCAGAATTTTTAATTCAGTATCATCAACCTGTGACATATTTGTATGCTCCATAAAGGATCTAGTTTTGTCTCTGACAAACGAACAGTTACCATAATTCCTTTTCTCTTCCTTTTTTCCCTTGTCTTATGAATCCCTTTCTTTGTTCATTCTAATGTTAATTTACATCTCCTTTAATTTTGATATATACATGATGTTACTATAGTAATTTAAGTTTTCCTTATTTTTCTTTATTTTTCTTTCTTTTTGTTATTTAATTAATAGTAATTTAATACTTGTTTACACTTTCAAAACATTAATTGTAGATTTTCCTGTAACTGGGCTTTGCCTAATAAATAAATAAATTTCTATTTAATTTTTTTTAAATAGCACCTATCTTAATTTTATCTGATTTCTTCTGATTGTTAGCCTTAACTCTTGGATCATTCAGCGATTTTCTCGAATAATTGGGTTATCCACTCAATTAGTTCTTACGTACGTATATATGTCTAAATGGGTACCATATCTGGTTAGGATCTTACAAAAAGAAACTTTTATTGGACAATTAATATTCTTTAGGCCTTTTTCTTTTTTATGTAGGGTATTGAGTAGCTTATCTAATACGGACTTACATATCTATGTGAATAAAATATCATGCAACATGATAGGTTGTGGAGTTTTTTTGAACAGAAGATTTGCTATTTTATCGGACTATTTATTCCGTCATATAAGACAAAAATTATATAAGTCAATTTCTGATCGTTATTCTCGTTTTAATAACCTGAATTTTCTATGGAATTTTGAGGCCTTGAAATCATGGGTTCTTAGAAGACAGTGACATAGAAAAGTAAATTTCCTGATATATGTCTAAATTATAACATTCTGATTATTTCTATTTAAAATTTCTTACATAAAATGGATGCGCAAGATGGCGCTCATCAACAATTTTGAATGGTCATCTTGATAAGGATAAATAAGAAATTGTATCTTACGATACGTACTTACATAGCTAGAAACTTAATTTACAAAAACACATTTTTTGGCCTGGTCGTGTACATACATTCTAATGTTCCTTATCGATCTACTTCAATGTCCGTGAATAATTGGTCATACCTTCTGAAAAGTTCATCTTGTTTGGAGATAATACCTCCATTCCTTGGCATGATTTGGATTCAGTTAGATTATAGAGCAAGAGCACTATTGATAGGGATCTTCTTCTCAAGGCATGATGAAATGTATAATACGTTGACGTAATAGATTGAGGTTTTCTTTGGCTCGAGGTTAGAAATGCTTACCATGCCTTGCCTCTCGTTTCTTGAGATTCTGAGATATATTTTGAGGCATGTGTTCCCAATACTTTAATTAACTCTAGGGTAATTTTGCAAAGGAGAACCATCCACTCTATGCCTACTTCCACAATTTTCTAAAACTTACTTCACTTTTTAATTTACGTACAAGAAGAGGTATATGATAGAACTATAGTTTCGTACACAAGAGAACAGAGAAGGATCTGAGTTCTTGAAATTAGAAGTAGAAGAGTAAAACTTGAATTTTATAATCTGAATGAGTATATTTTCACAACAATAACAAATAAACATAATATAGTATGTTTTGTTTTTTTAATTATAATTTTTATATTAAAAGATTTTATAAAATATCTTATTTTATTGGGTATTTTCGAAGGTATTCAGAATTTATCATACTTTTTAACCGCATTCTTTTTAGTATCAAATTCCACAATTTGCCATAAGTTAACCCGCCTTGCATCATCTCTTCCGGTGATTTTAAAAATTATAATATTTGACAAAAACCCTCTATATTTATTATCATTATCAACTATTCGTCACTCTCAAAATTTCTACTATTTATTTGACAAGCACATACGTATTATTTATAAGGTATTAATAATGTTTTAAAAAAATATCTCAAAAAATTTCGAAAACCCGATAATAGGATTTAAGTAAAATCATATTGTCAAACAGAATATAAGCTAATAATTCATTCTCTTTTAGTTATTGTACCAATGAAGTTATATAAAAAACCATAAAGCTTCCTAAGTTAAATTAATAAAATATTTACGATAAGAATGGATACCATGGAAGAAAAAGGTAACCAATATGCATAATATCACTTAAAACTGTTCATAATGACTACAGAATATAACCATGAGTTGAATTTTATTATCACTTGCATATAAGAATTTATTGTTTATTTTAAACTTGATTTTAGCGGACTTATTTGTGGAAAAACTTTTAACAGAAGGGGCACAAATTGCATGCGATGACAGTGAAACTTCCTTTAAAAAGACGAAAGTTGACCAAGATGACTTACCTCCTTTCTATGATGAAGGACTGTTTAAAAAGTAAGTCTATCGACAAATGTCCAGAATCTTAATAATAGGTTATTATACTTTGTAGAGGACAACAGTTTTATCACAAAAATATATTCGCGATATTTGGAGGCAAGATATACGGGCTAATGTCGGTGTTGGCTATTCCGACCATATTAAGAATATTAGTCCACACCAAGCAATCTGGTACGGAATATACTGCTTACCGCAGATATGTGTCTACCATTTTACATATGACAATTTGGTATGATTCTGAATTTAAACCTGGATCAAAGTACGTATAGAGTTATATTATTAATAATAATGTTTGTATCAATTTATTTAGACACAAATATCAAAATGGTCATGATCTAGGGGACAATTACATAAAAATTTGGGAAATATTAAAAAACACATCTGAATTCATTTTGGAAACACTATTGAACATAAATTTACTAAAAACACAGATTTTTCGTATTATACCGCGACATTAATAAAATATAACAATTTAAGAAGTGAAACATAAAATTCGAAATAACAAAATTTAAAGAAAATGTAATAGAAAAAAAGGTTCTTGTTATTAGTGTATGATCGCTCCTATTATTAATAACGGCTTGACATCTGTTTAGCATTTTCCTAAATAAACTGGCAATGTCATTTTACTCTATTTGTAGCCCCCTCTTGCATACAGTTCAGTAATTTTCCCTTGTCTGGTACATTATTTCTTGATTCATTGAGTAATATGATAGTTTTATCAGGCCTTGTTTCTGGTGATTGACATGATACTAGAAGGTTTATATAAATAGCTTATGTAACGAATGTCTTTAGTGGGTTCTGCTATAAGTAAATAATCGTATATTCAATGCTAAAGGCAAATTATTCAGAATATGATAGTGTTAGTAATAGAGTTTCTGTTCTCCACATATCTTACATACAATCGAATGCCTTCCAATTAATTGATAAATTTGTATTTTTAGACTTTGGAAATCAATCTCACAGGTCAAAAGCCTCCACAACTCCGCAAGTAATAGTGGATGCCAAGCAGGTCTTAATCGAATATCCCAAAGAGACATGGCATTAACGCAATTTGGTTTCATGGGGTACCAACTAGTTAGAAGCAAACAACTTGGAGTGTATTATGCAACAAATGAGGAGTGGCAAGCTTTCATACATGTTTGGAGAGTTATTGGATATTTATTAGGAATTGAAGACAGGTATAAAGATATTTATTGTCAATTATACATTTTTATGTAATTATTTATTACAGGTTCAATATTTGTAAAGGTTCTGTGGCGGAAACAAAAGCAATATGTGAAAAACTGATCGAGCGAGCTTTTATTCCAAATATTAACAAAAAGGATCCAGAGTTTATCGAAATGTCCCAGTATTTATGTAGAGGTCTATGGGCGATACAGCCCTTCTTAAATTTCGATGTTCTATGGTTTCTTTTAAATTGTTTATTGGTAAATAAGATGAATATGACTAATGATAATGAGAATTATAAAAAGTTAACTTTTAAACAAAAGATCCTGTTGTACGTAGTATGTTTGACCATATCCAGTTTGAAATTTGCACCCTTTAGATGGTTCCATAATAATGGAAAGTACAGAGATTTGTGGCTAATAAAAAACTTTCCATTTTTAGCATACTATAAATTCGGATTCTCGAATACGAAAGTTAAACATTTGTAATTCAATTAAAATATTTGTAATGTAATAAAAAACTGTAGAAAGATTATGTGGAACATGATTAAAAATATATTAGTTTATTTTATGTCTTTATGTTTTATAGAGAAACGGATACCAAAATGTGTATCAAGAAGAAATTGTTACGAATTATATTTTATTCCTACGTTATATGTATTTTTTTCTGGGGGCTTGGAAATAATTGGCGATATAACCACATCTTACAAATGTTCTAGTATTTTTGAAATTACTAGAAGATTACGCATGTCACAGCGACCGTATCAAATAAGTTTCTTCTCCTTCACTGTTGGTGAGCTACAGTGTAGTGAGACTGCCATCCAGGTTCAGATAGTAAGTATATTATGAAAGGACACACTGGGAACTTAGTATGTTTTAGTGACACTCATCTTTTTCAGGTCTTTGTTCATTAATTTTCGAGGTTATAACAAAAGGTAGAAAAATTAAATATAACTATTGAGAGTATATGTGCAAGAAGAATTTAATAAGTGTACAATACTATGTTTAAATAAAATTATTTTAAGTTTTTTACTTAATGCCTTTTACAGGGTGTTAAATTAAAAAATTTTAATGCGAACTGAAAACTTCCTTGGACACTAAAAAAGTTAGAAAAGCGCAAATTGGTAACAATGTTATACAGGTAGGGGGACAACAACGACCATATTTTGGTTATAGGGTGAGTCATCCCTTGAGCCCTATGCACCCCAACCACAAAATTTTAAATGGTACATCTTTCCTTTTGCGATACTTTAAATTAAAGACCTTTTGGTCAACACTACACCTGCATAAGAATTTTTCCTAAATTTTATACAGGGTCAAAGAATGGTATAAGGTAAATAAAATAAACTTTGTTTTATAAAGTTCCTTTTTATTTAAGTAGATGCTCAAAACGCTTTCCATTTTGGGATAAACAAAAATAATGATATTTTTAAACTCATTTTTAACATTTTGAAACACATTGAAAGCCTTATTCCCTTGGAATAGATGCGCACTTTGTAATAAATCCGTTGCCAAAGATAATTAAGTATTCAAGTCAAGTGTGTTAAATTGTACTTCACACTCAAAAAAGTCGAAACTAACAAACATTTCTTTAATCCGACAAAAAAGTTTTTTACTAAGTTGGAATACAAATTTGAGGTCGTATCAGTAAATATTTGGACCTAGTTTTAAAATAGTTATTTGTGTATCAAGTGTGTCAAAAGATCACACCAGTGCCTAAAGAAAGTCTTTTTAGGCTTTAGTGCGTAAAAAGTCAAACTTTATAAACCCTGGGAAGTGTGTAAAGTAAGTACTTTACACACGGTAGTAGAAAAAATAGTTTACATTATATATCGTCTTGTGACTTTTCACTGACTAACCCAAATACTTCACAGAATGGTTTACAGTATGGCTGAAAGTATTAAAATAATTTATATTTATGGTTCTCAAAATCGTTGTGCTTGAAGGACTGCTGCAGTATTTATCGAAAGAAATCCTTGAAAAAGGTAAATGGTAAGTTATACTTACGTTGAGGAAACTAATTCTCAAATTTAAAGAAATAGGATTCGTGGAAAACTAATAAGAGTTCAGCGTAGATTAGGTACTTGATGAAGTGGCACAAGTAAAAATATTAGGACATTTTGCTATGAATCATACATTGTACCGCGCACAAATACACATGATTTGTTTTTTTTGTGTTATCAGCCACTATGGTCGCACTGTAGTCCTTTTTGTCCTCGGGTTATATAGTATATATTTGTAAAATTGTTTGTGTGTAATTCTTCAGTAATTGCGTAAAGACGTCCCTGGCGGAAGAATAGAATTTTGCGAGGGAATTAGAGAAAAATTATGATTTACTCCTGTTGCTAAAAAATTGCTCAGTTGCTAAAAAATATTTCTTTTAGCGACAAATGCACGTTTTTTTTAATCGTTCTATAAATAAACACAATTGTAGATACTGTAGTGGTGAAAGTCCATACATTTTCGGGGAATGACACACAGAATATCTAGAAAAAGTCAATGTATGGGCGGGAACATTGGGTGATACTATTTTTCGGCCTCAATTTATTAATGGTAACATTAACGGCGAAACTTACTTGGAAATGTTGGAAATCATTCAATTTAAAACTGTTAAAGAAATAGAAAATCGATGGATATTCATGAAGATAGGAACCTAAATGAAGATTTATTACATTTTCAACAAGATGGAGCGCCATCTCACTTTGTTCTCTTTGTGAGACAATGTTTATAATATGCGTTTCCAGATCAGTGGATTGGGAGAATAGGTTCAATAGAGTGGCCGGCGAGAACACCAGATCTAACATACCTCGACTTTTTTCTCTGGGAGCACTTAAAAAACTGTGGTGTTTAAAACGCAACCAGCTTCATTGATGATCTTGGACAGCGGATTATTACAGAATGTGCATCTATTCCAAGAGAAGTGTTTCAAAATGTGATAATTGAGTTTGAAAATACATTCTACTTCTGTGTAACCTAAATTGAAATGCATTTTAAGCATCTAATTAAATAAAGTAACACTTTATTTAATTAGATGAACTTTAACAACACTTCTTGAATCGTTCATGAAAATTCACCTTAAGACTTTTGCAATCTGTCAACGTCAGCTGTGAAATTTAAGAGATCGATTTATTCAATTTGGATCACGTTGCTAAGTCTTATAACAATTCACAGGTTTTTATATTCAACCCAAAAACCATTTTATTCCACTTTAATTCCTATAAAACCTCTCGTAGCCAGATTATGAACATTTGGTCGACATCTGTCAAAAAAGTCACCAGATTTTCGGTCCACCACATAGTTTACTATTTTTTTTTGTCCTTTATTGCCAATTTTCAATCCACTATAGTGAATCATATTTTTCACTAGTTCTAGTAGTTGACAATATAGTTTTCTACCAAAAAATCTAATAGATTCTGGTATACCAAGCTTATTTAACTACTCGCAAATTGAAAAAATCTTAAAGTATAACAATATTTATAAGGTAAAATAAAAATGTAACATATGCCTTGGGGGCTGGAGTACCATAGGCTGAACGGACCCCATAGCACAACTCTTGGGTAATTTGATGGACCTGCACGGATTATTTATTGGCTTTGCATCTCCATTGTCATCAAACTATCAAGACTGCAGGATACTCCCGTCAATGATAGGAAAAATGCAGAGTGCATCCTACACGTGGTAACCCTGTTGAAACTAAATCGTCTGCAGCCAAACCACGCACCTCTGCATCTTCCGAAGAAACAGGATGATCTACTGACCATTGTCTGATTTATATATAGTAAACTATGTCTATAAAATATCTGCAGCCCAATCTCTAGCACAAAAGAGCGTCTACTGCTGCAAAAGGCTCAATATCAACGTTGCTTTAATACAGGAACATTGGATTTACCAGGGCTCCTAAGACGCACCTAAGACAGTAGATGCAAGGGTTTTGTGACCCACATGTACGGACACCGGAATACAGTCGTATCAATCTGCTCGGACAGCAAGATTGCCTATTACGACCGAAAAGGTGAGCTCCAAGCTCTTACTGGAATGCATGCAGGTCCTGGAGGACCTGGTTAAGGTGGGCGCAGAGTTCAGCTTGTCCAGGTGCCGGACCATTCATGCTATGCTGGAAACGAGGAACCTCCCTTTTTTTCCTCTTTTGGGGTTCGTCTATTATGCCTGAATACACATCAGCATAAAGGCTTACTGTACTCACCCAGATATTGCATCTATTCTATACAACCCAGCTACCCTGAAGAATCTGGTACAGGTCTTTTGCTGCTGTGGTACCTAGTGCTTCTGGGTCCAGTACGTCTCTCCCAAATATTGCCTTTTGCGGCACAAAGCCTCACAGTTCCTAATGACATGTTGGACTGTTTCTGGTTCCTTTTCGCACAATCGGCAATTAAGGTCTCCATTATATATACTCCAATTCTATTCAGGTACCCTTTAACGACCATGTATAATATAATAAGGAGTTCTCTACTAATTTTTTCGTATAGTTTTCTCTCTTAAGCTGTTTCATTTCTGTCCAGTAAGCTTGATGTCTACATTTCACCCAGTCCCTGATCTGACTGAGGATGGTGCTTCTTGGCACTTTCTGTGCAGATTTCGGTCCGATGTTAGGTGCCGTACAATCTTTCTTGCATGTCATTGGCTTTTTCATTTTTTGGAATAGCTGTATGTTCCGGAACACATATAAGCCTAACTGAGTTGCGGTAAAGTCCAAGAGTAGTGGTTTTTATAAAAGATCGGAACGAAATTTCGGGGAGGTGTGCGGGCAGCAGTTCGTCGAAATCAAACAGTTTTTGATTTGAACAAACGGCTCAGTTTGCCGATTTGTTTGTTATTGTATAGACGACTGCGTGTTAATACATCAATATTTCTATAAAAAATTACTTTTTAATACCGATATATTAATAAAAAAAATGTCTGTGCTTAAAAACTACCATAAATTAGTATTTTCTGCGTTAGAGGATGAAATATTAATCCAAAAAGTAAAAGAAAATTCTGCGTTATATGCAAAAAAAATAAAAAGTTACAAGCCTCCTGATCAGGAGATACCACCAGATTGTACATTAAACAACTACTTAGCACTTAAAACCCATGAAATAATACACAATAATACGTAAAATAATATACATGTCTTATAATTAAGGTATATTTTTATCATTTTTTAAAACTTTTTATAAAAAATAAATAAATAAAAAAAATATTATTTCCTAGATCTTCCTCAATTTGACATGTTCACACTACATGCTAAGATACTTTTCCGCTGGAGTAATAAGAGACGGATTTTTATTTGTAGGTTGCGTACTAATTTCGTCCTTTATATGATGTAGTACAGTGTGAAACAGTTGCGGCGTTAAACAGAAAAATTCTTTAAACTTTGTGTAGTTATCCGAAAGATGCTTTAACACTAACAATTTATACACTCCCTCTTTACTCCCATTCTAGAACATTTTTTAAAACTATTCTTCTATTTTCATTGTCTACTGCTAGCAACGCAGATACATCATCATCATCCTGTTCTTTTTCTAAAATCATACCAATAAAAAATCCTTTTTTAGTTTTTAAATGCAGATTAATTCTGAAGCTAGCTTCAGAAAAACCACAAAAAGACGGAAGTTCTGTACGAACTGAGTTCGGAAATCTGGAACGTTTTGTACACGAATATTCACTGAAATATTTCGGGCCGATCTGGTCAGAGAATCCAAAGCTTAAGGTTTCAGTTCTATGAGGTATTCCCAAACTAGCTTTGATGTGACCCTAGGGTTCGATAGGGCACTTAAGTCGGCTTGGCTATATATTATAAGAATCTACTTATTGGTGTATGCCTAGTGTTTTCCCTAGCACATTCTAGTATCGCAAATATTTGCCAATACCCATAATCCGAAGATCCCAGAACCCATAATCGATAAGTTTTTACAAAACTTTTAATTATTTAAAAGCTGTACAGCTACCTTCGATCATTTTTCTATTTCACCCTATGGATTCCAATGAGCGATTGCGTGTTTGTTTTAGGACTTGTAACGAATAATTTGTCTAAATCTCTAGTCAACACAAAATTCCCCTCACACACAGATCTGGTGTTTATAGACTAAAATGTTCTCATCCTGACTGCAATGTATGCTACATCCGACAAAGCGGAAGGAGAATCGAGATGATAATCATCGTCTCTTGTAGACGATATACCCAAGCGTGTCATTCAGAAATCATCAAAAACTAGGCAATCCGCAATACACTCACGATTGAAAATTATTTAGAATCAGTAATATCGAGTAATCGTGTCGAGACGTAATTTTAGAATCCGTCTGCTGAAATTAGAGGAACTAGTATTTGATTCGTGGAGAAAAGACTTTCCCTACTAACTTTTCAATATTAAAAAAATGTCTAAGCTGGCAACAATGTTACTGCTGACGCATACGTGATACGTCATTGAATAATGCTAACCTCAAAATTTAAACAAAAACAATATAACTCAAAATCAAAAACTGGCAAAACTGCAAATTGTGTCCTATTAAAGGATGGATTAAGAGTTAAGTCCATATAATAATAGTTTATAAGTATATGGTTAAGCCCAAATAAACAGGACAAACAAGTACCAGTTTTAATATAAGGCAACATACAACATTAATACTAATAAGGAATACCTTTAGAAATTTAGACCTATTACTGCCATTTTATAATGACAACTATAGAAAGGGTTCGAATCATGGTGCTGGGAGACTCAGGTGTTGGTAAAACATCCTTTGTTCACCTCGCAGCCCATAATGAACCAGTGAAATCACCCAGTTGGACCATAGGTTGTTCCGTTGAAGTGAAACTACATGAATATAAAGAAGGAACCAGAGACCAAAAGACGTTTTTTATTGAATTCTGGGACGTAGGAGGTAGTAAGATCCACAGCAATGCACGCAAGGTATTCTACCATCCATGTCATGGTGCTATTTTGGTGCATGATTTGAGTAACAGAAAGAGTGAAGAAAATCTGCAGGGGTGGCTTCAAGAACTTTTGCTACATGACCATCTCAATGGAAGCCATCTGAACTATAGGGAGCATACTGAAGATGTAACAGATGCAGAGAATCTTCTGGGAATGACAAATTTTATGCCTATATTGGAAGTAGGGACGAAACTTGACCAGGCAGATGAGAAGAGGTCAAACTTATCAAATAATAATAGCTTTAGATGTAAATATAATGCTGAAGAGATATTATTGGACTGTAGACAAGCAAGGTATTTAGCTGCGGGGACCTCAAATGCAGTTAAACTTAGTCGGTTTTATGATAAAGTTATTGAAAATAAGCTACAAGATAGACAAAAGTCATTCTCAGAGAGATTTAAGAGCAATGCCATTTCTCCTATATACAGCTCAAAGTATTATTTGTCTCATCATGATTAATTAGAGGTACACATATAACATTGAAAAGAACACACTAATTAATTAGTTAACATCTGGTATCAACTCATTAATAATTTATGAAAACAGATGTTGAGATAATCTGATTTATTCTTTTTTTATGTATATAATTATATTAGATTTACCTCAAATCTGACTGTTATTGTATATTACTTTAATAACCATTTGCATTAGTAATAGCCAGTGGCTTAAATAGTAGTTATATAATTCTTAGTGTTTAATTTTACTATTTATATGTTGGTTGGCTGCCAGTTAGTGCCCAACTCTAGACTTTCTCTTATAGTTATTTTTTTAATTTGGGGATTTTTTTTTGTTATTTATTGGAGGGTTTTTGGACCTAGTTTATGTTGAAGGC
Organism: Anthonomus grandis grandis; assembly: GCF_022605725.1. Lineage (NCBI taxonomy): Eukaryota > Metazoa > Arthropoda > Insecta > Coleoptera > Curculionidae > Anthonomus > Anthonomus grandis. The sequence continues at coordinate 18,035,906 of NC_065549.1, forward strand.
TCATACTGCTGAAATTGACTTTCAATTTGTGATAATTTACTGCTGAATGTTAGACAAATTAGGTCTATATTAAATTTTTAGAGATCTGAGCTGTTTTTTTAGGTCTCTTGATGGTTTACAAACAAAAATTATTCACAAAATATATATATTGTCTTATTAAATCTAATATTATTTGAGCTTGTGTCTAATTTTACACAGATGATTTATTTTTTCCTGTTGGTAGTGTTCCAAATCTATAAGTTTTTTGTAGGGTATTCCTCCATATCAGATCCTATAAACATGGTTTTATTCCAGATCCTATGACCTTTCTAGATTTATACAAAAAAAGTGTTTATTGATGAGCATATTTACAAACAGAAGTGTGAAGTTAGCTCAAATTAGGCTTCCACTTCTCTGATAGAGACTAACAAATTATTGTCAATAATTATTAAAATAATTAAATTGTCAATATAATAGACGTGTTATACTTTATAAGTTATAATTTATACAACTCATATCCATTTTGTAGGGGCCACACGATAATACTTTCACATAAAATGAGAACATATTTAGATACTCTGCAATACACTACACAATTTTTCAAGATGCTGGAACTGGTGTTGAAAAATGGCAAATTTTTTGTATTTTATGTACCTACATGGTTCCAATGGCTGTGCAATACTACCTTTCTTCCTAATTATAATTCTCAATAGGTACTCTGTGTAGCAAATTTTCTTTAAATGAGAAGAAACAGCCATGCTGTATGGAACAATCTCTCTTTCAATGATACTTCAGTAATCTTTTATTATACATTTAAATAACAATTCAATACATTTGGTTAATTTGAGTGTGATATACTTTTAAAAACTACTGCCACTTACTCAACAAATAAAAGTATTATTTTATAGGATAATATTTTCACTCAATTTTAATATTATTTTCTACTTTAGTTTTTTTGCACTATTTAGTTTGTGTATGTCCTACTATTATATGTATACAAATAGAAAAATACCAGAAATATATCAAATTCTCATAGAAATTTGTCATGTTGAAGATTAAATTATCCTATATTTGTATTTGTTCCAAGGTGTTGACATTTTAAAGATATAATTTATGTGATCCTTAAATACAACAAGCAACAGCACAGAAATAATTATTCAAGTTTGCCAATTTCACCATCATGATTTACATATTAGGAATATTTTAAGTTGTCATTTTTGTGCTTAATAACAAGAAGAAAGTTATAATAAATTGTTTCCTAAAAAAATTATGAAAATATATAAAGATTATGGATATTTTAAATGGTTCTGAGAAACATAGTAATAAAAGATTTTTTTAAATTTCCTTCAGTTCCCATTACAAGAAAAACATGGAGAGCGATATGCAATATAAATTTTATTAAGACTTTGAGCTATAGAATTTCTTCTGATCAGTTCTCTCCACAAATATTAATAATGCTGATACTGCTGGCTTTACACTACAATACATATTTATTTAAACATTTATTTTGTCTTTTCTTCACATAGTAAATTGATTTGAAGGTTTGCACTGCCTATTTTTTATTTTATTTCATGCTCATATTAAACAACTTCCTGTTTTTACTTAGACGAGACATAGGTATAGAGACTAAGAGACCTGAGCACCCGGAATGGATCGGAATTAATGTTTTTCTTACAACTTGTGTTTTTTTAAGAGTTTCTTTTTATTTTATGTAAACATGTATCCTTGAATTAAGTTTTTATTATTATTATAGTTCCAAGATATGTTGTTAGTATTATAAGAGACCAACAAATATATACGCTGTAAGTGATATATATTTATACTAAAAAGTTGTTTTCATATTCAAAGAGTTTATTTTGTTTTGTAGATGGATATATTGTTTCTTTAGATAATACTCTGCTAGAGAATTTTTAATTAATTTTAGAAATTAATATTTAAGTTATAAAATAAATAATTTTAAAATCTGTTAAATTTTTCTTTAGGAAACAGATACAAGTACATATTAAATAAGGATAATCTATCCTCTTTTGAATCTATGTGTTAATAAAATGAGGATATTATTAACCTAATGGGAATGCCTTTAGATGTATAATGAGAAAATAGCACAAAAATGTTGACAACCTTTTCTAATTGTTTAAAATTAGGGTAGTTCAGTGCTAACAAAAAACATTTTTAGATTAATTCTAATTTATATAATGTCTGTTATAATAAATTATTGTATATTATGTATATCATTTTAATAATTTTTTTTTCAAGAAAATTAAATAATAAATGTATTAAAGAAAAACATTGTTTTATTTCCATTTGTCCAATTGGTGATATGTCGTACACTATTGTTAATTGATTATTGCAGTAAATTAACTCATTTAGATATGTAAAATAAAGCTGAAAAGTTTTGTTTTTATTCAGATCAATATCTGATGCTAGCACCTAATCAAAAAGGCCCTTTTCTCTATGAGTAACCTTTTTGATTAGGCGTTTGCTTGAGATATTACCATTAAATGATAAGATTGTCAGATTAAATGAAATTTTATTTCCCGCCTTAATTTGGCCACTCCTTTCTACCATTTTGATTGGTCCAATTAGGCACGTCAAATTAGTTACAGCAGTTTTCGTTGCCAAGCGAGAGGACGCTAGCTGATTTGTCAGAAGAATTTCTATCAGTTTGTATGCAACCACCCTTCTCTATATATTTGTGTTCTGTGTGTTCGAGGGTCGAGCTCGATAATAAAAATAGAATATAAACATTATTAAAAAAAAAAAACAGAAAATAAAACTAAATAATAAACCTAACAAATAATTCTTTAAATAAAAGGCTCAAAAATACCTCCTTCATTGGCTAAAGAAAAGGTTACCATATCGTAAAATCTGTTTCTTACTTCCAAAAGAGTTTGAGGTAAAATAGAATTGGCAGATTCAACAATTTTATTTCTCAACTCCTCTAAATTCTTTGGCCTATTATGATGATAACAAATAGTCTCCAATAACAATTCTTTATTTTTTTATATATATTTATTTTTATTTGTTAACAATTCTTTTACTCTAACGCATTATGAGCAGGACAGCATCTTTTTAAAAATAGACTGATCCCTGGTCTATATCAGGGAGGAGTTGAACGCCAGGAAGAGCTGGGTACACACAACTCACTCACACACAGTACCCAACACTCAACTTCTGAGGGTACTGGGTACGTAACTGAAAACTTCTGTGCTCGTTTTCCTGAAACCAGTAGCGAACAATGGAAGAATTGTGTTTACCATGCAATGGAAAAAAAGACTCATCTGAAAACAAAATATTTTCTAATAAATTTTCATTTCCATTTGCTTTTTCCATCATGGTTACACAAAATGCGATTCTTCGCCACTGGTCTTCAGGAAACACCGCTGCTGATTGTGCCGTGTCGTAAATAGCAAATCAGATGATAGGAATCCGCCGAGCCGCTTATCAACCAGAAATTAAGCGAGAAGCTGCTGTTTATAATGCCTATGTGTAGTTTTCTATTCGCTAACCTGTATACTTCCCTATGCCAAGTCTCAGCTTTAGTAATTACGCTAAGATATTCGTTAAGTATACCTTTAAGGAACTGGATGTTCCACTTGTTCTCAGCTTAACAACTGTGATAAAGGCATTTTCCGTGGCATTCAGCATTTCTGTAAAATATCATCTGAAACGGTCTAATTTAGGTTGAATCTATGAAAAGCAGTCGTTGGTTTTGACGCAGTGAGCAAAGAATTTACATTATTATCAAGCTTGGAACATCCTACAACTATATCCTTATCGGTGGAGAATAAAATATTACCAGAAGTTGTTTTGTCGATGTCACGTCCAAAAGCTTTAGAGCTCGATAGCATACCACTTAATTTGTTAAATCTTTGGAATCAAGATTAGAAACAAGTGGTTGCACAAATTCAATATTAAAGTCAGTTTAGAAGTTAAATTTAGATGAAACAGCTCTTTGTTAGTTAATAAAAGATATGCCTCCCTTATTGAAAGCAATGAAAAGTAATGGAATCATAGCTTTTTAGACTTTAAAAAGTAAATATGTATTAAGAAATTAAAAATTAAATTTTTGGATTGTAACACATTTTTGAGATTTATTTTAACACTTTCGATGCAAAAATAAAGTTTCCTTCAGCTTTCAATAAGGAGACTACAGCTTTAGTAGTTCCAGTCTCCTTTGCTAAAAGCAAGAAGACTTGGGAGAGGTCAGATATCGCTGCTTTCCGACAAGAGTGGCACAATTCCAAATTTGTCATTTTTCAGTAGAGGCAATTAAAGTTTTTTCATAATTTAATATATTTTGCTACACAACTACTTTTTAATAAACGTTAAAGTTGAGTGTGGTTTAAAATAAGTATTATCTTATGTATATTTTTAATAATAATACTTCCCAGAAAGTTAGATACCTGATTCAAAAAAAGTAGAAGTGACGTTTTTCCACGAAAAGGATACCGTAATAATAAACAAAAGCTTGAGTCACAAAATTAAGAATGAAACATCAAAGGGCAATTTATTTCTATTTATATAAACTTATGTAGTAATTTTACAAATAGTAATAGGCGAAGACTAATAATGAAAGTAACTTAACTTAAAATACATCTACTTTAGGTTTTAAATCAACAAATTTAACAGAAAAAAAGTAGAAAAAAACAAAAATTTTGAAATTTATTGATGATACAAAATAGTCATGGTTTATTTGATCATCTATCGCAACTAAAGATTATTATAAAATTCATAATAAAAACGTGGCACAACATTTTTTGCGATCAATGAAAGTATACCTTTTTTCTTAGCCTCCGGAATTCCAGTTTTTTTATTGAAGGCATGTTTCAGTTCTATCTCATTAAAATCAGTAGACGATCGTCTAGAAAACATATTTACACGAAAATATGACGCATCTTTGTACGAAGTCTTATAAAAAAAGTATCCAATTTCATTTTTACGTACTTCACAAAGTTTGATGTCGGAAGTTTTTACCAGATCGCCATTTTCATTTTTGTATAATTCTTTTACACCCATTTGCTTCGATAAATCTTTTAGATCGTGGAAATCGTCATGACTCATTTCTTTAACTACATAGGGTTGCCCGGTTTTTTGCCTTGCCTTATTAATGTCACGTACTGATCAGGTGCGTAGATAGCTGCGGACTTTTTATATCTCACAATTTGTTTTTCAGTCACTGAGTGTATGTTATCAGCATCATTTTGGGTATGTCCCCTAATTAGGTACTTATGAGTTATTGAACTAATATGCGGCAGTACTGATACAGCGTACAGGTAAAATGCAAATAAAAATTTATTTTTATTGCAATTGTCTGTATAAAATGTTACGTCAATCATTTAATTTTTTTCAAGGAATGCCTTTTCCTTTAGTCCATTAAGATAGTTCCAGACGCATGAGCCAATTCGTTAGCCCCTCCATTTGCCTCACCCTCATGCCAAACATAACACACAACATCATTTTTTGTAGAGCTGACTAAAGTCAAATTGTATACATTTAACTTGGATGTATAGTAGAAGGAGGAGGCATTTATAATCCGATAATCATGATCTGAATGGGTACTTGAATCGCTAAGGTATCGATTAATTTTCAACATGGGCTCTAAATTTTTTTTCGTTAATTGTACTCCCTTTTTGACATTGTGGAAAAGCTAGAGAACCTAAAAATTAACAAAGTCATGTACAAAAATCTTGGAATAGTTATATATTATTACATTTGTCAAAAGCTTGTGTGTAGCAACATAAAAGATCGGTCAATATTTAAATTAATCTTTGGGATTTTTTTAGCCCTATTTTATTTTTCTGATTTCGATAAAAATAGCACGGTATATATTTATTTAAAAAAAATATTACAGGCATAAACAATTTAGGTTTTATTATTAATTTAGGGCAACAAGAATTAACTTATCAATAGAGTAAATGATAATAAATTGGATATTTTTAAGATATTTAGTAAAATAAAATTGGTGGTATATAAATATTTTCCAAAATTATTCAAGGCTAAACTCTACTTATTAGAATTTATCCTTAAATAGCATTGGTACTATTTTCTTCATTAGAAAATTAAAAATTTTTGTGCCCTAAAGTGATATAGACCCACAAATTTTACAAAGAAGACCGTCTCAAATTAAATTGTTACCATATAGCAACACATTATATAGGGTAAAACACCCAATTGTTGGCACTCGACCAAATATTGGCACCCTTAGTAGTTTTCTTTGAATAAAAAAGTCGAATGCAAATTAATTTAAATTCTAAGAAAATAGACAAATAGCGGCAACCCTGCCCAATAACCAGACTTCATTGTTCACGTTGTGTAATATTGTTTATGGCTTTAGCCGGTAAAAGTGTAGTGAGATGATGTGAATTCTATCAAAAATTAGCGTCAAGGTAAGAACCTGTTTGACAATTATGTAATATTTTGGTACTTTGGACAGAAGAATTGCCTGTAGTAGATATTTGATTTGTTGGATAAAGCGTAAATTAAAGCTAAAAAATGGTTTAACCCATTCTAACCTTTTTTCTCTTTTTTAAGGGTGCCAATTATTGGGCATGATAATTGATGATTTTCCAATTCTTTGGCACCCATGCCAACTATTGGATTCAGCATTTTAATTAGCACTCTAATGATTGGCACCTCCTTTTTATCACACTATTTTGATTTAGTAATTTACTTGCTTTTATAATTTTAAAATGTTATTTGAGGTGGCTAAAAAAATTGTATTAATGTTTGTAAGAAAGGAAAATTAATATTAATATAAGGGTGTACAATATTAATAATAACACGTGTTTCGTTCTTTCTAATGCATCACCAGAATATAAATCAACGGGCAAATTATGTCTAACCTTTAATATTACACTCGTACCTTTTTTATATCTACTGTAACTCCGACTTTGCATTTTTTCTGTAAACTTTTCAAATTTTTTCGTCTTTATAAAATCCCTTAAGTGAAATTAATCTACCTAAATTTGTATTATTTCTAGATGGGAAAAATTACAAAGAAAAATAAAAAAAATGCTATTAAAAAATATGGTGAAGAATTAATTGAGAAAGCTTTGAGCGAAATTAAAAACGGCGCAACAAAAAAGTCTGTAGCCAAGAAGTACCAAATCCCTAGATCTACTCTCCAATTCCGATTGGGAGCTAAATTTTCCAAAGCTAGACCTGGTCCAAATACTTACCTGACTGAAAATGAGGAAAAGCTGCTCGTAGCTTGGATTCTCGAAAGTCAGAAAAAAGGCTTTCCAAGACGGAAAATTGATTTACAGATATCAGTGAAACAGTTTTTAGATGATGATAAACATCCAAATCCATTTAAAAATAACATGCCAGGTGTCCTTTTTCTTATTCCTTTACACATTTATTTTAGTTGATTTTATAATTTATAATAACCTGCATATTATTTTTAGGTGACCACTGGTATAGGGCATTCTTAAATCGACATCCTATTTTAACTCATCGCACACCAGAAGCAGTAACAAGTGCATCATCTAACGTTTCTGAAAACGATATTAAAAAATGGTTTGGGGATATAGAAACGTACCTAAAAAGTAAAGGATACTTTTCCATTTTGGAAGATCCGCGACGAGTGTATAATGGTGATGAGACATGTTTTTTGTTTTGCCCAAAACTTGGAAAAGTTCTAGCAGCAAAGTCTGAGAAAAATGTTTATGAAGTTGACAGGGGCCAGGCAAAGCAAAATCTAACAGTAATGTTTAGTTTTTCGGCCGCAGGGGATGTGACTCCGCCTCTAATAATATTTCCCAATAAGAGAATATCAAAAACTTTATCAGACAGTGTTCCAGATCACTGGGGTATTGCCTCCACTGAAAATGGCTGGATGAAGTCCGAAGTTTTTATTGATTATATCAAAGAAATATTTCATAAAAACCTTGTGAAACAGCAAATTTTATTTCCAGTTATTTTATTTGTTGATGGACATGCAACACATCTCACCTATGAGCTTAGTAAAGTGTGCAGTCAGTTGCAAATAATTTTAGTGGCTTTATATCCCAACTCAACAAGAATTATGCAACCGGCAGACGTTTCTTGTTTTAAGCCGCTAAAAACATTCTGGAAGTACGGAGTACTAAGCTGGAGAAGAGAAAATCCATATTGCCAATTAGGAAAACATCACTTTGCTCCCATATTGGATAAAGCACTAAAAAATTTAAAGGGCGAGGCTATAGTCAACGGTTTTAAAAGTTCTGGTTTGTTTCCGTGGAATCCAGAGAGTATTGATTATTCTAAATGTCTCAGTAAGAAACAAAGGGAAATTGAACATCTAGAGGAAATTAAAACCGACAAAAAAATCGACTATGATTTATTTTGCAAAATGCTAAATACTGATCTTCTTCAAGAGCTTGAAACCGGAAAAGCTGTCGAAAATCATAAAAATTGTAAATATTTTGACATTTAAAGAAACATTTACTCCAAGCTTAAACCATCCAGCGCTTTAAATATCTCTATAGTAGAAAATAGTCTTATAGAGGTTGAGCAGGAAATAAATGAATATGAAATAGGGGTTGCAGAAATTGAAGAAAATGTTCAATATCTTGAAGAAGAAATACTTAGCATGCCTGTAGTTTTTGAAATTGCTCGGATGGATAATAATGATGAATTTCCTGAAAGTGATGAAATATTAGAAGACAAATATGATGATCATGATGAAGATGGACAATCGACAAATTTGGAAAATATTAAAATTAAAAGTCCTAAAAAAACAGAATCTAAAATCTCGAACGAAGATGTTTACACACCTGAAAAGAAGAAACCAAAATTGATTATATCTCAAAATATCATATTAAAAAGTGCAAATGACTCCGTGCTTGAAACACATAAAAGTGATGATAATGTGGATCCTGTGCCGAACGAATTAAATATAGCACACTACTTAGAAAAGCCTAAAACACCTGAAAGAAGCGGAAAGAGAACATCTACAAGAACATCATTTGTTTTAATTTCCTCTGACTATAAAAAAGTCTTCAAGAAAAGGAAGAAATAAAAATTGAAAAGGAAAAGAAAAAAGAAGAAAATAAATTAAAAAGAAAAGAAAATGCATTGGAAAAGGAAAAAAAGAAGAAAGAAAATGATTTAAAAAAAGAGGAAAACAAGCAAAAAAGAGTGAAAAAACTACGAGCAAAAAATAATATAACAAAAGAAAAGGACAAAGGTGTAAAAAAATTAAATATGTCTAATTACTCAAACATTTTTTCAGAAGCGGGTCCAAGCTCTCAAATAAATAATATACAGGTTGCAAAAAAGAAAGAAACCCATGTCAGAAATTTATTTGAGAGTGAAAGTAAAGAACAAGAAGGCACTGTAAAATTGAACGAGTCCATTTTGAGTCAAAATACCATAACAAAACATGGATTATGCTTTATATGTACGTACAATATTAGTATCATTAATTTTGGTGTAAAATGTTCAACTTGCACCAGAAATTATCATTATAAATGTTTAATGAAACACGAGATATATCATGACAACTTTGTATGTAAAAGTTGTGATTTTAAAAATAAAACTTCATAAGTTAACTGCATGTTATTGCCCTATTTTAGTATAAAATCATTTTTTTTTTTTTAATTTTGTTCTGTGCTAAATTTATAAACTGGATGACTGTTAATTTAGTTAGTCTAAATTTTTAACACATAGGGTATAAATAGTACAATATAAGGGTACACAAGGCATAAATAGGTACATTTCTCAATAAATGTTTCTTTTAAAATTTGTTTCGCTTTTATTATTTCAGGTGAAATAGGGTGCCAACAATTGGAATTTTTTTAGTGCCAACAATTGGCTCTAAGGTGCCAACTATTGGAAATTTGCTAAATTTGAGAATTTTTGCAGTTTCAACTAATTTTTGATAAATATTTCGAGTTTTTTTTGTTATTGTTTAACTCTTTAGAGATTTTTATTTGTCAAAAATTGTGTAAAGTGTCTCTATTTCATATATTTTTTTTCTTATGAAAAAAAACTTGTAGCTATCTCCTTAAGGTGCCAACAATTGGGTAGTTTACCCTAATTAAATTTAACTTATATTTCCAGAAAAACTGTCTCAAATCGAAATGTTACCATGTGGCATGCATTAGATATAGAAATATTACTTACTTTTTCGGACTAAAACGACACAAATCGAAATATCACAATTTTCCTCGAATATATTGAAATATATTATAGTCACTTTTCGTTTTGCGACGTTTTTACTGTAGAAAATATCACAAAATGTAAAATGGTTTCGACACTTTTTGAGTTGTGACAATATTTTACGAAAATGTACGGTATTACCTGCACAAATGTCACGACGCGACTGAATTGGTAGATTGGTACGGTCTTCCACACTATTGGCGGGCGAATGCCGAGAAGTGTCGAATGATCCTAGTGGATCTAGCAGCTATTATTCAAAATTAATTTGTGTCGGTTTTGCTGGTAAAATAGGACGGTTTTTTAATAATATTGGTTCGAAAAACCGAAAATTAAGAAATTTTGAATTGTGACGGTTTTCTCGAAAACGACGATAAAGGCGATATCTGGGCTGTACTGGGTGGGACAAACAAGTTGGCTACCCCCACAATGTTATTCTCGGCCTGGGTTTGCGCTAAGAAAAGTGAAGTTATACACCAACAGTTAAGCCTGTTTATACTTGAGCAATCGCGACGTTCTCCCTAATTATTGTCAACGAGACTCCAGAGGTAAAAAAACATCTTGTCGGACTTGCATTGTCTTATTTATTTATTGTAACACGACGTTTCGGTTGGTAAGTATCTCCAACCGTTATCAAGTGTAAAACTGTAAACAGTTTTACACTTGATAACGGTTGGAGATACTTACCAACCGAAACGTCGTGTTACAATAAATAAATAAGACAATGCAAGTCCGACAAGATGTTTTCACTGTACCATTGTCTACCACCTTCAAAAACAGACTCCAGAGGTAGTAGCGCAACAAAAACGCAATCTTACAACTATCGCTGCGATAGCCGATAATCATTCAAGCAAAAATACCTTTATAGAAGCACTAACCACATATATGTCACTTGTCAAAACAGCATATGTGACTTGTCAAAACAAAAATTAAAAATAACAAGCTAACCTCAGTAAACGGTTTTAGGTGCCTTTTCCTTAAAAATAAATTAATATTTAGTTCCATCGCTACATAGCAAAAACTATAATATGTCCAAGAGGCTTCTCTCTGCTCTCGAATACCCTGGGGCCGACAAAGTAGATCTGTCTGGTTAGTGAAAAACCCCAACCAGGACCACTCTTTTTTTATTTTTTTTTAAATATTTTACAGATGAAAAGACATTCAGAGCCGTCATACTATGGTTAGAAACAAATAAAATTAAAGGGGCAAGCCAACATGTATTAGGTGGTCTTAAAAATCAAAACTCCAATGATTGGAACAAGTATTTTGACCAGTATAAAGACTCCATGGGCTGCCCTGTTTTGGGATCTTCTTTAGAGGAGCTCCATTGGCTTTTGGGGCAAGCAGTACAAATGCACACGTCAAAAAATAGTATGCTTTTTTTTCATCATCATTTCACCTCTTTATATAATAAAATACTTCATGTTTTAGAAAATCTTTATCTTAAGCATGCTGTTGACAACATAAAATCATCAAGTGTTCCCAGTGTGGTAGCAGAAAACCCTTTGGATAAACTTGACTGTAAGTGTTGCTCTTTTAAATTTTGTTTAGTTCTAATTCAAACTCTGCCCAAAACGCTTTAGTCAGAAGCAAAGAATTCACAGACAGAATTAACCAGTTAGCAAAAGCACTCAAGATAGTTCCATATCCTGATCCCCTAGTAACATTGCGAGCAGTTAGGAAGGTTGTTTGCAGTAGATTGACACCTGAATGTGTTGAAGATCCTAGCAAAGTTATAATGGAGGTAATATTCAGGAGTTTCTTTTCAGTTAAAATCTTTGATATAATCTTTTTTTAATTCGCAAAGTTTGTCAGCATATTTATTAAAGCTCTTAAAACAAGACAATGCAGAAAACAACAAAAGAAATACTATAGGCCAATATTAGGTACTAGATAACCTATTTTACATAATAATCTTTTGTTAAGAATCTTAATTTGAAGTAATCACTGATATAGTATTAGAAATGCGTAAAAAGGTCATTAAAACTCGTTTTTTTACACAATAAAACTTTAGTTTTCAATTATAACCTTTATTAATTTTAAAACCTTTGTTTGGATTCATTACAATATATATTAATCATTATGTACTTGACATAATTATCAAAATGAACTTTTCTAAGCTATTCAAACTAATGATTCAAAATAATGAATTAACAAAAGTTAAAATTCAAGTATAGTTTATTATCATAAATGACATGGTTTTTGTGGAAAAAGAAGTATTGCAATTCTCATACAAAAATCAGTATAAATTATAACAACAAAGGAAATGAAATTGCATATATCAAGAATTAAATTGATGTGTGAATTCATAGATATAACACAAAAGCAATAAAATTGGATTCCAATAAACATTATGATAAAATCTCATAAGAATTAGTCTGTCAAGTTAAAGGAAAGCTTTGTCCTTAAGAAGTACTGAAATATATTTTTTGGAGTCTATGAGTGCTTGTGCAGCTTTGATATAATTGGGAAGATGGTTAATAATCTTAATATTTATATAAATCAAGGACTTCAAGTTAACTTACTTTTTGGCTGTTGGGTTATTGTTGTTACTCGGGTTCTACTCTTTAAAAGTTCTTTTTTATAGATTTAAAATACAATTAAAATAAAATAAATACTGGCTGTACCAATTTTAGAGTATAAATAATGAATCAATGAATAATCTAAGACTATATGAATGCTAATTCTAGCTATTAATTTGACCTGTTTATAGAATTTACATTTATGTAGGTGTTTGTTTAAAATTTAAAAATAAAGATAAATTTGATAATCCAAAAAAGATTTTTAAAAAAGCAAGCCAATTTATATATAGGGAAATTATAATTAAAAGTTGTTTTATAATATTAAATACTTCTTTCTAACTACAGTAGATATAATTATCTATATTTTTTTTAATTTCTTGTGCAACACTCCACAAGCGTAGAATATTAATCTGAAAGCCCTTTTTTAAATAATGGAATCAAATTCAATTGATATCAGATATTTTATGAAAAACTAGAGGATTCTCTGTATCCATTAAATAAATATATACAACCTCTTCATTTGTTCAATTTGAACAGTCTTATTGTTCTTATGGATTTTTTCTATCTAATTTTTTTTAGTAGTTTTACTTAATATTAGGACACAAAATTTATCATTATTCTTAGTTATGGGTGTAGATACAATATTATGATGTTTTAAATTATTTTACCGATTTTAATATAATTATAACATGGTCCTGTTTTTAACACATTCTAATAATTTGATATTTTTGTAAAATTTTTTGTTACTATAAGCATTAACAAGAGTTGCTAATTTTTATTGAGTACCTGTGTCTGTTTGCCAATTGGTTCACATTGTAATAATTTTCTACCATTCTAACATTTTTTCATATAGTTCATATTTAAGTTCTAATTTAATCAGATGGTATTTCACAATTACAATATACTGCATTAATGCACTAGAAAAAGAACATTATAAAAACAATTCATAAGACTATAAATAAGATATCAATTATTATAAATCAGAGAAAATGTCACTTCAACAACTTAAATCTAAAATGGTACTTAATTGTATTTTTTGCGATCTAGACAAGGTTAAATCAAGGTGAAAAATTGAAAAACTTGAAAACTGCGCTGTAAATATCTGTTTAACATTTTAAATGTAAAATTGTTCGTCCCTTCTGCGAGTTCGGCATCAAAAATTTTATAGAAATGGACCTTTCGCGCTTTCAAATCACTTGAAAGTAAATCACAGATCAAATAAATATGATAAGACCGTTACTACCCAACTACAAAAATCCAGCAAGGTATCTTAAAAAAAAAACTTTTTCTTCACTTTCCTCGCGTGTTTCCTTTTATCTACCTCAAAATATCCTGTCAGTCATGATAGTACATTAAAATTACTGTTTTAGGTAAAATTCATTAACTCAAAAGTACTATATACAAATCCATAAAAAAGCACATAAATGCTAATAGTTTTTAAACAAAGTTCAATCGCAATTTTCCGTTACACTGCAACCTAAACTGTGACTGTCGCCAAATCAAACACATGGTTTCAAGCAAACGTACACTACTGTTCAAAAGTATTTGCCCACATGACTGTTTTAAAGTTATAACTAAAAATAATAAACCCATCAGTTATTCTTATGAAACGGTTTATTTATAACAAAATGAATATAAACAATAATTTTTCAATTAATTAAATTTAAGAAAATCAAATTTTGGATTCATATACATGTCCACCTCGATTTTTAATAACAGCTTCACAGAGTTCTTCTAATTAATTTGTCCAAAGTTTCCTGAGGTATCTTGTGCCACTCTTCTTGGATGATCCTCCACAAGTCTTCTCTTGATGTGGGGCATGATTTTCGCACTTGCCATACCATACCATACCATACCATAACTTTCAGAAGATGTTGCCTTTGTAATTGACCTAAATATTGCTTGCACAATTTCGACATGTGCTTGGTGTCATTCTCATGTTGAAAGATGAAGTTTTCCCCAATTATTCGAGTACCAGAAGGAAGTACATTGTCACTTACAATTGTTTTGTAACCCTCTTTTCAAAGAATACCCTCTATTCTAATTAGATCGCCCACTGCAGATCCTCCGAAACAAGCCCACACCATAACCGAACCACCACCGTGTTTAACTGAGGCCACCGTATAGTTCTCAGCGACCCTTTTATCGACATAACGGCGAACAAAAACTTGCCTCTCTTCGTTCCAAAAACCTCGAATTTCGACTCGTTACTCCAGAGAACTTTCTTCCAGTCATCAATGGTCCATTCTTTGTGTGATTGGGCCCACTCAAGTCTTTTCTTCTTATTAACATCCTTCAGTAGCGGTTTTGATACAGCTAAACGTCCTTTAAGACCAGCATTATAAAGTCGCCGTTTTACTGTCGAAACACTCACCGCTTTTTTACGCTCCTTGTTGATTTTTGCTGTGATTTCAGGGGCGGTAAGGCGTCTGTTGCATTTGCTTGTAATTATAATATTTAAATCCTCCTTTGAACTTGTTGCCTTTGGCCTTCCCGATCGAGGTTTGTTGCTAATAGTCCCTTCTCGGATGAATTTCCTAACATTATAATCGTCAGTCCGCCTTGAAATTCCCAAATCGTCGAAATTTGACGGTTAGTCTTTCCAGCCGTATGAAGTCCAATGATAATACCTTTTGTTTCTACCGATAACTCTTTTGTTTTAGCCATTTTAAAGAATGTTGAAAAACCAGCAAAGAAACGGTGACAATCGTCAATAAGCAAGCGCAATTATTTTCCAATGTTACACAAAATCAATTCTTGAAGACTAAACACGTTTAAATGTTTCAAATTTCATCGGAAACGAGCTGTAAACAGATTAGTTTTTTAGAAGAAGTGCATATTTTCACTACATTGTTTGTTATTTGCAAGACTATTTTTAAATACTGAGTGTTTTTCAACGAACCATAGTTGATAGGTATGCTGTTTAAGCATATATGCAATTTACAAAAGAGATACAATCTAAATATAGGTATAAAGATAAGATTTTTGTATCTAATTTAAAATAATAAAAAGGATACATGGTGGGCAAATACTTTTGAGCAGTAGTGTATATTTAATGCTCTTTATCTACAAAAATGCAATGAAGCTGGGTTCCAGCAACGTTTTATGGCATTGAATTTCCAGAAGGCTTCTTGAAAATACTACTTGGATCTATGGGAACGAATTCTTGGGTCTCTCTTCATTATTTATCACTTTGGTAGCTTAATTGTAAAATTGCTTGTTATATACAGGGTGTCCGGAAAAAGGAGGTCAATCCGTCGGCTACATATAGGATGAACCAAAATAATGCGACTTTCGTTATACCATTCAATATACAGAGTGTCAAAATGAGAAGTGTAAAACTTTTATTTGAAGTAAGTCGAGTGTTTTATAAGATATTAAATTAAAATTTGGTGTGAGGGGTTTTTTGGAACGAGAAGTTGAAATCCGTTCACGGATTCGCTATACCTTGCAGAAGACGCCTGCGGTATATTGTATGTGTTAAAAATACCAAAACTTTTTTGTACCCCGGTATAATAGAGATCTAGTAAAAAACTCTAAACATAATAAAAATTCTAAGTAAATTATTCTAATTATGCTAAATTACTTATTATAATAAAAATCATAGAATAATGATCCAAAATTATTTGTTCTACATGACCTTCATTCATTTGTATACACATATGAGCCCTCTTTATTAAAGAAAATCTAAGGCTTTGAAAAATATTTGGTTTCAACCTGAAATGCTCTCCAGCTGCAATGATTCTTTTCCTTAAATGATCCTCGTTCAAAATCAGAACCATATACAGAAAGTCTTTCATACATCCCCAGACTGAAAAATCCAAAGGTGTAAGGTCGGGCGAACGGGGTGGCCACGGAACCGGAGCATCTCGACCCCGACCAATCCAGTGTTTAGGAAATACTTGATGTAAATAGTTCCAACATTTATAGCAAAATTAGCCGGAGCACCGTTGAGTTGAAACAAAAGATTTTGTCTTAAATTTAGAGGCAAATCGGGCAGTATTTCTTGTAGGAACAACAGAAATGAATCACCAGTCAAATTACCTGGTAAAATGACAGGTCCTAAAAGAAAGTTATCCACAACACCTGCCAACACATTGACTTTAAAATATACTTAATGATGTGTCTCAACTATGGCCCTAGAATTCTCTTCAGCCCATATGTGTGCATTATGGATATTTGTCATGCCGTTTCTCGTGAATGTGGCTTCGCCAGTAAACAGAATCGTCCTTATAAAATCCATATTTTTATTATTCATTTCACATAACCATCTACAAAAAGTAAGTCTTGCCTTGGGATCGTCGGGTAAAAGACCCTGTACTTTTTGAAGATGAAACGGGTAAAGTTGTTGACTCCGTAAAATATGATGTGTCTCGGTTGTCCCAATATTTCTCACCCGTTCAGCCAAAACCCTAGTACTAATGTTTGGTGATTCGACATTTCTTAAAATGTCTTCCTCTTGCCCTGGTTGAACTGCAAGAGGTCGCCGCAATTAACTCCTGAGTCTTTCGCCGAAACTTTCAGTCTCCCTTAGGCGGTTAATCAAATTTAAAAGATATTTTCCTCTGGGATGAAATCGGTTTGAGAATGTCTGGTAAGGTAAGGTAAGCTCACACCAAATTTTAATTTAATATCTTTAGTTTATAATTTCTTCAGTTTTTTATGTGATTAAGCCAATTAAGATTTTTCCATTATTGTACCAGGGTATTTAATAAGATATCATTGACATGGTCAAACTCAGGTCTTTTTGCATTAATGGAAAAATCAATATGTACTTAATTTTAGTCACATTTATAAGTTTTTACGAATTTGAATTTTAAAAATTCTATATCCCTAAATCATGTTTTGATGGCTCTTATCCCATCATCAATCATGTATTTTTTTACAGACAACTAACTTGAAATACTCGAAAACAAATGGTGCCATAAACATTAAATTAATATTTGAATCATTAAATTTCGTATCAGTCAACGAATACCTATAACATAATATTAAACTTTATTAACAGTAAATGTTTGCAAAAGATAGTTTTTATTGTACCTAGACCTACATAGTTTCTTTAGACTTAGTGTTATTTATTTATTTATTCATGCCAAAAAGTAAAAAAACTCTTACACAAGTCAAAATACAGAAAAGAAAGCATTACAATTAACATTACAATAGTAATAAACCGCCCACGTATATAATACGATTAATGTAATACTACGATAAGATAATCCACAATGAAAGTAAAAATACATCAAGAATTAAACATTAAGTAAAACTAACAAATGCAAAGCAGCTTTAACAGAAATACAATATAAACATAAAAAACACAATACTCCTAAAAAGCCACAGTGAAGTGAACAAATTTCTCAAATGAGTAAAAAGGGTTGTTAATTAAGAAATCTTTTACTTTATTTTTGAATAAGTGGCAGAACCCTTACAGAGGCTGGCAGCGCATTAAAAAAAAATTTTCTGTAGTGCGAAACCCCAATTCTTGATCTGGAGAGTCGAGGGAAAGGTGAAATTAGGAGTCATTATTTCTTATATTAGTCATATAAGAAATATGAGTCATAATTACAAATACTATTCGGTTTTGATTGATATCATTTTAAGAAATAGGGGTAATTTCCATTCTCAGTAATATAATTATTGTATGTAATGTAATAATATATAATTCTAAATAATATTCCGAGAATTGATTACAATTATGTTTATTAAAACACAATAATGACATTACTATTCTCAGTATTTCTATATTTTAGGGTACACCATTCCCTTATCAAGACACCAACTTAGGATTTGAAATAAACGATCCTATATTAAGTCAGGCAGCCAAAATCTTACGAATGCTGTACATTCACGATCTGAGGGATCTTCAAACTAAAGCTAATGAACTGATTGTCAAAGTCCAGGGAGTTACGGCCAATCCTAAGACTGATACCAAGCTGGGCAAAGTTGGAAGATAAAAAATAATGTGTTCTTTTAAATAAATGTTCGTAATTCCGATGTGTATCTCATAATAAAGATGTGTTCTCGACAAGTCTTTTTTATTGTTTTTGTAATATAAATGGACTTTTGTCAATTTCTCCTTTACCTAAATAATACTAGGTATCTACCTGTTCCTTAAGCCGCAGTAAGCATTGAAACATTTAAATTTAATTTAAAACAATTGTTTCTATTAGTGCAAATATAAATAATAGAGCAAACATAAATATTATTAGAAATTGTAAAGATTTAAATACAACATGTGCTAAAGCTTTTGCTACGAGTATAAATTAAATAAATATTGCTAAATTCACTCTCAATATATTAAATAACAGTAAATGAAAATCCACATAATTCCAAAATTCGTGGATTGGAAGAAATTTGGTTTTACTCCTTTTAATATATAGTTTAAACTCATTATTATTGATTACCTAAGTAGAAATTAGTAGATACTATAAATATATCTATATCTTAGAATGTATGTTTAATATCTCATAAAGATTGATAATCTTGTAAGTGAAATAAAAAATATTTGTTTATTTATTAAAAATTTATGATAGAGGAAAAAGAATCCACCATTTTTGAAACAAATTGTACTAAAATTAAAATGTAGGATATATTCAAAAATTAAAATGTCGCCGAAAATGAAAATATAAATATATTAAATGAATTGTGATGAAAATGGCAATTCATAGGCCATATGCATGTTTTTTCACAGAATACACTTCTAAACTAGTACCTAGGATATATATAAAATATAATTTAAGAGATTTTACATTAGTCATCATTTGTTATTTTTAGCTCTCAACCGTACATATCAAAATTTTACTTTTGCTTCAATCATTTAAATATTGTTCAGCTATAATCAATAAGGTTCATGGTTTATTAATATTGAATGTTTATGGTAAAAACATATATGAATAGATATAAATAGAAACAAATAATCCATTGCTTTAAAAAAATTGTGATAAGTATGCTAAAGATAAATGATTCTTCTTTAATTTTGAATTGTGTGAAACTATATGCGTTTTTTATAAAGTTCATGTTAAAAAAATCTTATTTTACTGCTGTGCGATTCATTTATTTACTTTGAATTATTATCTCTGTTCTAATTTCCGGTTTATTTTTTCTAAATATGTATTTTAAATTTTTTCAAGTTTTAATTTCATTCGTCAATGTTTCTGGTTATACTGGTAAATAAATAATGTGGCAATAAAACATAAATATTATTATTCTTACAAAAGTAATATACATGTTTTCCCCCAGTTCAGATTGCATTGGTTAGTTTTCAATTCATGGGGTATTGAGCATACTATACTCGCATTACCCTTGAAAATCATGAATATTCTGCTATTGAACAACAGCTACCCTTACTCGATGTCTCTCTTATTACCCGCCCTTATTTACAGTGATAAAAATGGATTCATCAAATGTCCAGATCTAATTAATTCAATTAATAAGCACTCTTAAGACTAATGCAGCATCCGGGGCTGACGAAATACCTGCACTATTTTTGAAAAAGTATCATAAACACCTTATTAAACCAATTCTACATCTTGTGAATTTAGTATTTGAGACTGGTATTTTTCCCTCAATTTTCAAACATGCCACTGTAACGCCGTTGCATAAATCGGGAGATAAAAAAATTATTAGTAATTATAGACCCATAGCTTTAACCAGTAATCTTTCAAAAATCATAGAGAAATGCATGAAACTTAGACTTAACGAGTTTTTAGAAAAAAATTATTTTTTGTCACAATTTCAATTTGAATTTAAACAAAATAAAAGTACAGAAGATGCGGTGAATTGTATTACAGAACAGATAGGAAAGGGTGAAAGGTGCATGGCAATATTTCTGGACCTCAGCAAAGCGTTCGACACTGTGACACATGATATTCTGCTAAAAAAACTGGAAAATATTGGGATTCGAGGGATCCCTTACAGCCTGTTTGAAAGTTACATTAACCAAAGAACACAAAGCACCAAAATAAATGGATGTGTCAGTTTGCCTTGCCTAGGCTGGTAGAATATGGTGTGCCACAGGGAACTGTCCTTGGACCGGTATTATTCTCTATATATGTTAATGAGTTGTTGTAGTTGTTACCTAATGTCGGCATGGTGTGTTTTGCAGATGATACCGCAATAATGATTAAGGAAAAGTCTTGGAAGGATGTAAAGACTGTTGCGGAGACTTCCATGAAAAAAAACAAAACTTGGCTTGGTTTAAATTATTTAACACTAAACTCTAGATCTACATCTAGTACATTAAAAGAGATCACATTACACGAAAACGACTGTGGCATAACTGAATGTTCTTACACCCAGCAAATAAAAAGGCAGACCAAGGTTAAATATTTAGGAGTTATTTTGGATGAAAATCTAAAGTGGCACTACTATGTTGAGATATTTCCACTCGAGTTCGGAAACTTATTTATAAATTTAGTCAATTAAGACAATTTATGCAAAAAAAGACCCTTACGACCATTTATCAAGCTCTGGTTGATTCAATTATAAACTATTGCATAACAGCATGGGGCGGAACAAGTAAGACCATCCTGAAACCTCTTATGATTACCCAAAAATATGTTCTGAAGGTAATGTTTAACAAACCAAAATTGTATTCTTCAGATATTTTATTTAGAGAAGCTAGATTGTTGCAAGTAAATCAAATTTACTTGAAAGCAGTGGTTAGACTTCTGTGTAAGAATCCACACTACTTGCATTTCATATCATCGACAAGCTTTAAATAAGAATCTAACTATCCCAAAGACCACAAAAATTAAATGTCAAAAAACTTTAACATATACCTCAGCAAAAATCTATAATCAACTTCCCGTAGAACTCAGAAATAAACCCTATAACAAAATTAAAAGTAGAATCCATGACTGGATATTAGATAATAAAGTCACTTGGTTGGTATGATACACATAGTACTTTTTTTTTCTTTCTTTCCCCTAATTTAATTTAATTCTAAATTATATTTTTTGAATCACTTTTGTTTATATATTATTTTCATAAAAATTGTTTTTATTTTAATTAATTAATTTGGATAGACAGGAAATGCACACACCGTATTTTTAAAATACCATTGTGCATTGGGTTTTCTTAGCAGTTAAGCAGTTGTTATTTTTTAATGTTATAATGTATGAATGTATTATCTGCTGAATATATATTATTATTATTATCAGGCATATTAACACATTTGAGCAATTTTCCCCATAAACCACAGTAGTTTCAATATTCCTTTCAACACAACAACCTATGGTATTCACAAATCACCATTAGAAAGATACACGGGTTGTGATTTGTGAATACTATAGGCTATTAAATAATTACATTTTAAAAGATCTCTTGCTTTGTAATACATGTTACATTTTATTGTTTATTTTATCTTGTCTCAATGTTGATTTTTTTTGTAAATAAGATTTTTCTTGGTAATTGCATTTTATTCCTTTTTTTTAGGTTTTGGTTGTATTCCTTGTTATCATATGTATTAAATAATTCTGTTTATTATTATGAAAAACAGTATAAATTACATTTATAAAGTTTATTTTAATTTGGGCAGATTAAAACTTATGGTAAGATTTTAATGCAAGGGCCATAGCATAACTCTCTGCAACTATATACAGAATAAATTACTTTCCTCAGTATATTTAGTGATTACCTACGTGGTATTCTTCACCACTGATGGTTGGGGAGTTAGAATTGTCTCTATCAATTTGTTTTGCAGTTTATTCATCAAAGGTACTAGTAGTAGTAGTAATGGTGGAGGGACAGCGGGTAGGCCTAAAAGTCCCTTTCCGCCAACCCCTGAAGCCCCATCATTAGCACTGACCACCCTCTCTGGTCTCCCTAAGCAGGTGTCCGATCCTCCTAATGAAGCAAAACAGTTTCCTATGCCAGGCCACACCTGGGGCACAACAGGCTGGGCACCAGGCCTAAGATATGCAGATGTTGGTTGAGTCTGCAGTGATCTGTTAGGACTCCGCTCAGGTCTGCTATAATCCCTCGTGCCTGGACAGCAGCCATGCTATTCCAGCTTTAGTTGGATTTGGTAGCAGTTCTTTGGCCTGTCAACAAGCCTGTCTGCTGTTCCTATTCCCATCAAAGTTACTGCTCAAAGGCTTTGCCAGTGATATTTTTAATGATAAAAGAAGTGCAAAATAGATTATTATTCTTTATTATTAAATGTTAGCCTTCATATATATTCATCACCTTTGATATATACAAACCACAAAATAGAATACTGTTAGAGGGAACCATACAGCCAATCCAAAAACCGATATTAGAGTATGTAAAGTTAACAAATAAAAAAAAGCTTATATCAAAGGGTTTTATTAATAAATAAACTCTTGAAACTTTGATATGGATTTTCTAATAAAGATGTGTTCTAGCCAAGTGTTTTTTCTCATCTAAATGGACTTTTATCAAATATTTCTCCTATACCTAAGCAAAGAGAACCTATAAAATGACAATTAGTTAATGATATTATAGTTTTCTAAGAAAATAGGCACCTAAACCTACAGCTGCAGTAAAGATTTTAGCATTACCCTTATACATTTTAGCAGTATGAATTAAGTAACCACCTATACCAGTTAGACATGATATTGACACGATTTTACAACCTAAACAAGATTTTTTTTTATATAATTCTCTTTTCTCCATTTCTACAAATTCTACATAGCAAATTTACAAAAATGAATGTTTATATTTTTGTTTACATTTTATTATGGGAACGCCGCTGTGGTTCATTGTAAATAAGAATGTTGCATGTTGCCAAGTCACACTCGAAATCTCGAAAACATAAACCGATTCCAAGCGGTCTATCGGTAATTACCGTTCCTAAATGGTATTAACCAAACACGTCCAAGGGGTTATAATTATAACCGCTTGAGATACGTGACGTCACCAATTAGCCCTTTATACGTCATCAATTTGGAACAGTAATTACCCACGTCCGGAGTTGTTTTCTAAACGTCAAATGTCAAAGATATTGAAATAAGTGCGGGAAAAAATAAAAACAAACAACAAATTATTTCCTTTTTAAAAATGACACAAAATTTATTATGGCTAATAAGTTTTCTTTTTTGATATTTATATTTAAGAACTAATTACATATAATATTACTGGCGTCTGCGGTATTATTTAAAAACAAACAAAATTATGATAGTGACAGCTGACAAATTACGAAGTTACTTCAACCAAACACGTCCAAGCGGACACAATTGGTTATGTTATAAAGGGACTGTTCAAGGTGAACCAAGAGCTTAACCGTGGTTAAAACCGATAGATCGCTTGGAATCGGTTATAGGCATGCCTATATCTTAAGCCCGCCCTATTACGAAGCGATTATATGGCGACAATTGCAGATTTTTTTTCGCAGATGATCAAACTTTCAGCTAAGATCATTTTCATGTCATTAAATTTTTGCATATTTTATAGGAATGTCTGTCTAAAAATGTTGGTTTATTGTTTGGCTCAATACACACAAATTAACTCTATTCATATTCCAAACTCAAACTCAAAAATGCTTTATTGTCAATATAAACATAGAAGTTGTAGACAAAGCCAATAGACTGTACATTAAAGGAATAAAAACGAGAAACTAATTTAAAATAAAATAAAATTATATAAAACTTTGAAAAATACTTAAATGCTAATCATTAAAAAATTCACCTAAACTATAGTACGCTTTACTAGCAAGAAATATTTTCGTCCTTGTACGTAGGCTTTTTTCAGTCTTAAGTTGTCTTATTTCTAGTGGAAGTTTATTAAACAGCTTTCTACCTCCATATATGATAGAGCTACGGACAAGTTCAAAATGAGGAATGGGTAGCCTCAACAAATAATTTTGTCACGTATTATAGTGGCTTCCTAAGTGGAGTTCCTGTTTATATTTTCTAAAAACTAAGCAAACTGTTTCCAAAATAAAAATACAACACAGGGTTGAAATATTATGACTTACAAAAAGCGGGCGACATGAGTCACGAGGCTTGGCCCCACATAGATATTTAATAACCCTTTTCTGGAGTACAAACACTGAACTAAAAAGTGAAATTGAACATGAATCCCAAAAGCAAATTCCATATCGAAGGTGCGACTCGATAATCGCGAAGTATGCAAATCTGGCGATGGAGAAATTAAGACTGGTGGCAATAACCCTTAGGGCGTAGCAGCCTGATGAGACTTTTCTACATATATTCACAATATGGTCTTCAAATTTAAGGAACTTGTCTATGGAAAGACCCAAAAACTTACTGAACGGTGGCATGGTGATGGCTTCATTATTTAAACATATATCATTTGTATTACATTTAAAATTAAGGATATTTGTTTTGGAAACATTAAATGTCAAAAAATTTGCATCACACCAGTCTTTTATTTTTAACAAATCTGCACGTATATTGGCCTCCATTTGAGAAACATCAGAGTCGTGCCAGAGGATGGTGGTATCATCGGCAAACAATGTAAATTTGCCAGTTACCTGCAGTTGTGGCAGATCGTTGACATAAATGAGAAAAAGTAAAGGACCAAGTACTGATCCTTGCGGAACACCCACATTTATATTAAGTTCCTTAGAGATACCACCATTAAATTTGACAACCTAGACACGATTTAATAAGTAGGAACGAAACCACTCAAGGGCAGTTCCTCTGAAACCATAGAGCTCCAGTTTCATCAGCAGCACTCTGTGACTCACGCAGTCAAATGCCTTGGACAAGTCACAGAATACCGCTGCTGCAACTTCACCAACATTCAATCGGTTGTACAGGTGCTCTAGAAAGCTAAAGATAGCATCATTTGTGCTCACAGACTCACGAAAGCCAAACTGCTGAAGACTCAATAGGCCAAACCTATTTAAAAATGAAACCATCCTCACCTTAACGAGCCGTTCCACTATCTTGGCTAAAGTAGGCAATAACGCTATAGGTCTAAAGTTAGAAGGACAGTCGCGATCGCCACTCTTGTAAAGAGGAATAATCATTGCTCTTTTTAAGCACTCTGGGAAAACTCCAGACATAAATGAAAAGTTAATTTACTCGGCCAAGACTTGCAAAGCAACAAGAGGTAAAGCAGAAAATATTTTAAGAGAAAGCCCAGCCCAACCTGATGAACTCTTATTCTTAATATTAACCATTAACTGTTTAAGCTCTTCTACACTTGTGGGGGCAAAAAAGAAAGATTCGGCTACTACCACATTGCTGAGATAGCTCCTGGGATCTATTTTTTGTGAGAGATTGGCTGCAAGGTTTCTAGCAATATCACAGTAGAAGGAATTGAGAACATTGGAATCTAAGGTACTTGGAATAACCAAGACATTATTTTTGCCCCTTAGCTCAATCTTCCAAGACTCTTTTGCTCTGTTGGAGGAATTATTTATTCTCCTTTGAAAGTAGGTCCACTTAGTCATTTTGATTGAGTTTCTGTAAATCTTGCGGTATCTGTAATAATAATTTAAAAATGTTGCATTGTTCATAGCGTATTTCCTAATGTAAAAAAGGGAGCGCTTTTTTTCCCAGATACTCGTAAACCCTTAGTATACCAAGGTTTTCTATTTCGTTTTTTAATATTGACAACAGGAAAAACAGTGTTAAAATTGTTTAATACTATTTGATGAAAGCTATGCAGTGGGTTAACAGTAGTCAATACATTATTCCAACTTGACATATTGCAAAGCAACGAGAATTTGCGGAAATTAGCTCTAGTATAAAGTCTATCGCGTCCAAACTTATTCTTATTAGCTGCACTGTTAAGCTTTACTAATCTTTTACCACTATTGCATTATTTTTTACTAATGATTTACCACTATTGCCTCATGGTCAGACAAACCGGCATTGATTGTTGTACACTGATTTTCGTGTTGGTTAAAATTCGTACAGAAGTAATCTATCAGTGAGGAAGAAAATGCTGAAATCCGGGTTGGCTGATCCACGTGCATCTTAAAATTAAATGAGTTTAACAGATTTAAAAGGATTCGATTTGATCCATTAGATTTGTCTAAAAAATTTACATTAAGATCAGCAGTCAGAATCAACATCGCATTAATCGAAATTTCACTTAAGAGGATCTCCAACTTTTCTAAAAATAAATCTAAATTACCAGATGGAGATCAATACAATCGTAAAATATACAAATTTAACTTACTGCTAAATACAATAGAAAACTCGCACACCTTTTCAATCAATAGATGATCAAATCTGTCAATAGTAATAAAAACACAAATTTAGTTAAAAAAGCTTTCTCTAACATAATAAGAGTACCACCATGTGTATATTGCTTGCGTGAAAATTTGGAAATTAGTAAATAACCAGGGATATCAATAGGCTCGTCAGACCAGTGTTCAACAAAAATTAGTACACGAGGAAAGTTAACCGATTCTAAAAATAATTCCAATTCGCTAACTTTTGAACGTACAGATTGAACATTAAGAAATGCTAGGGCAACTTGATTATGGTGGGAGTTTCTATTAAAAAAGAAGATCCAATAGCAAGGGTGTCTATAGATTGGTCTAGTTGAGGCGTAACCGAAGACCTACCTTCCATCAAGGGTGTATCGCTGATTATCCCACTATTGCTAATACCTAAAGATGCTAATACTAATTTGGATGACAGAAAAGTATTTTTAACATATAAAGATAAAAGTTTGCATATAGATTTGGCAGAGTGACGGTACCTAAAATTTTGTCTGACATCAGTAATTATTCTGACAGAAAAGTTACGGTTACAGATGAAAGGATTCATAAAATGAATTGTATTGTAATATCTGCTTTTTGAGCACTTATTAAAATCGCATTTAATACAAACAATTAATATTCCGGGAATATTCTTTAGAAGTTTCGTATAAAAATATTCCTATGCTTATGGTAAATTACTATAACTTTAAAAATATGTTTATTTAGGTAGAGGACATTAAATGAAAGGATTTTATTCCTCTTTATAAACATTTACTAATATACAGGGTTCTGAATTTGTAAAAACGCACTTTTTGCTATTTTTTATTTGAGAAATATGTAATTTTTAAGAATAGTATAAAAACCACATATATTCCTTTCTAAAAGTGGTATTTGAAGATGGTACTAAAAGGTCTAAAAGCATTATTATTCTACCTACGTATAAAAAATTACCAAGGAAGGTGTGGGAAACCATAACTTTACAAAAATACTCATATCATCATCATTCAGGTCTCTGTATCTACATAAAATCTCATTTCTTATATGATTTCGCGCGATGATACTTCAAGCATGGACCTAGAAAACACTCATATAGGTGAATAGCAAATGGATTGCTGCTACTTCTTGATATGAGAGCAATGTCGGAACGTTGGAAATATTTTAGATTGATATAACCAGAAGAAGTTTTATATCAAATGGTTACTAAATTTTCAGCATTCTGCCCCATTTTCCACAAGTCACAAATTAGTCTTATTTTGTTGTACAGAAATCAAACAAAGACGATTAATAAATATCTTATCATTGAGAGGTGTTCTCTGTTCTTGTGCCTATGCTCTTTCTGGTGTATGTCAATGATTTTGATTGCTGATAGCAGCCTATTCAGTCCTAATAACCCTAATTATATATTATTAAGACTATATTAATATGGTCCTATATAAAACGTATTAATTAAAACTGATAAACTGCTAATAATTATTAGAAGTCTACTTCTTTTATGGTGTTTTTTTTTTCGTGAAGTGTGTTTTAGAAATTAACTTTTACAACACTGTTTGATTGATAAATATGCATTAACCGCTCCGCAATGAATTTTTTTGAAGAAAATATCTCCGAATGTGCTAATAAGAGAAACTGCATATAAAATATGCCTTTTAAATATTAATGTATTTCTTCACATACACTTTTTTTCGGGAGCACTTCATCTTTGTTCCTTTTTTTGTTTCTGAAATTTTGAAACATAATTTCTTGACAATTCTTGGCCAAATGTATCACCTAAATAATCATATTATAGACGTAATCTGGTCGTGAATCACATATTTCCTAAATCTTGATATTGGTTTTAAAGGAAGATGTTGTTTGAATGCTGTTAAATTTATCGATATAAGGTGGTTTTAGGAATCTATATTTTAATGATATTAATTCGGTAATGTAGTAAAGTTACTCTAGTTTTGACGTTATTAAATATAAATCTGTTAATTCTAAATGGCAAATTGTAATAACACTGGGACAATAGTCAACTAAAAATAATATGGTTTTGGCTTATAGCAAAATTAATACATATGGATACAGGTTGAGTAATCCATTTTTGCATCAAAAAATTTTCAATGGAATTGACTGGTGCAATGGAATTAACTCATTTAATCATTTTCTCTCGTAACTCTGTTCAATTTTAAGGCCTACTAAACTCGTGTTTGTGAATGGTCTTCCTTTAGATAACCCCAAAAATAAAAGTCATTTGGGGACAAATCTGGAGATCTAGGAGGCCATTAATTTACTATCAGCAGTCCCGCTAATAAAATTTATTTTTTTTTTACAATAATCACATTATTAGCAAGACAGCCGTCATGTTGAAAATAGACCACTCCCAGAGCTAAATCAGGAAGAACTTAAATGACAGGAAGATGTTAGTTTTGTAGCAACAGAATATATTTTTAAGCATTTTTCATCGTAGCAAAGTACCAGCCCAAACATTCAAGTTTTGAAAATAGTAAGTACGGAATTGAAAACTTCTGTACTCATTTCCCAAGACCAACATCGAACAACGGAGGGATTATGTTTCCTAAGTAATGGAAAAGAAGATTCATCGGAAAATAGAATATTTCGTAAACATTTTTCATTTTTATTGTACCCATGTTTCTTCCAATATATTACTGGTAAGAGTTTTATAGCTCAAACCCCCTTCCTCTTCAACACTTGTCTCTGATCATGTTGAATCTACTTTTTGCTCACTATAAACCATTTCTTTTAGTCGATCTTGCTTTTGGGTCCTTTCGCAGTTTGTGGAGTATAACGACTTTAGATCCAAATTCTTTAATGCTACCTCGGGTGTACCTTAAGGTTCAAAACTAGGTCCGTTATTATTTATGTTTTTTTTATCAACGATTTCTTTAGATCACTCAACTGCCATAGAGCGGCTTTTGAGTCACCTTGACTTAAAGTTCTTTAACACAGTTAACATATTTATTTTTATTTCTTTTTGTCTTGATTCTCCAGATTTGTCCGGATTTCTTGGAGAGTTGGTGTGCTGATAAAAGGCTGAGGGCTTAGTGTGGCAAAGTGTAGTGTAGTCAGTTACTCAATGTCAAAGGTCCCCATTACTTTATATATACTACTCTATCAACAATACCATTTTGAGCACGCTTAGTCAAATAACTGATTTTGGTATCACCTTCGATTTCAAATTTATATTTATACCACATTTTAATAGTGTTGTGAGATCAGGCCTGATAAAACTTGGATTTATATTTAGTAATTCTCAAAGCTTTACTGCGGAGTTTACGCTTCAACTGCTTTTTAGCTATTTTGTCAGCTGAGAATTGGCATATAACTGCGTCATATGGAATCCAATTTACCAGTACCATTTAGGCTATAAGACTTGATGGTTTATAAATCCTGTAAAGGGTTTTGATTGCCACCAACTATTAGGTTCGGATGCAATCTACATCAATTGCGTCTGAGAAGAAGTGTCTTTTTTGTTAAGATTTTATATGGGTTAATTTATGGTTTAATGGACAGTCCTATTTTTCTTTCTTGTATTTTTTCTTGATCCCTAGGCTTAATACTAGATACCCACAAACCTTCTTACCAAGCCCTCTCTCCAATATGTGGTTAAAA
Source organism: Anthonomus grandis grandis (assembly GCF_022605725.1). NCBI lineage: Eukaryota > Metazoa > Arthropoda > Insecta > Coleoptera > Curculionidae > Anthonomus > Anthonomus grandis. The sequence continues at coordinate 18,066,302 of NC_065549.1, forward strand.
TCACCTTTATATGTGATGTGCGATATATTTAATAAAGTTTGTTATTTGAGCGACATAAATGTTTCTCCAATAAATGTGATTATTCGTGCTATAATTGATATTTATTCTCGTGACTTTCTTTAAGGCTTACTGCGGCGGTATCATTATTTTGGACAATGCGTAATCTTTAATTTCCTTACCTATATATGTAGTCATAGTAAAAAAAATGTGTTTTTCCATAGATGTCAATGAAAAACATATTTATTTTATTTATTTTTATAATCTGTTAGTATCAAACGAGTTAAGTTTGTTCAATTATTTTTTATCCACTACTGGTTTACAATAATTAAAACCATTTACAACATTACAACCATTTACAAACCATGTGCCTTATAATTTGCTGATCATATACCAAAACAAACCAAAAAACACTCTGCGACAAGTTGGTGCGACAAAATTTCCGCGACAAGCTGCAGCATTGCGAAGTGCAAAAGTGTCGTAAAAGATTGTATCAAAATTCCTATTGTCCATAACGACACTTGGCAACCTTGTAAATTATAAAATGGCGCATGCGTCATACTTATTTTGCCAACCAGCTGATTTATCCAAAACTCAACCCCCTTCCACAAGATTTAATCGAACTACGCTTGCTCAGATTTAGTGCGTTTCGTTCATGAACATCAAAACAAAGAAATTTCAGAATTCAGATTCCATTTCCTTTAAATTTTCGAGAATGAAAAGATTCTTCCCATCCGTGGTTTTTCAGTGAATCTTAAACCATCGCCATGCCGTGGTACGACAATTTAATACCAGAATCAATCAAGAAAAGTGTATGTTCGTGCCTAATTAAACGGTACCTAAGTCATTTTATTGAAAACGAAATAACCAGGGACCAATTGAATTTGGACCTCTTTAATGGTAGAGCATCAGCAGAAAGGATTAGCCTTGCCGTAGAGGTAACATATGAATAAACATAATTGTGTTAAAGCTAATAGAATGCATAATCAGTTTAGATTTACATCCTAGTTTTGTTGTATAATGGTCAGTTATTTTCCAAGCAGTTTATATGAAGCAACTGAGACATGTCTGTCAAGGAATAATAGCAAAAAAAAAATGCGTAGCACGCGAAATTTACGCCAATACACGTGTAGTTGTCGTGTTGAAATATCTGCAAGTAAAATTCTTAATAGTTTCATTTAAATCATCTGAACTATTTCCTTGTTCTCTGTCAATAAATGTCTTACGGACCTTAGCCTTCTATTTGTAAGTTTAAATTAATAAGTAAAGACCAAAAGTTAAGAAAAAAGAAGGAAATAGAAAATATTTTTCTTTAAATTATATAGTCTTTAACCGTCAAATTAAAATTATATTATCCAAACAAATTTATATTGTTAATAAGAGGGTTAAAATTTTAGACAAAAGATTATTTAATAGACAATTTAAAGCCAAAAATAGACAGTCATATCGTCGCCTTGCATACAAAGGGGCGTAACTCATAATTTGAATTTTTTTGGATTTCACCTGGAGGTTGACAAATTGGTGTTTTCTAGTTGCTCTCAAAAGGGTGTAACTCAATATAATTTATTGCCTGGGTTATGCAAGCAAACTGTTTAGGCGTATCTCATCAAGTCATTTTAAAACAGCAGACAAAAAGGTGTATCTTAGATACGTAGTATTGACACATATCAACATTTATTTAAAGAGATGAATCTCTCAATCCATCGGCCAAAAAAAGACTTGTGTAGTCTATGTACTACATATCATGAAGGAAATGCTTCTGAGAAAATGAACTAGAACTAGAAGAAACATACCAATTACACATTAAGAACAAAAAAAAAATTAGAAAAATAAAACAAGGAAGTAAAGATAAATCTATTGATGATAATTCCTTTTTAAGTGCAGTGTTTGATTTACAAGTCATTTATTTGCCAAAAACAAACAAAAGTGCTGTGTTTTATAAGAGACGTCTAGCAGCTTACAACTTTACATTATACAATTTGATATCTAAGGAATGTTTTTGCTATACATGGAGTGAAATTGACAGCAAGATGACAAAAGAGGCTCATCGGAAATATCAACATGTATCTACAAATTTTTGATGCATTACAATGAAAAAGAGGTTAAATCTGCAGATTTATTTGCCGATGGCTGTAGCGGCCAAAATAAAAATTCAATAGTCGCTATAATGTTACTATATTTTGTAAGAAGCAGCAAGAACATTAGGCAAATTCGTCTTCGATTTTTTGAGCCCCTTCATGGTCAAAATGAAGGGGACTCAGTCCATAGTGCCATAAGTACTGCCATTTCGCGTTCAGGAAACATATTTGTCTCAGTTGATTCCGATTTTTAGACTAGAAAGAAAGAAAGAAAATGTGCTATATTACGTAAGACAACAAAATCTTGTGTACAAGCATCCTAAAAACTAAAACAATTCAAATTTACTTTAAATTATAACATCTAAAACATTTTACCATAAAATTTACACACAAAATTAATTATAACAAAACAGATTGAAAAAGTAAAAAAAAAAAGCATGTTTTTGATAAATTTGATTAAAAAATAAGTAAAGCTGTCAATAAAACAGAATTTAGAGGAAGTAAATTAAAATATTTAATAGGAAACAAACTAAAACACTAAAATGATGTCAAAGCACAGGTCAAAAGGTATCATTAAAAAAATCGTCAAGGCTATAATATGCCCTGGATAATAAAAGTGATTTTAATTTCTTTTTGAATTTCTTAACTTCTATAATTTGTCTGATACATAGAGGAACATGATTGTAAATTTTTTTGCTAAGGTATATAAGTGAGTATATACCTTATATTATATATCTTGGTGAGGGAGGATCTAGGGATTGGTAAGGGAAAATCGTTAACCTGGCGAGTCATATGACCAGTGTTAGAGGGAGGTTTAGGACATTTATGAATAAGAGTAGCTGTTTCTAAGATAAAAAGAGAAAAAAGAGTTAGGATTTTTTGAGATATAAAGAGAGGTTTACAAGAATCTCTTAACCCAGTGGAACATAGGTATCGAACTGCCTTTTTTTGAATCACAAAAATTATGTTTAATAACCCCTTGTTGCTTAAACCCCAAAAAGGCAAGCCATAACGAAGATGGGACTCAATAAGAGAAAAGTACACTGAACGTGCAACTACCCCTCCCAGCTCATGCCCCACGATTCTTACTGCAAAGCATCCAGAGGATAATTTTGATGCAAGATTTAGGATATGATCTTCGAAGCGAAGGCGACCATCAATGGTAATACCAAGGAACTTACAGCTTTCTTTTTTTTGCAAGGGGGAGTTTTCACTAAACATAAGGCCCTGAACGTCACACTTAAATCCCATAATAAAGGTTTTGCCCACATTAAATACAAACCTGTTTGCAGCACACCACTCCGATAAAATCTTAAAAACCTTTAAGCTAAGATTCTTAAAAACCTGGGCTCTAACATTATCAGAATCTCTATGATTCCATAAAATGGTGGTATCATCAGCAAACTGAACCACTTTGCCCTGCAGTTTTAATGAACCCAAATCATTTACATAGAGCAAAAATAATAGTGGTCCTAACACTGAACCCTGAGGTACTCCAGTTTTAAGGGATCTGGAATTGGATAAACATTCAGATACTGCAACTCTTTGGGTATGATTAGACAGATAAGATTTCAGCCATTGCAATGCCACACCTCTAAAGCCATAATTATTGAGCTTAGACAGCAGTATTCCATGTCTAGCTAGGGCTAAAAATCCCTATAATGTAATTCCAATTAATTTTTCCGATTTCATAGATTTTAAAGGCTTGTCGAAAGATTTAAGAGTTTTAAGCATACTCCAAGATGATGACAAAAACCAAATCAACTGGACAGAAATCTTTGAAATTAAAGTTGAAAAGGAAAGTCCAGATAATATTTTTTTTAAAGTGTCTTACTGTGATGAACATTATAGAAGCCTCACATTTGAGAGAACAAACATGGATTATTTTTCCCTCGGAGAACTTAACAATGAACGACCAAAGATAACATGTCTAAAATATCAGGACCTAATTTCTTTGTGCAGTGGAGAAACTCCTGTAATTCGATCTCAGGAGCATGTGTAATTTTACAGATCTCTTCCACATGAATAAGTCCCTATTTTTATCCTTTTTTGTTATAAACAGTTTAGTTTTTTTGTTAGTTTTTTACTTTTGGTTTATTATGATATATTTTTTAAGTTAAAAAATTAACAAAAATGTTTACTTATTCTTATAAAGCTGATAGTGTTAAGGGTGTTAAGGAACCTACATTTATTTTTTTGCGATAAGAATTTTTTTTAAGGCCAGGCCAGGATTTCCACTTTTCATTTCTTTGAAGTACTAGGTTAATTTAAAACTTAATAAATGTTTCATTTTTCAAATAAAAGTTTGATTACCATGGGTTGTTGTTATTTTGCAAAGGGCGTAACTTTTTTAAAACATAAAAAACATTAGTCCTGAGTTTAGATAGACTTGCTGATTGGTGTAGGGATAATTAGCTTAGTCTGAATGTGTTCAAGTGCTTTTTTATAGAGAGACTTATTTGATTCAACCATCAAGAATGATTGGGTTTCAGGCATTGTAAAAATTTATTATTGTATACTATAAGGGGTGTCTATTGCTTGTCGATTAATTCTAATGTGGAAGAATATGTTCCCATAGTTTGGTCACTAGATCAGGCAGTACACAACTTGTTAGTGAAAAAAGTGACATAACTTTTTAGGGTATTTGCAAATTCAGGTTGGGTTTTTTGGTGATTTTTTCTTTTCTGGTGACTTTGAAATGTGTCAGGTATGATGTTTGTACATAAGCTGATTAATGGTTATATAGATTGTAATAGTTTGTTGGAGTGCCTAAACTAAGATTTCCATCTTCTATTTTATTCCATTTCACCATACTAATTATTGTCAAAATTGTTCTAAGAAACACTTGGCCATTTCTGTTATACTTTTTTTGCTTGAACCTTTTAAGTTTATATCTTGGTTTATATATTATATAAACAGTATATATTTTCGAGAATTGCTGCATTTAGAACTGGATATCGCAGAGACATATAGATCACTATCAGTGTATGAGGGATAGTTTAAATTTGTCTACACTACAGTGAAGAAGAATTTTGCTAGATTTATGTTTTGTACATAAAAAATAAATTCTTCTATAGACTCTACTCAGTAGTTGTCACTTGTTAAACTGAAAATAAGTTCTCGAAATATCAGACAGTTTAAAACTTGAATACCATTTCACCACAATAACTATGGCATGAATGAACCAACTATATGACTGGTTCATAGGACTAATGGCCTACAAGGACAAGTAAATCTGTTTGACACTAAGTGTAGTACTTTTAACCAAAAACTTTTTTTAAACTGTTCTTTCTTCAATCATGATCTGGTTAGTAATTTGTGTGAAATGATGTACTTATTGCTTATTGTGATTTCAAGTGATATGATGTGTAGTTTTATATAGAGGAATATGGAGTATGATTTTTTTCACTAAACTGAGATGTAACATATTGTATATTTTAATAATTACAATTTAAATGGATTCTATTGATAACTAGATAAATAAAATAATTTGTTTTTTTTTTATTAAATAATTTCATTTCATATTATATTATAAAGGATTATTATTTATGGATTTTTGGATTACTATGTATAGTACTTATCTTGGAATTCTTTTAAATTGCTGTTCTTTTATTTTTAAATGATGTAGTGGGTTATCCCATCATTAATAAATTAAGAGAAAAAAAATTAAAAACCTAAAATTAAAATAATAAAAAAAACACAATTATGATGTTACAAATTTAAGTGGATTTCTATATTCTTTCTACATGACATCATAAGAAGCATCATTACTTATTTGTAGTCACAAGTGACATGGTATACAACCAATGCTATGGCTGGGTACCATATGACATTCACAACTCTTTATAAACTTGAGACCATCAACCAGCATTGGTTTTTATAATTGAATCGAAGGAATAGATCCTCTGATACTTTCAAATTTGCAAATTTTTATTGTAATTCTTATAAATCAATAAACATATGGGTAATATATAAATTACACTAAATCCTGTTCATTAAGCAAAGTCCACCTTTCATTTATAATTCGACTTTTTTGTTACATACATACCTCTTTTTTTATTAAAGTATTTAAAGATGTGTTGTGACTTCAATTTGATGCATCATAAGTTTAAATTTACAGCAAATTTAATGCCACTATTGATGAGTTAAAAAAAAAATACATTATTGAGATACTATTTTTCTGCCCTAAGGATGAAAAATACATTTGTTTTGCATTTTGCAAGTCACCAAGTCATGGATAAAACTGAGTAATATAAAGAAGGTCACACAGCTCTTAAAATATTTATGTATATTTAGTACAATTACTTTAGTTAACACTCAGTACATGAACAAATTGAAATGGACAAAACACTAACAAAAGCTCTACAATACATGAGCATTGAGCAACCCCATAGTACACTACCATTAGACTATTGAAGGAATTCTGTTCATTATAGAATGAATTTCTTTTTAAAAACATTTTAACTCAAAAATATTTGGTTTAAGAATTTTTCTGCATTAGAAAGAGCATTAAAAAATTGCATTCATTAGTGGCTTACCCTGCTTATAGTATTACATGAGTGAAAGTCATTATTCTGTCTATAACCATTGAAATTACTCTTTACATGCATACACACTATAAAGGCTGCATAAAGGGTTATAAAAGCCTTTATGCAGGATTTATATTTTTCATTTCAATCCCTCAATAATCTGAACAACTTACCTTTGCAACTTGTAGTCTCATATATACATAACATCTCAGAAGTTGTGATTCCACCTCAATGAGGTGATACAAAGTAATTTTCAACAAGGTCATTTTTGATAAAAAACCTTTGTATACATGGGGCCTTTTAAATTCTGCAATGTTTTTCAGTATTTATATTTTATGTATTTTTTGAAATGTATTTTTTACTAAAAGGAATACACCTTTTTGACCGTGTTGTCTTGAGAGACATATTCTTTAAATTCCAGAAATACTGCTATTTCGAGAAAAAAAAACCTTCAAAATGCTCTTGAGTTAAGACAAAAGCAAACAATTAAATATTGAGGGATGGAACCCAATATTACAGGAACTTTTCTATTAAAAATCACTGTTTGAAAAATGAAAAGTTTGAACTATGACTTATACATATGACTATGATGAAGGTATCTAAAGCAAACTTGTAAAGCAAACTTTATAGTTAGTTAGCTGGAACACAATCCTCATTAGTGTACAATCCGCTAAGTTTCAATAGTCCCAAATTAAAATATATTTCAATAGTATATTCATATTTAAAAAAATATATTTGGACATACGTTAATTTTTTTTTTTGATTCATATTACATATTGCCATCAAATCATTATTGTAAAAGCAATATCTAAAATTTACCAAAAATCAAATTTACTTTGGCAAAAATGTTAAATACTTTTTTTTAAATTTAGCTAACAATAGTGCCAGAGTCCATTGCAAAAATTAGTGAGTCAATCAATTGTGGATAATTCTGCAATATAAATATTTACAAATTATAATACAATTCAACAGTTTTATTCATGTTTTAAAAAAAATGAAATTCTGGATGATTGTAAAATTAAAATTATTTCATTAAAAGAAAAAAATTATAATGTTGGAAACAAGTATAAAATATTAAAGTTTTAATTAAAAGTTTTATTTAATGTATTGGTAGTATCTTATACATACTTAGGATTTTATACATGTTTGATATTGAATTTTATAGCATAATAATTGGACAATATTCAATTACAAATAACCCAGAAATAATGATTCTGTACAAATTCTCTGCTATTTTAAATCTGAAATTTTGGCCTTCGCCTCTTTTCATTGTCCTCTAGAAAAAAAAAAAATTAGACTGAAAATTGAACTGAGAACTTACTAAAACGTACTCCAATTAAAAGTTCAATGTTATGTATTCTTATACCTTAAATGAGTTATTTAGTACATATTTGTAAATGCTTTGTAACTTTACTTATTTCTCCAGTTTCAAGACCCAAGACAAGTGTCTTGTGCATCATATTAGTTTGTTTTAGAGAAAAATATGTAAAAAATATTTTTTTAATATCAGCTTTTGCTAACTTTATAAAGATCTCCCAGACCAGCCATTATCACATAGAATCATAATTATCTAGTTCAATGTTAAATAGATGTTTATTGTATTATATTGACTGATTTTATAAATAACTGGTGGGCTTACCATTATCATGTTTTTAGTTTAATTTATCAATTCAGGATTATTTAATTAAGCTTTGTTAATGACAATGTATATTTAAATTACTTAATTCAAATTAAATTATTCAACAATGAACAATAAAAGTGTATCTGATTTGTTAATTTCCATCTTCAAAGCTCTTAAACAGCCTAAGAGTGTAACATATAATGTTCTTGTGACAGGCTACCAAACTAAAAGACAAATTCTCTAATGGCAATAAAAATGGAAAATACAGTTGTTTTTTGTATCTAGGTATATGCCTTGCACACTACTGACATAGACGCTAGTTTGGGATATTTCTGAAAGGAAAATAAGATACAAAAAGAGTAACAATAACAAATAAAGATTTGAAACTTATTCATCAAATAATGGTTGCCTGGCTCTTATGTTAGAATAGTTCACTAATAAAAACAATGTTTTTGCTTAGACTATAAAATAAGAAATTACAGAAACCGTTTTTTTAGGCCCTTAATGAACTTGCTGACTCCCAAAACTGGCCCCTACAATTTGTAGATGGGTACATAGACAAAATTCATATCTATGTACCATGGACTTCCATATTCAGTGATTCAACTGAGGTTGAAATCTCTGGCCTCAAAATCACTGTTCAGCCAAAGCAAATTAAAGAAGATGGTAAGTATTATAATTCTTGAAAGTTTTAAAATTATTTTGTATACAATTTTTAAGCCACCTCAATGTTTGAATCTATGTGGAACTCCATGACCAGCTCCATGCAGCTTGCTCAGGAGTATGCCAAAGGGGAATCTGCAAAAAAGGAATCAAGCTATCAAACATTTGAGGGAATTGAACAGTTTGCCAAAACTATTGACACAGGTTGGTTGTATATTATAATAAAAGTTTTAAAATGATTTTATTTATTGATTATTTGCAGTGGTTAGGAAGGTAAAAGTTAAGCTAAGCAATACAGAGTTACAAATTGAGCACTTGCCAAAAGTAAATGACAAAGGAGTTGGTTTACTTATTAATATTGATTCGTAAGCAAACTTAAAATATATGTCTTTGGTATAAATTGTTTATTAATGTCTTAACTTTAGGATGGAATATTATGACGACTACAGCACAGAAAAGTTTTGTGACCAAGATACTTTGGACCCTTCAAACCCAGAATCACAAAAGGCATATCTCATAGACTCATTTGCAACAAAAAATTTAATTTTACAGGGAGTGAATATATCTACTGTGGAGTTTTCAAGTGTGGATAAAACAGTTTCTAAGTCGTTAAAAAGGTTGTAATATGTCCCTAATTATAGAAAAGTGATCCTCTAAATTTATCATTATTTTAGACAAGAAAGTAAAGACTCTTCAAAAGGCAGTGAATACTTTTTTAAATCGACTACTGAATCCCACGATGATGATTCTGAAAGTGAAAGTGGGCACATTAATGAAGAAATACTTGACAGGCATGTCATTTTGTGTGGTAAATGTTATAATAATCAAGAGGTAAAACTTAAACTGAAGCAATCAGAAAACATAAATGGTCCAAAGGTGTCCATAGAGGTAAACTTGGGGTCACTCATTTTATTTTTGTCTCCAAGGCAGTTTCATATTTTGGCAGAGCTTGTGGAGGGATTTTCTAAAGTTGATTTGGAAGACAAAAGGTAAGAGTTTTTAATGTGAGTTAATAATTATTTTAGCAATTTAAAATTTTGCTTTAAAAAAGGTGCAATATGTGGTTAATTAATAAAAAACGGAAGGAAATGGAACAAACTTTGGCTTGACCATTTTTTTTTCCTTATAGTGGTTGTTTTTCATTTTTTTACGTCTTTAACTTGATATTTTTATCTCGGTTGTAATTATCTGGTCATAATTGTACATAAATTGGATTATAGAAATAGAATAATCAAATTTGGAAAATAAAGCTGTTGAAACTGCATTGCAATTTCAATACTGATAGTAAATGAACTAAAGAGACGATACCGCGTGAAGCAGTCAATATTAAAATTAAATTAAGTTTTAAAACTATCATATATTTATATAAAATTAATAAAAAGAAAGAAAACTAATAAATTAAAATGCCAAGAGGTACAAGTTTCACATTATCTATCATTGTTCCATAATTAAACCAAAACAAGCGGGACGATTATGATTTTCATGCAATTTTACAATACCACTATTATTTAGTAGCAAGAGAATTAAGCAGGTTTTTGCTAGATAATTTTTTTACTGCTTAGACTTTTTTGGAATTTGTAGAAATTTTTAGATGCATATCATTGGAATTTAACTTATTTTTAATATGAGCCTTGAATTAATCCTTCAATGTATCTCCTGCAGACCCATATGTAGATCTGCAAGTATGGTAGATTTTTAATTAATGCTATGTCATCTGCAAAACAATACAATCACTAATTTCGATAACTGCTGTCAAGATCATTAATAGAGATCAGAAAGAGAAATAGTTGAAGTCATATTGTAAACCATTGAAATCAATAAGATATGATTCTATTTGTTTAACATTGGGATTAGAAAATGTGTAATATCTTAAGTATTATAAGAAGTGTGTGAAAACAAAAATATTCAAAGGCTTTGCACAAATTACAAAATATGTGTCCAGTAAATTGCCCATTTCTTACATCGTTATTTATAGGAACCACCAATAGATTTAATTGTAGTAGACTTGGCATTTTTAAACCCAAATTCTCTTGCATTGAAAATATGTGTTTTAGTCTAGATTTTCAAGGCTTTTGAAAAAACCGGGAGTTAGAGATATTAGTCGATAATTAGTTAAAATCGCATAAAAAGAGGACTTTTTTATGCGCTTATATACCTTTAGAAACTTTAAATCCACTGATTCGTCGGTTTCTCAATGTCTATTTTACACATTGAGAAACGGAATAAAGGAATATTTGATCTTTAGAGATTTAATTAGTTCTTATAGTTCAATAATAGTGAAAGTTCATTAACAAGGAAATTAAAAATTGATATATCAATTAACTTAAGTTTTCAGCAGCTTTGCGAGGGTGGTATACTATAAATAATTGCTGTAAAACATGCTATTTCAGCATGAAGTCATTTCAGAAGTCATATTGAAAAAGTTCATTGACCAAACAACAATAATAATATTATACAAACAGAAAACTCTGTTAAAATTAATTCTATAATATAATATAGTAGAGCTGGGCATTTGATTTTTACTTTTTTAAACTAAAATAATACGAGTGTTGTAGTTTTTGTCTTTATCGACTCCCCAGAACGACACCATTTGTTTGTTTAGCTAACTCTGAGACAAAGACAAACTAAAGGAAGCCTTTAATTTAACCATTAAACCAATTGTGGTTTAATTATGGCTTAATATTTTTAACTTCAATAATTGGGAAGAAATTACTAATATTATCATGAATATAGAAAAAAAAGTAATTTCCTTTCGGTTTAGGAAATCCCAATGTATTTTACTTACAAGAGTATAAAAATTGAAGAAAAGCCGTTTCTTGTATTTTTTTTTCTTTTGCTCTTTCTTGGCTGCTATTGCTGTATTTTTATGCTATTTAAAATAATTATAGATTTCCAAGAAAAGTGAGATATTGGCATTCTTTAAGAAAAGGAATAATACTCCTAAGAATAGTTTTTGTCAAAACTATCAAATTATTTTGACAATCTCTAAGTGGTGCCGAATTTGAATACTAGACAATCAAAGCTGCAGTTACCGTTAAATACAAATAAATAGATAATAAACTTTTTTTTTTGTTGTTTTTCTTTTAGTAAAGTAGTTCACAAAGAGTCGCCCCGCAGTAAACCAATGACAGAAAAAGACTATAAAATCGTTGAACAGCAACTTCGTGAAATGATAACCCAGAATAGAAATCTACAGGGTTTTAACTTGTTTCAAGGACACGGTTGGTCTACAGGGGCTTTAGGTAATGAATTTCACTCACGAGAATACGTTTTTCTTAAGCGTAATATTTAGGTCTTAAAATCCATTTTTATTTTAATGTATGATTGGTTTTTTTAATCGATAGACGAAAGTACCGATAGCCTGTACGTGCCAATGCCATCAGCCGACAATAACATGCACGACAGTACATTAAGCGGCTGCAGCAGTTCGATGGAATCTAGTACGACTTCCAGTATGATGAGTTTTATGACCGAGAATACATCACAAACTAAAAGAAAATGTCAGTTAACATTTTTCTAAATATAATTATAATTAACAATGTTTTTTTTTCTTTCCAGCAACAAACATTGAGTTAGATCCAACAGCGGAAATATCCCAGTTTCAATTGCGCGTGGCAACATTAGCGGTGATCCTCTTGCACGAAGATTTGTTAACTCACACAATGGGAACGGAAAAGATGTTGGTTTGGCAAATGCGTAACTTAGCACAAAAGTTTTTTGATAGCGTCAATTTCTCCATTTTTTCTGGAGTCATTTCGGATGGATTTGAATATGTGCATAAGGCGTTGGATAATGCTTGTAATATGAGTCACTTGAGGTAAGAAACTGTACAAAATATTTAAAGTTAAAATGACTTGTATTTAACAAGTAAGAAAAATACTAAGATCTATTAAAACCGTCTCAGATAACTATCAGAAAGAGTTATTCTAAGAAAATCGTAGGAGCTAATTCAGATTTCCTCCAAGGTTTCTTATCCACTTAACTTGAGACAGCCAGCTACAGACAGCAGAGTACGTTTTAGAGAGTTTTTTATAAAAATTGCTTGGTAAGAAATAATTTAAAAAAGATTTTTTGACGTTTTACTATTAACTTTATTCTCAAACGGGAATGCAATTTTTTTTTTACGGAATTTCATTGTATGAGTAAACTTATATGCTAACGCATTTTTTCAGGCTTAATATTTAGGAAGAGCATAATTTTTATCCTAATATTATAGTCATCACAAAACGTGGAATTTTAATGAAGAGTAGTGTATCTAGAACAGAAAAAAAATGTGTTTTTTTTTAAATTTTAATCCTAACAAATCTAATCTCTTTCTGCTTTCAGTTAAAGCACATTTCCATACCGCATCAGATTTTTGTGGACTTGATCCTCGCGTAACACGATTTTTATTTTTTTAAGCAAAAACCATGCATCGGTCAAAGAAAAATCAAAAGATCCAATTTGCTCAAAAATATTCAAGGATTTATACGATTTATCTTTTTAATCACTATTTGTGTAAAATCCTTTTTTTTATTGAATTCCCATTCATTTAAATAGGAATTACTTACCTGATATATAAATCAATCAAATCAAACAATTTTTTTAGCACTTTGTTTAGATTTGAAACTACTTTTGATTTTAATATTCAGGTTTGTTTCCAAAGTAAGCGAATGAAATAAAAATTTGAAAGGAAAACTGTAGGATTCAAATTCGTGATTAGTATTAAAGTATTAATACTTATACTATAATACTAAACTAATTTACTTTAACATTGCAAAACACTGTAATACTTCATATAGGGTTACCTCCATATTATCCTTTCATCCGACTTAAGCTCAATTGGCTTAGTTTGAGCTAAATTAAAAGAATATGTGGCAATCAAAAACCTAAACTTTAATTTCGATGAGGACATACAATATTGTGACGACTTTTTCAAAGAATTCTCTGAAAAATATAAGTCTCGGTGTGAGCGGGCTAGAAGGTTTAAAAAAATACATCTTAAGGAACTAACAATAGACACGGTTGTGGAAGATCTTATTTTTAATTTAGATAAAAAAGATAATGATAACGAAGCCTAAGAAGACAGTGAATTACCTAGATTAGAAGAACTAAATGAAGATGATCAAGTACAAAGCTTGAACATTCCAAACGACAACCTACCTAATTTATAAATTTCAGTGCATATTATGTATTCAATTTTATTTTTAAATACATTATTGTACAAATATTTTTAGTGTCCCACCGGGAACCAATGCAAATCACGATATAAGTGACCTATACAAAAAAAAGAAATACTATTTACATTTTTATTTACCAATAATGATAATTATAATAATCTTAGTCTTATGTTTTTTTTTAATGAAGAACATAAGCTCTTAATGCTCAACTCATTTACCCCGCATGGCCGCAACCTATTACATTTTTTATTCTACATTTATGTGTCGAATCAGGTTCAAAATAATTATAGTAAGAATTTCATTTGTATTCGCTTTTGTTCATTCTATGAATTATATGCAGCTTTCGTTTTTAATTCGGATACCTAAGTTGGGAATATTATACTTTTGTTATTTCTTATATTTCTTTTTATTCTTATTCCAGACTGTTAGCGTCTCCCGTTAAACTAGAAGGCAATGAAAGCACTAGCAATAGCACCTTCTCAATTAAAGGAGATCTCACCGTATCCAAATTAGAATTAACGGAATACCTTCATACCGGGGGAATAACAAACATCCCCATTTTGAACTTCCAGCTTCCCCAAAACGCAAAAAAACCTAGCGCAGCCAAACCCAACTTAGCTGTGAAATTCAAACATAAGAAGCGCATTGGAAAACGTGCGAACGTCGGAAAAAAAAGCGGACCAAAAACTGACATTTCGTGAGTACTTTTTATTTGTGTAAATGTAAGTTTTAAAAATAAATCTTTTTAGGATGCACCTGGAGAAATGTTCTCTGGAATTCGATATTTCCATAATAGACAGAATAGCTCCCCTTATTTATCATCCACCGATTTGTAAAACTGATCAGAAAGATCCAAATGCTTTAGTTACTAATGAAGGGCAGATTTCATCTGTCACTTCAGTGCAAGATCTAAAAATCTCTTGTCCTTCGTTTAACTTTAAGTTAAGGTAAGTGTTCACCGCTTGGATTTAGAATTCAAAGTAAATTACAAATGACTAGTTAAAAATGGAAACTAGAATTAAATAATAAATCTGTTTTTTTTTTAATAAAAAACTTATTTTAATGATTCTGATATTTTTAGAGGTTCTCAGTAGGGTTTAGGTTCGGTGATTGTAATGGCCTTCTAAAACCCTCATTTTTATAAACCACAATGAGCCATTTTTTTATTGATAAAAAATGGCTCTACAATTACTAGAATATTTTATTTTGCTTATAAATTTGTACTTATGTATTAATAATTTAATAATTTTTTCAGTTGTTAAGCCAAGTATAGGTTTTATAAACAGATTGATATTTTATAAAGCTTATTATATTTCTGAGATTTACTTCCTAATTTTATTTTCTTCACCAAAAAGAATGTTGCAGGATAGCAACAGGAGGAGGCATTTTTTTATCTTCATTCAATTTAACTTTGCAAATTGTAATCGTTGCTTTGTACTCTTTTAAAAAAAAAAATAAAATCTACTTATCCATAATTAAGTTAGGTTAAATCAGTTAATCTACTTATCCATATAATCCAGATTTTTTCGTCATGGTATCTAAATTCCTTATTATGGAAGCAAACCAATGAAAACTTTCCTTGGTAACCTTGCAAGTAATAAGATTATTTATCTTTTGACAAATGTGTTATTGAGTTATTTTTCAGAAACCTCATATCTCCGCCACTTTTTTTCTATTTATTTTTTAACTGGAAGCGATATCTTTCAAGCATATTTCCATTAAATGCAAAAGTTTCACTTAGGAGGTAAAATTTTGCTTCTTAAATTAACTGTTTTTAGGACTACTTAATTAATTTACTTTAACACTCTTGTTCAGAAGAATTGATGAGGACATTAATTGTCAATAAACTTTTTTAATCAAATTATGAGATAGTTTTACCACGAACCAAAACAATGCAATGAAGCATGGCGGAACAAATCTTAAACACTAACTAAACTATACAGGGTGTCGCGAAATTACATCCCAATATTTTACCAGCCGTATGTTTATTTAAAAATAAGACAAAAAGTCCATATACAGTATGGTTGGTTACAGGGTGTTTTATGAATCATGTTAAAGATAGTTTTTTGTTAATATATCCGGAACGCCTAGTTGTAATCTTTTGAAATTTTCAATATTTACTACTGGTGTTTAATTAAAAACTGATATTGCAACCATTTTTGCCAAAATGTATACATGGTCGTGTAAAATAAGTGGTCGATAAAGTTTAAATTGTTAAAACTTTTTTTCTAGCAACTCCGTAATAATTTTGGTATTAGAATTGAAAAGAACAAACATTTTTACATAAAAAAGGTGCTCTTGTCTAATTTCGATAGGAGCTTCCGTTTTCGAAAAAATCAATTATTAATAAATCATGAATTGGTATTTCAAAAAGTAACTACAAATCTATCATGTAAAATCATTTGTAATCTTGTAATCTCATCATCTTGTAAAATCATAGTTGGCTGTGTTTGTTGACAATTAGTTTATTTGTTAAATTTTGTTTAACGTTTTGTTGACATTTCACATTTTTTAAATTTGCTTTGGCAAAGTAAATTAGTTCTTTTTTGTGATTCATTTTTCAAAAATTATGGATGGATTTACAAATCAAGAGTTAGCTGACATGCATTTTGTTTATGGTTTGTATAACGGCAGTTCTTTAGCGGCTGTCCGTGAGTATCGCCGAAGATTTCCCCTAAGACATGTTCCAGATCGTCAAGTTTTTATAAACACTCACCGAAATTTATGCAATAACAGAAGTTTTCAAAGAGCTCGTGGACAAGGCAGACCACAAGAAGATTATAATTTAGAAAATGTTTTAAATGTTTTTGAAGAAAATCCGGGGGCAAGTATAAGAAATGTGTCAAGAGCCACACATATCCCTTGCTCTATAATAAGTAATTAAAAAAATTACTTATTGTCACGATAGTAATTTAATTTTTATTAGGTTGGAAGAATGCTAAGATCCCAAGGGTTACATCCGTTTCATTACCAGCGGGTCCAAGATTTAGAGCCAGACGATTTTCCGTTGAGGATCCAATTTTGTCAATGGGTAATTAATAATCCAAACTTAATTCCTTCCATTTTATCGACGGACGAAGCCACTTTCACACGAAATGGTTCATTTAACATGCATAATATGCATTTTTGGGCAGATCAAAATCCAAGAGCCATAAGGCGTAGTAATTTTCAAAGAAGGTTTTCGGTAAATTTTTGGGCGGGATTAATCGGGGACCAACTTATTGGCCCGATAGAATTACCCAATCGGCTAACTTCGGAGAATTATCTTCATATGCTGGAAAATAATCTTGTGGAGCTTCTGGAAGAAGTTCCTCTTATCTTATGCCAAAACATGATTTTTCAACAAGACGGAGCGCCTGCTCATTTTGGTCGCAATGTGCGTGAGTGGATGAATAACCATTTTCCTGAACGTTGAATTGGTCGAGGTGGTCCTATAAATTGGCCTCCTCGATCTCCAGATCTAACTTCGTTAGATTATTATTTATGGGGACATTTAAATGAGTTGGTATATGCCGTAGAGATAAATACCCATGAACAACTGATGCAAAGGATTAATTGGGCTGTTAATGAAATAAAGAGAAATCCATTTTTTGTTTTAAGGGCATAACGCGTAGGGCAAGATTGTGTCTTCAGCAAAATGGAAACCACTTTGAACATTTGTTGTAATTTGTGCTTTTTTGTTTGGTGTTTTTATGTTTTTTTTTACGTAATAAATTAATTGTTCCTTTTTTTTACCTATTCAATTACATTAAAAAAAAAAAACAATTGAACTCGAAAATCAATTTTTGATCTTAAATACAGTATTTGTGATAGTCTTAGGTCATGTTTATTCCCAACGGATTTTTAAGATGCTTTTTAATTTTATTAACTGTTACCAAAATAACTTACGCGTTCTCTTTGCAAAACATTTACATCTAATTTTTTCGAAAACGGAAGCTCCTATCGAAATTAGACAAGAGCACCTTTTTTATATAAAAATGTTTGTTCTTTTCAATTCTAATACCAAAATTATCACGGAGTTGCTAGAAAAAAAGTTTTAACAATTTAAACTTTACCGACCACTTATTTTACACGACCCTGTATACATTTTGGCAAAAATGGTTGCAATATCAGTTTTTAATAAAACCAATAGTAAATGTTGAAAATTTCAAAAGATTACAACTAGGCGTTCCGGATATATTAACAAAAAACCATCTTTAACATGATTCATAAAACACCCTGTAATTTAAAAACGATGCACTTTTGAACCATACTGTATATGGACTTTTTGTCTTATTTTTAGACAAAGATGCGGCTGGTAAACTATTGCGATGTAATTTCGGGACACCCTGTATAATTGACTATAAGGGATTGGACCTTTATCCCTGTTAAGAATGTTTTTTTTTTTGATTTTAGAATATTGCTAAACCTTCGTATGCATCTAATTTTCTATTGTTATTAACTGGTTTAAGTTATCTATCCCTACAAAGCGACCAGTATTTAAAACATGTTCAGCCCCACTTGACTTTTCAACTCTTCCATATTTCACATGAGCTACATGTTTTTTAAATCTGACATTAATTTACATATCCTATGAACAACTGGAAGGTACAGCCATTGCCTCTCTCCCTTCCTAGCAGAGCTATTCATGAACCGTTTTGAGTTAAATGCAAAAAATACATTCCAATATTTTCCACCAGTTTGGTTAAGATTTGTTGATGGTGTGTTTGCGTGTTCGACAAAAGCAAATGCAATATTGATAATCTTGTAGAACAACTCAATAACTGTTTTCCATCTATTAAATTTACCTTCGAACAAGAAACAAATAACCAACTTTCATTCTTAGATACTTGTCATAAAAAAATAATAATAAGTTAGAATTTGATATTTATAGAAAAGAAACAAACACTTTTAGATACATAAGTAGTGACTCTAGTCATTGTTTTCAACATAAAATGGCTAGCATGCATTTCTTGGTACATCGTTTGGCCTCATTTCCTCTTAGTAATAACAGATTTAATAAAGAAAAAGCAACAATTTAAACAATTGCTAGGGTCAATGGTTATGACAATAAGATTATTGATAAGCTGATTGGAAGGCAGATTAGGTTTAAAGTTAATCTTAAAAACTCTACCACATTCCAAAAAAATTAAAATAAGCAAACTTTCATTGCAATACCTATGATCCTATCTTGACGAGAGGCTTTGACTTCAAAGAATTAGGTCTAAGAATGGTCGATCAAAGTTCGGCCAAGTTACGAAGTTTTTTAGGAAATCCAACAGATAAAATAAAGACCAATGAAAGGTCTGGGATCTATGAGATTAATTGCAACGATTGTGATAAAAAGTACAATAGGACAAACCAGAAGATCAATTTATGTTAGAGTTATAGAACATGTAGCTCATGTGAAATATGGAAGAGTTGAAAGATCAAGTGTGGCTGAACATGTTTTAAATACTGGTCACTTTGTAGGAATAGATAACTTAAAATTACTTAAAACAGTTAATATAACAACAGAAATTAGATGCATACGAAAGTTTAGCAATATTCAAAAATTAAAAAAACATTCTTAGCAGGGATAAAGATTCAATCTCTTATAGTCAATTATATAGTTTAGTTAGTGTTTAAGATTTATTCGGCCATGCGTCACTGCATTTTCTGCTCTATTAGCTACATCATTAGTATATAAGGCCATTTGTAAGTAGTTTTCGTTTAGTTTTAATCTTCTCCCGAAAATACTAACATCGTTAGTGTAACACGTGTCGAGAGTAAAAATAAAGAGTTTTAGTTCGTGGTAAAACTGTCTCGTAATTTGAGTGTCACACCAAAGGTTCCAATCATAGAACTAACTTATTTAATGTTTAAGTTTTATTTCAAAATCTGTGGCTTTTCGAATAACTTTTGATTCTTGAAAAAAAAAACGGAGCGCGATAGTGTAAGTAAATAAATTCTCACTTTTATAACTGCAATTTCAATTTTCAGATTTTTATTCAAGCCGTGTTTAAAATAAATATAAAATGTAAGTTTAGATGAATTTGAGATGTTAGTCTTTTAAAAACAATTAAGAAATAGGCATTAAACTTTTATATAGAGTTTCTGTGATACCTACCACTTATAATTACAATTGCTGATCATACAAAATAATATAATGATTAACGATTGCGCGCCATATAAAGTCACAAACGACTGAAATATCAGATTCCATGCCTTCTAAGCATTTATCTGTATCATCGCGCTCCATAGAATATACGCTAAATAAAATTCAATAATTTCAAAAGTAAATTTGTAATGTCTAAATATTTGACATAATTTATAATCATATTTAATCTGCAAAATATTTATTGCAGATTTCCAATTCCGGACTTTAGAGCCGCAACAGATATGAGTAAAGTTCCGTGGTGGGACAGAAATGTGCGGCCGGACTATCTCTCGCTCAATCTGCAAAACGCAACATTTCATACGATGTTTCAAACCGGCCAGACTTGTAGCGAGTATGAGGTGGATTGTAAATTATTAGACATTTATTATTTTGAGAGTGAAAACACTACTGGTATACACGTGGCACGGTCTGGCAAGGAGGAAAAATACACTGTGTCTGGTCCGAGTAGCAAATCTCATGCCAGGTAAAAGGTTTTTAATTTTTTTTTAATGCAAATCTGTTTTCATATTTTAACAATTTTTATTTTGATGAAATTTGACAATGTTATTAATGGTGTAAAGAGGCTATTTTAGGTCATACTAGATTCAAATTATTAATATGGTTTATTTATATTTCATTAATTTATTTTAATTTGGGGGTAATTGTATGAAGTCCTTGCCATAACTGGGATATATGTTTCATTTCAATTTTACTTAATATTGCATTTTACTTTGTGATATATTTTTTGATACCCTCAAAAATATATTAATTGCATGATTCACAAACAATATTAGATTAATTTTTAGTATAAATATATAAATATATTATATTAACATCATGAAAAAAGTAAAAACAATGAATTTGATCGTAATTGATTTGTCGTTTTCGAAAAAAATCACTTTACTACTGGGCCAATATAATAAAACCCCAAATTATCAAAAACTGAAGCATATTTTATAGTTTATTCCAGAAATTCGTATAACTAATAATATTAAAAGCCTTTTAGACAAATAAATTAAGAAGAGCGCACTTTACCAATTTGTTATGAAAATTAGCCATTTTTTAGTATAAATAATATTTAAATAAAATGTAATTATTGGTTTTAACGGCAAATCGATTACAAAGTAATATCATACAACATAATAATAAAGTAGTTCAAGAACTACTAAAGAAAGATATAACATAAAAACATAATAAAGATTAACATTCACTACAAAATCACGATTCGAATTATATGCTAACCAACAAAATTTGATTAAAGTCTCAAAACATGTGTCTAGTTCTAGTTAAACCTTTAAAAGTAATAAAACATATCTTAATTAAAACATGTAAAAAATAAACCATTTCAATACGCACACTATCATTAAAATATTTTTCAAATTGTACATCAACACAAAAATTAAAAAATAAACGACACTATCGTTGGATCTGAACTAACGATTATTTGGTGATCGTTAAGTTCTTTTGATTTATTGTTTACATTTTGCAATTTAGACAATCAAATTTTGAATATC
This sequence comes from Anthonomus grandis grandis, assembly GCF_022605725.1. Classification (NCBI taxonomy): domain Eukaryota; kingdom Metazoa; phylum Arthropoda; class Insecta; order Coleoptera; family Curculionidae; genus Anthonomus; species Anthonomus grandis. The sequence goes on from NC_065549.1 coordinate 18,087,981, forward strand.
ATGCATGAATCCTTTAAATTTCACTGAAACTGAATCAGGGCCATTTTAAGAAATTAGAAAACGATAAATTCGTCCATATTTCTTCACGATACAAATTTTTAGAAAAAAAGCGAATCAAACACTAATCAATTTGAAGATCTTTTTTCGATTTTTTAAGGTGACGGAAGAAAAATCACAGTAATACAAGTGACAAAATTGTCAAAAGGTATAAAAAGTTTCAAATGCTTATTCTAACATAGTAAATATAAGTATATTGTAAAACTAAACCTATAGCACCTTAATAAACATGAAAAAAAGTTGATACTATTGATTTGTAGGATTTACATCTTTTCTTCAAAAAAAAAATACTAATGAAAAGTTTTAGATTTTTTTTTAGAAACATAAATTTTTTTCTTAGCAAATTTTTTTTTTTCAAATTTAGTTTTAAGTCATTAAATTTTGTTATTCAGAGATTTGTTTGATGATCCTAGGATTGGACGATAAATGAAAGCAATTTTTTAATTCGTCAACGTTTCGGTAATTATATTACTATTTTCAGGAGTTCTACATGAGAGAAAAAGAACTAAGAAAAAATTTTCTTAAGACAGTATTAAAATAATTATTAAATACACATAGTTAAATGTAGTCAACACGAAAATAACTTTTTTTTAAAAATTATTTATTAAAGAGCGGAAATTACAACTTAAAATCTAGCTTAACTTGAACAGTAACTTAATAGTAATGTAATATTGTTTTTAATGGCAAGGCAATATATATATTTATAGCGTTGGTTTGCTTAGTAATCAAATAAGTAAATCAATAGGTAATTGGTTAGCTGAATAGGCAGATTGGTAGCGTGTAACTCCTCCCTTCGTAGAGGCGAGCCTGGGGATGCAGGGGAACTTAGATGATGATTTGAGGCTGACTGGTTGTGGCTTCGGGTGAACGAGAGCGGTTGGCATCTGCTAGAAGTTTGGGTAGCATCTTAAAGTATTTCGCGTAGACTTGGTACCCAATGAAGCTGAGAATGATAATATATATTAACAGGGTTCAAATGCTGATGGGCTGTATATGAAAAGGTCCGTCAAAGAGTAGGGCTTCCTTCAGTTGTTCCTTTTCTTGGGTAATGATACTGGGTATATTTTCAATGTCCTCAAGGTTTAGTTTATCCGTTTTAAAGGGCGGGATTTCTTTATAATTAGGATTCAGGTTGGCTTCAAAGATGAGTTTAGGCAGCTGAATGTTCTGGAATTTTGTTTGTTCTTTCAGGTGGTAGTTCCAAGGCAATATATATATTTACAGTGTTGGTTTGCTTAGTAATCAAATAAGTAAATCAATAGGTAATTGGTTAGCTGAATAGGCAGATTGGTAGCGTGTAAATACTCATATAAGTACAACGAGGTTAAAAACGTAAATGATGAGTAACAAAGTAATTATTAACTTACATTATAATTAGATCTCTTAGTGTTATCACAAACCTATTGATTAAAACCTACAAACAAAAGGTAAAAACAGAACAGTACACTAATTAAAACCACGTCTACACACCAAAATGTTAATTATAAAAATCGATAAAATACAACTGATAAATTTATCTCGGACTTCAAAATAAACCTGAACAAAATTTAGTGTTTCTATCATAGGTAGTGGAAGAAATATTCGTTTCGCTTTGTTGGAATTCGAAAAAAAAGGTAATAAAATATCCTTCATTAAGATAATCAATGTCAGATCTTTTGTTATCTGAAGTTTTCGTCTTATTTATCGCCACTATTTCTTTAAGAAGCCTTTTTTCTTAAATTACCCTCCTCAATTTGGTAATGTAGACATTATTTCTTTTAGGTCTTTATTTTCTTTTATTAAGCATGAGGCTTCTTTAAATTTCGAATGTTAACGAATGACGAAGACGATAATTTTTATTTTATTTTTCATTTAAATATTGATTTCTATTTAGTAAAATTGATATCTACCCTAACAACAATATATGAATAATACTTTTTACTCATATGCACAAATACATAAATCCAAACTTTACCCTAAGATTATTATACAAACTAAATGATAAACGCTTAAGATATAGATAAAATATAAAATAAAAGGACAAGAACACTATTAAGCGACAGTAGCAACACTTTTAATAAATATCACAGTCAGAAGTCAAGTAAAACCATTCTGAAAGTATGCCTCCATAATATAAAATGTGCAGGATAGTAATACTTTTTTCACTCCTTGGCTAAATTTACAGTAAGAATCAAGACTTTTCATACTTCTTCCTCATATACCAAAAGCAATTCCTTGTTAACTCGGATGTCGGGAGAAGTAAAGGAACATTGCCCAAATTTGTATACCTGATGTTGTGACTGTGTTGATGTTAAGTGGACAATAAAAAATATTATAGTAAAGTTGAGAATCAATTAAAGCAAAGTAAGATTTAGCTGCTACTACTTTGCCTATTTATCAGATCACTACCTAATCAGATATTGTTGGTGAATGAAGAAAATATTAATCGTAAAAAAGATAGATATTTTTAGTAAGATCTAGAAATGTTAAATCTTTATATAAAATTATATAAATTTAAAGTTATTATTTATTTGAACAAAAAAAACGAAATCTCAATAGTTTAACCCCAAAAAACAATTTTGTATATGAGTATGACATTAGAACAACGTTTGATCCTTATTGAATTGGTTTTAGACTATCCATCAAATTTTTCCCAAAGAAACTCGATGACGAAGATGATCACGATGAAATCCCAGATCCAATGACGCATTCGTTCTATGGCGTCTTTGAGAACCAAGGCAACCCAGACCCGGGTCCTTTTGGTGGTAAAAGAGTGGTCCATGAAAGTGACACTCCTCACAACCGGGAAAGCAATGGTACCAAATTCACCATTTAATATTAATTCCACATTACATATTCCCGTTTAGATGTTTCAGAAGCCGCAGAACAAGTTATTCCCGGTGATAAGTCGGAGCTGAACAACTTTATAGAAACGACAACCTCGAACACAGAAATTCTCGTTGAAGTGGCTTTACCAACGGTTTCAATTCAATTAGGCTCGAAGCATATTTACGAGCTGATTTATAATAGGATTAATAACGATCTGCTGCTCTGGGAATCCCAAGCCCCCAAACCCTGTACTAATAAAACTCCGTTAATGCAGTTTAGTAATTTGGCATTAGACGATAAGTTCATTGTTGCGAATGCTGGATATCAGTATGGTAAGAACTAGGAATTAGGCTTTTCAAATATTTTATATTAAGTGTCATACCGTTTTTTTTAAGAGTCCGATAGCAGCTCTAGTGAAGACGAGGAACCACTAAACGTTTTTTACTCAGCTTATGATATTAAACATAGCTCTAAATATATGCCTATGCCTCAGAGACGGACTAGCCAAAGCGAGTTTGTAATGTCTTTAAATATTTTAGAGGGTATTTTAGATTTAAATCCGCCGGCTAGAGATAGCACAGATAATGTTATACCAGGTATTCATAATGGTATTGCTTAGTTAACGTTATTTATCATTGCAATCTTTTTAATTTTTAGGACAAGAAGGTGAATTGTTGTTAAAAGTTAGTAACGCAAATGTGTTTATTGTAAGTGGCTATAAGGGTGATACCGATTTGGGATATGTATGTGTACAAGTCAATAACGCTCAATTATTTCACTGTGGTAAGTTTTTATATTTATTATTTTAATGTTATCGTAATAACAATAAGCTTATTAAGAACATTGAAGAGATTTGTAAGGAATAAAATAAATAGATATGTAATATCTTTATTAAAAATTATGATATTATTACATTAATAATTCTTAAAGGGCGATCTCGAGCTTGTTAAGTTTCACTAAACCGCTACTCTTAAATTAATCTTAAACGCATATTTAATAAATGTCTGTAATAAAAAAAATATTAAAATCAGAGTTTTTAAGCCCATAAATAAATTGACAATAGTTATTTTGCATCCTTTGAAGCCTCAACCAGAGCAAGGCACGGATAAAAAAAAAGAGATAAACTAAATGAATTTTTTACGCACTTTGAAGTTCAGAATATGTTTGTTTGCATATAAAACTTTTAATCTTACATATCTCCTTTTACTCAGTGTTGAAATATGATCCTGAAACCTATGCCTTGTGTTGTGTCACATACAATTCCCCAATTTTCGCAACATGAATTAGAAAGAAAACCCTTAAGAAACTCCTAAGTCGGCGCTTGATCTAAGCAAGACCTTGGTTGTGACAAATGTTGAGAAGTTACTGTAAATTTCAGTTTCTATATCATTATAATATTTAGCATCAAATGTGTAACGCTCATCGGCATAGGACTGTATTTGATTGTATAGAGTATCTAGTTGTTTTATTAATGTCAAAAGTGTAATTTGGAAGATTAGGAGGGCCCACAATGGACCTCTGTGAGACTCTAGATTTTACAGTGCCCAATGTCGATTTTCCCAGTTGTGTACGCACAACCTGCTGCCTACTACATAAATACGAAATAAAAAAGCAAACCACTCTCAAACAATCCAAAGACTTTAATTTAGCATACATAAGATTGTGATCAACACTATCGAATGCTCTTGAATATTTAAGTAAGACTAGTATAGTAGCCAGCTTCTAATCCATCGCTGAAATTATTGAGTAATTTCTTAAAGTGCTTGTGGTAAAACCGGGATGAAAACCTGACTGAGCGGAAGGCGGCAAACCGAAACTATCAACAAAAGAGAACATATGCCTATACTGCCTTTTTCTCAAGAAGCATACTTAAAACAGGCAAGAGACTTACAAGTCCTAAATTGGTAATTCGAGATAGTGAATTTACTTTAGGTAAAGGAACGAGAATAACAGTCTTCCAAGCTAGGGAAAACATCCCTTCTTAAGGCATAAATTAATTATATGAGTAAAATGATCCAATAGAATAGGGATGCTAACTTTTACGATAAAAAGTATCATACCTGGCTCATTTGACCTTAATTCGCCAACGCATTTGCGTATCTCTGCCTGAGTAGGTAACGAAAAGTCAAAAGCTGTCGAATCGCGTCTGTTTGCTCCAAAAAAATCTAAGAGCCGGATCATTTTACCTTTCAATTTCATTACTAGAGTAAATAACATGGACTCGTTGGTATCACTTTTGCCAGTTCCAGGAGAAGCACTTGATGTTCAGGAAAATAGCACTGTTAAAGTAGATTGTTTTTTACAATTTTTGCAAGACCAACACTTATTTTGTTCACTCATTAGTCTTACCCTAAGAGTTAAAAAAAGTAAATAAAATTTGGGGACGAAATAGTTCAAGGTGATATTGCTGACAAGTATTTTTTAAATCCAAATTCAAAATGGTTTTGTCACAATCCATGTTAAGATAAACTGATTCATAGACTAGGAATGCTTTAAAAAGAAGATGCACTAATCCCAAAATCGGTAGGTCAGTATGTAGGACAGCAGCAATCGGACAGAAGGAGAAGGCGAAACCAGAATACAAATCTGATACAAATCCAGCCATAATAAATTCAAATAATTTTACTACGTTACTGATAAAACGGTGATTATCCACACAGGCTGCAGATAGGCAGTTCTTGCGCTGTCAACACCACGCCTCACGTCGGAACTAGTGCGGCAGTGCCATCATACCCTGGTGAAAGCGTCTGCCAAAAACAGAGTGGAGGTCGGCTAAATCAAAGAGCACAACCACAGCAAGGGAAATCAGGCCGCCGGCTCTCTTTCCAAGAAGACCGCCGCTCTTCAACCAGTAGGGCCGGAGAACTTCATGGATCTGAGCTGATCATGGCGAATATCAAAGAACTAATAAAATCTCAATCACAAGCTTTTCAAAAAGCGGTGGGATGATACTCAAGTCTTGTCAGCTACCCCGACAAACTGTAGGCAATCCGCAAATGACCTGGATCAATCAGACTGGATAAGGAGCTGAGGGAGAAGTCCCCTAGTCGTTCAACAGAGGAGCACAATGGGCCTATTAAGGCCTAAGTGCAGTGCTTGCAACCACCATCTGAAATTACAGATACAGAATTTTACTCTTCTAACTTCACAAGAATGGAAATAAATTATTTAGGATCTTAAAAATATATATAAATGAAATTATAAATGACAAAGTCCGGTAATAAGTCATGATAAAAGCATGCTCTGCATTAAAACCTGTTTCTAGTATGTAGTTGTAGAGATATATTAAGTTCTCAAATAAAAAGGAAATTTTGTGACAATTTAATTCTGTCCAGATTTTACTACTGAGGAATCGCGTATCCAACTAAAAACACACTCTGTATGTTGGTTAATAGTCTTAAAAAAATTACCATATATGCCACAAAATAATTTAGGCTTTTTTGTAGGCGGCTTTTTGTGAGCTAACAGAAGGAGTCATTTTAGTATTGTTTTTTCTTTTTACTATACCTATTACCTCTACTATATCTCTTACTAAAAAATGCATTTGTATCCAAAATAAATAAACATTTTTACTTCATCAAAGAATCAGCAAATCGTGCCTTAACTGAAAATTTAAAACCACTTTCAATGTGCTTAAGTAGAACTATCGTTCCTCACTATTTAATAAGCAGGTTGATAAGATAGCTGATCTTAGTATTTGGTTGCTGCTGGGTGCCTTAAGGGTGGAAAAAATTTTTATCTGTTTTTTTTTTAATCATATGCATAATTTATTAAACGGAATATCGCATCGTCATCACATCGTTAAGTAAGAATACTGAGTTGTTGTCCCTTTTAAAATTTTTTAAAAATTGTTTATCTAGATATTATTTATGTCTTTCGGTTTTCCTTTATTTTTGTTTGAATTTTAGTATTATTTGTGACTGTTTTTAAATTTTTTAATGTTATGAGCAATATTATTACACTTTATAAAATTTTTATCGAGTACGGAATATTTTCCAAATAATCTGCAATTATTGAATGGACAATAATCCAATTCCTAAACTTACCAATAGTATAAATACCTCTGACGTTTATTCTATCAATTATCTGCCTCTTAATAGAAAGTTTTGGATATCGTAGTATGTAAACAAAATGTTGACTTTTTTCAATTAAAAAATGTAATAATCAACCTGGGTTTAGAGAGACATATTTATATGAATTAAATACCGACAATTTCTTTGAAATAATGAATTAGTTTCTTTGTGGGATTTTTTGAGCGTTTCTATAAAAAAAAGCATAAAAATTATAAAATAAAAAAGTAGAAATAAATTTCCATTTTTATAATTAAATGTATACAGGCTGAAAATAAAAGTAGAGAGCTTATAATATTAAGGTATTTTCTATAGTACTTGAAGAAACAAGAAAATTTATTTATTCAAAAATATAACTGTTATTGTTACCTACTTATTTCTAAATTTTTATTAGTTTATTAGAATTCTACAGATTATTAAAATTAAATTACAAAAGAAAAAAAAACAATAGGAGAAAATTTATTTAAAAAAGTTAAATTATAAAGTGAGAATTTTTTTAGCTTCTATTTTTTATATTAGGAATAATTAAAAAAGGAAACATTAGGTACTTATATATATGTGTTTGTTCTTTTTATCATTATACAACATTACATAGTTGTTGGCATTGATTGATATTTTAAGTGTCTTTAAACGTTGGTCAAATTGACCAATCATAGCTGAAATAAAATATTTGCACATATTTTGTTACAACTTGCGTAAGGATCAATTATGGCCATTACAGACATTTTTGCAAGAAAACTTTCGAAAACAGCTAGAAGTATTTCAGGTTTTCTTGAATGCATGCATACTCGAAGTTGAGTTGATCTGTAATTTATAATTTATTGCCTACTAGGCTTTTATATATTTTTAACTGTAACAATTTTTTAGATATTCAACCTACTAAACCATCCAACTCGCCATTAAAAGATATAGGTGCCATAATTGGAAAAGACCTGTTTCCTACCATATACCAATCCGAACAAAAAAGCATTTTAAACTCGGGCAATCGGAGTGGGTTCAGGGAAATGTTTACTGTTGCCTTGAAGATACAGGCCAATCATGAAACGCACCATGTAAAGGTAGGACACATTTTATTTTTTTTAGTAGCGTTTACTTAAAAAAAAAAAAAGTACAAAATAACAATTTTGAATAGAATGATTATACCATCGACTAAATTTAAAATGAAAGAAAAGAAAAAAAAATCGAAAACCGTCTGCCCCACAAAGAATGGATTCTCGGTTGTATCTCTGGAAGTATTATGAGTGCGAAATGAGGTTTAATAAAACAAAAAGACTGATAATATATTGTGCGAACCTTCTTTGTATAAATTTTTTTCCTTTAAGTTTAATAAAATTATAGTGTTTAAATGATGTATTTAAGCATATGTATATGTATATTGATCTGATGCTGCTCTGGTGGGCAAAAGACTATTAATTGTGGACTTATAACTTTCAATTACACACTTATAAGACGATTTTTTTTAAAATATTATCGTTTTGTACTTAAATTTATAACTAACAGAATTTTTAAATTTAAATATATTTCGGTTTTTTATCAGGTTGTGACCGTATCCTTAGGCCTTAATAAAGCAACATTGAGACACAAAATGGGCCAACAACCGAACACCTGGATTTCACATATCATAGATTTTTTCAACGTACAAGACTACCCGATAGCGGGCTACGTAGCCAAAGACGTACTGACCGAATTGCACGTCCATTTATGGGATTGTGCCGTAGACTACAGGTTATATAACTAAACTAAACTAGATTTGACCGAATAATAATGAAATAAATTGTACATTTTTAGGCCCCTACACGTACCAATAAGATCGGTCATTACAATAGGAGCTTTTAGTTTATCCTCGCATTTGACGGCTGCCGCGAATACCTCGACTCTAACGTTGATGTTTGAGGATTGCGGTTTATTTTTGAGCGATAAGGCACCTCCGAAAAATGGAGTTGCTTCTACTGTTAAAGTGGATCTACAGAGGGATTATATTAATGTTTTGGAATTGGGGCTTTTTGAAATTAGTATTAGAACCACCGATAAGGTAAGTTTATAAGCGCTTTAAATTTATTTTAAGTAATTTATTCCAAGTAGTGGCCGATAAAATAGCAATTGTTGAAAACAATAAATAAAACACAAAATTTTCTTTTTTATTTATCACAAGTAAGTAATATAATAAACTAATATTAACTCTTAACATTTATTTTACAGCATATAACAAGTGTTTTTTTACACCACTTGTTTTCTTAGAATATTTAAATTTATTTTTATTGATCCTTTGTCAGTGGCCGAAAATAGTTATTTATGTAACAAATGTGTAAAATTATCCTTTTTTGATGAATGGGAAACTTGTCGCATGAGCCATAGGCGAGTTCGACAATTCCCATGAATACAAAATTTTTGCTACTACCGAAGAAAAGATAAAAAAAATCAAAAATATCAAATTACTTTACGCATTTAAACGACTTTACGGTAAAAAAATGTCAAAACATTTATTGACAAATTATAAATTAAATGTCAAATAAACGTCAAATTACTTTTTTAGGCGCTAGTACGTAAAAATGAAACTTTACACACCCTGGGAAGTGTGTTAAGTGAGCACTTTACGCACGGTAGTAGAAAAAAAGTTTAATTAAATATATGTATAATAGTAGATTAATTTAAAACATATTAGAATAGTCTGACTAACATCTTCCTGTCTGGGAGTCAATAAGACGTAGATAAGTTTTCACAGAGATCCAATTATTTATTAAAATCTAAGCTATCTGAATTTTTTGCCACGAATTTCTTTTGTTTGCCATTTTTTTGTCAGTAAGACGTCGTTTTTAGTTCTTTCAAAAGTTTTCAATGGGTTTTACATTACTTTTTCTCTTGATCCATTGTTGATAGACCCAGTGCAAGTATATTATCTCAAATATACATCCAAATTTAAAAAAATCTATTTTTTCCCGAAGGCACTGTGACATACAAAATCTACTGTTTTTTTTTATACTGTTATAATAGGGTGTCAAATTGTTTGAAAAACCAAATTTTCCAGTTATTGAAAATCTTTGATATTTTCTGTTTTGGCAATTTCTAATTAATGCTTTATGTTTTGTTTATTTAAAACCAAAACTTTTCTAGCAACTTGCCCCTGTATCTGTCATGTCAACTCCATATGTTGTAGATGATATAGTTATGAGTAGTATACGATAAAGTATTTATTTAGTATACTATAAAATATATTAGTATATTTTACTAGTCATGCATAAAGAGATTTATTGAGTTCATTACTATGTTAAAATTATGTCCAATGAGGTTCTGTATTTAAAGGGTACCTATACTTACAAAAAAATATATTCCACACTTTTTTAAAAATGTGCCGGTTCTTTTTGCTTTAAACAACTGAAAATGTAATATCAGAACATTAGTGTCTTTAGGCAAATAAAAACTTCTGAAATCAATAGTAAAAACCGGAATGGGCTTGTTTACTAAAATCTATACTTTTTCAGCAAAGCGGCATAAACCCTCACATAGACCTACGAACATCAATTAACATGCTACACATAAGAACTTGTTCAGACAGCGGTCGTGCCCTTTTCCAGCTACTCACTTACTACATAAGTAATGGCGATCTTAATTTAAAAAAAAATTCTGAGGAAGAACCCGACTTAAAATCTAGAGTAACTGAACCTGAACCAATTACGTTAAACCCTAGTGAGAATTCTTTAAGTAAAAGCAAAGAGGAGCAAATTTCTGAGTTGCTCGCGGATGCTATGAAGGAGAGTCCTAAGCAAAATTGTAGGAAAAAGATACTCTGGTGGTCAGTATATTGTTTACGGCTATTTTTTACTTTTCAGCCAATGTAGCTTCAATGCAACCAGGCGCTAAACTATTCTATTTCCCTGATGAGAAAGAGGCGGTAGAAGAACTACCGCCCCACAATACGCATGTAATGGCTGACTTGGGAGAATGTCTACCCAAACACTTTTCCAAATCTCCAAGCAGTCCCAATACAGATGAGGAGTTTTGTGTTGTTGGTGAAGAAGCTTTGCGTCTAAACGAGGGTGTGCCTGTGGTAACTTGGCATAACGATACTATTGAGTTTGTGGAAGATCATTTTAGCAGCCCTGAAAGGGGAAGAAGAGGTAAGACGTATTTTTGAGTTATTACCAAGTAAAATAAATTGGATATATTAAAATAGTCTTTTTTAATAATTAGGAAAAGTATATTATTCAAAATTAAAACTTGCAGAAATACAAAAGTCTAAATGTATTTTTTCGAAAATAATTCGTTTTAAGAAAATCTTTTAATTAACCCATTGATTTTTAATTTAAAACACTAAAAAATCTTTTGAGAATCGAAGTGTTATAGTTTTTATGTAACTCGGGCAACGTCTTGACTATTCTAAATGCATGCCCTTTTTGGGATTTCTACATCTTTTAGAGTAAAATTTATTACAGAAAATCTCTTATGATTGCTAAAATATTAATTATTTAATAGAAAAAAAAACAAAAACCCCTTCAGAAGCTGATTTAGGCGTAAATTAGAAATAAAAATATAAAAACTTGGTAAAATTACATAATTAGAACAGGTTGAGTTTAAGAATCCAGGATGCTTTAATTTGGATTTTATATTGAAACTTTTTTATATTTAGTCCCTACCAAATAAATTCCGATACTATTAAGGTTAACATTATTATTAGTTAAACTAACCATTAAAGGCAATTTTTGAAAATTTATATTATTGTTTTCAATAGAAAATATTGAAACTAATTCGAGTAAGTGAAACATTAGAGCGTTACCGGATTTTACATATTTTCATAGAACGAAGTTCGCACTAGTTTTGTATTGATTGATTGAAAGTTCAGAATTTAAAGCATAACCACAAAACTTACTTGTTACAACAAATCAGAGAACAAAATGCAAATAAACAAATCAAACTACATGGTAGGGATTATTGTCGATTTCTCGGCCTCTTCATTGATGAGAGTTTAAGGTTTCACAACCACGTTTTGGGCCTCGCTGCTAAACTTTCTTGTGGTTGTTTTGCAGTCAGGGTTGCCAGGCATGAGTTGGGGGGGTTGTTTGCTCGTTTAGTTTATTTCGCCTTAATAGACTCTCATATCCGTTATGGGTTGCCATTTTGGGGTTTGTGCTCCAAGGGACTCCTTAACATAATTTTTACTATTCAGAAAAAAGCATTAAGGTATCTGTGTGGTGTTGGTCTGAGAGTCTCTTGTAAACCTCTTTTTGCTGAAAGAATTTTAACAGTTTTCTCACTCTTTATATTGGAAACTGCAACACTCATACATAAGTCACTAAGTCCACCATCCTGCACCAGTCATAATACTCGTCAAGTGGGCAACTTATCTCTTCCAATCCCCACCTCCTCACTTACGAGAAACTCTCTTATATTTATTAGTCGTAAATATTTAATCATGTTCCTTTTTCGATTAGGACCGTTACAGACCTTAAAAAGTTTAGGAGAGAACTAAAGAAATTAATCTTACCAAAAGCTTACTACAGCATTGAAGAGTATTTTAACAACTCATTTTAATATTTAAAATTAATTATACATATATCTGTTGATCAGATTTATTTTATTATTATTTTTTTTTATTATTCTTGTTTTATGTTGGTTCTCGCCTTTTCTTTTCTTCTTTTTTGGTTTTTTCTTTGATTATATAAAATATGCTTCTATGTACAATCAAAATCGATTCTGTATTCTGTTTTTGACCTGTATCCTGTATAACCAAATAAATACTTGTATTATAAATTCTAGGATTAGGAAGCTTTTAGCACAAGTTTGTAAACTTAGCAGATAAAGTATATTTTGACTTTGACTTTGAAACTCAATAGTACCAAGCACCTTATCATTTGTTACCAACAGAATCTAAGGGAGGGATAGTTTAATTTAAATAGTCAATTTAACGCACCGAAAATTTAGATGACAACTAAATTGCGTGAACCATATAAATAAGAATACAGTCTAAAAAAAAATTAAACTCTTAGTCAATTTTCATGATTTCTTGTTGCATTACTCCTTTGTGAATACTAATTGGAAAATTATGAGAATGGATAAGTGCCAATATAATGTAATATAAATTAAATAGTTTTTTTTCTTAAATAGTAAATCAGTAAGTTTTTTAAAAATATTAATTTAAGTAGCCATTTTTAGGTATTTAGTCGCTTAATATGGAAATCTTTCCCTTTTTGTTTATTGTTTATCATGCGTTATTCCTTTAGAAAATTGATATCAGTGAATAATGGATTACTTCTACTATATTACTATGTTTAATATACAGTATACATTATAATAACTTCGTTGAATATATATATGAAATATTGATTGTAATAAAATTAATTCTTGGTTAAAAAAATTTAAAATTACAAAAAGCTAAATATTTAATCTTAACTTTTTATAACATTTTTATACTATCAATGTCGAAAGAGGAGTCCATACTATAAATGCGTACGCCAGCTGATATCTTCCTAGAGAGAATCATTAATGAAATAAGTAATAATCAATAATATCATAATCCACGAGTAGATTTCAAAATAAAGAATTTTTTTTAAATTATTTTGGATGTGATTAAACTACAATAATTTGGAAAGTTAACTTATTATCGAACATCCAGATCTTTTACTATGTTCATGTCTAATGATTCACCATTTATATAATTTAAAAAATGCTTAATTTTCTTAAAAGCACTTCACCAGTATGTTTCCTCAAATTTATAAAAACTTACAGATCCTTTGGCTCCGCCAAAAGACTTCCCCACTCCTACTTCTCGCTACACGCTCTGCGACATGTCGATAGTTTGGCATATGTACGGAGGACACGATTTCAAAAGGAGGGATGACCCTAAGAAGGGAGTCAAGTTTTCCGAGAAACAGCTTAGCGACACTGTCAGCTTTTCGAAAAACAAAGTGACACTGAGCCAAGTCGATGACGCGAGAACCAAAGATCTGACTTGGATGCAGAAAGGAGGTCCAGGGAGAGACCATGCTGTTTTGATGGAGCTTCAGTTGAGTAAGGTAAGATCGTATGATGATTTAGCATTAAAAAATATATAAACAAATACTCTTATAAGCCAAGTTAAATCAGAGATATAAAAGGAATTGTTCTACATTGAAAAAAAAATAAATAAAATGCTAAATAAAACATCGAAAATCTTAAATTATCCATCATAAAAAAAATCATTTTAAGATAAACGTCCATATAAACATCTGTAAAAATGATGAGCCTTTTTGTAACCTTTTATATTCAGCCACGATACTTTTTGCTTTTTTTTTAAGCCGTAAGCTTGGATATAGTGTCAGTAAGTATTTTGAAGTTTAATTTCATATACAGACTATCATCATAAACAAAATTAAAGTTATAGTGTGGTAGAGATTGGAGAGAGATTTTGGAGTAGACCATCTTCTGTAATTAGTTTATAACATATTCTATTAAATTGCATATTTAAATTACACTTTCAATTCGTTTCCTACGTTTCGTACTATTTGACTTAGTATTTTTTATATATTATTGTTGTTAAGCTTTATAACGAAGGTTTACTATTTTTAATTTTAATATGTATACAGTGCATCCCAAAAGTTATGTCTAAATTCATTTAAAATTCAGGGGTGTGTTCGAAAAAAACGACGCTCGAACCCGTCGATTTTTATTTCAAGTTGCGCATTTTTGTACGTGAAGTTTGTATATACAGGTTTGCTCAAAAATAAATTACGACCATCAACTTTTTCAAATGATAGCACCTTTTTTTTTATTTCATTTTTGAATTTCGCGTGGAATTCTACGTATGTTTCATGCATCATGTCCTATACCTAAAGTCAACAGTTATCGAAAAAAAGACGACCAAACATTATTATTGAAGTTCACCTTACGAGTAACCTTATCTCTGAGAATTTTTATACAGAGCAAAATTCCATTCATTCGTGTTTTTTATTGTTGGCTCGTGACCGTGTATTTTCATAGAAACTGTATGACAGTTGTACGCCAAACAGATATTGTCAAGTGTGAAGTGTACGAGGAAAGTTGCGGTTTTCACAATGGTAAAGTTAACGGAACGAGAAAAAATAGAAATTCTGTGCATGGTTGGATTTGGTGAAAGAACACGTACTCAAAGAGAAGCTGCTCAATTATTCAATGAAATCCATCCTGATCGTCCTCCGATATGTCAAAAGGTGGTGAGTAGAATAGAGGCTAAATTTAGAGAATCCGGTCATGTTAGAGATCTGCCAAAATCTGGTCGTCCTGCTCGGGATGAAAATGAACAACTTGACGTTTTGCTTTCTTTGGAAGAAAATCCATGCACTCCTGTGTCGCAGATTGGGGCAAATTCACAAATGGCGAAATCTATAATTCACCGACTAGTTAAAAGGCACAAATATCACCCCTACAAAGTTATTCCTGTGCAAGAGTTATTTGATGACGATTTCGATAGGCGAAATGAGTTTTGTGAACGCTTACAAAACATGGGCAATCTAAATAATAATTTAGTAACAAATATTATTTTTTCCGATGAAGCCACGTTCTGTTTGAATAGTAGTGTGAACAGACAAAATTGTCGATATTGGGCAACAGAAAATCCGCATTGGATGATGGAGGTAAATACCCAGTACCCTCAAAAACTAAATGTGTGGTATGAAATAGTGCGCAGAAGAGTAATAGGTCCCTTTTTCTTTGAACAGACCAGACTTTAACGGGACAGGTGTATCTCGATTTTCTCCAATTTGAATTCCAGCATTACTAGCTTTATTTCCAAATCCATTGGACCCAGACTATCCCGACGAAGAACTAATTTTCCAGCAAGATGGCGCTCCTCCGCACTATCCTGTCACTGTGCGGACATTTTTGGATGAAACCTTTCCCAATCGGTGGATAGGAAGGAGAGGACCCATCAAATGGCCTGCTAGGTCGCCTGACCTAACACCAATGGACTTTTTTTTGTGGGGATACCTCAAGTCGAAGGTATTTGTTAATCGGTCAAATGATCTAGACGACTTGAAAGAAAGAATTCGCAGAGAAGTGCATGCCATAACTCTGGAAATGATTGAAAATGGCCAACGAGACTTTATTGATCGCCTTGGATATTGTCAAGCCGTGAATGGCAACCATTTTGAACATTTAACTTAATTTTTGTTCTTTTTTTATTTGTTACATGAAATCGTCTTTTTTTTGACTGTTGACTTTAGGTATAGGACATGATGCATGAAACAAACGTAAAATTCCACGCGAAATTCAAAGATGAAATAAAAAAAGATGCTTTAATTTGAAAAAATGAAGTTGATGGTCGTAATTTATTTTTGAGCAACCCTGTATATACAAACTTCACGTACAAAAATGCGCAACTTACGAAATAAAAATCGACGGGTCCGAGCGTTTTTTTTCGAACACACCCCTGAATTTTAAATGAATTTAGACATAACTTTTGGGATGCACTGTATATATTATAATTCAAACAGCATAGACCAATAAGGGTAATCATCTAAGTGTCAGATCCTCAACAATTTAATTCGCAAATCCTCCGAAGACCAGAAAACGTAATTATACAGAATCTTGTAAAAGTTCTAAGAACCTAAGTTAGGCATATAATTAAATTATCACTATAATTATATGCCCAGTGTATGAAGTGCGTAGCAAGGAACTCCTACATACGCTATTAACTTGTTTTGCAAATTTTATATTAAGTACCGGCTTCAAAAAAAAAATAAAACCAATTCATTGTAAGTGAAGCTCATCAAAAAAACTTAAATTTGTCCGAGAATTTTTGAACACCCTGTATAACTTCAATCGCCAATGTACCCTGTATATTGAAATTGTAACAAATTAGAAAATGAATCCGTTAATAATATTGAGGACTAAAAATTCAGTATAAATAAAGTCGCTTTTTGGTGAAAATTGAATTTGGTATTACCAGAGTTTGGTTTTTAGTATTGGTTTCTTTTAAAAGTTAAAACTTTCAGTATATAAAATGCCTAGATCCATGATGGTTTATGGTAAAGGCTTTTGAATCAAATTGAAAAATATTATAGAATGGTAAGACAAAACGTAACATTACCTAAAAAAAAGAATTGTGTAAATAATTCATGTAATGATACTGTAATACCTGATAAAACATAACTAAAAAGGAATGCAATGAATTGTCAGAATATAATTTTATGCTTCTGTATAAAATTATGACAGCTTTGACAGATTAAAACCTAATTATTATATATCTTACCGTTAAAACTCGTTTAAGATCCAGAAATGACTGTCGTTCCACATGTCTTCCCAATGATGAGGATTTCGTCATTGAATTTAAGTCATTGAATCAAATGGGTTTATTTATTGTCCTATTGTTTTGTTATATTGTCTATTGTTTTGTTATATATCTAGGAGACGATTTCTCTTTAATTGACATTGTTATTGCAAAAACTTCGGAAAAGGGAAGAACGGCCTAATTTATGCAATATAGTTCATCCCTCAAACTTCTTAAACTTCAAATGTTGTTCAAGTTTTTGCCGGGGAGAGTGATGATTCCCACAATTTCGTAGATTGATTTTTAAATTTTTTATTTTGGTTAGTTTCAGTAGACATTTCGCGTAAGCCATTTAAAAAAATGTAAATCAGGAAAAAAACGAGAACCCCTTTCCCTTTTGCTAAAGTGTTTTTAAGTTTATCAGTATTTTATGTCTCAATAAAAATACTTCTTTATCTGAGCCCTCCATATATTCAACCACATTTGTCTCAACAATTTCCATTATCGTTTTAAATGAGGATTTTGGTCTTTGCTATTTTACTAGCACCTATTTTGTTAGTTAACTTAAAGATTTTTTAGGTGAAATTTAGCCATGAAGTTTATCCGGACACCGCCAAGGAAGCTTCAAGACAAGTTCTATCAATTTGCGATGTTGAGATCAGAGACAGATTGGCTACCAGTCAAATTAATAAATTTTTGTACCAATATTCTCGTCAATCCATTCCGAGGGAACCTAATTCGAATATGGTAATACCATTACTAAATTAGTTCATTTATTTTTAATTATACAAAATGTACATTTCAGATTTTAATAAAGGCATTACACGTGCGCCCTGACCCAAAGATAAAACGAGAAGAGTGCGATCTAAAAATTTCTATACTACCAATAAGGTTGAACATCGACCAAGACGCATTATTTTTTATGATCAATTTCTTTAAGGAACTTGGGAGTGATGGTCATGACAACTTAGCCACAGGTAAATTGTCGTCCGAGAGGGGTAGTTTTATAAAAGATTTTTCAGGAAAAGAAACTAATCCTACGCACCAACCGCCAATCATGACAGTTTCCATTGATAATGAAGATGAAATCACCCAACAAGCTATCGAGACTGTAAATGAGAACCTTATTTTGCTAGAAAGTCGGTACCATGCGGAACCTGAAGAGTTGGCTGAATCTGATGCTAATTCTGGTGCTACTGGTGATGACGATGCACCTATTTATTTTAGGTAAGTGATGAACATTTATGTTGTGTTTTAAGGAGCATAAGATTTGTATATGAAAAGCTTGTGTTGAAAAGCTTAAAACACTTTAAAATCATGATCCTTAATTATTCGCAAATCATACATCAGATCAGAAGTGCAAATATCATAGGTTTGTATTAGGATTTTCATTATTTGATTTTAAATATGATACTTTTTTTACACCTTTACAGTCTTTATTTTGACGCTTTTATTTTAATTTATATATATATATAGCAGGTATCAAAGTTTACTTTTGATGAGTTTTTTTAATACCGATCTTTTTGAAATTTGGAAAATATTTTACTCTTCTTTATGCCCACATCCATTTGATATAAATTTATTAAAAAAAGAAAAAAAAACTAAAAAGTTGGTCAGAGAAATGGAGAATATGCTGCCCCGTTTTTTCCGATGAACTGCAATGATCTCAAAACTTATTTTTTTAAAGTAAGTTGATGGCTTGTTGAACTTTTTCATGAATTGTAAACTCTTATTTAAGGTTTGGTTTTCAAGATATTTTACTTCATTTATACTTCATATTCGTAAGTAGAAAAAACGATAACCATAAAAACCATAAGTGCTTTAGAACAAAATACTTTTTTCTTTTAAACTAAGAATATATTTTTTTATCCACAAGTTTAGAGACAAACTACTTAAAATTTCTAGGAACCTATGCTAAACCGTCATCTTACCAAAGAAATCAAACGTATTGTTCACGTTTGTATTAAG
Organism: Anthonomus grandis grandis; assembly: GCF_022605725.1. NCBI lineage: Eukaryota > Metazoa > Arthropoda > Insecta > Coleoptera > Curculionidae > Anthonomus > Anthonomus grandis. The sequence continues at coordinate 18,107,100 of NC_065549.1, forward strand.
TGTATCTAAAAAAATTCTGTTTAAAAAGCTTAGGATAAGTTAATACCAAATCCTTAAAAATGTAGGCAAATCGATCCACCAGGTGACGCCATTATACAAGGTGTTATAAAATTCATTGCAAATTTTTAATTGGCCTTTTTCTTTGCTTAAAATAGAACTTTTTTTTCTTTAAATATGTGATCTAAAATTCATCGCTTGCGCAAAAAGACTTTAATAACGGAATCCACTAATTAATGGTACATGGAAAAATCTCAGTCTCCTTATTCAAAAATCTTATGATTTAACAATACTTACCTTTATCCTAAAGTTGATATTAACAGAGATAACAGACAAGTGGTGAGGTTTTTATTTCTGATAAGTTCGAAAAAAATTAAACATATCCAATAAAATTCGGTATTTGCGTTATTTTTCAGGGTGAAAAATTGTTTTTATTTAATTTTAAACTGATATGAGTTGTCTATGGCATTTTTCATAATTTATTGGAAGTAATACATACAAAACATAGTTGATCATTATTTTTTTACTTAAAATTGAATAAAATGTTGTTGTTTTTTTTTTTAAGAAGTAGCCCTAAAGATGGCCTAAATACAGGCCGAAACCTCTGCATTTCTTCTGGACCAAAATTAGTTTTATAAGTCTTAAAATTTAGACTTCTTAAATATGCTTAATATTATTTCGTAGAAAATTGTAAAGAAAAGTATGTAAATGACCACTTGAATAAAGAAGCTGTATGAGGTGGCACTATTAGTAAGTCATGTGTTATTATAACTTCTCTCAAAAATGGTAAGAGCAAAAAATAATTTATTAAATAAATAAGGGGGTATATGAGAGTGTATTATACGATGTAAGAAAGACGTAAAATGCATGTTTCTTTGTTGTTCCATTTTGAGCCAATCGTGTCCAGAAATGACGGAGTACACTCCCTTCTCTTCAGACATGCCGAATAACCCATACAAGAATTCGGTGTACCTAAATTCTATGCTTATCCAGTCCAGGCAAACAGTAAAAAATGACAATATTTTTATTTAGTTAGTTTTAGCTTAGTGTTTATGTCTAATATGAATTGGAACCTTAGTCTACTATAAAATAAACGTCAGATACTAGTTATATGAGCGTCAAATGTCAAATCTTGATTAAATGTAAGTCCAAGATTTTTTATACTCGGTCTTAAGGTTTCTGGACGGTACTTCTGCCCTTCAGAAATAACCTATTAGCAGTTATAATCTTATTTCGTTGTCTTTCTGAGCCCACAAGCACGTCAACTGTTTTTTCTGGGTTTAACAGTAATCCATTTTTCTTCGGTCAGATGCATACTTTTTCTAAATTCTCGTTAATAGTGATAAAGAATGAAGACTCAAGAAGAGGGCGAACTAATAAGTACACTACCGCTCAAAAGTATTTGCCCACATATGACTGTTTTAAAGTTATAACTAAAAATAATAAACCCATCAGTTATTCTTATGAAACGGTTTATTTACAACAAACTGAATATAAACAATACATTTTTCAATTAACTAAATTTAAAAAAATCAAATTTTGGATTCATCTACATGTCCGCCTCGATTTTTAATAACAGCTTCACAGAGTTTCGGTAGTCTTCTAATTAATTTGTCCAAAGTTTCCTGAGGTATCTTGTGCCACTCTTCTTGGATGATCCTCCACAAGTCTTCTTTTGATGTGGGGCATGATTTTCGCACTTGTCTATCCAGTTCATCCCACAGTAATTCGATAGGATTGAGGTCCGGTGATTGTGGGGGCCATACCATAACTTTCAGAAGATGTTGCCTTTGTAATTGATCTAAATATTGCTTGCACAATTTCGACGTGTGCTTGGGGTCATTGTCATGTTGAAAGATTAAGTTTTCCCCAATTATTCGAGTACCAGAAGGAAGTACATTGTCACTTAAAATTGTTTTGTAATCATCTTTTCGAAGAATTCCCTCTATTCTAATTAGATCGCCCACTGCAGATCCTCCGAAACAACCCCACACGATCACCGAACCACCACCGTGTTTAACTGAGGCCACCGTACAGTTCTCAGCGACCCTTTCATTAGCATAACGGCGCCAAAAACCTCGAATTTTGACTCGTCACTCCAGAGAACTTTCTTCCAGTCATCAATGGTCCATTCTTTGTGTGATTGGGCCCACTCAAGTCTTTCTGCCTTCAGTAGCGGTTTTGATACAGCTAAACGTCCTTTAAGACCAGCATTATAAAGTCGCCGTTTTACTGTCGAAACACTGACCGTTTTTACGCTCCTTGTTGATTTTTGCTGTGATTTCAGGGGCGGTAAGGCGTCTATTGGGTTTGCTTGTAATTATAATATTTAAATCCTCCTTTGAACTTGTTGCCTTTGGCCTTCCCGATCGAGGTTTTTTGCTAATAATCCCTTCTCTGGTGAATTTCCTAACATTATAATCGACAGTCCGCCTTGGAATTCCCAAATCCGTCGAAATTTGACGGTTAGTCTTTCCAGCCTTATGAAGTCCAATGATAATATCTTTTGTTTCTACCGATAACTCTTTTGTTTTAGCCATTTTAAAGAGTGTTGAAAAACCAGCGGTGACAATCGTCAATAAGCAAGCGAAATTATTTACCAATGTTACACAAAATCAATTCTTGAAGACTAAACACCTTTAAATGTTTCAAATTTCATCAGAAACGAGCTGTAAACAGATTAGTTTTTTAGAAGAAGTGCATATTTTCACTACATTGTTTGTTATTTGCAAGACTATTTTTAAATACTCAGTGTTTTTCAACGAACCATAGTTGATAGGTATGCTGTTTAAGCATATATGATGCAATTTACAAAAGAGATACAATCTAAATATAGATATAAAGATAAGATTTTTGTATCTAATTTAAAATATTAAAAAGAATACATGGCGGGCAAATACTTTTGAGCGGTAGTGTACATTTACCAATCGTCGGCATACAGATGATAAAATGTTCAAAGATTTTTTTAGGCAAGTCAGCTGTGTATAATGTAAATAGCAAAGGTCCCTTAAAAATTAAGCCTTGTGGTAGCCGCTATGTTTACGGTACTTAGCTATGTTTAAAGTTGTAGACACCCACTGTATACTATTTATCCTAACCCGATGCTCTCGACCAGTTAAGTATAACTCAAACCATCTGACTGTATTTTAAGAAAGTCCATGAGATTTCAGTTTGGCTAACAAAACTTTGTGATTCAGAGAGTCAAATGCTTTTGAGTAATCAATAACAGGAGCACAGAAACGGATAATCATAGTAAATACTTTCTCGGTCGTTAAATTTATCAATATCAATATTCTTTATATTCCTAGTATATTTAAACGTAATTTAGTTTTTTTTTTTGTTTTTTTTTGGTGGTGACTACATGTGTTGATGACTACACTCGTTGTTATTTATTGAATGTTCTTAATAATACGAACGTTCAACTTTATTAATCAATGTACAGTTCGCTGTTTAAATTGGTTGGACCCAATGAATTGTTACCGATTTCACCAGACGTTATTTTAAATTCATGTTGGAAATGGCGTTCGCAGACTAAATATGGATTTTCTAATTCCAATACATGTTTATTTTTAGAATTGGAAGAATTTAATTTCTGCACATTCGTAAATAATATTTGGTTAAAAACAGTAGGTCGGCAAAATTATTCGGTTATGACGGAAACGTCCAAATTTCCCACAGGTGCGAAATAATATGGATAAAGACTTTAAAATACTATAAATAAATGATTTGCCTATTGCAGTTACCGCACCAACCCTTGTGCTTGTTTCGGATTTTCTGCTAGGCGGACCAGAATTTCCTAAAAAGACTAGAATTTCTTAAGTTAAAATTTCCGGACGCCCTGCGTGTGAGCTCGATTGTTTTCCCTAACCGGTCCTAAAAATTCTTAAAAATTTAAAATCATTTATTCTTCCAAATTATACATTTCCAAGTATCGTCCTGTTTTATCCCAGATTTAATAACTAAATATCAACATGAAGGTTTCATAGCAACCGCATCTTTTATTATAACACATTTGCTTTCTCATAGTATATTTAGAAAAAAAAACACCTAAAAGTTCTAATAATTTAGAAAGGTGCAGTGAACAATTTTAAACGTAAATAATTCCAAAAAGTCGATTTTAAGCAACTTAAATGTGGTAAATAAGTTTTTTTACGTAAAAACAATGGAAAAAAAATTTTTCATTTAAAATTTAAAAACACCAGGGTACAAAAAAATTCTGACGTTACATATTACGAAAAATGCTACAGGCAGCGTTTTGGCTCCTGGAAAAATCTCAAATGTAAAATCTTCTGAAATATTCGTTGATTTTTTCGAAGTTAAAAAATAAATTTAACTTTCACCACCCTCTAATTTTTGAATATATAATTAAGGTAATGATAAATATGGTTAATAATTAATGGTTGTGATTTTTCCATATATTTTTCCATATAATAAGCCGACACCCTATAAAAAGATCTGTTATACCTTAAGTAAAATATTGTTTATTGAATTCTTCGACTTAGCTTGAATTAAGTACCGAAAGCTATTATTAAAGGGTTGAGTCCATAATTCTTTTAAATACGAATAAGTCTATTTTCTTTTTAAAAATTGAGCCCCTGTAAATGGGCGGATTAACAATTTTGTGATTATTACGCCAATGCTGGTAAAAAAAAGTTTAAAATTATGTAAGATTTCTAGATCGTATTTTAATTTTCGTAGGAAATAGAAAATATATAGATATGAAATAGTATTCTTATAAACTATTCAAAATTAATATAGAGGCATGTCTTTAAAATTCAATAAGTAAAAAAATATGTATTATTTTGTCAAACATAGCTAATAGGTGCCTTTATTAAAATTTACTTAAATTGTTTTCAAAAGGCTGTTTGGTAATACGATTAAAAAAATACAAATTAAAGTATCAAAGACAAATAAAAAAAGGTACATTAATAATGAGTATGTCCAACTCTGGCTCTAAGAACTTTGGCACAACGATGAGGCATGCTTTCCACCAAATTCCTGATTATTTGTTGTGGTAACTACTCTCTAGTCTAAAGTTTCTACGATTTGCTCGATGAGCTAGAGTTAATCTAGGGGTTCTAGCAGGTCATCTCGCCTGGAGTTGTCCTTCGTGCAGTCGGTTTACGTATTCTCCTTCTACCCAATACATCAACATTCATTGTTAAAATTTAAAAAAATAATACCTATCGCGAAGTAAAGCAAAGTGAAACTAAATAATCATTTTATTATCTTTTTTTTTTGTTTTTTATGTAGCTAGAAGTAAAAAAGTAAACAACCGAAATTCCTTTCCTTTCATGATATAGAATTAGTAGAGAGTACACACCAAAAGTTTTAATTGTGAAATATTTCACGTTATAATAATAATTATCATTTAAAATAGTGTCTCTTTTCTCATTTTGAGTAGTTTATTATCTAAAATTTATTTGACCGGAGACGTAATAGCCAATAAAATAGGTAACTTATTATGAATTTATCAGAACAATACATATTTTACTTACATAGTACTGGTCAAATTATAACTCCATTCAATTTTGTCGAACGAGATGTTCTTTCCCTTAGAAGCTAACAAGCGTCAAATAAAATAAATGTTGCTTTAAATGTTTCAAACCAGATTCTGTTGGATTGCACTAACGTTAGTTGGGTAATTAGATACCTTAAAGTTTGCTTTTTAAACGTCAATTAGTTTCTCGCTGAGGATGTTCTAACTTAAGTTTCAACATCTATTAGGCTCGTCATAAACTTTAAATGTAGCAGCAAATATTCATATCAATAAGTCCATTCTTCTAAATGCTTGACATCGATTGACTTAATTCTAAGTGAGTACAAAATAATGAAAAATTACGTTCACGTGGTATGAACTGGATTCTTTAAATTGTTTTATCATATATTTTAAATGTGAGAAATTAACATAATTTGTATTAGATACGTTGAGTTTACGCAAGATGTCCTGATTCGTCTGGATTATGAGGGCAAACGGGTCGATATGAGCCATGGTCCTCTAGCAGGTAAGTTTATAATCCTTTTTATAGAAAAAAGTGAGGTTTACAAATATAATTTTGTATAGGTATCCTTATGGGTTTGGGACATCTCAAATGTTCGGAAATTAGACTGAAACGGCTCGTTCACCGACATGGTCTTTTGGGTGTATCCAAGCTGATTGGTTATTTGTTGCAAGAGTGGATCAGCGACATTAAAAGAAATCAACTGTCAAACATTTTGGGCGGCGTAGGACCCATGAAGGCAGTGGTACAGCTCTGTAAGTAAACTGTTATAATTTAAGTTTTATTATTGAATTTATATTAAATTTCTTTTTTTTAGTCCAAGGGATAAAAGACCTCTTCTGGCTTCCAATACAGCAATATCAGAAAGACGGTAGAATAGTCAGAGGTTTGCAAAGAGGCGCAAACAGTTTTACTACATCTACGGCAGTGGCTGCTTTAGAGCTTACGACTAGACTAATCTATTTCATTCAAGTAAGTAATTTAATTATGTATATTGTCAATAATTATTAACATTTTAATATTCGAAGCATTCGAAAACCATTTTTCATAATGCTATTAAGGGTTTACTGTTGGTTCAAATATGGCTGCCAGAACGTGAGTTGAACCCTTGTGATTTTTTTTGGAAAAATGAATTACCAAGCACTTTCCCTTTTTTAAAAATAATTTGTCATGTAAGAAAAAAAATAATTCAATCATTGGGGCCTGTTAATTTTAATTAGTGAAAGGTTCTTGGTACTTCCAAAAAAATATCCAAAAATATAAGGAGATTTTTCACATTAAGACTTTTCCATCATGTCTATATAATGCTAAAAAAGTATGTCTCTATAACAAAATAAGTGAAATTGCGCACTGATTTACCATTTTCTCTGTCTATAGATAATGGATATGAAACTTTTAAGCTAAGTGAATACTTATGTTTTAATAATTTGTCTTGGACCAATTTTAAGATAATAATAAAATAATGTAATGTAATTCGAAACTTGTTCATGAGAAACAAGTCTAGATGTCATGTCTAGCAAGTCAATGTCTAGATGAGAAGCTTTGGCTAGCAATTCCCTGATCGTACCTAACCGTTGTAATATGAATCAAAAAAGAAATATTTTTTAAGTAAATATAAATACAAATGTGTTATACCTTTCTACAAATGACATTTTTGACTTAACAGAAAGCGTTGACTTAACAGAAAGCGTTGACTTAAAGATCATAAATACAATAATTTGTTTAGAATTCCAGAACATTAGATTTTTATCCTACATAAATAAAAGTCATTGTCTGCTTATAATAAATAAGTTTGGTATATTGTTGCTTGAAAGGAGAGTGTGATAATTTTTAAGATTTTTTCCGGAATTATACATTTTTACAACATTATAGGAAAAAGAGTGTTCGGAAGCAGCGGTTTTCTGAAATAAGGGTGTTCTACCCCTATGCCTAATATTAATATTATCAATATCTGTCCTAAAAGATATTCGGTCATACAAATATTTGCAAATAATTTTGTTATACAAACATGTCATACAAACAATGTTATACACTCTAGGTTTAGACAGTTAGTATCTGCGATTTTGTGAGAAATATGTTTAAACCATGTGTAAAAAGGCACTTTTATTTTAGCTGTCCCAAATCAGGATATGAAAGTATTTGATCAGATTTTCAATTAAGCCAGTAATTAAACAATGTATTTTTATAAATGAACTGTCAATTCAGGAAGATAAAATATAGGAGTCTTGCTAGGCGAATAGAAGGATGAAAGCTAAGTTTAATAAAGGATGAAAAATTACTAGTTGCATTATTTTCACTCACTGTATACCTAGGACATTTATACAAATAAAAAATAAAACTGATAACATGCACGAGTTAACATAATTGCCTCCTTTTAATTCCAAAAAGGGGTAAATATTAATTTTAATAATTATTTTGCAAAATAAGCTTATGGTGCTAGGTGAATATCTACATCTTTTCTTCGACAAACATTAAAGTTCCTTAACTTACTAAGGAACAAAAACTTGATATCGAAAGATCTTGTGCAAAAAAATACCTTTCTTTACCTTATTGAGGCTATTCCGAACAAATTAAAAAACATCTACATAACATTAACCATAAAATCAGGAGTACACCAATACACTACTTTTATACTAATTTCTTCAATTCTTAAACTGTCAATAAAAGTGTTGGTTCTGACCTTTTTATTCTCCATCACTATTAGTCGTGAGGTTCACGATGTCTTTTCTCCTTCTCCATAGAAGAATCATTATTTGGAGGCAAAATTTAAATAAAAGAATTAGATATTAGGGCCCTAGTGAAAAACTTCAACGAAGTGAATTACATTTAGATTAAATGTTCAGGCGCAAGTTAATAAAAACGTGTTTATTTCTAAAACGGTCTATCTTTTAGAGATCAAGGTAGTATGCCTTTTTTGGCTAAAATTAAAAGCTGTTTTATTACTTTTACTGCTAAAGTGCCAATCTTGAGGTGAAAAAAGTTATGACCGTTTTAATCGACCAATGTTGTTTAATGTGACGCATTCTAGTGATAATAAGTGTAACATAAATATCATTTGTATTACTGATCCGAAAGAATTATACTCTATTTCAGAAGTGTATAGAGCAATAAACTGGGGAATTCCGTTCTGTTTGGCTACATTTCGTGGTAGTTCATAGGCGCAGGTACTTATCATATTTATGAATTTAATTTTCACGGATTAAATGCCTTTATTTTGAAAGAGATTAAATACTAAATAAATACTTTTAATCCTTTTGTATAGGTACCTATCTTTTAACGCTTTGTAACATGCAAAAATGGGGTCAGGTAATATATACAGACTATAAATACTTTTAAATCATATTTTAAACGTTAGTAGTCACTGCTACGCTGTAGTGTAATCACAATATTATTATCCCAATATTTAAAAAATGGAGGTATTCAGTCCAACGAAAAGATGTACTAAAAATTCTCCACTATCGCTGAGTGAAAAAGTTATAAGTGCCAGATCCAAAAGTGACATTTTCAACTGTTTTACTTTACATATTATGTTCAATAAATTTGTGAAAAAAATATATTATTCCATTTAAACAAAAGTAACTTTCTAAAATAAAATAGCATTTAAGTACATTAATTATAAGGTAAAAAACAAGTCCCAGTTGCACGCCTTTGGCGAACCGTTTTCAATGTTTATCAGTGGGTAACAATGGGCAAAACTCATAAATTGACCCAAAACCGGGTGGCACTACCTGCAATCAACGAAAAGAAAGAATTTTACATTGAAACTAAGGGTAAAAACACACGAGGCTGTTTGCAAGCGGTTTGCGCCGCGACGGTTGTCGCGCCGTGGTCGAGCTCGGCGCCTCGTTTATGGTACTTGTGAGCTTTGAAACAGACGGCGCCGCCTAATCCCATAAAACGCGGCGTCCGACGCGCGTACCCTGCTCGAGACCAGGGGCCGCCGGTACGCCGCTTGGTTTTTATTGCTTTAGCGGCACTACCGCGGCACATCATTTACTTATCTTCTGTGTTGCAAACCACACGTAGGGTTTTTTGGTGTGTTTTTTTTTTGTGCAGTGTTGAAAATTGTTCATTTATTATGGAAACTAGGGAATTCAACATAGAAAAATTAATTACTGAGGTTCAATTGAGGCCAGCGATTTGGGATTTGCGTGATGATAATTATTCAAACAGAATTTAAAAAAAATAGGCATGGGAAGAACTTACTACAGAATTTCTAAGCGCAGCTGCTTCTGTTGAGGAAAAAAAAATATAAGTATGTACATATTATATGCTATATATTATATGTATATTATATATTATATGCTATTATATTGATTCGTTATCAAAAGCTTTTCTTTCACTGATATGCTATCTCTCATAATGGTATTAGCTTTTGTACATGGCTCTTGGATCAATAAAAGTAACTCCTGGTATGATTCCTTTGACATTCTGGTGAAATTTAAAAAATTTTCCGGATCTTCACAAATCTCCTTATAGATGGAAATATCCCTTCTCGTTTCTTTCCATAACTATGGGATGTATCCATAGCTTACGTTTCGTTCTATTTTTTTTTTGGTTTTTTGCGTAATGCCAGTGCCGATGCCGCCAACAAAAATAAAAAATCATTTTCACTGTCGGAGTCCATTTTGCTCACGATAAATAAAAAACTGTGAACTGTATGCAAAGCTTGGCAACATCCAACTGATCTTGTAATTTTTCGTGCCGTTCGTAGTTGCGAAAGCCGTCGCGTGTGTTTTAAGTCGAGCGGCGGTCCACCGGCCGCCGTCGCGGCGCAAACCGCTTGCAAACAGCCTCGTGTGTTTTTACCCTAATACCCAACTAAGGTAGTGGCATAAAATATTGGTGGATCACCAGGTACCACTTTTGCATACCTAATGAGGTTTTATTGCTCTACACACTTCTGAAATAGAGTATAGAATACATCAAATTTCACTTTCACTTCACTTGGGTCAACACCTTCTAGAATGAAAACCAATAACATTTTATTAAGCCGAAAAGCTTTAGCTTGATGTCAATTATCGTAGATCAACCTGTATTATTGTATATAACATAAGATTCACGTGCTTCATTTTTAGATTACTGCCGAGACGGCGTATGATATGCTCTCTCCATCAGGACCTAGTATAAGGACAAAGAGGCTCGCCAAACGGAAGATTCGCCGAAAACGCTACCATCAGCCTCAAGATATAAGGGAGGGGTTGAACAATGCCTGTATCGTTGTTAAAGAGGTATATTAGTTTTCGTCATGCTACTTGTATTTGTTAGTATTTTATATTATTTACAGGGTATCGGTGAAACGGCCGATAACATTATTCAAACCGCGGCAATGGAAAAGGAGCAAAAAGGCATCAGTGGTGCAGTTGGAGCTGTCATTAGACAGATACCGCCTACGATTCTTAAACCTATTTTGATCGCTTCCGAAGCTACAACGAACGTTTTGGGTAAGTTTAATTATTAAATATAACCGTGCAGACTATATTACTACAGGCTCATGTTCTTGAATCAATGGAGTATAATTGCCAACATCACAGTACGGTCAAGTTCAATTCATATCGTCAAAAACGGAAATAAAAGATATTTTTATTACCATTTCTACCTGCTATAATTCAAGATTTTTGTGCTGACAGTTTTTTTAGTAACTGTTATATATCAAAAAATATATGTTTTACTTATTTTCTTTGTGTTTATTGAAAAATATTTTTTTATTTATTTCAAATATTGGCTCCCATGTATGTTTTACAGAAAAACTGTATTAGACTTTTTTAAAGGTGCAAGTAAGATAAGCCACCATACCAAACTTCATTACTTTCTGATAATTTAGAATTAAATAGAAGTCATTTGAAAAAAAAACTAAAAACTAAAATATGAAACCACCAGGCAAATTATCAACATGTTATGTCAAAGTGTTGCCATCTATTTATTTAGTAGTCAGTATGAATAATTATTATACTAATCAAGAAAAAATAATTGAGCTTAAGTGGTACTACATGGGGAATAGGTTTTGAAAAGCCTCCGAAATGTTCTCTGTCAATTTCCCTGATAGGCATTTTCCAATAAAAAAAAACAGTGAAGAATATTGTTAATAACTTTGAGACTAAAGGTATAGTAATCAGTAAATGCAAATGCTAATGTTATGCTAATAATAACGCTAATAATTATATAATAAATGCAAACCGATTTACAAAATAATTATATCAAATTATTGGGAAGAAAAACCGTATCTCAAAAGTGGTTGTTCCCAATAATGTGTTATTTAAAAAAATAAATAAATAGATCTATGGTTGGAATCCAATGGTTGGAAAATCAATTGGTGTGACACTCAAATTACGAAGACAGTTTTGCCACTAACCAAAAGTCCTTATTTTACTCCGCAGTAAAAGTGTAGTAAAAGAGTAAAATAAAGAGTTTTGGTTAGTGGTAAAACTGTCTTCTAATTTGAATAAAGTAAATGCCAAAATTACTGATTGGGACATTTTAAATAGGCATGTAAAAGATTTAAGTCGAAAAAACGCAATGAAAATGATTTTTCCGTGATTACTTAATTCAAAATTAACGCATTCATGGCACTTCATGGCGCAACTTTCAACGCATTCATGGCGCTCTATTTAAAAAAAATAATTTTTTCTATATCTCATTTAAAATGAGAAAGTTAGTGTCACTAAAAATTTGGTAAAATATACAAGGTGTTTTATTTAAAAAACTTACTTGACAATGAAAACTTTGTTTTTGAGACACTGTACCGGGTGTACAACTAAGAGAGGTCGCCGGCCATATCTCAGTAACTAGTCATCCCAAAGCATAGGGAAAAAATTATTTTTATAAAAGCGGGAAAGAGAAATCGCTAAAAATTATTTACAAGTTCGTCCGATAACCGCTAGGGGACGTAATACAACATTAAAATAGAAAAAATTGGTTTTATTGAAAATATTCAAAGTGAATCCTAGAGAAGAATGATGCCGTTTTACAGTATGATAATTCTAAACATTTTTTAGCTTTTATCGTAATGGTATGGTATTATTACTTACCCGACTTAGTTGTTTTGTTGAGCGCTAGAGGGCGGTTTGTGTTAATTTGAAATTTTTCAGCGCTTTTCTGGTAAATATTAAATACAACGATGTAATTTTTTTAAATTTAGACTGAAAGAGCATGAAAAACATAAAAACTGGCACAAACCGCAACTAGATATCTTATTTTATTCCGAAATTATTAATTAAAATGTTTTTGAACCATAAAAATAAAACTCCAGAACTCAAATCTTTGTAATAAATAAATTGTTTTATATTCTTAATGGTGTGCTAGATGCTTAAACTGTTTTCCTTCATTTTCAATACACAGTCGAAGTCGTTGTGTCGTTGACAGAACCGGTATCTGGATTTCTGTTGTGGATAAGGAATTTATTGCATTGCGAATTCGGTCCTGCATGTCGTTCTGTGTTGTGGGTGGGGTGGCAAAAACTAAATCATGAAGGTCCTTCCCCACAGATAAAAATATAGAACAGTCAGATCTGGGGATCGAGCAGGCCAAGGAAATATACTTCCTCTTCCTATCCACAAACGATACTGCCTGGTTAAGTATTGACGAACTCTAACTGCAAAATATGCAGGGCAACCATGTTGGAAAATTATTTGCCCTCTTGTTTCAAAATCAACATCTTCCATTAACCCCAGGAGATTATTTTGCAAAAAATTTAAATACACATTACCAGAAAGTGTTGTGTGATTGAAAAAGAAAGGACCAATAATTTTTCCGCCAATAATGCCGCACCATACATTTACAGTCCATCTCCATCTCGCGGATCCAACGGGGATTTTCTTCTGCCCAATAATGCAGGTTTACACCACCAACGTTGCTAAATGATGCCTCGTCCGGCCATAATATCTTCGAGATAAATCGGGGATCTTCTCTAACCATGTACAACAGCCAATGGCAGAAATTGAGTCTGTTATCAAAGACTCTTTCGAGAAGCGCCTGGTGCAGAACCACGTTATATGGATGAAGTCTAAGTAAAAAACAATAAATATAAGATCTTAGGATGCTTATTAGTGTTGTAACAAATAAAAATAGGTACCTGTGCTCTTTCAGAATATTTTCTACTGTACCGTGGGATATTCCCAACTTCCTAGAAATATTTCGGATGCTTATGTGAGGGTTTATTTCAATATGGGCCAAAACATTTATGTTTATATTACGTTTGTCTCTATGCGCCCTCGTCTTTGATGGATATTGCCGCGAATACTTCCAATATTTCTTAACCTGGTAGCTAAACCGGTAAAGACTCATGATTATAGTGTCTTCGGTCAGGATATCTTTGGGCATATATACGGCCTTCAATGCGTGCATTTTGCATTAACTCAAAATACACTGCTAGCATATCAAAAGCTATGTCGTTTGGAATTACCTTTAGCATTTTTAAAAACTTAAATGATTTCAAAAACTGTCTTCGATTGGCCCCGAAAATATTTATCAATTTTCATTTCTCTCCAAAGCTTACTACTAACCCGTGACGCAATAATGCCAGCGCGGCCATGGATTTCATCGTTCAGAAATATGTTAATTAATAATTTCGGAATAAAATAAGATATCAAGTTGCGGTTTGCGTCAGTTTGGATGATTTTTCATGCTCTTTTAGCCTAAATGAAAAAAAATTTATCGCTGAAAAAATTCAAATTAACACAAACTACCCTCTAACGCTCAACAAAACAACTAAGTCGGCTAAGTAATTATGCCACATAAAAGCCTAATAATTACCCTTTAAAACAAAAGTAAGCTTGTTAAAATTCGTTAGGCCAATCAAAAGTTATCAACAATTTTAGATACAAATATTCAACCCTTCCCCCACCTATTATTTGACATATTAGAAAAAAAAAGTTTGAAGTAAAAAATTTTTAGAATTTATCATACTTTAAAATGATATCACTCTTCTCTAGAATTAAATATTTTACTTTACATATTTTTACTTTAAATATTTTTAATAAAACCATTTTTTTCAATTTCATTGTTGTATTAAGGAGGGCGCCCACTGAATCGGCACGTTCGGTCCGTTCAGTCGGTAACTAGCGCTCATACAATCGGCAGAACGAAGACACGACGACGTTTAAAAGTGGTTCGACCATTCAAGCATATAAGTATTGTGATTAAGCTCCCGTTTAAGCGTTTTTAAAAAAAAATAGCAGTTCCTCAGATTCTGAAGAGGATGTTATGATTGCAGTAGCCTGTGCTGCGAAAGCGAGAAAAGCGAAATAGATAGGCGGCATTCGTTGTGAGACACCCTGTATAGAGTCAAATAAAATAAATTATAACATTCCAACATGCATTTGAAACTATATAATAAGCTGTCTTTTTTGTGTATTTTTGTAGAAACATAAATTATATTGAAAGCAAGAGTTGTACACCACTTAACATCAAAACGAGAACTTTCACACTCGCACATTTCGCCGACCAAGTTGGCATCCTCAGATAATTAAAACTGAATTTTAAAATCTCCTGATGATGCCAACTTAATAAACAGTAAATAACGAAAACACCGATTTAAGATATAATAAATGACACTTACCAGAACATCCAGTTAATTTGGATACCTCTTCCCAAGAGTTTTCTTTCCTTAAATTATCATGATAATATGTGTTTTGTTCATCATACAATATTCTAAAACTGCGAACAGCTTCGATTAAAATTTCGTTTAACATATTTATCAAATCAGCGGTTTTTAAAATTCTTCGAAACAGTTCCTCACTATATGCGAAAAAATGCTAAAATAGTCGCAGGCTTCCGGTGCAATCGGCAAAAGTTGCCCTCCCCACAATAGGAGATCGTCGCCGGAGAAAACCGAACCGACCGAACCGATTCACCGAACGTACCGAACAGATTCAGTGCGCGCGGCCCCATTTACATACATGTGAAGCAAATCCGGCCGATTGTGCCGACTGCCGACCGTGCCGAAACGGTCGATGCCGATTCAGTGGGCGCCGTGCTTTACGCCCCCTAGCGGTCATCGTACGAACTTGTAAATAATTTCCAGCAATTTCTCTTTGTCGCTTTCATAAGAAATATTTTTTAACTCCAACAATATAATATTTGCACCGAATTTTGTAACATTCTTTAAATATTTAAAAAAAATTAACAGTAACATACTGTATGAAACTAAAACTATATTTTTGTATTTTAGGTGGAATGCAAAGCCAGTTAGTACCAGATGCCCGAAAAGAAGCCAACGAAAAGTGGAGAAGTGATCTATTATAGGGACTATATTTTAATAAATGTGATCCAATTATATAGAGTTAAGACTAACGAAACGTATATTGTTAAGAAAGAAAGTCGTTTGAATCTTATTGGTTGAAATCTAAGCGGCACAGATGACTGAATTCTGTACCTGTTAGAAAATATTAATAAAACGTGATATTATCATACGGACTTTGTTAGAATAGAGGAGGTATCGAGTTTATATGCAGAAAAGGATATCTTTAGATTTGTTGAGTGCAAGTGAAATAATTGGACAATTAGACTGTTTTGAATGCCATAGAAACTGATTAAAGGTATCCTCTTTGTACGTGTATTTTATTTACTAGATTTTATATATTTTGTATTATGGTAATTTTTAATGAATTGTTGAATAAATTTGTAATAGCCGATTTCGCTTTTGAATAAAATCAAAAATCATTTGTTAAAAAGGGCCAACTTACATAAGGTGTGTGAGTTGACTGAACAATATACAGGGTGTCCCATTAATAATGGTAAATATTTTAATAGCAGATTCCTCTCATAAAAATAATGAGGTTAGGTTAAATTTTCCTAGTCCGAAAATGAAATGCAACCAAGATACAGGGTGATAAACATTAAGTTTTTTTTTTTAATGTTGTCTATAACTTTAGCAGTTGTTTTTTGTTTTTAACTAAATTTGGCATTTGGAAGTTTTTTATTAAAAAAAAAATCTAATTTTATTAGGTTTTTTTAATTATCTCATAGAGGGAGCCCCCAGCCACATTTTAGTGGTTTTTTGAACTCCATAGCTTTTTTACGCCCTGTATAATTTTATTTTTTATTTTAAATATGCATTCTGCAAGCATTTTTGCTTACAAAATGTATACCTTAAAAATGTCTCTAGGATTACTCTTTTTCTAGATATTTACATTTAAAGATTTTAAAGACATCCATGAAAACCATATTTTAAACTATTTAAATTGCTATATTTTAAATGATTGATAAATAAAAATATAAGCCATGTTCTACATGGCCTCCATTTGTCTCAAGACATTTTAAAATTCTTTTATTAAAAGACCTCCGAATCTTAAAAAATAATTGCTCATTTCGAAATGACTCAGCAGCGGCTTGAATTTTTTCTAATAATTGTTCCCTTGTGTTTATTTGATTTTCGTAAACAATGGATTTCATGTTCCCCATACGCAAAAATCCAATGGGTTGAAATCAGGACTTCGTGCGAGCCAAGGTCTTTGACTTCAACGTCCTATCCAGTTGAAATTAGCATTAAGATATTCTCTCACGGGTCTAGCAAAATGCGCAGGAGCGCCATGTTGCATAAAAATCATATCTTGGCGCAGATTTGAAGGCAAATTTTCTAAATAATAAATGAGTTTTGTTTCTAAAAAGTTTAAATATAATTCACCGTTTAGAGGTAACTCGTAAGGTCCTAAAAAAAATTGTCTATAACACCACACCAAATATTTACTTTAAATTCGTGTTGAAAATGTCTTTCAGTAATGAGGTTTGGATTTGCAATATCCCAGGAATGTTTGTTTCTAAAGTTAAAAATTTCCCGTCGAGTAAAAGTCGCTTTATCCGTAAACATAATTTTATTAATAAATAGGGGATCTTGATTTTGTTGTTCCTGGATATAGGCGAGCGAAATCTAATCTGGCTGGAAGATCTGTCTCCAAAAGATTTTGTACTGGCGTAAAATGGTATGGATAAAGACGCTCACTATGAAAAATTCTTAAAACTGAGGACTTACTAATGCCAGTTCTTGCCGCCATACGCCTTACACTTATTTCTGGATCTTCAGCAACCTGGACTAACACTTCTTCTTCTTGATCCACATTACGTCTATTTGGATGCGCAATATCTCACTTTGGCCTGAATGAACCCGTTTCCCCAAGTCTATGGTAAACGTTTTTAAAGAGTTTAAAATCTGGCTGCCTCCTATTTGGATACAATTGCCCATAAGGTCGACAAGCTCTTAGACCGCTGTAATTTGCTTGGGCATAAACACAAACCATATCTCGCATTTCCGAATTAGAAAAATATTGATATCTAGGCATCTTAACCTAAAGTGATAAATAAAGACTACTGGAACTAACACTAACGCAACAAGTAACAATTAATAAGAGAACTATTAATAACTAACAAAAATAACTAATCGTGTGAGCTATAACGCGCCACAGCAACTAAAAAAACATAAATCGTGACAGTGACTTTGTTTGTTTTCATTTTTTTGTTAGACACAGCCTACTTATTTTTTTTCCAACTTAAAGTAGAAAAATATTCATTTTTTCTTGAGCGCATTGCAAGTTTTAAGTCCAAACATCTGGAGAACGGTAAATCCTAGCGACATTTTTAAGGTATACCTTTTTTAAGGAAAAGGACTTGCAGAATAGAAATTTATAATAAAACATTACATTATACAAAGTGTAAAAAAGTTATGGAGTTTAAAAAAGACTAAAATAAGGCTGGTGGCGCCCTCTATGGGATGATTTAAAGTTTTATATTTGGAAGAAACCCCCACAGACCAAATTTCATTAAAAACAAAGAACAAACGCTTAAGTTATGAGCAAAATTAAAAAAAAAACTTAATGTTTATCACCCTGTATCTTGGTTGCATTTCATTTTCGGACTAGGTAAATTTAACCTAACCTCATTATTTTTATGAGAGGAATCTGCTGTTAAAATATTTACCATTATTAATGGGACACCCTGTATATATTTTTTAACGCATGGTATGTTGTAACAAAAACTGTTACCGCGCAATGACAAAAGTTAATAGCGTCGATACATATACATTAGGTGAAATAACCCTAAATGCCTGGTAATGGAAGGAAAATAAATCTCTTAAAAAATACTATTATCAAATATTACCATTTAAATGATTAAGTCAGCATTAACACATCACAATTTTAACACTGAAAGAAACAATGGAGAAATTAATTCAAAAATATTAGTTTAGAATAATATATATCAAGAACTTAAAGTAATATAGATAGTACTATAAGTAATGTATGATTAGTTAAAATATCATTTATAACCTAATTATTGAATTTATGGTAGCTGTAAGTTGTTTACAAAACTCGGTAGGGGTTGTCCTAATTTTATAGTTTTGAAAATAAAATTATAGACCGTGTCCCATGTTAATTGCAATTGCAGGGTATCTCGCTTATTTTTAAAGAATTAATTCAGCAAACTGAATTTTATTAACTCGTTTTACCTATACGTTTGAGATACAGGGTGCAAATGAAATTTCATTTTTAGTTTTACTTTTTTGAAGCTTTCGATGGTATTAAAAATCTTGTTGAAATGCAGCACAACCATACAGGTAGCTATTTTCCTTAATGCTCTTTATATCATTGACTGGCTATACACAACTCGACCAAGCACCGAATCCCATAGCGTTGGAGGTATTCATTATTTAGCGTTAAATAAAGTCGTTGGAAATATTAGGGCATTTATTTTAAAAACAAAATTCCTCTCGGTATCTGAAATATTCTTTGTATTATTCAACAATTAAAGTTTACTAATATTTTTCCAAAAAATGTCGTTATTTGCTGAAATTGAATTAAAGAACGTGTTTTCTTCTCTGATAATGGCGTATTTTTCAATTGAAACTCGTCCATTGTCTCAAAGAGACCTACGTAACTTTAGAAAAAATAAAAAACTCCAAGTCTCAGTCTCAAAACATCTTTTTATGTGTCACGAAGGTTACATGTTTCGCTAATAAAGACACATAAAAAGATGTTTTGACACTGACACTTGGACTTGTTTTTTTGTATTTTTTAATTGTTTATAATAATTTAAATCGGGAACAGGTTTTTTTTTTAAATACTTTCGATGCGCCTTGTCCCTCAACTTCATTGAAAGTTTTATTTATTTGTAATTCGCGATATAAACGGTTTTTATCTTATATTTTTCTATGGAGCGTGCTTATTTAATAAAGGCAATATTTTTTATACCCATATAGAAAAAAGAATTACGCATAATATACATTTTTAATATAACAATGATTCAGTACAAAATGATAACCAGCATACAAATGCAAATTGTAATTTTTAATAAATAAATAAATAATTTTGTGAAAGGTGTACTTAACCTAGGAACTTTTAAAAGTTTTACGTGTGAGAAAAAATGCGAAACAACAGTTTTATACTTAAGGGCGCGTTTAGAAATAGGCTCTAATACTGATGTACTGCCAAAATAATAAAAAAGAAGAAATCAGAGTAATTGGTTTTTTAATAAAGTAAAGCTGTCATCAACAAAGCTTCCTGGGTGTCATAAAAGTTTGTAAGGTTTCTTCTGTTATCTTCGACCGGATCTCCTGATGACTCGTGAGAACCGGAGTGAGGATATCTATAAGGATCTTTTTTAGCTCCCCGGTTAGGAGTTGTCCGCTTGTGTAATTGCGTCTAATTTCCTCTAGTTTTTCATCATCTTCTAGGAAAAATCTACAAAGATATATTAAATTTCAGAAATGAAAACGTTTCAAAAGGTTATTTACTTTTTCTACATGATAGTGCCCCAAGTAATTAAGTATCTTAATTTTTTTCTAATGTCTGCGGTAGTAGAAAAAAATTACATATTACTCGTGCGTAAAATCTAATTTTCTTATTCATGATCATTACACACTTACTGCATAAATAACTAATTTAATTTAGTAAATATAAGTAAATAAATATTAGGTAGCAGTCTACTTAGTTATGCCCTTTTTGTGAAATTTATTTGTTATGATTATTAATAATTTAAAGCAATACCTAAACAATTATTTTAAAAATTGTTGTGAACAAGATAAAAAGATTCGGCGGTTGGGAAATCTTCGCCAGTATTCTCTTACTGCAGCCAGTGCATTTCTATTAAAAGAGTTATACACAAACTGCATACCAGTGATCAATAAATCTTGGCATTTCAAATGGATTTGCTAAATGTTATTGTTAACAACTATTTTATACCAATTTATTTGTTTTGCCGATAGCTAAAATTTAATTTGACGTCTAAAGTAGTATGCATTGCCTAATTAAATTCAAAAATCTAAATCTTAGTAGAAACATTTTTAGATTGGAGATATTCAAATAAATTACATGAATTATCAAACTATGCTGATATAAACTACAGCCTAGTATCTTTGAGACAAGCTGCATAATTGCATAATTTTCATACCAGATATTTTTAAGTAGGTATAGATCTATAGAACACATTTTAGATATCATTTTAATAACCAATCTAATCAAACTGAATCTTATTTTAATATCTACATAATTTACTATTTTACACATACATACATATATTTATTATTAAAAATATTAACTTTTAATCATATTTTTATATATATATATATATATATAGATTTTAGTGACTTATGAAAAATAGTAAATTTCATAAACATTTCCTGGAATTATATCGCATATTTTAATTCTTTAGTTCATAGAAGACTCCTATCTACCACTCTTAGAAAATGTTTAACCAAGAGTTTCAAGCCAATCAAAAGCCAGGTATTTTTCTTTTAATTATAAAGACATTCTATTTACCTTAAATACTGAAAAGATATATCCAAGTCACAATTGCCCCCAAGCTCTCTATGTTCCTCAACTGTGGTTTGCCCTCCGGAAAAGGCATGTTTATTAATTTTATTCTTGAGCTGCTTAGGTGTATCACTCATAAAGATTGTGCTATTAGCCTCTGAGGCTGACATCTTGGTTTTGGCTCCTTGCAAAGCTGGGAAGAACTTTGAGTGCAGAAGAGCTGGTTTGTCAAAACCTCAAAAGTATATCAAAATAATTAGTTTATGAATATTCGGTATTCACATAAGGTATATATACCTAGCCTAGGACACACATCTCTGGTCATCCTAAAATAAGGATCTTGGTCAATGGCACACGGAATGAGACATGGAATTTTTTTGGTGCCAAAGGTGTCTGGAAAAGAGGTGGACAAGGCAGGTGTAGCTTGAACTGCCGGGAAAGCAATTTTTCCGATTACAGTACTATCATCAAATCCAAAAATACCCTTCACCTGATTGAAAGTTACACACTTTTGGATTCTTATCATGTTTCTGTAAAACTCAGGTCTCTGCCTAGAACAAAACTATTAAACTTTCCTTGTGATATTCATATTACTGCTTCTTACCCAATATAAGTAAAATCTGAAAAAATAAATGTCTTGTTTACATCAAACCCACATGCAATAATATCTTTGGCATTTTCAAGGCCCATTTTATAAGCTTCCTCTACTGTTAATTCTTTCCATAGGGTTTTTTCATCATCTGTCAACTGGATCACTAGGGGGCAATTAAAAACGTCTTGCAACCACTTGCACAGAGTGAAAGGGATTAAATGCCCTAAATGCATTGAAGAGGATGATGGTCCTCTACCTGTGTAGAGATAGAATGGTTTACCTTGTTCGTATCTAAAAAAAATATGAAGACACAGAACTCATAAAATTATAATTCTAGCTGTAAATTTTTTTTCCTGGAAAATCCGATCATACCTGGTCAAAATGGAATGCATGTCTCTGTGAGAAAAAAAGAAACCTCTTCTAAGCAAATGATGTACTGGTTTGCCAGTGACTTTCTCAAATCTTGCAAGGAGTTCATCATCAATTTTTGAGCTTCCAAACTTTACTAAAAGAGACAAAAAGCTATTTGATGTTACATAAAAGGTTCTTTAGCCAATGTTTTGGCTTGTACATCCTCAAGGCTCCATAACATATAATTTTGCAATTAAACTTTTACATTTAAATTTTTCCACATTTATTAATTATTGAATCCTAAATTTATAAAATTTTTACACATTATGCCACATCTTTCAAAAGATATTTTTGATCTTATTTTGTTAAAAATGATTTGCCAAGATACCAGTCACAGAAATGTCATTGAAAGACTGGAATAAAATAATGATCTCTCTCATCGTAAAATCAGTAAAAAGCATCAAAACCAAAATCTCTCTTTTAGAAACCTGCCACTGAGATAGAAAAAAAAATGTATTTAGCATCTCTTCAAGAAAATAGTCTTAGAAGTATGTAATTGAAAGTTAAGCCACATGTTTTGTCCAACTGGGCATTATCAGATCTGTTAAAGTCAAAACAAGCTTAGCTATGTATAACTTATTAATATAACCCCGCTTACCAATACGTTAAAATATAACACTTCCTATTAAAACATAAAACAAAAGATGGCAATAAAATATAAAAATTTACTTTGTATTTCTTCCAGCCTCTGCTTGAACTGACTTAGTAGCCAAATAAAAGTGCAATATTCTAAGAAAGCAGTAATAAGGCATGTAACTGCTTTAGTATTTTTGATATGCATGCTATTCCTTTTCATAAACTTTAAGAAGTGTTTCTATAACAATATCAATATGCTGATTATATTAAGGTTTTGAGATTTGTAGATTTTCAATTATTTTGCCCAGTAACTCTTTAACTACTATATTATACTTGTACTACTAGTTACTACCTTCCCTTCTCTGTATACATATATAAATATATAATAGATAATTTTATTTAACTATTTTATATACTAATTACAATTCTTTATAAAAAAAACTATACCATTTAAGAGGAAAAATTTCATTTTTTATTTACCCATAATAAATTTGAAAATCATAATAAAAACAGTTTCATGAAAAACAAAATACTTAAGCTATACATGTTTTCTTTTTAATATGAAGCATCCTATTTCTTTTATAAAAGGTAAAAACACAAAATCTACAGCATCACAAATACATTTAATAAAATGACAAAGGTTACATGTTTCGCTCGACTAGAGCATCATCAGACCTAAATAATAATTAAGATGATGTTACCCGAAAAAAGGGAAAATTCAAGAAAAACCTACCATAACATACACAAAACACCCAACATATAAATAAACAAAGCTTACAATAAAGTGGCACTATCTATGTTCAAAGAACTCAACTAAACAATCAAATCACCCTATACATTTCAGAAATCTAACCATCATTTGAGAGACTAGAACTATTTAAGGTTAATAGGTAAATAACTAGGTGGCCATCAAATTCAAACCTTTCATTAACACAGGACAGATCTGGGCTTTTAAAAGCTTTACTAATTTCCATTGTCTCCAACAAGTCTAGTTTTTTACTTTTATTGCACTGATGAAGTATTTTTATATTTTGGCTGTCAGGAAAATTATGCTTGGAGTTGACGAGGTGATTAGCAAAAGCCGATCTGGTGACTGTGATATCGGCATTTTTAAATTTATTATATTGGGTCTTGTGTTCACCAATCCTAGTAGAAACCTTCCTACCAGACTGGCCGACGTACACTGCAGGGCACTCTTTACACCTAATCTCATAAACTCCTGGAGAAGATAGCGGGGGTAGTTTATCTTTAGTTTTAATTAGAAGTCTTTTTAGTTTATTATTTCTTATAACATTATTGGATTCTCTGGACAATTCTAAGTTTCTTTTAATAAGGGTGCTAGATGTCTATCTTCAACTGCTTTAGAGTTATTGACACTCAAAAAGTCAAATTCTGACTAGAAAACAAATTAACTAAACGCAGCTTAATTTTTACCTAATAATAGCTATTATATTAATTTTGCTCTAAATTATTCATTAAAAATGATGCAAGTGAAGCTTAAACTAAATTATTGGATAATAAAAAAGAAAACCCAGGACAATTTTGTCAAGAAAAAAAATCTCTAAAATTATTATAAAAGAAATCCCAAAACAAAAAATGTGTTCTCCATTATTCTCACAGCAACATTGTTTTTCTCTTTGCAGCCTGTCCAAACTTGTTATAATTTCAGGTTCTTTATTTAGCCTATTAATTTTGTTAACAATTTTTCCATAATTTTATTAATTGAAAATATTAAATTCTAGTTTGGTATGTTATATTTTTTAAGTTGGCCCACAAAAAAGACCATCAAAAGATAGGTATCAGAAGACCAGAGCTATTGGCTGGCCAGGAAATGGTTTGATTCCTTTTCATCTATTGATTAATGTGTTCATTGAAATACTCTCAAAAGAAGAGCTCCTTCTTGTTGTCAAATTAAATTTTAATATTCCCTTAGGGGCAATTTTTCTAAAAGGGTTTCATTTGATTTTGAAAAAAATTAAGGTATCATGGAGGATAGAGATTCATTATAAAATATTGGATTCAAAATTTCATTTTCTTTTTATTTCACACCAAACATGAATAGAACTTGAAATTTAATAGCTTGAAATTTTTCAGTATTTTCTGCAGATGTATATTGTGATTATTAATTATTCTGGAGGTGGCAAAAGCCCAATAATGTATATTTTGTTGATTAAATATTCCTTAGAACAGTTCTTTCCTTGCGTTTTGTTTTTTATTATGAAATGACTTAGTATGTTCAAATACGTTTCTAATTCTTTTTTGGAAATATATGTATAAAAATTAGCAATGTATCTTCTTTATGATTAACTTGCATTTTCTTGACACTTATAATACAGGATTACTATCTGTAGTTTTTCACCCAAAAAAAATCATTATGAAAAAACTAATATTAAATCCACTAATAAGTTAATATTTCAATGACTGAAGGATAAGTTGGTTAAATGGGTTACCTGTATTTTAGATTTATTTTATTTACTCAAATTAAATAATATGAGTCAAACATCTGACTCTTTAATAATTCAAAAGTAACTTAATATAGACATAAAATCAATATACAGGGTGACCACGGTAACTTTGGCAAAAATTGTAGGGTAGGTAGGGGCTCCATAGGCAAGTATTTTGAGCATAGGAACCCATGTCCGGAAAAGCCCCCATTCGGAGATGGGGCTGTTTTAAAATTGGACCCTTCGCGGCAGGTGGATAAGCAACCCAACGTACACGAAAAGTTTTTTTTACTTTTTCTGAATACCATGTATTTTTTTTGTCAATGACAACGATAAATTTTTGACGGAAACTTCAACCTGACTGACAGGAAAAAAAAATCTGTTTCTTGCACGTTTGTATGAGAAAAAGTAGACGATGAACCAGCTAACTTTCCGCGATGTGCTTCTAGTTTATGGAGCTACAGGCAGCAATGCATTGGCGGCTCAGCGCTTGTACGCTCAGCGATTTCCACAGCGTGACTAGGTACACCGCAGCGTGTTTGTAAATGTCGACCGCACACTACGGGAAACGGGATCATTTCAAGTAAGTCTTGTTCTTTAAAACTATTTTTTTATTGCCAAAGTATAAATTTATTGTAAGTCACTTATACGGGACTGTTAACTAGGTACAGCAGGAGCAAGGACGACTGCGTCTAGCACGTGATGGACTTGAAGATGCTGTAATGGCACGTATTGCCGACAATCCCCAAAAGAGCATTCGTCATGTCGCTTCCGAAGTGGGTTGCAGCCACGGGACGGTATGGAATATCTTTCACGACAACAATTTACACCCATTTAAATTGAAGAAAGTTCAACATCTCTTTCCTTCCTGACGATCCCCCTCGGCGCCTTCACTACTGCCAGTGGTTAAACCAACGCATTGGGGAAAATCCTGATTTCCTGCGGTATGTTTGTTCCACCGACGAAAAGGGCTTTTCTAGAGAAGGTATGTTCAACGCCCACAACAACCACTTCTGGTCGGAAGAGAACCCGCATGCCATGTCCGAGGATATCAAGAAAAGTTTTTTGTTAATGTTTGGGCTGGCATTGTCGGCGACCACTTGCTTGGTCCATACGTTCTACCCGCCCGCCCGGTTGAATGCAGAAAATTATTTAATAATTCTCCAAGGCCAGTTACAGGAATATTTTGAAGATTTTCCCCTACAGATTATTAATAATGTGGTGGCAGCACGATGGTTGTCCTGCGCACTGGCCAAGGCCGATCCCGGACTATTTAGATGAAATTTTCCCCAATCGTTGGATAGGACGTGGGGGTCCCATAGCGTGGCCACCGAGGTCTCCTGATCTTACGCCACCAGATTTCTTTCTGTGGGGACACCATGGAACAAACACCACTGGATTCGGAGGAGGACTTAATTGCGCGAATCGTAATGGCCGCAGAGTTCATTCGAGAGTAGCAGGGTGTTTTCGCTCTAATGTGAACTTCATGGCACCAACGGATCGATAAATGCATCCAGGAGAATGGGCAGCACTTTGAGCATCTGTTGTAGTGCCCCTGTTTATCACTTTGTTTTTGTTTCATTTTCTTCTTTTTATTTTAATCCTGTTAATTTAAGACTACTTTTACTTTAATAATTTTAGTTTTATGAGTTATCTCCAGTATTTTTTGTGGAAAGCTTTATTGCAATTATTACATCTTTTTGTTTTTAAACTAAAGCGTTTAATTTGTGGCTCGTGTACGATAGGTTGTCAGGATTGCCTTATTGCTTCCCATCCCATTCACAACATTTGATCCGACTAGTGCGGTCTGTGCGGATATAAATCGTGATTACTTCTTTAACTGCCAAATAGGCAATTTCAAAGTCAACCTGACATTTGACAAACTACACATGGTATTTAGAAAAAGTGAAAAAAAAACTTTTCATGTACGTTGGGTTGCCTACCCACCTGCCGCAAAGGGTCCAATTTTAAAACAGCCCCATCTACGAATGGAGGCTTTTTCGGACATGGGTTCCTATGCTCAAAATACTTGCCTATGGCATCCCTACCTACCCTATAATTTTTGCCAAAGTTACCATGGTCACCCTGTATGTATTACCTAATTAGTGACATACAGGAAGACCCTAATTAAAAAACATAAAATTGACCATAGCAAAATTAAATCAAAAAAGAAAAATAATACTTGTAGACAAAGCTAATCAAAAACAAAACAAGACATATAGATACTAAAAAACCTATAGATAGCATGAAAATTATCAAACTACCCACCTATTAAATATTAATGAAATGCAACACACTTTATTAGCTAATAGATCTTTACATATTTTTAAAACAATTTAAAAATTAACCTTCTCGTCAAATTGGGAGGTGGCTAAAAATTTGTTTACTAATGGATAAAATTGAGTTATAAGACATGCTTGAAAAAGGTATTGTGAGCTAGAATTTAAGTGTTATTCCTATTATCTGATTTGATAATGGAGGAATATTTTGTGTGTATCAAACATACTGTTACCAAAATAAAAATACATGGCACAGCCAATATTTTTACAGAGATAAAATATGATTTGCAAGACTACCTGTATCCAATATTACAAACATATCTCAAAGCCCTTTTCTGTAGTTCAGTTGTTGAACAGCCTGGGCAAATGAGAAATAGAGTGTACATGTAAAATACATAACATTTATGAGTAGTCTTTTGTTTTTCATGCTATTCTTTTATAATACAATTTTCAATGTCTCCAACTTAAAATGCATCAATTGGCTATCTAGAATATCTTGTAAAATTCAGAGATAGTAAAAAAAAACATGTTTTTTCTTTCAAATTGAAAAACATGTGGCAGGTGAGTGTGAGCAGCAGATGATTAAAGTACATTTCTTAGTAGAATGTGTAATAGATTATCACATATTCTGCTTTGAGTGTTTTGTGGATTCTAGTTTGTTTTTTCATTTCTATCATAGAACTAGTTTGCATATGCATTAATATTAAGGTTTGTAACTTAAAGATTTTATTTATTAATTAAAACTAAAGAAAGGCTAAAAATTAACAAACTTACATATTAATTTATCATAATCCACCCCAGTATCTGATTTGCTCACCACATTCCAAGGGTCTACATGATCATCATCCTCCTTATGAATCGACTTTTTTATATGGTTTTCTTGAATGCTTAAGTCCTGTACGTTATTGGCTACCTCTCCGGACATTATTAAATTCGGTTAAAGGGTGTTTTTTTATAAAAATATGGTGAGAAATCAGACCAGAGATAATTACCCTGGGATTTTTATTTAAATTATTTGGAGGTTAGAGATTGCGTCAGCTGAACGTCATAAATCATGTCTATGAACCCTAGAATTTCAGGACGTTCAACGGGTACTGGTGGGGAAAGCTAAATGCTGTCCCTAGCTGACTACACCTGCGCCACGCATATGAAATACGCATCATTTTAGTGCGCCCGCAATAACAAAATAACAATGCAACATAACCTCGGGAAAGCAGGCTGACGTTTCTGCATAAAGCTCATTCTGAGTATGGTGAATTTCGTGGATTTTTGACTCATAAAAGCCAAATCCGTCTATGCAAAAAAACGGATATTCGCAAAAAAGTTCAAACGATTTCAACTATTTTGAGAATTTCTTTTGCCAGCTGTCATTAATTGTAATTTATTTTTTTATTATGTTATGATTTGTTTAATATAACCTATAGAAAACAACAAACGGTTTTTTATTCAAAGATTTTAACTATTTCCTTTGTGGTATGTGTGCTTTATGCAAAACTAACATAAATAACAAAGTTAGGACATTACAGCCTAGATATAAAGATTCTCTTCTGTTTGTGTTATTTGAGTTTGATTCCAAAACGGTAATACAAATGATAATATTATTCAATCTACGACCAGTTTAAAATTAATGTTGATAAACACATTATTTTATTCATATGAATTTAAAAAATGACTAAATAATATCGTAAATTATAATTATAGGAAAGATGAGCATTCATCACTAAATTATCTTTTTATAAGTGCAACGGAGTGCAAACGGCTAACAGTAACAGTGGTAACACAACACAAAACATCAACAAGTAATAATCCTAGGTTATATTTTCCCTGATAAACCACAACATGGCAGAAAAGTTAAAATTTTCTACCGCGAATATTTTTAAATCAGGATTTGACACATTCTGTCAAAAATCTGCGAAATTCGCCCTAGTCAGAGTAAAGCTTTATACTGAGTTACACAGAACACAAATATAGTTAGCTGAGTTATATGAACGCGAGGGAGACAGAGGGTGCGCCAGAGCGAGTGGTGTGGAAACGTTCGTGAGCTCCGATTTTCGCCTCGCTTTATACACAACTCAGCATAAATGTTGAACGTCCTGAAGTTCTAGGATATATGCACATGTGGTTACTCTGGTAGGCCAACAGGACTGGAGGGAGGAGAGATATCTCCTATGCTACGCACTACGCTACTGCGCAGATACATAAACGGCATTCCGGGAATAGCATTGTGGGAGTATCTAACTTGCCATACAAGATTTGGCTTCACCCAGCACAGGCATCTCTCCTCGCGCTGGCATGAAGGCTGACAAATTTTCCGGAAGCATAGTCTGGCGAGAATATAAGAAGCCTGCGCCGCCGGAAGATCAGTTCAAGTCAAAATATTAGCGTGACTTTTAAAACCGACATAATTAGTAGTAAATAAATACAGTATAAATAAATGTTTCTAGTAAACGTAAGTGATCGTGTTTAATAGTGAAAGTGTGTATCAGTTGACTATTTTAATTCACACGTTCACATATATTATTTTAATTCACACCTTAACGAACCAGAAAATGCGACACTAATGTCAGGTGTGGGGTGTAATGTTGGATGACAGTCAACAATTATTATCATATTATTTACTTTTATTGGTGAAAATAAATAATAGTCGACTAAAATAAATGTCTGAAAATGTCAAATCAGATGCATTTAAAAGTGGTTAAGCTAACAAGGAAGCTGAAGGGAAGGGACTGAGATGTGGCGGGAAATAAAGCAAACCTGCAGCAGCAGCTTCGTAGTCATTACTTGAGGAAGGCCATGACCCAATAATTTTGTTTTTGATTACTAGAAATGTCTGATGAAGTTGTAAGAAAATTCCGCCAACCTAAAAGCTAAATTGCTGGAAAATTCTGCAAAGCTAAAATAAAGTTGAGGCGGCTGCAAAAGCAAACGGTAATTCAGGGAGAAGGCGTTGTCCTTAAGAGGAGACGTTGCTGCCATTTTGCTAAGAATGTTTCCAGAAGAACGAGAAGTCTACAATTATTAAGTAAAGCATTTGAAGAACTCGCATATCCAGATTTCCTGGAAAAAAATCATCAAACATTTGGTTGCCAAAAACATGAAAAAGAGCTAGGCTTGTGTCCGGCAGGTGATTTCAGAAGAGGACTACTTTAAGAAATCGGTCAAACCGATGATCAGGAAGGCGATTGGAGGACGTAGCTGCCAGGACCGAAAGTTTGAGTGTTGTAACAGATCACGTAAAAAGACACCCTTCAGAAGGCGCAAGCTCCATTCACGTCAAACCAAGGAAGGTCGATGCAGAAAGGCGATCGTCAGTCTTCAGAAGCCCTAGCAAAACATCCTATCCGGAAAACTTAAATTGTCAGTAGACAAAGAAGAAAAATGCTAAGTTATTAACCATCATCATCGATGAAACTTGCAGAATGAGGACCTTATAAAAGACCGAGAAAAAAAACCTGATATCCAGAGAGTCTTAACCTGGAAAAGGAAAGAGAAGAAGATGAAGAACTTGGGGAGACGTTGCCAAGTATTCTCCCAATCTCAAGTAATATAGGGCACAATGGAACTCTCTAATTTCGGAAGATGGACTCTTGTGGCGAAAAATAGTTGACCTCAAGGGCAAAGAGCAAAGAAGGCAAATCATTGAGCCTAAATGTCGGATGTCCGAGTTGCTAGGCATGCCAGTGTGTCTGGAGGACATCTTGGAGTAATAAAGACCCTGTGAAAAGTAAGGGAAATATTTAACTAGGTCAATAGCAAGGCAGACGTAAGGGGTTGGTGTAGGAAATACGTTGTATGTACGGCAAGTAATAGACCCTAGAGAAAGCAGAAGGTTTTGATGAGTCAGTATTACGTAGAAAGTCCCTTTGAAAGGTTTGCTATTGACGTTGCCGGTCCGTTTTCCCAAATCAGAGGCGGGTAATAAGTACATCGTGGTCGTGATGGACTATTTCAGCAAATGAGTTGAGGTGTACCCTCTACCAAGCCAAGAAGCCTTTACTATCACTAACGCCTTAACCAAAGAATAGATCTGCCGATTTGGTGTATCTTTGAGACTACATTTAGAAAGACGAAATGTTGAATCCAGGTTATTCCAGAATATCTGTAAGGCGCTTGGAAATCAACAAAACCGTAATCAGCCAAAGTAGTCTCTAGCCACCAAAAAGACTGGAATACATTTCTACATTTGTTTCTGCT
The DNA here is from genome assembly GCF_022605725.1 of Anthonomus grandis grandis. Classification (NCBI taxonomy): domain Eukaryota; kingdom Metazoa; phylum Arthropoda; class Insecta; order Coleoptera; family Curculionidae; genus Anthonomus; species Anthonomus grandis. The sequence continues at coordinate 18,138,831 of NC_065549.1, forward strand.
GACTTATCGATCGGCTATGCTTTCATGGATGGTCATATCTCCGGCTCAAATAGTGATGGGAAGAGTCTTCCATGTAATCTGAAGTTTGGTTAATTGCTAGGAACCAATGTTGCTAAGAAGGAGTATGTTATTGCAATGAGCTGCGTTAAGGAATGGATGTCAACAAGTGCGTATTTCCATTTAAGATGATTATTTGACAATTTATTTATTGAGTATGCTCTGGCATATTGTGTGGCTAAGGATTCATTAGAATACCGGGGGTTTCCACGGAAAGTTGTAAAAATTCAAAAATTGGCTGTGGTACTAATTAAGACTTGAGACACTACTGGACTAAATAAGTTCGATTAGTTGCAGCTTATTACCTCAAATGACTGCATCAAATTTCAAACAATTTAAGAATGCGGTTTTAAGCGGCCACTGCCCAACAGCCCATGTACAAGAACGGGACCAAAAATGGGAAGAAAGTTCTGTATCTGTATATATAACTGCAGCATAGTGCGAGACACCATTGTACTTAGGCCTCAGTAGGCATATTATGCCCCTCTCTTGAATAAGTAGGTGACAACAGCGCCAAGGGTCCCCTTATCTCTTCAAGGGATGGGTGAGTAGGGTAATCGCAAAATATGTGCTTCATTGTCGCGTCTTCATGGTTGCATGTCCTTTATAATGTACTCTTGCTTAGTTCGCTTTATTTGAAAAACGTACGGAAAAAGGTCACCCTAGCTGGTCAGTGTCAATTAACTGACTAAATAGGGAAATTAGGAGCAGTTAAAAATTCATCTAGCTAGTGAACTAAAACCTCTAATTTTGTCTTATCCAGGGTTGGGTAAATAAGTGCTATTGTGTATTGCATGAGATCGAGGTGGCGGTCTCATATTGCTAACCCCTCTGCTGTGATGCAGATTACACTGAATAAGATTTACCTGATGCACAGCTTCGTCAAATTAAGCAGTTTAACCATACACATAACCTCCAGGTTGGTATAAGCAGGTCCCAGGGATGCGTGGTTATCACAGATGAGCCTCACGATCTCGCATGTGTAGGCCGCAACGAGAAGTTTTTATTGAGTCACTCTGAGTTTGCCGTAGGGATTCGGCTTATCAATGATTGCTATATGTTTCCCGGGGGGCTGCTGAGCGCAGCCTCTTGTGTTTATCCGAAGTTTCCTTTGTAGACGTCCCTAACCTTATCCTTCTTTTCTGTTCCACGCGTTGGCGTCACTGCCCGTGGACAAAGGAAGGCAGTACTGCTGTTCGCGTGCCTTATGCCTTCTCCGCCACATACTTTTTTTATCTCTCTTCTTGCGATTTGAGATTAATTTGTTCTTATCCTCAGGTGTGCCGCTCGCCCCAGCCTCAGAATTAGATCAAGTTTTATCCGCCTGCTTTTTATTTGGAATAGTTGAACTTATAATGATTCCCACAAGAACTAATAGAAACAAACGGTGGCTGTCGGAAGAGTAATGCATGCTGACGAAAGGAAAAGAAAATTAACAGATATTATTTTCAATAAACACATGCACAATCAAAATGCTGCATTTTGAATGTGACAAACCCGCTAAACGATTTATGACATAACGGATGTTAAGGCCATAGGCTTCAATTTCCACCCATTTAAATTTATAATCTGCATCACAACATGCCAATAAAACCACACTGAAATGCTGTTTGTAATTAAAATGTTTCGAACCACTATTTATAGGATATTGGATATTAAGATGCTTCCCATCAATAACTGCCAGAGTATTTGGAAAATTCCAACTATTATAGAATTGAGTAGTAGTTTCCCATAGGGCTTCATATGTTTCAAAGATGATTTTGGAAACCGTGCAGCGTCCTATCCTTAACTCAAATATTTTATAGTAATTACCAAACGTAGTTCTAAGCTGAGAAATTCTCTTCGACTAAGTTTCAACAATTTTGATTTACACTTAAATAAAATATTGTCAAACTATGTAGAATATATTCTCGTATATTTAATATAAAAACGCTTCATGGTCTTGTGATTTCATATGTTTACAAAGATATCTTTTTCATTCCTTTCTTGAAACAGTGACCGAAAAGTTTAAAAAACGCAAAATGTTAAAAATAATTTTCTTTGTCTTTTCCGTTCTCGTTCATAAGCAGTTGTGTAGGGGCCTTTATAAAAATACCGTTTTTTTAAATATATTTCACAAATCAAACAGCTCTGCATTATATATACTTTATTTTCGACGACGTAATAAGTAGCCCTTGAAATTTCATACTAAAGTTATTCAACACTAAATAAGTATTATGAATTTGGCTTCTTAAGAAATAATAAAACAATACATTTTTCCTAATAAAAAAGCAATTTTCAAAATATTTACTATTTTAAATGAAAAAATAAAATACTGTCAGAATTAATAATTTATTTACTTTAAAATTTCGTATTTAAAATTGCTTTGTTCGATCTTTTACCTTTCTGTTCTACACTCTTAAGTATTTTGATATTATGTAGGTTGAGCTATTTTTGAGTTGCACTTCATGTTTAGGAAAATCTTGACGTTGGTACAGATTATCATCGCTTTTTATACCAAAGCATAACAAAAAATTATTGTACCACCTCGTTTGTTTCAACATTTTGTATATAGAGCTACGAAATTGAACTCCGCGTTCGGTCGTATCTTTTTTGAAATATATTTCATCTGTATTGGTCATTGAAGAACTTTTTGATACAACATCTCTGTGTATTGCAATATATTTCTCCAATACTGGATCCACTTCAGGTAGTTTTTTACAGACATTTTCTTGATTTTGCTTATTTTTTACGTAATTTTCAATATTTTCAAAGAGTTCCATTTTTCTTTTGGCGGAAATATTAGGGTTTACTTTTAAATGGTCGTCCGCTTTTAAGTATTCGCCTAGTGATTGTGTTGATTTACGATATACTACATTATCTTCGGTAGCAGGTATGGGAAAGGAAATTCTGCCAATGCTTTCAAATACGAAGTTCCCATCATAGAAGACATTTTGATCCTTTTCACTTAATTGATGCCTACAAAAATTAAAATAGCTGGAAAATATTTACAATATTCAAAATTGAAAAATACAAATAGCAAAATCTTTTGCTTAACTTTTTATTTGCTTTCACGGAAAATATCGTTTCCAGAAAATATTGTTTCATAAAAGGCTCAACAAAAATTGTTCGTTTTAGTTTCGCAAAGAAACTTATGGGGCGTGACAAACTTTTCTGCAAAGTTCAAATAAACCCTTTTTTACCCAATTATTCGTTTTTTAATATTTATTTCGTAATATTCAAAAACAAATAATATCTTTCCTATATTACGACACATTATTAAATTTCGGATTAGACGTCCTACGTATACTTTAATAGTACAATTTTTATAAATCTATTATTTTCATTAACAATAATCTATTATTCTATCTATATATCTATTATTCTGGCAATACAAATACCTAGGTACAATAATGTATTATGTTTTATTTAGTATAATATAATATATGTTTTTATCTAAATCAGCCATTTTTTTAAATTTCACTTTTACTTTTTTAAAAGCATCTTTTACGCTAATAAAGCGGCCATACGCAGCAGTGGAGGATTCTCAGATGGTAGAATAGATTTCAACAGAGAAGCCAAAAGTGGTAACACATTTAAACGCCCGAATCAAAATTTACGACGAAAAAACTGTCGAATTATTTCCCAAAAATGTTATCCTGACGAATTTTAAATGTGCTATTCATCACGAATACCATGCATATCTCGAGAGATATGTACGCTAAAAAAAATATAAATACCTATAACATAATAATACTTGTCAGAAATCACCGTCTTTCGCCCCTCTTTTTATTATTTACTATTTGGCGAGTCCAAGCCGTAGCTTGCGTAATTCTTAAAGAATATTTATAGCTGTAAAATTATTTTCATTACCTGCAGTTTATAGGATGTTTCTCAAAAACTAAAATTTCTAACTGACACTCATTTTGATGGATTTTTGGTCGGTTTTCTAAAATACTATGTATATTTGTCGTGCTTTTTTTCCAAAATAAATTGTCTAAAAATGGCGTAGTATTTATGCCAGTATTTGACATATTGAATTCAGTCTGAAACCAAAATGATTCTTAAAAAGTTATTAGGACCAAATATTAAATAATGACTTACAATAGTAGCAAACATTGTTGTAGTAGTGTTTACTTTTTTAGTATCATGTGATGATGTTTCTGCTGTTTTATATAAAGTAGGGTCGGTATTATTTAGGTGATCAGGAGTTAAAGTGGATTCTGTAGCTGTCTCTGCTGGTTGTGTACTACTTGCATTGGCAGTTTCATATGAAGAGTCATTAGGTGGTAAACTACTGTTAACATCACTAATATCCTTTGACTGGTTCTCAACACGGTTTGAGGAGTCTTCTTGCGTACCAGTTTCACTCTTTTGCGTATGATTGGTAACGTTTGGTTGACCACCTATCTGAATGGGAGATGAAGTGGCTTGAGGATTGGAAGAGATACAGAGCGATCCATCTCCGTTGGGCTGATGATTTTTTCTACAGGTAGTTATGGTGATTACGACGGGCTGTTTGCCCCTTTCTCTTCCGCAGACGCAGATCCGTCGTGAATTTGACATGTTTTAGTGATGTTGTGATTAGACCTCATTTTTGATGTTTGGTAAATGTTATTTGTTGACAGCTAATAATTGTCATATTCAGAAAAATATTAGACGCCATGTTTAGGATTAACAGATGGAAATAGTTTCGATACTCCTTAGCTTGTACATGTAGAAAGGGGAGATTCCTAACAGAGATAGGCAAACACATTGAAAATGCCTCTGATACCGCGGTACCAAAGAGCCTTGTTCCTGATATGGTGTGAGTGAATATCATCATAGAAATGTAAACTGCAGCACTTTCTATAGTTCAGATAAGAAATCACTCTTATACATCTGCGTTGTAAGGCAAATATTTTGAACATATGAGCAGAGTGACTCCAATTAAACAGATAGTAGGTCAATACAGAGTGCCGCCAGGTGAATCCCGAAGTCAGAGTGACACCAAGGAAAGTTACAACTTTATCCAAAATACAATTTAGAGAAAAAAATATCTTTTTGGTTTTATTGTTCTGATATAAGCTTAATCGATTAAATAGGCTTCACTCCCCCAGGTCACTACATGACTGATCAGCTGTAATATCCAGACTGGATATGTTTTTGCGTTCAGCAATTAAGGATATTGTGCGTCAGCATAAAGATACAGATGCAAGAGAACAGCTAAGAAGATAATTGAATTACATCAGAAACAGAATAAGCCGAAGAACGGAGACCTACGGCATGCCATATGTCATCAGTAAACTCTGGTACCTTCCACTCTCAAAATGGACATAATGTGTCCTGCCTGCTAAATAGGCCTGAAGCAAGTTAATACTTGAATTGCTAAGTCTATAATAGACGAGCTTTTAAGGAAGTATACTATGCTCACCATAATCGAAAGCTGACAAATCGTAAAATATTTCACACAGGTCCCCTGACCCCTATATCCGTCGAATGTTGATGTCTAAAACTATGTTGCCTACCATAATGAATTTTGCTAAATGTTTTATTCGACTCTTCAGTAAGGTCTCAAAGATTTGACCAAAAATTGGGACTAAAGGCCGATGATTCTCGGGGTCATAAAACAGTTTCAATTTGATAGTGTTTCATGAGATTTATGCCTTGCAACATGCTTCCAATTACGTCTAATAGTATGTGACTTACTTTACAATCATTTCCGAATTATTTATTATTCTTCGAGGAAATGACATAGCTAGTTCATCCTAAGATCACAAACATTTCCTCAGTATGCAACTGCACAAAGCCTTCAGCTCTCATTAGCTTGGGCAATTGACCATACTACGCCGTATGGCTTTGTCACTTTGTTTTCTTTGCCACTCTTGTTATCTTTTACATGTCGAGTCATCAAAAGATAAAGTCCACCAAAATACACATATTTTAACAATCTAAGGAGTAACATTAAAATCCAAACAAAAAAATGAATACAAAGCATATCAGAAAAATATTAAAAACAATTTAAACTCTGACCCTTCCCAATTTTGACAGTTGCTACATGCTAGGTCTTAAAAAATTGGGGTGTTGGAAGAATACATTGCGAATGTAATTCTAGCTTACTTTTATAAAAGTACAGCCGAGTTTATTGCTGCACCATTGAAGAATATTTTTTTCTTACCTTTAAAAATAAATATTTCCCCGATGCCCTAAAAACTGAACCACCATAACGAATCTATCAATAATGTCCTAAGAAGCAGTAGGGAGGGGGCAATATTAAATAAAAACCAGTAGGACGTTATTCTTACAGATTGTGAGACAGATTTCGACAAGGTGAATCAAATAGAAATAACAAGAATTTTAAAATCTCTACTATAATTAGACTGTCTAAGAAATAAAGCTTTTATTTCATAAGGTCAATGCCGTAAATGGTTTTGAAACTGTCAGAAGAAAAGAGAAAAAAGAATGAAACATATTAATATCAGCATTATACATATTCGCAATTTGAAACTTTTAGAATAGTAAATACATGCGAGTGAGAAAAAATATATAAAATGTTTAAAATGCAAATATTTAAGACAAGTGATCAGGCCAGATCCATTATTAAGAATTCTTCTAAGTTATACGGTACCGAAGCTACCAGGTACTCGGGAATATTATTTTTAAACATAGAAAAATTCATCTTTTTTTATATGAATAGGCAGTTTACAGTCTTACCCCCATATAACGAGAATTCTCTTTAACCCGCGCCTTATAGATTGTGACCAAGCACTTGAGAATTGGTATTAAATTTCGTGTTATATTCACGAATGTAACAGTGTAAACATTAGGGTGACAGTTCCAGTTTAAAGTAGAGTTAATGTAAAATGTGGCTCTGGTTAGACCTCATCTAGAGAATGATTCAGATATGTATGCCTTTCGAAGCCGTATAAATCGAAAATATTGACAAAGATTTCTGCGTTCTTTATGTCTTAAAAAACAATACTATGCGTTCTTTATGTCCTTACTAGGTATCAAATAAATCTATGCTAGACAGCTTTAAGTTCAGATCTCTTTTACAAAGAAGAAAGCAACATGCTTTGATACATCTCTATTGTATTTTATATATGGTTAATAAGTATCAGGAATATGTAATTTAATTAATTATATAAGCTAATCATATACAAAAGATAAATCTGAGAATTCCTACTAAACAGAGATTATTTTATATAAATGCCTTCAGTACTTCGACTTCTCCTTTCAACAGATTACGAACGTGATTTCTAGCGAAATTCAAAGAAATCTATTCCATATTAATATTAAGTACTTATAATAATTTAAATGCGACTTAAGCTATTTTAGGTTTTTATGTTGTGGTTTTTGGCTAATAACTTTACATGTAATTACTATAATTTAATTATTATAACGGTGCTCTTGAAATCAATCCCCAATTTGTTAGTATAATATGCGAGTCTGCAGAAGATTTAAGACTGTTCCATAAAATCACAGATGTATTCAACGTATAAATATATAACTAACTGAACTACAAGAACTTGTCATTCACATTCACTTTCTGTTTTGTACTACAGAACTTGATTCTCGGTAGGTACTAAGTTGCTGAGACTCGCAATTAAAATCAAGCTCATGTAAATCCACCTTCAAAAAGGAGTTACCCTAGCTACAAATAAAAAGGTAAGCAAATAAACATAACCTAAGAGTTCCAGAATTGTCATACAAGGTTGGACAACATTTTTTATTTACTGCATTATTCGAGACAGGCTACATTATATTTTTGGAGGCTGTGTTTCGATCTTGTCCTACTAATTTATTTTCTTTTTGTGTGCGTGTAAAAGGTAAGTTGAGCTTACTCTAAGTGGTTAAAGCTTTCTACATACTAGCTTGCTTTTATTTGCTTTTTGGCTTAAAAATTTCCATTTTGTGCATGCTTATTTCCAATTACATTGCTTAAAGTTAAAGTATTATGAGTGAAGCAGGGGGGGGCGGCCCCCCCCAGCCCATGGCAACAATGCCAAAAGAATGTGACGCTATAGATAATGGCAATGTTGATGTTTGTAGTATTTCAATAGAGGCTTCAAATACTAAAAAAAACGACCTTGAAAAAGAACCAGTTTTTTATTCTAAAAATGATACTGGCCCATTTCTTGTCTATTTAGAATCCACCGAAAAAGTGGGTTTTAATGTAGGCAAATTTAATAATATTAAAATTGCTAGAGACATTTTTAACCTAAATCTGACAGACGTTAAAAAAATTAAAAATAAAGGCTTAAACAGAATCTCTGTAGAATTCATTAATTTCCTGTCTGCAAATAATTTTGTTAAAAACAAAACCCTGATAAATAAGGGCTATAAAATCTATATTCCATTTAACTTTGTGACTTGTAAAGGGTTAGTCAGGCAAATTGACATAGAAATAGGCGAAAAAGAAATATTAGAATGTTCTAAAACTGATACCGGCATAGAAATTCTAGAGGTTAAAAGATTAAACCGAAAAATAATTAAAGACAAAGATATAACATATGAACCCACTGGCTCGGTTCTTATTACATTTAAAGGTGTTTGTCTTCCCAAATCCCTAAATATCTACAGACTGGAAAGACCCATTTCTATATACATCTCCCCTGTAACGCAGTGCTTTAGATGTTTACGGTATGGTCATACTCGCACTAACTGTAAAGGCAAAGAAAGGTGCTTCACATGTGGTGAGGAAAAAAAATCTGATTTAGAGGAGCACCCCTCTTGCGAAACTAAATGTTTTTATTGTAAAGGTCCCCATAAATCTACAGACAAAAGCTGCCCCGAATATACTAGGCAAAAAAACATAAAAGAGTTAATGGCATTCGAAAATATTCCCTTTTTTGATGCAAGCGAAATTGTTAAAAAGACGTATTTGACACGTAATGAATTTGTATATCATCCTTCTGACTTCCCTAATATTAAAAATCTAAATAGTCCTGAAAAGAACTATCTAAAAGAGAAAGTAATCCAACCATCACAAAGACGAACCCAACATGCAAAAACTGACCCTATTAAAAGATCATACCAACAAGTAGTCTCTGAAAATAATACAAAGAAAAGAATAATTCATAAAGGTTATGATGTAAAGGCACATAATGATAACTTAATTTCCCCTAACTCTAGACCCCAAAAAGAAGCTAGCTCTCCAATTTTTTCATTAACAAAAGAAAACAGTCTCAAAACACAAATGCCTTCTACAAGTGCAGTTCATAGTTTTAATTCTCATGAATCTTCTTGGTACCCAGATGAAGTTAAAAGCATCATCGATGCATTTTTAAACATGTCAGAAAACAATAAAAGGACAATAAAAACCTTTTTATTCAATCAAAATTTTGATATGGATATTGATCCCGGCTCTCAGTCAGATTCATTTAACTAAAATCAATTTTCCCTTCACATTAATGTCAGGAGTAAATAATTTAAAGATCATCTTTTGGAATCTAAGAAGTATAAACTCTAATAGGGGCAACTTAATAAACCTAATTTACAAAGAAACCCCTGACATTTTTTTAATAAATGAATCATGGCTAAAAACCTCTGATAACTTTAAACTAAATTCTTACAACATAGTTAGGCAAGATAGAAATGATGGTTATGGCGGAGTGGTCACATGTATCAAAAATAATCTGATTTTTAAGACAATTAAATCTTTTTCTTCCGACCATATACAATATATTATAATTGAGATAGGTAAATTGCAAGTTGTTAACTTTTATTGTAACTCACATAATCACATTAATGAGGACATCCTTAATGATCTGATTTCTTTTAACCCTAAAAATATTGTTATAATGGGAGATTTTAATTCTCATTCTCCCTTGTGGGATAAAGCTACACCCAATAAAGGGGGCAGAATAATAAATGATTTTATTTCAAACAATGGACTTGTAATCATGAATGATGGTTCACCAACACTTTTTCAACTGTCCCTGTCATTGCCAAGTGCTGTAGACTTAACTATGGTAAGCGGAAATTTAGCTTTACAAGCAACCTGGAACACCATCAGGGATTGTGGAAACAGTGACCACTTTCCCATACGTTTTATACTTAACAACCATGACAATAATGACTTACATAACATCATTAGGCCCTATAATATTAGAAACTTCAAAAAAGTGGATTGGGAAAGTTTTCATGATAAAGTGTTAATAGCCCTTTCAGATTTGAATTACAACCTGTCTTATAACGAATTAATTGGTCATATAAACATAGTAGCCGATCAGGTAATCCCAATTAAAACAGTTGGCACGTTTAAAAAAAGGGGTAATCCGTGGTGGGATGTTGATTGTACATCCTGGATCAGAGAAAGAAAAACGGCCATAGCAACATTTAATAATAACCCATCAATAGAAAATTATATTGCAGCCAAAAAGGCCATAGCCATTACTAGAAAAAAATTAAACAATAAAAAAAAGGAAAAGTTTAGACTATTTTGTGAAACTTTAAATAGAAATTCTAGTATTAAATATGTTTGGAACAAGGTAAAAAAATTTAACAACAACTCTAAAGTAAACCGATTTAATGTTACAATTTCAGACAACTTTAAACAATTGATCCTTAATAATATGACAGTTGTAAACGTAGACCCCAACTTTAACTTTGTTCGGGTCAATGATACTGAGAACATAAAGCTTTTTTCATTAAATGAGCTAAATCTAGCCTTAAAAAATAAAAAATCATCTGCACCAGGTATGGATGACATGTCATATCAAATGTTCAAATTCTTACCATTTAAAGCAAAGCAAATTCTCCTGAATATTTACAATAACACTTTGATGGGGGGTGAAATACCTATATCTTGGAAAAAATTCAATGTCATTAGTTTCTTAAAGCCAGAGAGGGATCCATCAAATCCTGAAAATTATAGACCAATTGTCTTATCTTCATGCGGAGCCAAAATCTTAGAAATTATGGTTAAAAATCGACTAGACTGGCGATTGGAACATAACTTAGAATTTTCACATAAACAGACAGGTTTTCGCAAGGGAAAGGGTATATACAATAATATTGCATATATCACTTCATACATTAACCTTGCTTTTCAATCCTCCGAATCAGTTATTGCCGTTTTTTTAGATATCAAGGCAGCATACGATAACGTAAATATATACAAACTTTACGACAAAATTAAAAATCTCCAAGTGCCTGGTTTATTGTGTAATTTAATTTTTAATCTCCTGACGGAACGGTCTTTATTTTGTAGGGGTAATGATGGGTCCTTTTTAGGACCAGTTCAATCAACTACGGGGGTACCACAGGGCTCCCCCCTAAGTACGATTTTATTCAACATATATATAAGGGACATTTTTAATTTAAATCTGGGAGAAGCATCTATAATTGGGTATGCTGATGATCTGGCAGTAATTATTAAGGGTAAAAATGTCACTTCCATGGTGAATAAAATAAATAATGCCCTAGAGCGCATACACTTATTTCTCAGTGAACATAACCTATCTGTCTCTTATAACAAAAGCGAGGCAATTTGGTTTACTAGAGGGAGGAGAAGCAATGCCCCACCACCTATACAATTCAACAATTCAGTTATTTCTTATAAACGACAGGTAAAATATCTGGGTGTAATTCTACATGAGAACCTAAAATGGGCACCTCATATTATTAATATTACTAATAAGGCCAAAAAATCATTAAATGTCCTAAGAGCACTTTGTAGGGTATGGTGGGGTGCCGACCCAAAAACCCTCCTAATTGTCTTCTTTGCTTTAGTACAATCCCACCTGGATTTTGGATCAATTTTTTTCAAGCCTTGTTCAAACACTGCACTCAATAGATTAGATGTGGTTTTTTATGAAGGCTTACGTATATGTCTGGGATGTATGCGGTCTACCCCTAAGGTTGCACTTTTGGCAGAAGCATCTGTCATGGATCTAGAACACAGAAGAAAGATAATTGCCCTTAAATTCATTTCTAAAATCCTATCTATAACAAATCACCCGACCATACAAATAATAAATAATATCCGAATGAAAGTAATCCATAGACCAGAATTCTGGAATGAGAACAAAATGCCATATTTAGTGGAAGCATTACAATCTTATAGGCCACATTTAAAATCAATTTATAGGGGTCCAACTTTTCCCTGTTATGAGATTGACTTTCCTATTCTTTGCAAACCTTTAAAACCCATAAATCTTAACTGTAAAAAAGGGGATGGTATATCTAAAAACATATTTGCGGCAGAATCCAACAAATTAAAAGCCCAATATACATTTATTTTTTCTGATGCATCAAAAAAATGTGAAAGGGTGGGGTTTGGCATATCCATCCCCTCTTTGAATTATAAATTCTCACAAAGACTTCCCAACAATTTAAGTATATATAAAGCAGAAATAATTGCAATACATGATGCCATTAAAACTGCTATTAACCAAAAAATTAAAAATGCGATAGTCTTTTCAGATTCAAAGGGAGCCATAACAAAACTCTGCAACCCTTCCTTTGCAGCTAACTCCGAACATTGGGTTCTGTCTACAAAAAGGCTGATTGTCACGACTAACAAAAATGATTATAACATCAAATTATCCTGGATTCCAGGACACTCTGGTATAACCGGAAATACGGAGGCAGATACTCTGGCCAAGATTGGGACAGACTTAAATATTCCTAGAAAAATATTATATGACATAAAAGATATTTTTAATCCTCTTAAGCAAGAAATTTCAAACGTCTTCAAAAATAAATGGAAAGCTTTGGTTACAACGAAACATCACGGCTATGCCGGGGTTCAATCTACTTTTAACAGTAAAAAATGGTACGCCAATTTGACCTATAGGGATAGAAAACACGTTACAACAATAATTAGAATGCGCACAGGTCATTGCCTGACTAACGCCCATCTATATAAGATTAAAATGAAAGGTAGCCCTTATTGCGACTGCGGTATGCTTGATGACCTAAACCACATATTTTTTGAATGCCCTATTAATAATATACCCGATCTAGACTTGTATAAAATCTTTGTATTGAAAAAGAAAATATCACCATTATCCATAACTCAAATTCTGTCTGCCCCCGACGACGAATCAATAGAAATAATCATGCGATTTATAAACATCAATAAGATTAAACTTTGAAGCTCAACTATCCAATACCCCTCTTGTATCCTACAATCCCGCTTGTTTTAGTGCTTGGTGTGGTCCCTCATTCCTTTTGTTGTAATACTAACGTTTTCCTCCCGTATTATAGCTACAAACCATAAAGCCGACGGCCGATACAAGACAAAGCTATAGTCACAAGCTAAACAGAACGAGCAAAGTTGTAATATAAGAAGATATTTCGGAGATTCCTGCATGGTCCAGAGCCAGACAAAGAAGGAGTCTCCCCCAAATCGGGCTGGCAATTGCCTCGCAGCAAAGCCATCAACTAAACAAACAACAACAACAACAAGGTTGGACAAAATATTTAAGTAGCCTTTATTATCACAACAACTATAGGTAAAATATGGGTTTTTTAACGGTATTGAAAAAAATTAAGCAAAAGGAAAAAGAAATTCGCATCCTGATTCTGTATCCTTTTAATATACCTGTCATTTTTTGAAGAAATTTGAACAGATGGTCAATATTTTACTTAACAAAAACGTCTAGGGGCTTAGATAATGCAGGAAAAACAACAATCCTCAAAAGATTCAACGGCGAACCGATCGACACTATTTCACCGACTTTGGGTTTCAATATAAAAACTCTAGAACACAGAGAGTAAGTAGAGTTGTCAAGTCAATGACCTTCGTTGATATTAAACAATAATTTTTAGGTTCAAATTGAATATGTGGGATGTTGGTGGTCAAAAGTCTCTTAGATCATATTGGAGAAACTATTTTGAATGCACTGATGGTCTTATATGGGTCGTTGATAGTGCTGATAAAAGAAGACTTGAAGATTGTATGAAGGAACTTCACTCTCTTCTCCTAGAGGAGGTATGGTTTATTTTATAAAGGGTGTTAGTAAATATTTTTTCATTTCTCTTTTGACTGCTTCACAAGTTTAATTATAAAGTCTGTCTTCTACTATTTAACTGTTGAGAACCTAGTCAATGGTTCAAATTCAAATGTGTGTGAAGCTAGCGTCCGATCGATATCCAGCAACCAAAATCGAGAACGCAGCATATGCCGGTTGCCAGCGACCAATTTATAGTCCGCGCTCCCTGTTATTTAATCAATATAATGCCCGTATCTCCAAAAATTCCCAAGGGATTTTAATAATTTTTTGTCCAGATATTAACAATGAATACCTAGATCGACTGACGATGGTCTCAAACCTCTACAAACTAAGGTTTTGTTGTGAAAATTAATTAAAAAGTCAAATGGTAAAAAAATGAAAAAGGCTCTAACTCCCAAAATTCCCAAAGGATTTGGATAAAACTTTTTTTTATAAAAGATAATAAATATCTAAATTGATTTTAGATGGTTGCAAACCTCTACAAACGAAAGTTTTTTGGTAAAAAATTATTGAATTTTTAGATGTACAAAAAAAATTTAAAAGCTATAACTTCCAAAACTCCCAAAGGATTCGAATGAAACGTTTTTATACAACTAACAATAAATATCTAAATCGATTTTACATGGTTGCAAATCTCTACAAACGAAAGTTTTTTGGTAAAAAATTATTGAAGTGTTAGATGTAAAAAAATATAAACGGCTATAACTCCCAAAACTCCCAAAGGATTTGAATGAAACTTTTTTACGCAGTTAGTAATAAATATTTAAATCGATTTTACATGGTTGCAAACCTCTACAAACGAAAGTTTTTTGGTAAAAAATTATTGAATTTTTAGATGTACAAAAAAAATTTAAAAGCTATAACTTCCAAAACTCCCAAAGGATTCGAATGAAACGTTTTTATACAACTAACAATAAATATCTAAATCGATTTTACATGGTTGCAAATCTCTACAAACGAAAGTTTTTTGGCAAAAAATTATTGAAATGTTAGATGTAGAAAAATATAAACGACTATAACTTCCAAAACTCCCAAAGGATTCGAATGAAACTTTTTTATACAACTAATAATAAATATCTAAATCGATTTTACATGGTTGCAAATCTCTACAAACGAAAGTTTTTTGGCAAAAAATTATTGAAATGTTAGATGTAAAAAAATATAAACGGCTATAACTCCCAAAACTCCCAAAGGATTTGAATGAAACTTTTTTACGCAACTAGCAATAAATATTTAAATCGATTTTACATGGTTGCAAATCTCTACAAACGAAAGTTTTTTGGCAAAAAATTATTGAAATGTTAGATGTAAAAAAATATAAACGGCTATAACTCCCAAAACTCCCAAAGGATTTGAATGAAACTTTTTTACGCAATTAGTAATAAATATTTAAATCGATTTTACATGGTTGCAAATCTCTACAAACGAAAGTTTTTTGGTAAAAAATTATTGAAGTGTTAGATGTATTAAAAAAAACTTAAGGCTATAACTTCCAAAACTCTCACAGGATTTGAATAAAACTTTTTTTAATATTAATAATAAACATTTTAAGTGATGAGATTTAAGACATGTTGCAAAACTCTCTATTTAAACTAATTAAATTGAGTTATTTTAACTAATCAAAAGGCCATAATAATTTTCCAATTGTTTATTTTATATAACAAATACAAAGATAGTGATTTCTGAGTAGAAATACAAGATCCAAGTCCAGCCAAATAGTAGTAGGGAATTAAACCATCGGGGCTAGTAGCTCTAAGTCGTCGATACTACAGTCAGGTGCTACAAAAGGAGTCCGGGTCTTCCCTTTAGGTAATCGCTCTCTTTCAGGAGACAACAGTCAATATTCTCCATAAAGGTCCAATCAAAAATTACGTTAAAACCACTGGCTGGATTGTTACCAAGATGCCTAGAAAGTATACCTGAGGAGGTTTCATTAATTGTATTTAAGGAAAACTTACATAGGCCCCGTTTGTAGCAGTGTGTGGTCTCAGTTAAGATCCTTTTGGAAATTCATCCAGGAATTTGCATATGTTGTTAGAAGCAGTTAAGTTTTTACCCACTGAACTGCCCAGCAATAAAATTCTTTGTGCACTTTGGTGTAATTTTTTTTTTAATTTTGTTTTATTACACGACGGGGAATGCATTTACGCACGAACTGGGACGCACAAGGCACTCCATATTATTCCATACTACTATTTGGCTGGACTTGGATCTTGTATTTCTACTCAGAAATCACTATCTTTGTATTTGTTATATAAAATAAACAATTGGAAAATTATTATGGTCTTTTGATTGGTTAAAATAACTCAATTTAATTAGTTTAAATAGAGAATTTTGCAACATGTCTTAAATCTCATCACTTAAAATGTTTATTATTAATTTTAAAAAAAAGTTTTATTCAAATCCTGTGAGAGTTTTGGAAGTTATAGCCTTAAGTTTTTTTAATACATCTAACAATTCAATAATTTTTTACCAAAAAACTTTCATTTGTAGAGGTTTGCAACTATGTAAAATCGATTTAAATATTTATTATTAGTTGTATAAAAAAGTTTTATTCAAATCCTGTGAGAGTTTTGGAAGTTATAGCCTTAAGTTTTTTTTAATACATCTAACACTTCAATAATTTTTTACCAAAAAACTTTCGTTTGTAGAGATTTGCAACCATGTAAAATCGATTTAAATATTTATTACTAATTGCGTAAAAAAGTTTCATTCAAATCCTTTGGGAGTTTTGGGAGTTATAGCCGTTTATATTTTTTTACATCTAACATTTCAATAATTTTTTACCAAAAAACTTTCGTTTGTAGAGATTTGCAACCATGTAAAATCAATTTAAATATTTATTACTAATTGCGTAAAAAAGTTTCATTCAAATCCTTTGGGAGTTTTGGGAGGTATAGCCGTTTATATTTTTTTACATCTAACATTTCAATAATTTTTTGCCAAAAAACTTTCGTTTGTAGAGATTTGCAACCATGTAAAATCGATTTAAATATTTATTGCTAATTGCGTAAAAAAGTTTCATTTAAATCCTTTGGGAGTTTTGGAAGTTATAGCCGTTTATATTTTTTTACATCTAACATTTCAATAATTTTTTGCCAAAAAGCTTTCGTTTGTAGAGATTTGCAACCATGTAAAATCGATTTAAATATTTATTACTAATTGCGTAAAAAAGTTTCATTCAAATCCTTTGGGAGTTTTGGAAGTTATAGTCGTTTATATTTTTCTACATCTAACACTTCAATAATTTTTTACCAAAAAACTTTCGTTTGTAGAGATTTGCAACCATGTAAAATCGATTTAGATATTTATTATTAGTTGTATAAAAAAGTTTCATTCGAATCCTTTGGGAGTTTTGGAAGTTATAGTCGTTTATTTTTTTCTACATCTAACATTTCAATAATTTTTTACCAAAAAACTTTCGTTTGTAGAGGTTTGCAACCATGTAAAATCGATTTAAATGTTTATTACTAGTTGCGTAAAAATGTTTCATTTAAATCCTTTGGGAGTTTTGGAAGTTATAGCTTTTAAATTTTTTTTGTACATCTAACATTTCAATAATTTTTTACCAAAAAACTTTCGTTTGTAGAGGTTTGCAACCATGTAAAATCGATTTAAATATTTATTACTAACTGCGTAAAAAAGTTTCATTCAAATCCTTTGGGAGTTTTGGGAGTTATAGCCGTTTCTATTTTTTTACATCTAACACTTCAATAATTTTTTACCAAAAAACTTTCGTTTGTAGAGATTTGCAACCATGTAAAATCGATTTAAATATTTATTGCTAGTTGCGTAAAAAAGTTTCATTCAAATCCTTTGGGAGTTTTGGGAGTTATAGCCGTTTATATTTTTTTACATCTAACACTTCAATAATTTTTTGCCAAAAAACTTTCGTTTGTAGAGATTTGCAACCATGTAAAATCGATTTAGATATTTATTGTTAGTTGTATAAAAAAGTTTCATTCGAATCCTTTGGGAGTTTTGGAAGTTATAGCTTTTAAATTTTTTTTGTACATCTAAAAATTCAATAATTTTTTACCAAAAAACTTTCGTTTGTAGAGGTTTGCAACCATGTAAAATCGATTTAAATATTTATTACTAATTGCGTAAAAAAGTTTCATTCAAATCCTTTGGGAGTTTTGGGAGTTATAGCCGTTTATATTTTTTTACATCTAACACTTCAATAATTTTTTACCAAAAAACTTTCGTTTGTAGAGATTTGCAACCATGTAAAATCGATTTAGATATTTATTGTTAGTTGTATAAAAAAGTTTCATTCGAATCCTGTGGGAGTTTTGGAAGTTATAGCTTTTAAATTTTTTTTGTACATCTAAAAATTCAATAATTTTTTACCAAAAAACTTTCGTTTGTAGAGGTTTGCAACCATCTAAAATCAATTTAGATATTTATTATCTTTTATAAAAAAAAGTTTTATCCAAATCCTTTGGGAATTTTGGGAGTTAGAGCCTTTTTCATTTTTTTACCATTTGACTTTTTAATTAATTTTCACAACAAAACCTTAGTTTGTAGAGGTTTGAGACCATCGTTAGTCGATCTAGGTATTCATTGTTAATATCTGGACAAAAAATTATTAAAATCCCTTGGGCATTTTTGGAGATACGGGCATTATATTGATTAAATAACAGGGAGCGCGGACTATAAATTGGTCGCTGGCAACCGGCATATGCTGCGTTCTCGATTTTGGTTGCTGGATATCGATCGGACGCTAGCTTCACACACATCAAATTCAAAATATTAGTTTTAAGCTTAATATGATAACTTCATGTCAAAATGCCAGCTTTAAATCCTTTTTTTTAAATGCTATACTGGGATCTGTTAAAATGTTTATTTTAAAGGTCATTTAAAATTTGGAGGTGAGATTAAATTATAAAGATCTCCAAAAAAATCTATCTAGTGTATAGAGAGTTCACTACATTTTTGTTTAAAGATTGCATTGGTGTCCTGGCTGATCCGCTGACCTACATTTTCAACTTAATACTGTCAACAGAACAAATCCCTGAAATTTAGAAGACTGCTAAGATAATACCTATTTTAAAAGCTGGGGCTCTGATCAAATTGTGAACTACAGGCCAATCTCATTACTCTGTAACTTCTCAAAAATTTTTGAAATTATCCTGAATCGGTCGCTATTTAGTCACTCAAAAGAAGTCATCTCTGTAGACCAGCATGGATTTTTTAGCGGGTGATCTTGTGTTACTAACTTATCCTGTCTGTCTAGCCACATCTGTGAATTACTTGATGTTAATACTCAAGTCGATGTTATTTATACCGACTTCAAAAAAGCCTTTGATCGGATAGATCACTATATTTTGCTGCATAAATTAACTCAGTATGGTTCTTCAGGGAGATTATTTAATTTATTACATTCCTACTTGATTGGTAGATCTCAATATGTTGAATATGAGGGCTTTAAATCGAAACTTTTTAACGTAACGTCGGGTGTGCCACAGGGCTCGAACCTGGGTCCGCTCCTGTTTAGTTTTTTTATAAATGACTTGATTGAGTCACTCACTTGTCATAGGCTGGCTTTTGCCGATGATTTGAAGCTATATTTAAATGTATATGGTTTGGAGGATTGTGTTTTTCTTCAGAACTGTCTAAATACATTGGAGGTATGGTGCGCTGTTAACAGGTTAGGCTTGAATGCGGCTAAGTGTAGTGTGGTCAGTTACTCTAGATCAAAAACATCCTTAAATTTTAATTACTTTATTAATGATACTATTTTGAGTAGATTAGAGCAAATTACTGATCTTGGTATAACCTTTGACTCTGAATTTACATTCATTCCACACTTCAATAACATAGTCAAGTCAGCCCTGAGAAGGCTTGGGTTCATAATTAGAAGTTCTCAGAGTTTTACTTTGGAATCTACATTAAAACTGCTTTTCTGTTGCTTTGTGAGATCAAAACTGGAGTTTGGCTGCATTATATGGAACCCGCTCTATCAGAATCATGTTGGTCTTCTTAAATCTGTTCAGCGTAGATTTGCTAAGTTTTTGGCCTTCAGGCAGGATGGCATATATCCTGTAAGAGGGTTTGATCATCGGCAACTATTGGAACACTTCAATCTACATCTATTACATCTCAGAAGAATGATCTTCTCTGTAAAATTCCTGCATAGGTTACTGAATGAATTCATTGATAGTCCTGTACTTCTTTCTGGTGTTTCATGGTGCCTAGGCTTGATGCTATATACATTCATATACATTCCATAACATTCTTTCTGCCAAGACCTCATACTAACATCCTGTTGAAATCGCCACTATATCCAATATGCGCTATATTTAATCGGATCTGTCACATGTGCGATATAAATTTCTCTCCGGTTCATGTGATTATCAATATCTTGGTGGATCATTACTCTCGGGATTAGGGCCCATGTGTTTAAGTTATAGTTAGTAGGTATATTGCAGTTAATTTAATTTAATTTTGTTGAATATGTGATTATCTTGTTAAACTTTACTTTACCCTTTTTCTTTTCTTTTCATTCTTTTAGGTTTATTTGTGTGTGTTTTTTTTAACTATATTTTTCAATGTTTTGCAACTGTTTCCTGTTATTGGGCAAGTTGCCTGTCTGAAATAAAGGCTTATTATTATTATTAATATAATGCTTTAATGTCAAGAAATTTTACAATTTGAAACCACCTGAGGAAACATCTTTCATATATGATGCGAACCATTGCATAGCGGCCCCCTGAAAACCATAAAGCTGAAGCTTCCACAGCAGTATTCCGTGATCAACACAATCAAAGGCCTTGGTCATATCACAGAACGCTGCCGCAGCCAACCCGACACTGTTCAGTTCCAAAATGAAGGACTCTAGGAATAAGAAAATAGCCTCAGACGTTCCCTTACCTTCCTGGAATCCAAGTTGTTTGCTTCCAATTATATTTTTTTGGGTCAAATAGGACATCATGTGGCTCTTTACTAGTCTTTCAATAATTTTGGAAAGTGTTGACAGCAGTGCTATGGGTCTATAATTAGAGGGAGACTCTGGATCACCTCCTTTAAATAATGGAATTACTTTAGCTATCTTAAGGCAATCCAGAAATGTACCTGTGGTAAAAGAGTGATTTATGGCACTAACTAATAGCTCCAATGCGCAAGTTAAGGAAATGCTGCACAGTTAGACCATCATAGCCAAAAGACTTTTTTTTCTTAATTTCCCTAAGGGTAGATTTAATTTCCGCAATATCAACAGGCAGGAAAAAGAATGAATCGGGCTCAGCAGGACGATCAAGATACTGCTGATAATTAGAGTCGCCCTGGATTTTATTTGCCAAGTTTCTACCAATAGTACAGTAGAAGTCATTTAGTTTGTCAGGCCTAATATTTGTTTCCAAACATGATCAATCCCCCTGCTTTCCCCACAACTCATTAACTATCTTCCAAGCTTCTCTTTGAATATTGCTTGAATTACTTTTTTTTATGATAACTTTCTTTAGCATTTTTAATGATTGCTCTATATAATGCCCTATAAGCATTAAAATAATTTAAAAATGCATTATTATTAATTTAACATTTACGAATATAGTGTAGGCACCTGAGGTTTCTTGCAGAGGTTTGAATACCTTTGGTAATCCATTTCTTTCTTGATTTTTTCTTTAATAATCTAATTGGAAAGGCTTTATTAATATGTTCACACAAAATTTTATGAAAAAATTTACAATTTTACACAAAAAATTTTCTTCATTAATATTAGAACAAACATAATCAATTTGAGTCGCAGAATGGGCAGTGATCCGGGTAGGACCCTCAAACATTACATTTAAATCGTAAGACTTTAATAAACAAGACAAATTGGTGTTGTTATTTGAAAGGTCTAGTAAGTCGACGTTAAAATCACCACACAAAATTATCCTAGAACTAACATTTAAGCCACTCAGTAAAACTTCTAACTTAAACAAGAAATCACCCACACTAGCGCCAGGAGTTCTATATAAACATATAATGTACCTACAAGTTTGCAGTCTTACTATGTATAATAGACAATTCAAGCGCCTTGTCTTCATTTAAATAGTCAAATTTACTTAATTCTACAAAATGCCTAAATGCCCTACCGAAATGCATAATACATTTACCTAAGTGACCTACATGCATTTTTCTTGGAGATAAAGACTTCCCCATTTTGTAATCTTTTTATTCATATATTTACGCACAAGGAGATGCACTTTTCTAAATAAGCCGAGAGAGTCATACGTTAAATACAGAATTAAATTTGTGTATTTTCCAAGAGAAAACAATTTGTATAGCAGGGAAGTTTTAAACTTATTAATACGTATACACATGATGACATTGTCCTTACTACTAAATTTCATTGTTTCTATAAACAGATTTGATATAACTTCTTCATATGCCCCATGGCTTAATGATTCCTGTGTATGAAGAACATGCTGTATTGAGCTGGGGAAAAAATATTTAGAACATTGCTTTGCAGTTTCGTCTCCTATCAGGATGACCTTTTTCTTTACATTAAGGTTTTCCATTATCTCCTTTTTATTCTCAGTCGCATTAGTGACGGGCGTAGGGGATGCTGTATTATTTCTGTCATCAGGAGTTTGTTCTTGGAAAAGCTGCACTGGCGAGCTGTGTAAATTGTTTAAGCCAGACAATTTTTTGGCATAGTAGTCATTTTCAGCGTTTAGAGTCTCGACTGTGACAAGCAATTCCTGTCTTTGTTGTTCCATTACTCTCAGCTTGTTTTCTACTGACATACCCTTATCTGACATGTCTTTCTCAGGATAAGTCTGTATAACCTTATGGTTAATGGAAATAGGTTTTGTTTGTAGTAAAACAGTTTGCCTTTGAGTCACTGTCTGCGTATCTTTTTCTTGTTTAGATAACCATACAGTTTGAGTGCAGCTATCTATTAAAGGTCGTGGCGTAAGGGTATTTATCTGTTCTGAGAGGTTGTTAACTAATTCTGTAAGATCTGCTATCATTTTGGTTTTGTGTTCCACGTCGGACATTAAATTACTCTCTGTTTCCAGAGCATGTTCCTCAAAGGCACATGAATTTCTTTTGAGTCTTTGTATCTGAAGTTGCTGTTGTTTTAGTTTGTCCTCCAGTTTATTGATATTAGATTTTAGTGAGTCTATATGTTCTTCTTCATGTTTCGCCTTTTCAGCACACCCCACAGAGCACCATACCAAATTTTTATTAAAAACTGTGTATTAAAAACTGTGTATTTTTATTAAAAACTGTCGGTATGTTTTAAGCAGCTTGGATGATACACACTTTTACATACAACACAGAAAAAGTTATTTTGCGGTTTATCGTTACAACACAAAGTTTGTAGCCATATTTATTGTTTATTACAGTTTCCTACATTTGTCAAACAAAAAAATAAAAATTAAAAAAAAAAGTGAATGGGAAATTAAATTTAAGTATGAATAAAAAAGTCTTTTACTGCATACAAGGCTCTCTCCAGTAAGTACAATTTTAATGCTTTGTGAAATGAAGGAAAGGAAGGTATGGACTTTATTTCTAATGGCAGATTGTGAATTTTTTTCATATTATACACAATCGATATTTTTACTAGCTCTGAGCAAAGGGTTGGAAGATCTGCATTCCTGAGCGAGTAACTGTGAAGTGGCCCTTCCGAAATAGCTGTAACATGTTTACAGATTAAACAAATAGTTTAGCCCAAGTGAGTAACAAACAACTCTTTTTTGAAGCTTAAAAATACAGTCAAATTGAATAATGCCAACATATACCCCAGAATGGTAGGGCTTAATGGAGATACAAGTCAAAAAAGGCATAATACACTGTTCTAGAAGTGGAGAAATTCATAAAAAAAAGTGTCGCTGTTGAATGGTTGTTCAGGCTGGAGTATACATTATTAAAAAGAGAAAAGAAGAAGTATTCACCATGGATCTAAGATAATATCATGTCTTAAGATCAAAAAAAAATAAAAAAGGACTTTAAAACATATAAAATTTAGTGTGATTATTATAACCAAATTAGGAATTTTACCAATTTTCCAATAAAAGTAGGTAAGTGGACTTATATTTCAAAATTCCAATATTAAGGAAAAGTGGAAAGAATTATAAAACTTAGACTAGAAATTAGACTTCATCAGTCATACCCTGTAATTGACTATTAGGAAAGTCAAAATAAAATAAACCATATATTCAGTGTAAGAAACACTGTGTTAACAATAGCCTAGAGATTTTGGCAGTAGGCCATTATCCGAGCTATGACTTTCTTAAAAGAAAACTTTACTAAAAAAAAAGAAAAAGAAAAATTGTAGATCATCATTATATAAATGGTTTTTGCTGAAATTTGTGCACCAACCAATACATACTTCACCAAGTTAAGTTGACATACTTCGCCTATTTGACTTTCCCAATAAAAAAAGTTTAAACATTTCAAAGATCACACAATTCCTGAATATATGAAAAATGTTAATAATTTTGTAAATCAAAATACAGTGTGACAATGATACCTGTCTCATACTAGTAAGTGAGACGGGAAGTAAATATGGCCGCTTCATTGACGTACACTATTCTGTTGTTTAGAAAGTCTAAGTCAAAATTCACTTTTATTTGCTAAGTTTACAAACTTGTGCTAAAAGCTTCCTAATCCTAGAATTTAGAATACTAGTAGTTGTTTGGTTAAACGAAAAGTAAGAGTTAAGAAAAAAAGCTGATTGAGACAAACAACTTCAAGAATATGTGCAGTAATGTGTCAAGTATAATACATTATTATGTATTTTATGTGCTATCACCTTTTTAAGCAATAAAAGAATCAGGAATTAATAGCATGAAAAAAATGAGAACAAGCATTAACCAACATTGTTTGAATAGGTACATTTGTAGTGATGCTTATGAGTATGATTTTTGTTGTTAAAACTTCTGTATTGGTGTCACACTTGAGAATATGTCCATGACGCAAATGTCATCAGTAGACCACAAATGCATGATGATAAAATCAAAAGAGCAACAAAAATGCAAATCATGCAAACGCGTTAAACCATTAATAAATACCGACGCACCTGATTGTTATGGATCGCCCCCACGCACATCGTGTGACGATGGTGGAAACCTTACTCGGCCATAATGCCAGGCTGTTTAGCCAATTAGATTAAGAGTACTCTGGCGCAAATACGTAATTTTACTATAAGTAATTGTCATATTGTTCAGATCAGAGACAAATACATTAATTTTTATTTATTAATAAAGAAACGAATATTGCATATGTTTGGCCACCTTTGCAGAGAAATTTGTCACACTCCATACATTCATTTGGGAGAATCAGAATCAGGATCTGATAATAATAATGAATTTTTGCAATTTTATTCAAGGAACATTATTGTTAATAACTTACTTTCTTTTTAAAATGTTTTCAAGTAAAACCTATTTTATTACAAATTTAAACTAAAGATTTTGGGATGGACCCGTTAAATATTTCTTTTGTTCGGCTCTTTTGCACATACATTGTTAGTTATTATTAGCCTTAACCTGTAGCTCCGCTCGCGTTGTAGAATTTTTACACATGCGATAAGAGCGTCAAGCGCTTATGTATGACCTTGCGTCAAGCAGGTTGATTTGTTATTGCAAAATAGCGATATTGCAATAGAATAATGCCTATTACCTTTCCGGGGATCAAAGAAGTTCCATTCCGTATTTCTTAAGTTATAAAAAAATAAACAACCAGATTTTCACATTAAATGTATAGATTAGATATTATTAATGAATGTATATTGCAAAACTATGTCCCTAAAATTTGCAAACAAGCCTTTATTATCCCCGTACCTAAATTATCTGATCCATCAGAATTAAGTCATTTTAGATTAATAAAGTATCTTTTTTCACTTTCGAAAGTACTAGAGTGTGTTCTTAAAATTGAAATTTTTCATAAGATAATGCTATCTTGCTCCCAAGCTGAGGCTCCTAAGAGAAACTGAGACAGTTCCGGGTTCGCTATTACTAATCTGCTATGCTAACATAACTGACAATATTGTAGTAGCGGAGCCTCGGATGCTAAATTTGCAGTTACTAAAGCGTCATGGGGTTTATTGGATTTAGAAGATTAAGTCCTAAAACGAAAAAAAAATTTATGTTAAGTTTGCCATTTTAATGAGGAGGTGAGCATATTCAAATCTCCAAAAATGTAAAAAAAAAAACGATTACATGGAAATATTTAAGCGCGTCAGACATTCATCGTGTATATGCGCTGTCTTTCTGATAACCAAGAGATATTAATCTGACGAGTAGTAAACTCAAAAAGTGTCATATTCAAATGTCTGACGATTTCGACGGGACCACAAGTCATGACCGATTTTTAAGATGTAAAAAAAATGCGATCTTGAAATACTCAACATCGTTAATATGACAATTAGAAAAAAAATCATTTTTATATTACTGGATGTAATTAAACAATATACAGTTATTTGTATAATTCTATCATTTATTAATACAAAATAGATAGAAAATCCTCACTGGATTCCTCTATAAAGTTGGTTTACACTTGGTAAATTTCTTCATCATCTCGTGGTTCTGTAAATAAACATGGATTATGAACTATACACTTTTTTATTTATTTTATACTATTAAAAGGAACACGTACCTGAATGTAAATCTGTATCTCCTAAAATGTCAGGTACTATGACGATATCTTCCCATGCTTCTAGATTTTTCTTTCTTGGTCGTTGGTTACCAACAAACCAAGTCGATAACCAAACCAAGAAACTAAACCAGGTTTTTTCTCCACAAAATACACATTTCACACTTATTATTGTAATGCATATAAAGCTTATAGCATTAAATTAACATAATCGTTTTGATACAACAAACAAATCGAAGCGTCAAACCCGTTCTATTGTAAGGGGTAAGGAGCTGAAATGGCATCCTGGCGGCAGACAATAGAGTGGGGATGGCGCGAGAGAGTGAAAGATAGACAAAGTGTGACAAGGAAAGAGAGACGCGAAGTCGGAAATACAATTCTCAGTAGCTGTACTGTCCACGCTATATTTATGGTTTTATAGCCCCATGAAAATTGTCAGATATTTTTTCTGTAATTCTTAAAAGATTTCCTTCAAAATAAAAAAAAATCAATCACGCTTGAGTATTTCAAGGTTACTTTTTTACACAACTTTGTGACTCGCCCATTTTCACGCTCAATTCGTCAGATTATTGAAATATACACTCTTTTTTATGCACTTGCCATTTCTTTCTGATAATACATTTTTTTTACTAATCTGACAGCTGGCAACGCACGCCTCTATACTAAGGATCCATATATGGTAGGGGTACATTATAGGGTATAAAGTTTCTTCCTATATGATTTTCTGACGCGCTCGAGTAACGCGCAAAATATCTGCTTGGGCTCCCCTATTATTGCTAGGATACAGACGTTACCATATTCTAGTCATGTTTCATTTTCTCTGATGTCTCAAAATATTCTGAAAATAAAATTAACCAAGATTTGAGTGCAATTTAACCTATCAAAATTAAAACTTAACCCAAAATTAACTTTTTTTTTCTGATACATCAATAAATCATTATAATTAAATCACGAAGGCATACCGTTTTGTTGAAAGGTGCAAAATTCGAAGTTGGTATTGAATTCTGCCACTTATTTTGGTAATCATGCGTCAGCTGTAAAAAGGCCTGTGTGGCTTTTAAATTTATATATTGAGGTATATACAGACAAAATGTAGATTGCGCCATCAAAAAGTTATTTTGCATTTTGCGATTAGCCGGTTTCATCTCAGTTTAATTACTGTGTGTTTACTGTATGGTTATAATATATAGGTTATAATTATAGTGCTTGGACTGTAATAGGTAAAGGTTACATAATTTTTAAAATTCATGTATTTATATTTTAGAATTATTGTGGTTAAATATGACAAGCCGCCCGGTATTGCATGATTTATCTTTTTATCATAAAATTCTTTAGAATTACAGTTCATTAATTAAATCCTTGGATAAAAACGCTTTAAATTCCCGAACACATCGAACTGAATTTTTTAAGTGATCTTTCTGTCACAGTATTGTGAAACAAATAAATACTTTAGATATAGACTCACATTTCCTATTCAGATCATATCTTTAAGGAAAAAATGTTCTTGGTCTTATTTAATAGTTAATGATCAGTGTCCAGCCTTAATATTTTTATTATCTAAATTTAAGAATAGACAACTACCAACATGTGGCATGAATACATAACTCAGTAAATTGTGTCTTTCAGAGACTCGCTGGAGCCACATTACTTATATTTGCCAACAAACAAGACTTACCAGGAGCGTACAATATTGACCAACTAAAAGAGGTATGCTATTATGCAAGTTCGATTATTATTAAACACAACTAATTTTGTACACTTTTAAGGCCTTGGAATTAGATACAATCAAAACTCATCACTGGAAAATTGTATCTTGCAGTGCTGTAACTGGTGAAAATCTACTTGAAGGGATTGACTGGCTTATAAATGATATAGCTGCGAGAATTTTTACTTTGGATTGAAAGTTGCCTTCCGGTTTTGACTATCTGTGATTTATTTAATGCTTTTTTATAGTGTTTTGTACTAGGATAAAAAAGAAGTCATTTTTTTATAAAAATGTGTATTCTATAAAAAATAACAATTATGTCCTTATAATTTATATAATAATCCAACCATAATAAATACTAACTTCTAGAAATGAAATCCTATGTACCACCCTACAGATACGGGAATCAGTGACTATCCATAAATTGTAACTCAGACAACACAAGGATATTGTTGGGTAGTGGCTTAGGCTGTGGTGATAACAAAGTAATAGTTTGCCTCTCTGTATCAATATGTGAACTATAAAATTTTAATAAACGCTCGTTAGGCAAAATACAGCTGGTTTAAGTTAAAGCATAGTTACTTACACACATACAAATCCGGCTACATGCGATAAAATTACATCATCATCTTCCTTTTCAGCAAAACTGACTGCTAAAATGTGATGCGAAATTCCTGGATTTGGAGTTATCGGGACTAGTTTGGTTAGATGATCCTCCGGTTTCATACCATGTGGTAGACATGAATCAGGTAGTGGAGGTGCCCCTATTTTAAAAATTTTTACTTCGGACCATTTTAGATCAAAAGAATGGGGGTACAGCTGATTTTTTGGCGTTCCATAAAAGTATTCTTTAATTCTTTGGTCTCTCGCTTCTATTCTGGCACTCTTTGACAGCTCTACAACCTGTAAATACAACAAGATAATTTATTATAAGAAACTAGTTTTGTCGAGATACTCCGCAAGTTCGAAAGAAATATAAAAAAATATAGATGGTTGTTGGGGATTACGTTGCTGACACATTAGTTGGAGCTTTCCATTTCCCTGTAGTTTTATATTGCTAGTTCGAAATGATGAAAATATTGCTGTTCGAAATGGCCGGTAAATTGGATACACATTGTTGAATTTGTGTTTAGTTTCTATTGATTACTTCTCCTTACGAAACTTAAAAAATACAAAATACTATAGAAAGTATAGAATATAATAATTAATAATTACATGCTTCTTGTCTGGCATGTTAAGACGTAGTAATGACACAACATATTATATGCGACGTTGCCACAAAGAATATTAAAGGGGAACGATCATTAAAAATTAAAATAAAAAACGCAACAATAGTACTCGTTGACACATGTCTCTCCTTATTGACTTCTTCAGGGTTAGGCAACCAGAAAGCCAAAGGAAAGGAAAAGAAAATACAAAAGGATTAAACAGGAAACGTATTTTTATCAGTCAACTCTCTGTACTAATCAAATCAACATCAAATCAAATATATTATGTTGGATTTAAGACTAACAAGGAAGTGCTTTTTAAGAGGTTTACCAAATTTACATTATTCTTTTACTTAATGTAAAGTAATTTAATGCCCATATTATTTTATATATTAGCTTTACTTGTATTTAGGTTTGTAAAGACATAAGTAATACCACTCCCAGAACTAACCACCTAAAGACAAGGTAAAAATGCACCATAAGGAATGCTTTTCCAGCAATAAGATACTCAAATAACAGAACCTATCTTGGAAAGCGTCATACCATCTAGCAATGGGACACTGCAACCTACTGTGTCTTTGCCTGGTAAATTTTCTAATGGTATAGTCACTAGACTCGAACAATATCCTAAACAATTTTTTCCGGTTACCGGTCGTTCTTTGTTATCATTCTGCATTCCTTCAAAAAAAAAGATTTCTGCTCCATCAAGTCGTGGAAAATCAAATACCTATTCAGCGAACATCAGCAGCAAGAAGAAAAATTGGAGGAAAAAGTAGATTAGCCTTTGGCTAGACGTCGCCTATGTACATTATTGGAAAGTATAAATAACAGCATTATTTATTTATTTATTTAAAGACAATTCTGGAAGATCTCTTGGCCACAATGGAAAAAACAGACCGCAGATTCATTAAAAATGTGTGTAGAAAAAAAGTGAGACTTGGAGGAAATAAGTTAAAAAAATAATATATTTATTTTTGACAATAATTTGTTATTCTTGTTCATTTTTTAAAATAAGTAATGTTAATAAATATATGTATAGTTAGAAAAGTTTATAAAGAACCGGTGACATCAACAGGCGGCAAAATTCGCGCATCTCGTTATTCTATCGATCGGGTCAGATGACTATGTCGAGGTCTGAAGACAGTGGAGGCGGCACACTTGTTGAAATTATTAATATTTATTTGTACTAGAGTTTAAATAGCCCTAGATTTTTAGTAGGTATAGCTAGCGATATTATAAGTGCGTTTGATTTAGTTGAAATACCAACTAAGAATGCATATATATGAATTTAATTGCTCCGAGATTCGTTTAAAAAAATTTAGATAAATTAAAATTATATTTTTTAGCATTGTGATTTGCCCATAAAATATCTAATAAAAAATAGTTTTATTTACAGGAGGATGCAGTTCGCTAATTATTTTTAAAACAGGACTTCAAATAGGTAGCTGAAAATTATTCTTTATTCGCATTTTTTTTTAAGGATTAGGTATTTTAAACGACTTGTGTAAAGAAACAAATTATATATATTATATATTTATATAATATATATAATTTGTTTCTTATATTATAAATAAAAATAAAATTAAATATTATATATTTTTATTCACTATCAGATAGTGTATTACAACCTAAATCAGATTCATCCGATGAAGACCATTCGATCTCTTCATCAGATGAGCCTGTATTTACTGTAAATTTTAAATAATCCAATGCTTCATCAAAAAGGTGATGACTTTCGAAATATTGTTTTTCTATGTTGTCTATATGGTTGCAAATATTTATCCACTCATCATTCGAAATTTCCGCAAATTTCTGCCTTGTCAAAGTTTCAACATCCGCCAATTTAAAAGTGGAATTTCTGCTTGCCACCCAATTCTTAACAGTTGCCCAAATTTTTTCTATCGGATTAAGCTCTGGGTGGTATGGAGGCAAACGTAACACAATGTGTCCATGCTTTTCCATTAGGTCGTCCAACTTGGTTTTTACAGGATAATTTTTTTTATTTTCAGACACTACTTCATATAACTCTGTCTTGGTGAGTTTTGCATCAAATGTAAAATTACGTTTCTTGAGCCAGTCAACTATTTCCTGCTTTTTACTTCCAGATGTAACATTCTTGACTACAGGCACATTGTGATAAGCTGCATTGTCTAATACTAGGACGGAATTAGGTAGTAAATTTGAAATTAACTGATTTTCGGCCCATTTCATGAAGTTGTGATGGTTCATGTCATCATGATAGTCTCCGCTTTTTGACCCTAAAAACAGAAGAATAAAAGATTTTAAAATAATCGTATAAAGTTGTCAGTGTGGTATTAATTATCAAAATATCAATATTGATAATGGTAAAAGGTTGACTAAATATTATAGGTGAAAATGTGGGTAGGGAACTGGGACTGAAAAGTATAAGTACCCGCTTATCCAATCAATGAACTAAGAGTATCATTTCTGCGTATTACATTTTAATATCATTTTTGGTATTACTTTATATAGAAATAACAAAAAAATTTGGCCTGAGCGAAAAATCAGTAACCCATTATTTACGAAACAGTAATTAATTTTCATTTATTTTTTTAAAATTATCAGACAATTGAATAATTTAAACCAATTTTACTTACCTTTTACAATAAAAATCGGATAGTCTAACTAAAAAAACTATAGTCTATTTCACTATTATACTTAAAAAAAAACACACAACAGATTTTAAATGCCTTATAACACGATTAACTCACTTCCCGTACGAGCCGACACTGAGTAGGCCTTCAGGCTACGTCATAGGCTTTAAATCCCCGGCAGGTACAAAGAAACGAAGTACGGCGGCTGCTTTGTTCTTGCGGTTTCTTTAATAAGAAGCGAGAGAAAATATATTGCGTTCGTCTTTTCTCTCTGCCACCGGATTTTCTATCGATTTTGTGTTGAAAAATGGGTTTGTGCGCATATTGAGCAGCCGGTTCTTTATAAACTTTTCTACCTATACATAATGACATGCATTTAAACGTCACGTATGTAGAAGACACGTGTAAGCAATTTTAATTCTAATACGTCTCTAACTTGTACTTTAACGAGATGTAGTTAGACTGGACCCGATCGAGACAACGTGCAGAATTGCGTCCGCTACATACGAATATGCGCCCTGCATAGGTATTTTGCTGATGTGGTCTTAGTGTGTCTAGTCTCTAGGTCTAGTTTGTGCTTACCCCTTCTCAACACAGTGGAGATTATATGTCGGACGTTTTTTGGTTCTTTTCTGCAAAGAGGTGGTATTTTTGGGCAACACCAATGTAGGCTCTAATAAAGGGACTAATAGATCCTCTTCTAGCAAGTTCATCAATTTTTTCATTTTTTGGTACACCACTGGGTCCCGGTATCCACACAAGTTTTATTTAGGGCTAGGTTGCTCCAGCTTCTTTAGAGATAATGGGGAGTTTCATACCAGCTGTAATATAACTAGGGTTAGCAAGGGCTGCCTGGCTCTCAGATATTATTAGGATATAGATAGATATATAGGCTCTGGCTCTCCTATTATGTTCTCTTCCACATTCGAGTATTGCACATTTCTGTTTAAAAGACCGAGGCAAGATTTCCTAATGGACGGAATATCTCGTCTAATACCCACGCCTTCATCGGTCTTTGATCCGTCTATCTACCATATCAAATCCCCACGGATCCTACGCTTACTGTCGTATTCACTCTTTTCTGCTCTGATACACTATTTCTATTAAAGTTTATGATTCCCAATCATGTAATCTGACATAATTTCTAATTTTTTATCTTCACAGATTGTCCCAATTTCTTGCTATCCTATTATTCGAGTTAGCTGTAGTTACATCTCATCCGTTGTAATTCTAGTCTGGCTTTGCCTTGAAAAATCGAATGAAGTAGCATCAATTTCAGTAATGCCCCATGGATGTTATGTTGTGACAGGTGCTGTTACGTATAGACACACTAGTTTTTGGTATTTTATGCAAGGAAGGGTAACATTTTCCTTTTTCAAAAGAACTTAAGATAAATAGCATGTGACAATTTCTTTCTGAGAGATTTCAAAATAATACTTTTTTCTGAACACAATTTTAAATATGTATAATGTGCCTATAGATAGTACCTAACTGCAAAATTAAAATCCAGTCATCATAATTATGATGTTTTAACTGAAACCACATACAGACACAGAATTTGTAATTTCTTATTTAGCGGATCAATATGAAAGAATGTCATGAAACCATTTAAGACTCCAACACATTATTACATATTATATTCATATAAAATGTTTATAAAGGAAAATTCTGATCCACTTAATAGAACGCCCTTCTAGGACAGTTCTAGGAATATACTAAGACCTATATCACCTTTTCTTTAATCTTTCATTAAACTTTTCTAAAGATGTAGGCATAAAACCAAAATTCATATGATTCTCTATATTGAAAAAACCATTTCAAAAATTTTTACGGTTTGCCCAATAATCAAAAAACAAAATAGGAACTTACCCCACCACTTTTCTGTAGAAAGACAATCTTAACATATGCAGGCATGTCTCTAACCAATTCATTATATAGTCTTTCTTGATCCAACACCATAATAACATCTACTTCGAATGCATGGCATGAATCAAGTAGCAGCTTATAACCATTCCCTTTTATCCAACCGCAAGTGTTTATAATTACACCTGAATGTCTTGCTAAAAAAACGAATATCTATTCCTTAATTACAATTCTTTCATTCAGATATATAACAAACCATACTTTTTTTGTTAACTTCCAGCCTTTCTTTAACAGTAGACGCCAATTGGTTGACGATCTTTTTATATAGCTTAAAATTGTCTGAAGGACTCTTGTGGCCAAAATTATATACCAAGGGCGCCTCTTGAGAAAACCCTTCGTCTATTGATGCAGGACGTTCAATTACAAGTGCTCCTAATTATTAGAAAAAACAAATAATTTTTAACATGTTTGTGAGTAAAATCAAAATGGTTCCGACAAATTCACAATTATAGTTATCTATTATTTATTATCTTTATACATTGGGTATTATGTCACTATTTCAATAATATCAATTTAAAAAATTTTATCTCAATCTACGCTCAATTATTGAAAAGAATATTTCTTCTAAATGAGGGAATAATAAGAGTGTATAAGATAGTATTTTCTAAATTGATATTTATTGAAATAGTGACATAATACCCAACAAAATAGATAAACAAAAAGATTTCATGTTAGAAATAATAAAAGTTAAAAAACATTATTTATTTCCATAAATGCATATAATTTTGTAAATAAAAATTATTTTAATTCACACCCCATTCACAGAAGACTGATGACTGATTTAGAAATGACATTATACATTACATTCAAATCTCGCCTCATTATATATATATATATATATACTACTATATATATATAACTTATAACTACTATATATATATAACTTTTACGATTATATATATATATATATATAGTTATATAAAGTACGCCACTGGTTTAATTGGCCTCTTAATATTTAAACAAAATTTCTCATTCAAATAAAAAAAGCCTACCTGTTTTTTTGCTGACAATAAATATTTATAATTGCAAATATTTCACCTGGTCATAATTATAGCAACATTTGAAATTTAGTGCTCTTTCAATCTGTTGAAGTGCAATATTGAAACAATTTATATTGTGATTTCTTGGTAGTTATTTTAACTTATTTAAATAACAGTATGAGTCGTGGTAAAGCCGTGTCTGTTGAAGTGAGGCAACTTATAATTAATCAGTATAAGTCAGGCATCAAACAGTCATCCATTGCAAAAAATTTTGCTCTTCACAGATCAGTTGTATAACGTGTAGTAAAAAGATACAATAACACAGGGCTGGTAGTACCCAAAAAAAATTCGGGACGTCCCCGGAAAACTTAAAAAAAAAGTGACAAAATGATTGTTCGGATTTCCAGGCAAAACCCATTTTTGTCCTCTTCAAAAATTAAAGGACTTTTGGATGGCAGTGGGTGTTCCGATCTTAGTGAACGATCCATAAGGCGGCGTCTATTTAAAAATAAGTTGTTTGGACGCAGACCAGCAAAAAAGCCTCTTCTTTCCAAGAAGAACGTGAAGGCAAGAAGAACGTGAAGGCCCGACTTGAATTTGCTCGAGAACACCAGGGCTGGACTATTGATCAGTGGCGCAGAGTTATTTTTAGCGATGAATCAAAATTCAATTTATTTAAAAGTGATGGTGCTGCATACGTTCGACGTCCTGTAGGCAAAAGATTTAATCCTCGGTACACTTCTCCTACAGTTAAGCATGGTGGTGGTTCAGTTTTAGTGTGGGGCTGCTGGGGTATGGTATGGGACCTCTTCACAGAATAGAAGGGATTATGGATCGATTTATGTACAAGGATATATTAAAGAATGTTATGTTACCCTATTCTGAAGAAAATATGCCGCTGTTATATCAATTTCAACATGACAATGATCCAAAACATTCTTCAAGGCTAATAAAAGAGTTTCTTCATGATGAAAAAATTAATGTTATGAAGTGGCCCTCCCAATCTCCGGATTTAAATCCAATAGAAAATCTTTGGGAAATTGTGGATAACAGGTGTAGAACCAGGAATTTCAAAAATGCTGGAGAACTTTTCGAAGCTCTTCAGGATACTTGGTTGTCAATCGATCATGATGTTATAAACAAACTTATTTTATCCATGCCAAAAGGATGCATTGCTGTTATAAGGGCTAAAGGGTATTATACTAAATACTGAAGAATATATATATATATATATATATATATTTGATTATAAATATATATATTTGATTTACTTTAAATTACAAATAAACAATAAACGAACCTAATTTTGTTTCCTGAGGAAAGTTTCTATCTCAAAAAGTTTTAATATGAAGATGAAATTCTAATCTGTATTTAGATAATATCTTAAGAGACATACTAAAAACTTAAGATGGAAGAAAGTGTAACAAAAAGACAGTGTCATCAGGGTCAACTGTATTTTTTGAAAAATAACACACATTGACCTACCAACCTCTATATACAGTGCGGGTGTGTAACTTGGGGTTAATTATTTTTACCTGCGCTTTTTTTGTTGAAGTTATATAGTGTGTCCCAAAAATAAAATATGACGTCGTTGGGGATTTTTTGAAATAGCAACCCTAATTTTCTATTGCATATTTTGAAAGATTAAAAAAATTATACAATTAAAATGATTTTTTTTTAATTTAGTATAATTTATGTTGTTATATTCAAAAAAATGTTTAACAAATGCTTAAAATGTAGCCCATTTACTATTTAATATTATCTTAAATATACTTAAAAACAGTTTTGAACATTTTTAAAGCTTTATGTGAAAATTATCCAGTGGGTCCCAAAATTGAAATACATATATTATGGATAATTTTTAAAAAAATGCCTTTTATTGTTTATTTCTAAAGAGCATGTCAACCTATACAAAACACAAACACTCACAGACTCGCACTGGTTATAGTGATCCTTTGATAATGGTTTGGATTTGGAAATAAAAAAAATTTAAACTTAGTATCGCACAAAATGACATGGTTATGTAGTTTATATCAGCTCAGCAACAGTAATTGCTAATTTGTTCTATGAAATTTTTATAATTTTATAAGACAACTTAAACTTTAAATTAGCTCTTTTAATTTACAATGGCTGAATGTTTAGTCAATATTGTAACCAGGACTAACAGGAGGAAATATTGTGACCAGGAGCATTTACATATAAAGTAATCTATACTATAGAGTAAGAAAAGCATAGAATTACTTTGACAATAAAGAGGGTTAATATGATTTTTATACTTAAGACATAAATGCATAAAAAGTATTCTTCATCATTCACTCAATATTTAAAATCCCACCTGTTCATCATTTACTATAAAATTGCCAATACCCACAATGGCTTTATCCAAAACACTGTTGCTTAGAAAGACTATAATTATCTTATAAATAATTTAGGATAGGAGTTAAGAAATTAATGTTAGAAAAAGCTAACTACTTGAATACTTTCTAAACAAATTTTATACTGTCTTCTTATTTTATTATTGCATTTTCTTTTACTGGTTAATTC
This sequence comes from Anthonomus grandis grandis, assembly GCF_022605725.1. Taxonomy (NCBI): domain Eukaryota; kingdom Metazoa; phylum Arthropoda; class Insecta; order Coleoptera; family Curculionidae; genus Anthonomus; species Anthonomus grandis. The sequence continues at coordinate 18,176,373 of NC_065549.1, forward strand.
AATATTTTTGTGATAGCTTTGTTATAAGCATTTTGTGTTCTAAACAATAAAGCTTATTTTCAATTTGAGAGAAGCCACTTAAACACGTTTCCTAATCTTGTGTTTAGTGGTTTAAAGTTTTAATCTGGTTTATTATTATATATCAACAAGCTTTTGTCTTTGCATATAGATTCAATACATCAACATTTAGTTTTTTAGTTTTACAGTTTTTTTTTTTTTATTTTATTAAATTTACGGGAATTCCCATTTTCCAAAATAAATGTACAAAATAGATTATTACATAATAGATAACTTAACCTAGTGAGTTGATACAATGTAAATAAATATATATATATCTAAGAACTGAGTTGACACCATTACAGCCATAGTCTGCTCAGGCTATTCTTAAAAACGGACAGTGAACTACTAGATAAATCAATGTTATGAGCGTTTAAGACACTCAGAGATCTATCGATAGGAGAATGACGGCCATATTCAGTTCTGTGCATAGGAACATGAAAAAGGTCAAAATTGGGTAGAGTTCTATTTGGAACATTGAGACCCACTTTAGAAAGAAGGTCAGGAGCATTAATCAGGCCATTAACCAGCTTAAAGACAAAACAAAGATCAGAGTTCACACGCCTTTTGGCCAATGTATCCAGGTTAAATCTTACTCTCATGTCCTCACGATGGTACTCGTCAAAGCTAATGCCCATTCTAAATGCAGCACACCGTAAAAATCCATCTTGTACTCTCTCAATCATATCTATTGAATTCTGATATAGAGGAGACCACACTACTGAAGAGAATTCAAGATAAGATCTAACCAGTGAGACATAAAGGAGTCTATAGGCTTGCAGAGAGAGATGTGAACTATACCTGTTTACAGCACCCAACACTCTTAGTCCCTTTAAAGTTATTTTAGAGATATGATGACAAATCTCAGATGCTCATCGAACCACACACCCAAATCCTTGACTACATTCACATACTGCAAGGACTTACCAAGGATACTATATGTAGAATTGAATCTCTTTGAACCTCTATGAAATGATATGTAGCAACACTTAAAAATATTGAGCCTCAATCCGTTCATCACTGACAACTCACACAAAGCATCAAGGTCTTCCTGAAGTTTGGCTATATCATTCACCTGCATGTAGAGCTTCAGGTCATCAGCATACAAACTTACAGAATTATGATTGATCACATTAACAATATCATTCACAAATAGATTGAAGAGCAGAGAGACACAGTGAGATCCCTGAGGAACCCCTGAGACTACATTAGTAGGTGCAGAAGTACAGCCATGCACCTTCACACTCTGAGTTCTTCCTATCAGAAAACTCTTTAGCCATTTTAAGAGGGAGTCATAAAAACCAGCACTTTCCAACTTGGCCAGCAAGAGACCAAAGTTCACCCTGTCGAAGGCCTTGGAGAAGTTGGTATAGACTGCATCAGTCTGAATCCCCCCCTCCAAAGCCCCCAACAGATCACACTCGTATTGAACCAAACTGCTGGTTGTGGATTTCCCAGAAGAGAATCCTGACTGTTTTTCACTAACGATTCCTTTGCATTGCCATATTAGCTGACCGCAAACCAAACTATTAAACAATTTGGCCAATGAGTTTTGAATACATACTCCACGATAATTGGCAATATCCTCCCTATTGCCAGCCTTAAATATAGGCATGATGAAACTGTGCTTCCAAGCTTCTGGGAAGGTAGAGTCCTGTAAAGACATATTAAAGATCATCTGGAGAGGCCTACTAATTGTATAAATACAGCTCTTTAAAAAGACATTATATTACCTGGCCCACAGATAAACTTGTTAGGTAATTTCTGGATCTTAGAAAATACCTCCGAGAGAGTGAAGCGTCCAACAATAATATTCTGGGAACCAAATTCAAGAGAATCAGGAATGGGATAAGTAGAGTTGTCGTAAACTGTAGCAAAAAACTTTGCTACAGTTTCAACAGAACAAACAAATCAGTAATTGCTTTCCTAGACTCTGCCATTTCCCAGCCAAAAACATCGAATTTGGAAATGCATTGCTCTTTCTTTTGTCATTGACAAACCTCCAAAAGTAACGACTATCATCCACCACTGACCTCTCCACTTTACTAATATATTTACTAAAGCAAAGATCGTGTTCTACTTTACATCGAGATCTAAGAGTCGAAAAACGAGCATAAGAGTCAGGTGAGGGAGTAGATGTATATTTTCTGTGTGCAGCCTTCTTTTTACAAATTAAGTCTTTAAGTAAAGGACTAAACCATTTAGGAAAAGATGAAGACCTTAGTCTCTTTTTAGGAACATACAAATCAATGCAATCCTGTAAAATATCATTTACCTTACCCGCAGCACCATCAACATTCAACCCATCACAATTCATACTCCAATCAATAGCCCCCAAATGAAAGTTAATAGCCCCAAAGTCGCCATTCCGAAAATCAAAATAAAATTCATCAAGCATTAATGAAGATGAGTCAGTTAGAATATTAATATGATAAGAAACGTGGTGCAAACTATTACTAAAAATGTAGCCAACAGTAGCTGAAATATTAATATTATGCAAATCAGAAAATACTATTCTGATTGTTAACAGAGCAAAACACAAATCATCTGCAAAATTTACTATAATCCCTATATCAGACAAATTATTTGCATGTACCTTAAAGAAATGGTGGCACCAGCCTTTTTATCTCATCAAGGAATTCTTGCAGGCAAAATTTTGAAATGTTAATTCAAACTGTCTACCATTTAAGCATCTCCAGTTATTATTTTATGTTTTGTGTATGCTACATACACTATGACTTAAAATTAGTATTACATGGTTTTATTTTGATGATGAATTTTATTTCATGTCATAAGTATGAAATATAATTTAGTTTAAAATACTGACTGATTTATTAAATGCTTTAGAAAAATTACCAAAGGTTTTATCCAGCAAAATAATGTAATTAAGGTCTTACCAACACATCCTGGAATAGTGACTTTACCCTGCCCAACATCTAAATCTACAAATATAGGTCTTCGACCCATTCTAACACCATAATTTAGCAAGATCCTGCACAAAGTTGACTTTCCAACATCTGTTGGCCCAACAACCATAGCAATAGGACCCCTTTTATTGTCTTTTTCACTTTCAGAGCGCATAATCTCTAAGGCTGCATGGCAATTAGAATAAACTACCATTGGGGTTTCTTTGGCAGTATAAATGACATCAGTTTTGCCTTTAACTTCAATGGTACAGCCCTGCCATGTAAACACTGCTACTTTGGCGCCCGCAGTAAATTCGTAAGTTTTACCTTTTACCAGTTCTGTGCCGAATATCTCTGCCAGGCCGCTTTTTAGTGTTAAATACACTTTTTCGCCTTTAGATTCGACTTCGAAGCGGAGTTCATTGTCGGCGTCGAGTTTGAATTCTTGTAGGACCGATTTTTTATCTTCGCTCATTTTAACTACTTAAAGTGTGGGTTAAAACAAATGAACGTGAATTATACTGGTGTCGTACGACGAATTAATACCAATTAAACTAAATAAAACAGAAAAAATCCAACAAAAAAAGAATTTTCATAAAAAGCTAACAACTTTCATAACACTTTTAAGGTTATGTTACTTCATTTGTTTACGTTTTTCCTGTTCACTGTATGCTTAGTTGTCGGATGTTATACTTTAAGGAGTGTTTTACATTCAGCGATTTTCGCCCGCGAGGCTCTCAACCGATATCAATAGCGATTTTTTATATTGGACAAATAGGAAAACGGCTGCAATAAGTTAGGCTGCGTCTACGTATATCATAAAAGGTTCCGCGACAATTGCTGCCTATAACTCCAATTCCTAGGTTGCAGCAACCGTCGGACAAAAAGGTGGCGCAGTGAGTTGCTTAAAGTAACTTGAAGCGAAGTTTTTACTAATCATTTTGTTCCTCTCGCCTTTCGTACAAGAGAAGTTTGAAGATCAAAATCAATTATTTTTCTTCTTGTCCTCACGTGCTCCTCTGGGTTGTAGAGATATTATCTCCAGAAGTCCAAAGAGGGCGGTTTTCGAATAAGCAAATATGGCTGTTCATCCAATTTTTTTGTTTGAAAACTTCCTTTTTTGCCTGCTCCCTTCCAAATTGCCATGTGGAGGGAGATCTTTTTAGGAGACTTTGTATTTCTTTATAATATGTGTCCTCATACCTTCGCTCTTTAGAATGGGGCTCTTCTGTTTCGGGGCACAGTTGTACTCAAGTGACCTTTCCAGACTGCTAATGATTTTACGAATAACCGGTCTCTCTCACCTCTAAAGTCTCAAGATTTCAGACGAACTTTGCTAATTAAATTTAAATTAAATTGGCCACCACATACAATTTCTTTTGTGTCTTCTTAAGGACTCTGGATTAATAGGAATCTTCACTCACAGCGCCTAGTTCCGATTGCAGTAACTTTCCGACTGGCTAGTGGAAGTCGATTTCCACATTCGGGGTTTCCACGCTTATTCCCGCCGAAATGGAGCTAACTAAGTCGTGATACGAACACGACTATTGCTAAAACCGAACTGTAATTACCTTTAATTTTTGTTGCGATCGGCGTTTGAAATGTAAAAGAACCTAAGCTATGTTGACGTATTAAGTTAAATGGGAACTCTATTCCAATATTAGACTTATCGAAGTCTGATATTGGAATAGTTTCATCGAATCATCATTATATTGCGGCACTATGGTGCGCAGTGAGTTGAGAATCTCGAATATTATCGAAGGGACTATATCCGTGCTTATATGTAAAAGAACCTTTGGTTTTGAACTAGTAGTGGTCGCATTTGGTGAAATGGGAAAACTATTGCACTTGGAATAATTGGACGTAGTTATGCATAACGCGACCAAGCACCAGAATAACAATTGTGGGAAAACACAATTAAGTTTCGAATGCCCTTAAAAATTGACAAATCTAATTTTTGCAAGCTATAACCAAGACACTATTTCAAATTATACTATGTAAGCTTTTAGGAAAAAATAATAAACTTTAGAAGTTATGATAAAAAATTTCACCTAGTCTGGTTATGCTTTTTTACTTATTAGGTTTTTTATTTTACAAAATTGAACCACACGCCAAACTTGTCGCATAGCGCGTTTATGCAATGCCATTTATTTTCTTTTTAGACTATATATTTCGACTGACAGCCCTATTTTTCATTAAGGTAGTCTATGAACAGCCGAAAATTTTGTTAGAAACACCGACTTAAAATGAAAAGTGACTATTTAAAACCCTTACAAATCTTTTAGAAAATCCTGTAAAAGCACTTTTTCTTTTAAAGTAAAAGAAACAACAAAATTACAGTAAAACTAAACCATTTTATTTATTAACATAATAAGCTAAGCAAATTACAACTGCATAGCTATAGTATACCTTGAAAAACTTCAAATAAAACTAGAGTTTCTTTGTAACAACTAACGATTATCTAAAAAGTTCTATTACTGCCCCATTTCATAGTAGCACTAGATAGTTTAGTATCTACTTACCTCTAAATTTATTTCATATGCGCGATTTAGTAAAATAGCAGTCAGGATTTTTTTAAAATTTAAATTAAATCACTCAAGAAACGTCTGTTGATATTTCCTAGCTAAGTTCGGTAAATGCATCTGCGAGAAAAATGATCAAAATTTGATAAATATCACGTGATATATTACCTATTTTTCGATGCCAGATCACGTGACCGCACTTAACTGCTATTTGCATTACTAAGCCAAGCGCCCAGTATCATGGCGTTTAATTGACCTATGCAATTTCGTGGCATTTAGTCGTTTTATGCAAAATTCAACTAGTGTTATAAACCGTTTGGCGCTTAGTTTAATTTAAAATATATCCTTAACTTATAGCTTTCTAACGCTCGAGATTTTTTTCGTAGATAAATATGGTATTTGGCCGTCAGATGACACAATAATACCAAAAAAAAAACGAATTTGGCGCTTGGTCGCGTTATGCATAATTATGTCCAATTCTAAAGCTGATTTATGTAGTTTTTTATAGCCTGATAGCCCAATTTAGGCAACCTTGCCATTTCTTCGTTACTGTTTCCTTCCTAAAGCTAGCTTTCTATTATTCAATTGTTCAACTACCTGCTTCTGCCGATTCATGTTTTAGGCAATAAGCCACCGGGAAAACTTAACCTGACAAAATTTTCCAATACCGAAATTCATTTGAGCAATCCGCTCGTCATTTGGCAATTCCAAGTATGAAATGCTGTTTGCAATTTAGATACCGATTTCGATGTTGCCAGTTTGGAGGTCCCTACAAGCATAAAATGATTTCAGCTTTCTCAAGGTATACAAGTGGGGGAATCTATGATTATGCAGAGAAGGGCGCTTAAAGGTAAAATTCTTCGAGTTTTGGAATATTTGAAACATTGGTACCCATATTTTTTCCAAATACTGTAACACTTTTATAATCGATATCCAGTTTCTCTACAAGAGTCTATTCTTTCTTCTCATGTTGAATCCACTTCTATGATACTACAAACTATTTCTTCCAGTCGTTCTTGGTCCTGGACACTTTCGATAGAGGATTTATAACAATCTTTAAGTCAAAAGGACGTCTTAAAATTCAAAACATTTAAAATGGCTTTTTGTTCAATTCGACAAATCTCTACATTGTACTGCTGAATTATCTTAGTTGAGATAACTTAAATAAAAGAGCATGAACATTTAGATATTAGTCCGAGAGAGAATTGCAGAGTGATAACTAATGTTCCTAAGCCACAAGTACTGTCAGCCAATGTTCTGGGAAGGAGTTCAGATATTACAAAACTGGACATCCATAACTAGAGTTGCACACATTTTTAAATCAACTAACATAGTATTTGTCCGCGTGAATGCAGCTTTAATTCTTTAAATTATACCTGGGAAAACCAAACCCAATTAACGCAACCATTTAAAATGTCATACCTAAGTAAGTGAGGTAAAAAAAGTCGTCCATATCCGTCATCACGTCATTATTTTTGTCAATTTTCAAAATTTTCGTAAAATTAAAATTACCAAAGATGGACGAAATTATAATAAATACGGTGAAATTCTTGTCCAGCACGGTAGTAGTAAGGTTACTATCATATCCTCCTTTTGCTATTGAAATATTTTTGGCCGCTGTAGTCTGTGTGGTGCACATCCTTCTCCTTTTTGAAATTAACACTTTGGTGAGAAGGACAAACTCGAAGGCTGCGGCTAGACTAAGAATGAGACACCCTATCAAAGGTAAGTTTTTACATTTCCAGGGTTTGTTTTGAATTCTTATGTCTAAATACCAAAGACATTAAAAGTGGGTATGTAGAGATAATAGATAACACGTTCCATTCGTTAGTTACCGTTAAAAATGGTTATTTCTAAATATAATAAGCCATGGGGATGAGAGAACACGAGATCTATTTGCTGCTTGGCAACGTTGCTTTATTCTTTGCATTATTTTAATATTTAGTTTGATTTGGTTAACACTGGTGTAGCGTTTTGCTTGTTACACAATAGTGTCCTATTTCAGTTGAGACCTGCAGTTTTGACGTACATATCCCACCACTTTGTGTAATGTTTAGTGCCATAAACAGAGTAAATCAAGATCAATTTTTTTCTGAGATACATGGTGAAAACGAAAGTTGAACTTTTTAGGATATTATATCTCACTCTTCATGTATGATAGAAACAAGATAAAGCCTAATTAATATTTAACATATTCGTAGTAAAAATTTACGTGTCTACCATTCTCTTATATTCAATCAAATGTCACGCAGGCGCCTATAAAATTTGCGTAAAAATCTAATGCAACGTTGCCAAAATGCCTATAATTTCTAAAAAGTTCTAATAAATTTTAATTTTTTTTATTACACACCTTAAGAAATTAGACAGAAGAATTTTGATTTAATAGATGTATTTTAAGAGACTACTTGTAAAACCATAATAATTTTTAGATTCCCAAATCAATAAGTCAAAGGGTGCCGAAAATAAAATTTTAAAACGCAATAGATTAACCGTATAGCATCTGAATCGAAATAAAATACAAATACATGTTTGATAGCTATGATCTATGATGTAATTACTTTGAAAATAAAATTTTGTTTTCGAGCACTTTGACTTTTTTTTTGAAATGAGTCGAACGATTATTTTAATATTTTAGTTAATAAAATGTGCACGTTGTCTGGTTGATCCATGAGAAATCAACATTCTCTCAATTTAAAATTATTAACCAGAAAAAGATAAAAAAGTACGCATTATAGACAATTCAAACAGAGAGACAACCTAGAAATGTAATATAAGCAAAAAAAGGACAAGTTATAATTAATTCATATTAGCAACATGAAAATATAAAACATAAAAACTTCATTTCTTTAATACATATTTTAAAAAATCTATTAAAATACCTTTCTAATAAGTTAGGAATGATTTCTTCTGGAATAATTCAGTAATTTCAAACTTAATACATTGCAATTTTTTAACAGAAATTATGGTTAATCCCCTTAGTATAAACGGATTTTCAACAGATTCAACAGATTAGCTCAACAACTTTACGAAATCTTTTGGCATAAAATTTTCACACTTCATAAATGATTATTTATTTCAACTACTTACCTCTTCCTTATCAGTACATTTTCCCTCAATCGCATTTATCACATATGGCTTTTTTGCTTAAGTTCTTATGAGCTGTCTAAGTGAGGTGTCTTATGAGCATTATTTTAAAATTTGGTGATTCCATAAATCTTTATCTTATTTTTTAAAATTTTGTATTACTGAGTTATTGTGAATTTTTGTTAATTGTTAATTTGATCTTAAAATGAATTTTAATATCTAATCTAAATATAGTATAAGAATATCCTTTTTTTTAAATCACGACTTCCTTAGGATTTTTTTGTTAAATAATTTATACTTATATTCTGAATTTTGAACAAAATGTAATCAGAGGAAGGCACAAATCCATGCAAATATGTCAAAATGTGATTATTAGCCCCAACTCCGACATATAACTATAGTTGCCGTCACCGATAGTGTATTTTTATAAACAACAAAATAGAAGTGAAGGCAACTGTACAGTAACTTTAAAAATTTGATAGAACTGCTGTTTTTATTTTGCTTAGGTAAACAGTATATTTTGTACTGTTAAACAATAACGAAATTAAGCATAAATAGTAACAGCTTGGCCATTAAACCACCAATTTTTTTTTTCATTCCCTAGAAAGTGAAACCTCTTTTCACAGCTTGGTAACACTGCAAACGGCCCATCATATTTTCCAAAAGAAACCAACTGAGATGCCGTTTTACCAAAGACCACAAGTATTCGTTCCCGTAAATTCAAGGATCCCCCCGAGGAAAATGATGAGTAGCGGCAATTTTGGTTTGATACTGGCTAAAGGCGACTCGTCTATATTAAAAAGTAAAGTTTCTGAAAGGGTGAGTTTTGTTTTCGTGTTTCTATAACATTCATGTTTATGAGGTTCGATATTTTAGGTTGAGCAGCTGCTTTCCATAAGCCCCAGTGAGTACGTGAGGCGTGACAAAGAACGTCTGAACAGGGAGCAAGGTTTGAAATCATGCATACAGTCCCTAACGTCACTCCTCGAAAAAGCCCTTGAAAATGAGGCTTTGGAGATTAGGAACATGTCGAAGGAAGATATTAAAAAGAGCATCAGGTCACTCAAGGAAAACTTTGAAAACCAATTAAATAGTAATAACCAAACTGCTTTAAACCAACTATGTGACTTTCCCTCGCCAAGCCTTCAAAGCTTAATTGAAAAATCATCTGCCAAAAGACTAATGGAAAATACCCTGTCTCCAAATTTGATTTCCTCCATTTATCACACTTCAAATACCAATTTTACGAGAAGCATGACGGATATTAGGGCTAAGAAAGGTAAAGATGAAAAGGTGGGATTTGAAAGGAACAAGTCTTCAGTCTGCAGCCTTAGCTTAAAATCCAGTGGGTCACTAAGTGATCTCTTTGATAAACAGTCCAACGATTTTTTGAAATTTGACAGGAGAAATGTCGGGAAAGTATGTGAAGGCGATTAATGTTTTAATGTTTAATTTTTTATTAATGTGTGGTTAAATTATGTAAAGTTTGTAATATTTTATAAAAATGACTCAATTTATTGTTTTATTTATTTTACTCTTCTGAGTTTAAACAAAATGCAAGCTATATCCAAAGCAAACGGTTTCTTATATACTATAGTCAGTGGGGACACCATTATCAATTAGAACTCCTAAGAAAAGGATATGCTATTAATATATTTATTTGATTGGCTTGAAAATTCTTATTATAGTTTTTTGAAAAATTCAAAATTTCTGAATTGAACTGAATGAAAAATTCAGAATTTTAAAAAAATTCTTATTATACTTATATAAGTTCGAGATACTGAAAATTACCTTCAGTTACAAGATTATTACGAGTATAGCAAGATATTTAAACGATCAATGTTAAATCCAACGGATTTTGACGGACAATTGAATATAGGGTTGGTTTAGTTGTCTCGTAAAACTATGTAAATAGGTAAATTTAAAAAAATCTATAGTCGGCTTTCAGTCAAGCTCTATGTGTACATTAACATGTACAGGGCGGGGCAAAAAGTGAGGTAAGCGGCTGTATCTCAGAACCTGTACATCTGATAACAATGGAATTTTTTCAATTATAAAAGCGACCATAGGAAAAATCTGGAAATTATTTTTAAGTTCCTTATATCATCACTAGAGGGCGTAACTAAAAATAACTAAGAAAAACTTTTTTTTCCCGAAAACTTATATATTTACCTATACTTTTGATAATACTGTTGGAAAATTATTAATATCGCTATAACTTTATTTTTAGGTTTAGCTATTAGTGTAAAAAAACTTTTAATTAAGAAAATTATTATCTTTTGATTTACGTAAAAATATACGGGGGATTCCATTTAACAAAAGTTTATTTTTTACATTGTCTCGAAAACGAGATGTTCATTTTTTTTTCTGTTGTCACCATTTTAATCAACACAAAAAAATTCTCTTAGTTTGCTAATTTAACCGATCCTGTATCTTAAATATTAATGAAGATACCAATAGTGCCGACTTAATCGGAGGCACTCTGTACAGAAGGCACTTATATTAGTTACTTAAGTAAAGTATTTTTTAGAATAGAGTATTTTTATTTTGTTACCAATCAATAAACATTTTTCTATTAAGGGCATTTTAACTATATCCAACTTATTATTAATCATTTAATAAAATATAGATATAGGATGTTTCCAAAATAACGGTATAACGCTCAACGACAAAAAAAATCTGATCGAAGCTTATGGAAATCTTGTTTCCGTAAAATTTTTAATATTTTAGTATATTGTATATTTTGGTCACTTGATAGTCTCCATGGGCTCAACTCCTGGAACCCCATGGTATCTGAGATAAGCCCCGCTAAACTCTAAAAATCACCCCCTTTAAAGCAGGAGCTGTGTAACCCACCTAGCTCTGAAAACAAGAATTTATTGGAATATTTCACCTAAAATATTTAAATTCCGCACCACACAATATCACATTAAGCCCTGGAACCCTTAACGGCCAACCTATTAAACCCATAAAAACAACACCTGCAAATTCAGAAGTAGTCTAATTAACTAACCTAACCTTGGCAATATAAATATCTAATGCCACACGCGAACTTAATCACCTACACTTTGTTCGACCATTCTGTGTGATTACGTCTGAAGTATAAATTAGTATCACTATAAGTGATATTATAGAGTTATATTATTATAGAGTAAATTGTAGTTTTTAGGGTCGCTGATTCTGATCGAGATTGGTTTAATCTTTATATTCTTCTTCTGGTTACGTTGTCCTGAAGACTATTGGCTTCTTACTTCTTCTGCCAGTTCGATGCCTTCTCAACCGGAGAAAAATTACGATATGCTAGCCTATGTCAAATACTCGATTTATTTTCCCATCTTTTTTGCCGCAAAGCGAAATAACACTGGTATTCTGTTACATAAAACATTCTGCATGAAGTATTTTATTTATTTTAGAATTTATTAATGAAAAAATATAATAAATAAAAATAAAAATGCCGGCAAAAGTTTTCTATTTTAAAAGGTACTCAAAAGGCCGCCTGATTGAGCCAAACGATATCCTAATTTTCAATTTCGTGTTTGTGACCCAATATCTTCAATATTGCGGAGGGTTGTTGGGTGGAGTCAGAAATAAAACAGAAACCTGTTTACCTAAATGTCGACGTTTCGACTTATATTAAGTCATCCTCAGGACACTAAGTCTAGGTTTCTTAAGTTATAATTAAAATGCATTTATAATAGGAGCGTAGAATTATTTTTAACATGGGTTTAATTTGTAGGTGTTATTGTGGGCAAACTACAATCAACAAATTGTTGAAACTAGAATCAACAAATTGTTGATTCTAGTTTGCCCACAATAACACCTACAAATTAAACCCATGTTAAAAATAATTCTACGCTCCTATTATAAATGTATTTTAATTATAACTTAAGAAACCTAGACTTAGTGTCCTGAGGATGACTTAATATAAGTCGAAACGTCGACATTTAGGTAAACAGGTTTCTGTTTTATTTCTGACCCCACCCAACAACCCTCCGCAATAATATCCTAATGTATTGTAAAACTCTGTTTTAGAGTTTTCCAACATTTCGACTGGTATATTGTTTGTGACATGAACTATTTTTGCACGAAGCTCTTCCAAAGTATTAGCACGTTCATGTTTATGGTGATAGATGGTCTGTTTGAGGTATCCCCAAAAGAAAAAAAATCATTAAGGGATAAATCTGGAGATCTAGGCCATCGAATTTTTCGGCATTTAGATTGCTATCAATAAAAAAGCGTCCTATAATTTGGTTTCCTAAAATACCAGTCCATACAATAACCTTCTAAGGGTACTGCGTACCTACTTTTTGCGATACTCAAGTGTTTATTTTCTATTGAGTAATCGACGGCAACAGATGGATTGTGACGACCATGAATAGGAAAAGACGACTCGTTAGTGAATCAAATATTTTCTATAAATGTAGGATTTATGTTCGCCCTTTCCTGAGTCTTTCTAGAATAGTCCGCAATTTAAAGCACTTATTTCGCTCAGTTTTGATATCTATATTTGGCATATAACTATGGATACCATGTGAGGGATTGTGAAAAAACTTACTCAATTTTGACTCTTACGGGACAACACAGCTTATTTATAAAAAAAAAGCAAATTTCAGCATAAAGTAACATTTCATTGTAAAAAAAATATTTGTCCGACGACTTCAATGACAGGCTGATTGTCGAGATACTGTTGATAAACTAAATTGAGACGAAACCGCTTTATGACCCGAAAGAGACACATTTAATACTTAAAAGAAATATTAATATTAGAGCATACACAATCTATGCGAATTATAATAGTTTTCATGCACATCAATACTCCATTGCCATTTATAGCAATTCTTATTTATTTGAAAACTGCTATTTAAAATCACACATTTGTAAAAATATGCACAAAAAAGTCAGACCTTATTAAGCTTTCATTTACTCCCTTTTCTTAAGGAGTTCGTTGAGCTCAACGAAAACTTATCATTGAAATAAAATCTTAAAATATTTTAATTTAGTAATGTTTGTAAGAAGCGTGTCTTAATGGCTAAAATATGGCTTTGGTAGAAATGAGACTGTCAGAGCAAATACATTTAACAAATTAACATATAAACAATAATACATGTTAAATGAGTTAAATTTATTCGTCTAACTTGTTGAGAAAGTTCAACTATACCTCGGCAATTAGAAACACGAACCCAAGTGCGACGTATAACTTTCAAAACAAGCACGATTTTTAGTTTTTGTTAACTGCTAATAATTTGCTTGAAAAGTGAAAATTAAAATATCAGGGACAATTTAGTTAGAGCCTGGTACAACCTCTCCCTCTGCTGCTTCGTTAAACTTTAAGGCACAAAAGTTTTAAGATGGCATGTTAATTACCAAAAAATTAAAATCCAAACACTTACTGCCACTCAGAAATTGTAATAAAGATCACTTGCAAAAATAAACTAGTATAATGTAAATTAAAGAAAAACATATTAATGATAAATAACTAAAATATTCAAAATTAAAAAAAGTATTTATACCTACAAACTAATTATTTAGGAACTTTTATTTAGAAAATCCTCCATTTTCCTATTTGCCTTACCGGCTTCTGCCGACATCTTTTTAAACCTAGAAGATGCAGAAGATTTGGAAGTTTTTAGTCTCTTGGTGGCTTGTGATGTTGGAAAAATTTCTTCTTTATTCGATCCACCGAACCCATCGTAGGAAGTATCTGGTCTTTTAAAGTTTGGTTTTATTGACATCTGTTGTACAGATGTTCTTGGTTTGAATATTGAAAACTGCAAAAAACATTTTTTTTCATTAAATATATCACCATATAGATTAAAATATTACTTACTTTACTAGGATCTTTATTAAGTCCCATAGTTTTTGATCTTTGGATGCCGAATATGCCCATACTTGAAGCCGGCAGAGGCGAGTCATCTTGTAACTCATCTAATTCCTTGTTTTCATTCTGTAAAAAATTCATTAATTTACTCGTTGATATAAAAAAAATCAATAAAGTTTGCATTTACTCTTTTGCTCTGTGATGTTCCAGAACAAGGGGGAGTAAGTGAAAGAGATTCAGACAGATCTATTACTTCCTCCTTCCTTTCTGTTAGCACTGGGGTTCTATTATAGTTAACTGGACTTTCTGATACAATTCTTTTAATACTTCTGCTTAACGACTCGTCTTTCGAATTCGCTTTTTCTTGTAGTTGTGTAAATTTCTCTTTGAGGTAAGCCACTTCTTTTTGATAATTTATTTGCAATGTATCAAGTTCCTTTCTAAACCAAAGAATTAAAATTTATGGAATTTGCTAGATAAATAATATACTTACTTAACACTATTATACTGGCACTTCAATTCACTAAACTTTCTTTTCTCTTGGGATAGTTCATTTTGTGTTTTTTTAAGCTTACACTGATAGTCTAATTTCTTATTGGTAGTATCAATGAGGGACCTAAAGAGCTTGCTCAAATAAATTATCATGTGAATATTATGAATGTTACCCTACTTTTTTAATGTAGCAGCCAACAGTGCCAGATTGTCAATGCTAGTTTCATTTCTAATAAGATCTTCCACTTGTGACCGGGTACTACTCACAGCTTTTTGGACCAGTTCAACATTTTTCAACTCGTTTCTTAAACTAACTGCTTCATCCCTGTATTTATTCGCCTGTTGAGCTTCTGTTTTAAAAAACTTAATTTGATCTTTAAGAGCTACTATAACTGATTCATGGCCTCTCTCATCTGCTTCTAACTTTTTTATATACTGCCTAAAAACCACTATTAAAAATTTGCAAATTTATTGCATTAACTTCATGCCTAAGATTTTTGTTTTGGGTGCTCAACTCTTTATTTTTGGTTCCCACACTTTTTACTTCCTGATCTTTTAGCTTCATATTCCATTCTAAATTTTCAATTTTATTCTGAAGTACAGAACAGTCAACTTCGTTGCTTCCTGAGGACTGGGTTACAAAGAGGCGTACAAGCTGTTTGTTCGTTACTTTTGTCCTGCATTGCGGGCACGTTTTTGAACTAAAAAGGTAAGATTACTAAACTAAATGTTAAAGTGATCAATTTAAAAGTGCATAAAAAGATACAATGATGCTATTAAAATAATACATAAGATGTAACTGGAAATGTACATTAGTACAAAATTTATTATAAAATGCACATGAAACAAATTAAGAATGCAATTGGGAAAATGACACTTTTAAAATATTGTAACCAAATACATCTGAAGTGTTATCTGTGCAAAAACAAATCTTTGGAGGATATTGTACGATCTTGCTCTTCATCTTACTACTGTTTTTTATAATCTCAAAAAACTGCTGCTTTAAGTAACTCTTGTTTAAGTAAGCCTGTCACCATGTATTTAAACAAAATATAATTATTTATTTGTATTAGTCAAGTGCTGAATAAATAAATATTGCTAATATAATTTAATATTAAGCCTTAATAATTAACTTTTTCTTCACTTCTTTTCCAAATAATTTTATTTTATAATTTTACATAGTGACTGTGAAATATAGCCATATGATTAAATTCCATAAATTTGACTGAGAGATATAAATTATATTTTCTATTAAAGATGAATGGTAATTAAAAAATATTAAAATAAAAGTGATCAATCAAGTGGATTAATAGTAGATAAAATAGTCTTAAGAAAAAAAGGTCTAAATTCATTGCTGGATGAAATCAATTGAGAATGCAAAAAAGCTCTTAACTTATTGTATCCACATAATATATTCATCTCAATATTTATATACATCAGAGAATAAAGTTTAAAAAGCATTTAAAAAGCTAGCTAATGTCAAAACTGAAATTCAAATAAATCTTCTTAAAAATCATTGCTTCAGAAAGTTTTTTATATGTATTTTAAATGTAGTAAGAGAAAATGTACAAATTATCAAAGGTAGTTTCTTAAAAGTTTAACCCACAAGAATTTGAATCATCTGAACTTTTGATCAAGTCTCCTGTATGGTGAAACATTAGTGTATCAATATGGTGGCCTCATTATGTCTAGTATGTAGATGGATTAATTAATTCCATAAAATCAAAATTTTGAGTGCCAACACACTCAACACGCACACACACACTCATCGTTGGCGCTTCTACGGGGGCCAATGAAAAGGTTCTCCAGGAGCTCCTTAAAAACGTCAACTTTATTATGTCTGATGTAGCGGCTTTAAAATCAGCTCAGTCGGGATTTACGGACTCGCTAAACTTTTTTAGTGGGAAAATAGACGATTTCTCAGTCCAAATGGAGAAAGTAAATACTCTATCTAAGACTGTGGGGAACATGCAGCACGAATTGATCGAAGTGCGTAAGGAGTGTATGTCTTTGAGGTCCCAAATTTAATTAATGCAGCAAAATAGTCGTAAATATAATGCTGAATTATGTGGCATCCCCGAGAAGAAACAGGAAAACGTCCTCACTCTCGTAAAGGAGTTAGGTTCTTTCATTGGGAGTAACATTCAAGATGACAATATCGTATCATGTCATAGGGTTGCCAGATATGCTAAGGGTACAAATAGTTCAACACAACCCAAAAACATAGTGGTCAAATTCTCATCCGTAGCTAAAAGAACGAATTTATTAATGCCGCTAAATTGAAAAGAAATCACGGGTTAAAGGCAACAGACTTAGGATTTGAACATGGCCCAAAAATATTTGTTAACGAACACCTTTCAGCCTACTATAAGCAACTTCACAAGAAAGCTAGGGAATTTTGTAAATATTCTAACTTCAAATTTTGCTGGGTGAAAGAAATTAAAGTTTTCATAAAGAGGGACGAGAATAGCAAAGCCATTAATATTATTAATGAGGACACTCTGTCTTCCGTGCTAGCATCACTATAAACCATATCTTCTAATTAGTACTTTTGTAATTTCTTGTGTCAATTTACAACTTTTTTTTTAACGACTTCGTCTCAGCAATTTTTTATTTACTACCAAAACACCAGAGGCCTTAGGACAAAGACAGTAGACTTCTATCAGTCTGCCTGCACCTGTCTATACGACTGTATCTCAATAACCGAGTCTTGGTTAAATCCCAACGTTCTGGACTCGGAGCTGTTTCCTGACAACTATAATGTTTTTAGACTTGATAGGAACGCTAACATTAGTGGCAAAAGTGATGGTGGCGGTGTCTTATTGGCGATTCGTGACGTATACCACACGGAACTTGTCTCTAAGTGGTGTAATTCTAACACAATAATCGAAGACATATGGGTGAGCGTTACTATAGAGGGGGGCAGAAAATTATTTTTATGCACTGTTTATATTCCACCTCCGGCGGCAGTAAATAACTATCTAAACTTTTTGTCTAAACTAGAAAATATTATAAGCACTAATATTAATAGTTAATTTTTAATAATGGGTGACTTTAATCTACCTAATTTAATATGGTCACAAAAACCGAATGTTAAGGATTTATTGCCTATCAACGCCACTGATCCTTGCAGCAAAGCATTTTCTGATGCTTTTTACTTTAATAATCTTAAGCAATTTAATCACGTCTTCAATGCTCGTGATAAAATTCTGGATCTTATTATTTCTAATTCTACAAAAGTTATTGTAAATAAAAGAATGGATCCATTTGTGCCTGAAGATAGCCATCACATGTCTTTGGATATAAATGTTAATTTAATATCGGAGAAAAACATTATTAGTAATTCATATACCAAGTTAAAATTTAACAATGCCAATTACGACACTACCCTCTATGGTTTTCCAAACACACAATCAATCTAATTAAAAATAAACAAAAGGCACATAAAATGTGGAAACTGTACCGAAGACAATCTGATTACGACAACTTTTCAAATTTACGCAAAACAGTAAAGATTAATATACGCAATGATTACAAAGATTATATTTATAAAACAGAAATAAACATTGTCAAAGACGTTAAATATTTCTGGTAATTTTTTCACAACAAAAAAAACACTAAAAGCTTACCAATAAAAATGAAATTTAATGATCAGGAAGCTTCGAATTGTGTTGACATTAGTGAACTCTTTTCTAAGTATTTTAGTGGAGTATTTGAACCTTCTGAAACACCAACTTTAATTGAGCCTAGTCAATGTCAAGAATGTTTTGTAGTTAACAATATTGATATAAATGACATTAAATCCGCACTTATATCTATGGATCCTAAAAAGGGACCTGGCCCAGACGGTTTTCCTTCATTTTTTTTGAAGTCTTGTCCTAGTTTGTGCGAGCCTTTGCATATTTTGTATAATCAATCTTTATCCAGCGGCATTTTTCCTAATATTTGAAAAACAGCTCAAATTGTGCCAGTATTTAAATCTGGAGAAAAAACTTATGTACGGAATTACAGGCCTATTTCCCTACTTAGTCACTTTGGTAAACGTTTTGAATCTTTGCTGTTAAAACAATTATTCTTTAAGGTCAAGGAAGCTACTGATGTTAACCAACATGGCGTTTTCCAAAAAAGATCGGTAATAACCAACTTAATACCATTTATTCAGAGTATAAATGAAAGTATGGATAGTGGTCTGGAAACTTGTGCCGTGTACACTGACTTTTCCAAGGCTTTTGATAAGGTATATCATCCTACACTTTTCGTGAAGTTGGAGGATTTCGGTGTGCACGGGGCTCTGCTCAAACTCATTAAAAGTTATCTAACAAATCGCTCTCAGTACGTTGTCGTAAATGGAGTAAAGTCTTCTTGTACAACCGTAACTTCAGGAGTACCGCAAGGTTCTCATTTGGGACCGATTTTGTTCTCAATTTTTTTAAATGACATTGGTCAATGTTTCTCTACCTGTAGATATCTTGCATATGCAGATGACCTAAAAATCTTTACAACAATTAAGAAGGTATCAGATTTTCGTGCCCTGCTATCTGATCTTGCAAATTTTGAAAGGTATTTATTAATCCAGAAAAATGTCATTATATACTTTTTAGCAGAAAACTATCTCAGACACAAAACAAATGTGATGTCTATCTCGGGGGCACTATCCTGAAGTATGTGGAGTTTATTAAGGATTTAGGTGTGACGTTGGATTCCAGACTGCTCTTCGACGTTCATATAGAAAACATTGTTCAGAAAGCTCTAAAAAATCTAGGTTTTATAACTCGAATTACAAAGGGTTTTAGTAATCAATCATCATTAATATTATTATATAATGCGTTCGTTAAACCTACTATAGAATATGCGACAGTGGCTTGGAATCCGATGTATCACAAATATATTGACCAAATTGAAAGAGTTCAACGAAAGTAATTTTCGCTTTAATAGACAGAGATATTTTTTACTTACTATGATAACTTAAAATTTTATGGTATGAAGCCCTTAGCGAGTCGTAGAAACAATTTTGATTTAATATTGATTTATAAATTTATTAATAATTTAATAGACTGCCCTTTCTGTCTGGAAAATTTACATATCAACGCTAATCCTTATATTTTGCGTAATAGATCGACCTTTAGCATCTCAAGATATTCTTCAAACTATTTGTCTAACTCTCCATTGTTCAGATGCGCCCGTAGTTTTAATAATTTTCAAGAAACTAATTTGAATGATGATATATTTTTCTCCAGAATGGCTTCATTTAAGCGATACTTAAAAAATTCTACCTAATTTCGTAAAGAACGATAAATATTGTCCTTTTTTTCCCTATTGTCATTATTCATATGTATATATGTTTTTTTATTGTTTATAAGAGATACTATTAAATAAATTAGTTAGGTTTATATTGCTTGGTGTATTTGTTAGGTTTGGTAAAAATGTAATGTTTGGCAAAGCGCTTACTTGTATTTAAATTCATAAGATACTTTGTGCTTTCCTGTTATTGGATTGCTTAGTCTATCTGTAGGAGAGCCATGTACTTAAATAAATAAATAAATAAATCACTCTTATCAGAATGTGAAAACATACAGTGCACAAGCACTATGACCTAATATTAGCTTGACATAGATTATATTTGAGTGAAAGAGAGAAAAATATGCCTAGCTTAAAGTGGAATGCTGCTCATGACTTTTCATACCATCCAGTTTGTCTATTCCAGAGAGATTTAGGGTCTGGGTGCAGCCTCACTAATTTAACCTCCTGGTTTACAGTCTCAATTGTTAGAGGTATGGATACAGACAATGAAGTCATTTATTTACTGCAAACTTGCTATACAGTCAAACCTTAACTTATACTAATACTTAAACTTAAGAATCTCACAATGACAATTAATTTCAGTTGTATGATATTAGGGTTGGGGTTAATCTGAAAACCTGTCATCATTGTTTTTGAATCTTTGAAATTAACATCAAATCTGTTGTATTCTAATAGGACTATTGGTTCATCAGAAAATTTGCAAAATAAGTCACATCTTAATTACCTAGGTGTTTAAAAAGAAGGACATGCTCTGCAAGTCTCTGAATTTAAGCCAGAATATTGCAATTGAACATCCTAAAGTAGATAAAGGCCACTTGAATCCAAAAAAAAAAATATATTAAGAACATTGGTAAATAACCTTAATAGAGTTTATCAAATTGTTATCTCACTGGCTTGTAAATCAATTGTTTTAGAGGGATGAAATTTTTTACTGCCAAAAAATTAAATAATTAATATTTCTTGTTCTTGCAAATCTAATAAATAGAATTGTTACTAATAGTAAAAAAATCAAACTTTTTACAAATACAATTTTTTTTTAAATACCTACACATTTATTCTAAAAATCAATACACTAGTACCCAAGTGAAACTTTAAAATTCTAAAATGTAGCTTTTTAATGTATTTTTAAAAATCACTGGCACAGCACTTTTGAATTGTGAATGAAGTGAAGTTAAAATCACTCAAGCACTTAAAAATTAATATAATTTATACTTCTTGTTCCATATGTGTAAATTTGGCACTTATTAGAACATATCCGTAACTCAGAGCAAACGTGTATTAAGTCCAAAAAAAACATTTTTTCTGGTTTTTATAGAAATATTATTTAAATTTCCCGCTCTTTTTGCCCATTCAATCCAATGGTGATTTGGACATAGAATAGCGAAATTAGCATATTGTAAACCGTATTAAGTCCACCCAAGTTCTAGAGCAAAACAGTATTATATTTATTTTCTAATATTAAGTCCAAGATGATATCATCCAAACATTAAGAGAAAAACAGTATTAAGTCCAAACATTTGTTTCTATTTGATTTGTTGCGTTTTATCATTCAGCGTTTAGAGTCAACAGGTCAACACGTGTTTTGTTAGTTTTGCGGTAACCTAAAATTATTGCTTTTATTGGTTAAAAGCATAGATCTATTGGTATTAAATAAGTCTAAGTGTGCGATTTTGTGTTAGTGTTATGTGCAGGACTACCTACTTGATATTTTAAAAATGGAAGAAAGATCTCGAAAGCTACTTTGGATGGCATTAAACAATCCTAGCAGCCCTGAGCATTACGGTGGTGACACTGTAGAAGTATAATAATATGAATGCTCCCAACATAAGTTCCTTCTCTGCTCCTTCCCTCACCACTTTATTTTTTAAAATATAAAGAAATGAGCGTTGCAAAAGGTATCTAGTATTTTGTACAAATCATGGCAGATAACACAAAAGAAGACAATGTTATTATATCTCCAACATTTGCAAATAGTAATCCTGCCGATAGCCATATAGCAGGTTGCAGTACCGCGAATCAAGGACTTGAAGAAATTTTGCAATTGTCACATGTTTCACAGTCCTCACGTGTAATAGGCGAAGACGAAGAAGATCCATTTGCCGAATCAGGTAGTTCCTTTGTTCCCAGTAGTGTTTCAAACAGTGATAGCAAATCGGTGGCCACAGATGAAAATCAAAAAGAAGAAATTATGGAAGAAGACAATGAGCTAAAGAATTTAAAAAAGGGAAAGAAGTCTGTAAGGAATGAATCGTCTTGAAAAGAAATGTGCGAAAAAAGAAGAGAATGGCTGGCGAAAAGTATAAATCTTCAAAGAGTAAGAAAATCATAAAAGAAAAGAAAGTTAAAGAATCTTGTAGGAATTGCCGTTTAAAATGCAACGAAAAAATTGCGGGTCCTGAAAGAATTCAGATAAATCAAGATTTTGGAACCAAGAAACAACTATAAATCAAAAACGACAATTTTTATGTTCTTGCATTGAACTGACTTCTATAGAACGAAAGAGAGAACGCACAGGAAGTCGTTCCGGAAAACGGCTGTACAATTTGAAATATTTTTTTACTCTTAACAGCAATAAATATCAAGTTTGCAAAACATTTTTTTTTGCGTACATTAGATATATCCCAAACAATTTATCAGGTGTGCACTTCAAACACGCCAATCCAGTGGAATTGTTAAATGTGACAAAAGAGGAAAGCAGCCATCAATTAATAAAAGTAGTGATGATGTGAAAAATCACATTCAAGAGCATTTCACATAATTTCCTTGTGAAGAATCCCACTACAGTCGCAGAAGAACCGCAAAAAAATATTTGGGAAATCATCTTAACATTTCAACAATGTATAGGATGTACAAAAAAGATTGTGATTTAAAAAATCTTTTACCTGAAGAAGTTGGCAAAGAATGGCTCTACAGTCAAACTTTTAACACTGAGTTTAATTTGTCATTTGCCCTTCCATCAAAAGATACCTGCGATGTGTGTGATGAGTTTTTCATTAATCTAAGACAGTCAGATAATGCAGATGAGAGGCAAACTTTACAAGCTGAGTATGAATCTCACTTATTGGAAGCAGATAAAAGATACAAGCTTAAGAAGGCAGACAAAGAAATGTCAAAGAATAATAAAGAATAAAAAGTATTAATGACTTACAAAAATGCCTTCCCTGTTCTAAGCTTACTAATTCTCAGAGCTTTTATAGTCTTAAGCTATGGTGTTTTAATTATACCATTTATGATTTAACCGAACAACAGGCCAATTGCCTAATGTGGGATGAGTCAATTGTTGGGCGCGGTGGGAACGAAATGGCTTCATGTTTAGTCCAATACATACAATCTTTACCAAAAACTATATTGTCAATAATTATTTGGACTGATAATTGCCCATCACAAAACCGCAATTTACAGATGATGTGTTATTTTTATCTGCTTGCATTAAATCCCCATATCAAAGAAACAAGTCACAAATATCTTCTTCGTGGCCACACACACATGGAGGTGGATAATGTGCATTCAGTAATAGAAAGGGAAGCTAAAAAATGTCCAAACTTTTAAATAATAACTCCATGGGATTGGCTCCATAAATTTTTAATCTCCCAAACAGTATTCATGCAGGTTAGGAAAGATCAGCCTGGTATTTTGTTTTTTAAAACTAATTTTGATCAAGAATTTCAAAGCATGGACTTCAACAGAAGAGCAGCTAGAAAAAGTCATAAAATTATTAAGGATTCAGTAGTCTTATTACGGGATACTTTAAATCCAATAAGCACAAAAAAATTTAATGATCTGCAAAAACTTCTAAAGTGGGTGCCAGTAAGGTTTCATAATTTTTTCCAGAATCTCAAACATAAGGAAACCATTCAAGAGAATAATGCAGAGTAGTAAAAGTGACTGTAGTTTTTGAAAATAAAAAAAAAGGTAATTTTTTAAAGTTTTTTTTGTTTTATTTTTTCCTAATAGTTATGATGTTTTTATGTTAACCTATTTCTTAGAGGTTTTCCTAGAAAATGCCAATACATTTTTTTTGTTGTAAACTATTATTTTGTTTTTTTTTTTAAATATTAAGTCCAATATTTTAAAAAAAAATTGAAAAAAATTTATTAAGTCCAATTTTTTGCAAAAAGAAATACTTAAAAAAAAAACAAACAAAATATTTTGGTTTGTGACCTTACTAAGTATTTAAATTCTTTAATAATATTAAAAAACTGCTTAAACTATCAGAAAAATAAAATTATTAACACAATTTTTGTTTTGTTTTCGCTCTCCTATAAAATTCTTGATTTGTGACTTAATACACTTTTGCTCTGACAAATTCATCAAAATAGGTATGACAAATTTTTGAAGTTTTATTGAAAAGTTGTTCTCATAATGCTATTATGCAATATTAAGAATGACATGTGAGTTGACCATCACTTGAGTATAAGACATTTAAACAATAATTGAAGTGAGGTTGTATTATGGTATTAAAAACAATTATTTTTGCAAATAGGGATGCATGTTTGCGAATTCTGTTAATGAAAAATAGTTTCTTAGATATCTTCCATTGAATACACTAAAAATAATGTTTTAAGGGAAGTGTGTTGAAACACAAATCCAAGATATTTCATTTCATTTACCCATTCGATATCATTGATTTTATGAAAAGTTTATATTTGTATTTTTATGATATGTTTTAATTTAATCAATCTTGCTTTTGTTTTATATAATACTGCTAAATCTAGAGCTCCCTCACCCTCTCTTGTGAGAGCTCATTGGGCAAATATTTGCTGTTACTCAGTGACCCGCTACTGATTTTTTCTTTTTCTATTTCTCATTCATTTTTTTTTTCAGATTTTATCTTGATTTATCAATATTTAATTAAAGCAAAAAAAATAAGAACACTTACTTTTCAAACCAAGGGATTAGGCAAGTATAATGAAAAATATGCCCACATGGGGTACTATAAATATCAGATAAAGGTGTAAGAAAGTCACTGCAAATGGGACAGATAATATTCATTTTCTCGTTCTCTTCACATTTAAGAAATATTAAAGAATTTTTTGTTTGTTTTTATGTTGTTTACTATCTAACCGCCAGAATTTACATGGCCTAAAAATTAGACTTTTAAATATCGGTAGCTGCTGCCTTTTCGACTAAAGTAACTATAATTTTTTCACGTGTTTATTGTTAGGCAACCAGGTAAGCACGAGCTAAATAAGCCTCTTGATTGATCGGTTAGTTATATCATCTTTAATGTCCGTTGATATAACTGTAGCAACGCTTCGTTTACACAAGGTCCCATGGTGTAATGGTTAGCACTCTGGACTCTGAATCCAGCGATCCGAGTTCAAATCTCGGTGGGACCTGATTTTTTTTGTTTTGTTTTTGGTATGTAGGATTTATAAACTAATTTTGCTAATTCACCTTATTAAGTTCGTAAATTAGATATTTGAATTTAAGTTGTTTATTAAATAACAGTTTTTTCTAAGGCTAATGGAAAAATTAGTTTAATGTCATGTCTCTTGCACTAAGATTAAAAATAATTTTGAATATTCCCGAAAAAAAAAATCCAAAGAAAACGAATATTTAAAAAGAACAAATTTCTGACGTAGCCGTTGTAGTTCAATAAAGGACATTTTATTATGGCCACATTTTTACCCTATACATTCTAGGTACATGATAGTGATTTAAAATTTAAGATTTTAGTTTTTTGACAACCATCATCAACTTTTTTTTTTCTTATGGGCGCCATATTGGATTAGGTATATCAGATTTATTATTTTAAAGTCTTCTAAAGACGTTTAAAAAATGTTTTTCAATTCAAATTCAAAAAAATTTCGAAACCCTAAAAGAGATGGGGATATTCTCAAAATATCTTTTCAAAATTTTGTCAAAGTTTGAATGTTCTTTACGTACTGAAGTAATTAATGTTCGTAGAATATTTATTAGAGAATAACATGTGTCTACAGAATGCCATATAACTAAAACTACTTACAACTGGACTTATATACAGAGTGTCCCAGATAAAATGATATAGGTACATGGGGATCTTGATATGGCGGTAAACAAATTTATTCAAAAAAACATTTTTTCACTTAGTTGCGTAACTAGTTTCATCTGTGTCTTAACCAATCTCGTGGAAAGTATTGGAATGCATTTTTTGCATTTAACTCAAAACGGTTCTTGAAGAGCTCTGCTAGAAATGGCGACAGGCAATTATCCATGACTGTTTTGTTGTATTGACAAATATTTTGTGACATACGAAGTTTTGTTAATTTAATTATTTCTCGTATATTGTAACAAATATTTTTCAAGCAATGGTTTTACTATTTCTAGCAAAAAATCAGCCTTAGTAATTTTCACACGACACAAACCACAAATAAATAATGAGCTAAAAACCTTGGTGTATATTTAGACCAAAAATTGACATGGAAGACCCATATAAATTATATCTTACCAAAAGCTGAAAAGAGCTTGATTATTTTAGTCAGTTACTGCCCTAAAATGGGGCTCTGATCTTAAGACATTTTTAATGTTCTATCGAGCATTTACTAGATCGTTGCTGGATATCGATATGGCTCAATGTTTTATGCTTTTGCTACTAAAACGAGATTATTAAAGGTTGATAGTATACAATATAGAGCTTTGAGATTAGTCACAGACGCTTTACGATCCACGCCGATTGAAGCCTTACTGGCAGAGACTAATGAGTTAAAATAATTTAAAAAGTTAAAAAATAGTCCTCCTTTGGTTGAAGCTTATACTGAAACAAAAAAAACCTCCATCAGTTCATTAATGAAACAAATATACCGTGGATCTACGAATTACCTTTTGGAGTTAATTTTTTTGACCCAACAATAATATTTACTAAATTTACTAATTGTCATAAAGCCAATCAAACTATTCTTGAGGATACTTTAAATAAATTTCAAAATTACTTAGTATATATACACATGGATCAAAAACTGGTGATGGTGCAGGTTGTACCTTTATTCTTCCGAAAATTAATATTAAAAGATGATACAAGTGTCATCAGTTTTGCAATCACTTAAAAACGAACATAATGCAAAAAATGGAAATGAAAAATGCAATGGAAGCAAAAATGCCTACAACTAGCTTACCTAAAGTTGCTATGGATTATGTAGAATCAATGGTGGAAGTGGATGTGAATCAATCAAGAAGTGGTGGAAGATAGCAGTGAAAAGGTTTGTATTAAATTTTACATATTTAAAGTTTAAAATACTGGGTTTACTTCATGGTTCCTATATCCTAGTTTATAGCCTTTCTTTACACAAACAAGAGACTAACCAGTTTGAAAACAATGGTAAATTTTATTAAGTTTTATTTTTTAGGACTTATATAGCAGCAGCAGCAATGAGAACTCAGAATGTAATGTTAACATTACATTCTGAGTTTATATTTTTCGAAGAGCTTATGAATTTTTTTGTAAAAGTTTAAGTTTTTGTTTATTAAAGTTTGTAAAAAAACGTGCTGCATACGCGCAACAAACTGCAAACAATAATTGAAATATTAAAATTTTAGGTTAGGTGTTAGGTCCATCCGTTCTTCCTCTTGCTTCGGGCTAACCAGGGACAACGACAGCGGGTTTTTTATGTAATCAATAAAAAAAATTACTTTTTTTTTCGAAATCCGCTATAAATTCGTGCGCGTGTTATTTAGGGCTACAATAACATATTTTTACAGTAAACTATGTTCCGTTTATAAATTAAGTGCTTGTAAATCTTTCAAATGGGTATTTTACCCGTATAATTCACTATATTAAACTACATACCAAACAAAAATTAATAAGGACTGTTCAAAAGATGGATTAAAAAGGTGGTACTGGAGTTATCTATTAGTTTATTGTTAAAAAAATAATTAATTTTTCTGTCGTTATGGCGTCCATCCGTCCAAAAATCAGTAACTCTAAAAACGTTGCAAAAGCGTTTAGAAAGTTAACGGGTAGTCACTGCATAACGTTGAGACAACCAAAAAAATCTCTTTCACATTGGTGTAAAACGGGGTTGTCTCTACGGTTAAGACAACGTAACAATGCAACGTTGCGTTGCAATTTGCAACGTTGTCGCGTCGACAAATTGCTAATTGGGTAAACCAATGTTTAAAAAAAAACGGTCTTTTTCGTGTCAATAAATGTATATAAAATAAAAAATATATAATAAAATATATAAAATAAAATATATAAAAAATAAATGTATAAAAGAGCGCCGCCTCGCGGATTTTCGAAAAACTAGTATTTGTAGTTTCTTTCTTTAAACAAATATTCATTTAAAAGCAAGTTTTCGTAACTCGACTAAGGGGAATTTACGACGATTTTTGTAATTCTAATTTTTAATTGTTAAATTTTTTTTAATAACTTTAGTTTGAGTAGTGATATCTGAATGAGGTTTTCACCAATCTGGTCCCTGCTTCTAATAGCATAAAATATATATAGCGATACCTTTCACGTGTTCACCAAAACTTATTTCAAAAGAATCGGCCCACCCAGAGCCCACTTTCAGCTGTTTTTCTCACTAGAGCTAAAAACTCCCCCCACTAATTGATTTTACAAGTGAACTTTTTTGTATGGAAATGTTTGGAGATTATTACAATAATATTTTAATATGCTTGTTATTGCAAGATTTTTGAAAAAAATTTAATTTTAAATTTTGAGGTAGCTGTAACGCCGTCTAGCGGCCGACAAATAAACTTAAAAATATTTTCCAGCATTTTTTTTTGCCCGCCTTCATAACAACATTTTTTGTTTGAACGTTCTACGATTATTAGTTTCTGACATACAGCCGCAAAGCTCGCTTAAGTGGCCACCCGGTACAAAAACCTTATTTATTATTACTTTTCGACCAATGTTATTAGAAACCCTTTGACTTGAGTTTCATGCGAGGATTACGGGTCAAAAGTAAACGTGTAAAAAATTAACATTTTTATCAAACACTCCAATTAAGAGAATTTCCCATAAAAAATCGGCTTGGGGGCGTTCAAATCGAAACTTTCAAGTTTAAAAGTTAATTTTAGAAACTACTCTTTACAGAAGCCTCAGCATCTGGCGTTGAGAGGCCCCGGCTTCAGTCAAATTTCTTCTCGCATACATCGTAGCTGGCACATACGAATCCAGCCACGCAAGTTTTTCCATGTTTTCGTTACTTTTACGCAACCGTTAATCTTTATTTACTTTTTTTTTATTGTAAATTAGTTCAGGGTCAGTTTTCTAAAATTTGTTTAACCAGTATCTGTATTCATAAGTGAATAAGACAATGAAGCTTAAAGTTATTGTGAGAGTAAGGCCCATGTCACAAAGGTAAGACTAATTAGAGTTGAAATAAATATAACTGAAATTTGTTATTTTGCCAGTTTTAACAACAATTATGAAAGGGCTTCACCAGAATATATAAAAAATATTTTAAGCAAGGAAGAGACTAGAGATTGTTCATTTATTTAGGCCTAAATGCCGATGTTTATAAGTAAAAAACAGCTCATCTAAAGCAATTATCTCGACAGAGATATTGCACAATCGCCTTTGAAAAGTTCCGACAGACAATAATGATTTATGATTTTTTCGTTAGTTTACCGCAGATTATCGTTCTCGGGACCCTTCTAATGAGTACGTTGATTTTTTGTATACTTTTGTGTGTTTTGTTTTGATGTCGTCAAAATATCCCAATTTAAAAATAACAATGCTATTGATGCGTTTACAGTAACAAGAAGCACGTTAAAAATGAATAAGTCAGCAATTTTTAAATTTAAAGTTAAAACAAAAAATATTTGTTACCTCTTGCGAATGAGTCAATTTAAATAATTCATTATTGAAGTGTTAATAAATTTCGTATGATTCTTTTAAATTATGTTTATAGTAAGTGATGGTATTGGAACAAAGTGATGTGATTAGTGCATAATAAAAAAATACCGTTTTGAAATTTAAAATTCGAAATATTGAAAAAATCTGAATTATGCCAATCTCTTAATTTTTTTTTATTAAAATAAATGACTCTAGGTATTTTTATTCTAAACCAGGTAGTTTTATGTATTTTGTTTCAGAATTTTCAGGAAAATCATTGAAATGAAAATCATTTTTATATACTTTTTGCCAATATCTAAAATAACAGTGCTATTGATATTATGTTTGCAATTTCCAAATCGCCAAATTAAAGAATACATTGTTGAGTTAATAATAAATTATTCACACAGCTTATTATTAAACTTATTTAATTACTCTTGCGATTTTATAAAACAATATATATTTTTTATCAGAGTAATACTATACCTTGGTCTAAGTCTATATGGATTAAAAGTAAAATATTAATTGCTCAATTGCTCATTGCTCAATAGCAATTAATTTGAATTTTTGCAGTTGGCTGCACATTACTAAGTTTCTTACAGTTAAATCATGGATTTTTATACGAGGCGTCGAACATTTTATGCCGCAGAAAATCGCAATTTCTTGCTATTTTTTTTTCTTTTTTCTACTATTAAATTTAGAATTTGACATGGCTCTATTAAATTTATTCTTTTAAATATTGTACTACACTTATTTAATTTTTATGATCCCTCAAAACCAACTTCTTTGCCTTACACATTGATATTGACATAAATGTATCTTTTCCTTACATATTAACATCTTATAATAAGTCTTAAATAGAAATCGAAACTCATCACTAAATATAATCATGAAGATGTTCTATAAATAATGTTCCTTCCTGAAGTTTCAAATACAATGAATATTTAAATAATATGTTAAATATTTCCAGAACATACTTGATAACGTGCATAGAATTTATAGGGTATAGTACGAGTATAAATAAATTACACGATTAGAAAAAATTAATATTGGAAAACCAGGGAGAAATTTAAGTTCTCCCTGGTTTCTATTTATAAAATAGTACATCGAGAGAGCAACGAAATAGTGTTTACAATACCATCCATTATCCGAGGCTTGGAGTGTATTAAATGATTTCCCCCGCTAATTTCATAAATTTTGTGTTTAACTGTAACACAGTTATGAGTAACGTTTTTGTTCAATAGAAAGAACGTATTGGACATATCGTGATCATTACATTTTATTTACAGTAACAAAAATATCGCATAAATGTAAAAATATAATATTGTAAGAATATTCTTATCCTATTACCTAAAGATATTTTAAACTTGAAACATATCAAGAATACTTGCGAACCATTCTTAGTAGTATTTTAAATTTAATAAAAGTGTCTTCTGGAAAAGGCTCAAATAGCCTTCAGATTTTTTATACAAAAGATGGTATAGTAGATATCGCACAAATAGCTTTTAAAACTAAGTGACCAAGAAAATAGTATGAAAGTCATATTTGAGGAAATTTCCATTAAAGAGCATAAAGCAAATAATATTCATTGCATTTATCTAAAAATTGGTTTAGTGTACAGATTTTATTTGCAGGAATTTAATGAGGAGGGGTGGACGGAAAAGTATCTATATTATAAATAAAAGCATATAATTTATAGCTTGAATTTGTGTGAATTTACTAATTTTGGGATTACTCTAATAATTAAGCTTATGTTTTATATGTCTTATCAATTTATGTTATCAATTAACCAACATTTCGTCAAGGAGACTACCTCCAGTCTTTTGGCTTTTAGTACAGTATAAGAAAAAGAGAATATCGTTCCCCAAACACCAAAAGCATAAAAAATTATTTAAATTTCTGTTTATATCTTCATATATTGTTGCATACTGAGCTTGAATAAAATAGAGAATTCTTAGCCAGCGTAGAAATCAACGTTTACTTTCACCCTTAGGGTAGAACTACTTCCTCCATTGAGCTTCTAAAAAATTAGGCTAACCAGAATGCCACTTCTATCTGTCAGCTTTATCAAACAGAAATCACAGGTATTCACATCAAAGTCTTCAAAATATCAACGAACAATAGACCACTGCAGATTGGCTGCAGCGATATTTTATAGCACATGCTTATATATTTTAAAGTTTGTTGAGAAAATATATTTTCTGCTTTTTTTAACAAATAGGTGAGAAAACTACTATTATTGTATATATACTATATACAATAATATAATACAATATAATAAATCAATATTTTATTAATGAAAAAAAAACGTTTTATTTATTTTCAGACGTATGCTGCTGGAATACCTAACAGATATGAAAATTGAATATTTTCGGCACATCTGTTAGATATTTGTCAGGCATATGCACATACGATACTTAGCATATTTGTAGAATGTTTTGGGCATAATATGGCCATATATTTCGTCAAAAATCAAATGAGATGACGTCTTATTGCCATAGAGCCCACACCACTAATAATAGAAAATTTGCTGGGAGTGTGTACTTCTCGAGGATAGCTCTTAGATTTTTGGATAACCAAATATGCATGTTTCATTTCATGAATAATTGTATAAATTGAGCCACATTCAGAAACAAACAGCGCCTAAAAATTCCTTGATTTTGAATGATCCACCGTTTCTAACCTTTGAACTTTTTTTCCATATCATATCCAACTTTAGTTGATAAAATTGATATGGATAATGTCTATGTTGCTGTAACTGTCGCCAAACCGTAACATGGGGTTCGTCTAAGGCATTGCTTATTCTTCTGGTACTAATTTCTGCATTCTTATTTTTGATACCCATGATATTTTCTTTAATATCTAAATGATGCATTTCTTGACGTTTATTAAATTTTTATGTGAGAAATGTATCATAATCTTTAAGGTATCCGAGCACTCTTGAAAACTTTAAAAGTTAGTCGACTTGACTGTGATTCTTGTTAGATTTTTTTTTCATATTCCACTTTTACAGCACCAGCACTTCCATTACAGAACTTGCTGTCATTGTTTAATATTTTAAAATAGCAAAATCAAAACAAAAGATATTCAAAACAGCAACTTTAATTCTAAAACCTACTGTTTAAACGATACTAGAAAGGAATGATAAGATGCCGTCCATAAATATTAACAAAATGTGACAACTGAAAACTGCAACTTTTGTAATAAAATTGTATGTGGAAAAAATTAAAAATTATATTGTCAATTAAAAAAGTTTCAGTACTGAGTTTTCAGTTGTCCATCGAAGTGTGTTACACCAAATGTGAACGGAAAATGCGGGGTTTTTTAATATTTATATATGAATTTCTGATATGCTGCCCTATAATATTGTAAAGGGCGATATACGCATAATGTAGGTTATTTGGAATTTCCTGTATAACTTCTTTTTACGTTTAAAATATCTCTCTTTCTCGATGAAACACTCGTATACAAACAACAAACGAATAAACTTGATGTAAAAATTGATTCATAAAGAACTCTGCAATTGCTCTTATTTATTTGATGCTAACGTGAACTTTTTTGACAAATATGTTATTCTATACATAAAAACTAAAAGTTTCTAGGTTCTTCATATAGAATGACGTATGGCAACAAAACATGCTGTGCATTTTGTTGCCATACCATCTTAGGTACACATTTTAGTCTTTACGATTTTTATCATATGAGTCATAACTCAAAAATTCATATTTTCCCAGAATGTTTCGTCTTCCTCAAAGTAACCGTTTCGGTAACTCGTTAGACAGATATTCCTTTCTTTGTGAAATACCTTTCCCAGTCGGCCATAAACTGCATGCAGACGTATTCTTAGCGCACCAAGAAAAGCGGATGTTGAAAACAAGAAACAAGAAAAATAAGAAGCGGAGACGAGAAAAGTTGCCGATTTCAAAGCGGATGCCTTTCATAAATAGAGGTGTGTTCGTCTGTATATGAGTTAGACGTATGTTTGGTCTCGAACCTGGAAAAGCAAACATTGGCAATTATAGTACGCGCCTATAGGATTTTAATAGGATTTTATTTTTAGGTGTCGTAAAAAGATTTTAACAAAGAAGTTGCCCTTAATAGATTTTCATAGCAAGATAAAGTTGATGATTTAATGTATTTTTGGAATGCATGAGATTTACATTTATATAATACGAGCAAGCAACCATATTATCCAATATAAATTACACTTTTGTTTACTAAATTTGTAAAATGATTTTGGATGCCTTTAATTTACAGTCTTTTTTGCTAATCTTAATAAAGCTTTCGATTGTATTGACACTATTGAAAGCTTTTGTAGAAAATTT
The DNA here is from genome assembly GCF_022605725.1 of Anthonomus grandis grandis. Lineage (NCBI taxonomy): Eukaryota > Metazoa > Arthropoda > Insecta > Coleoptera > Curculionidae > Anthonomus > Anthonomus grandis. The sequence continues at coordinate 18,210,641 of NC_065549.1, forward strand.
GAGCATACAACTTCAACAATGGCAGTAATAGAACAGTAACAGAATTTTATGACAGAACTTCTTAAAATCGTTTTTAATAAACAGGCACCAAAGTGGGCAAAATAATAACTGTATTTCTTTTTTTATGTACCAAGCCTACACTTTTGAGACTTCTTGAAGATACAGGAGACTGCTGAAAAGAGGTTTATTGCTAATCAACTCAAGTTCAATCAATAAATCAATTCTATCAAACTATTTTTTTTTAATAATTTTAGACCCAACAGTCGAGTCAACTCTGTACACTGTTAACACAAAAACCCTTTAGATAAAGGCAACTAGGATATCGATTTGGAAAAAAACAAATATGGCGATTTGAAGCCAAAAATCTTAATAGTTTTGCTTTCCTTGATGGCATTTACAGATGATATGTTCAGCTGTAATGCCATTTTATATTACTTTGCATTAAATGCATCATTTGACATTACTTAAATAACAACGTAGACTGGTATGTAACTATAACTAGAAAATATTCCATAAGTTTTTCTAATAACTTCAACAGCTGCACTAGGCATAATAAACATTACTGTATCGGAACGACCTATACCTTTGCTACAGTTTGCTCTATTATTATTACTTCCTATATGTTCCTATGATTATTACTTCGTTTATCACCATTTAATGAAGAAGTGTGGCGCTTTTGACTCCGGGATTTCGGTAAAAGGTTTTAATCCGGTTCAGTGCTTTTATTATTAAAAGGTGTAGGGTACAAGCCTGTGACAAAACTGAAAGTGAGATTTCCCGAAATTAGTGGTTTCTTTGACCTAAGAACTCCCGGGACCAAAAATCCCATTACATTACCTAGTCTAATTTGATGTATACTATATCTGTTTCACGGAAATATTTTTACTGCAACATGCAAAAACGTCGTTTTGTAATAAAAGCACTTTTGAAAACACTGCTTTTATAGAATAAAAGGAGCGAATATAAATTCGTTATTGGTTTAACATTGCTAATTTTCTTGTTTACGAACTGTTTGGAAGGTGAGTTTCTGAGTGTAGTAACCGCTTTGCTTCTTTATTGAAATTATTCAGTAAATATCAATTTATTCAGCTAATTTTTCGATAGATGTCAAAGAAGAATAAATAAGAGATACTTCCGGAAATCAGTCTTTTCGCAGGGTGATTCGCAATAGGTTTTCGTCGATTCCTAAAGTAGTTGTAAGTATTCTCCTCTATCCGTCCAGTTATCTAAAAAAACTATAGGTTTAAGAGTTCATTCATGTAAAATTATACAGGGTGTTTCAGAACTATGGGATCAAACTTCTAGGGGTTGTTCAGTGCAACAGTAGAATCCATTTGAGTATAGGAACCCATGTCCGGAAATGTGTCACTACGCCACTACTGCCTGCGTTTAAATTTAAAAAAAAATATTAATTACCTAAATAGGATCTGATGAATTTATTTTTACCTTTTGTATATGATACCATAACAAGAATTGTTGAAAATGTCTTCCTCCAACCTCAATACACCGATTTAAACGCCGCACATGATTTCGGCGGACTACACTAAAAATTTGATCCTCGTTTTGAATGATTTTAAATGCTGCTGTTATTCGTCCAATTAAGTCTAACTCTGATTCTACTGGAGTTTCGTAGACTAAAGACTTTACATGTCCCCACAAGAAGAAATCGAGCGACGTTCAATCGGGTGACCTAGGAGGCCAAGAAACTGCTCCACCTCTGGCAATCCAACGGTGCCCAAACCGCTGAGCCAAATACTCGCGTACTTGTACAGCAAAGTGAGCCGGCGCTCCATCATGCTCAAACCACATTTGCTGTCTAACCTTTAGTGGAACATTTTCAAGGAGTTCTGGGAGAAATTCCTCCAAGAAACGCAGATAAATAGGTCCTGTTAACCGTTCCGGTAGAAGGTATGGCCCAATTAAATAATCATCAACAATGCCCCCAAGCATTTCCTTCGTCCCAAACATGGCTATTCCTACTATTAAAAATACCGTCTCTTGTGAAAGAGGCTTCATCGGTCCACAAAACATATCGTAAAAAATTTGGTTGTGCAATGATGTGATCCAGAAGCCATCGACAAAATTGAACTCTAGGATGATAACCGGCTGCAGTCATACCTTGAAGTTTCTGGAAGTGGTAAGGTATGGTAAGGATGGAGTTGTTGCTCGTGTAGTACCCGCCAGACAGAAGCGTTACTCGTATTCATATTCTTAGCGACGTCACGTGTGCTATTTGATAATTCATCGGCAACTCGCTGAAGTACCTCTTCTTTAAATTCTACCGTTCTTATGGTTCGAGCAACACCAGTATCATGCATCTTGGTCTTAAACATGCTTGTCTCAGCGAGCCGCCGATGAACCGCAATAAACTTTTTGTATCCAGGATGCTGTCGTTCGGGATAACGTTCATGATACAACCGCGATGCTGCTCGTGCATTGCAGTTTGTTGCTCCATATGCCAAATACATATCCGCCAATTCTTGATTGGTAAAGTTTTCCCTTAGCAATAAATGTTTAAAAATTGTAAGCTATAAAATGTTTAAAGATGACATTGATAAGCGTTAATTTTAAACAATTGTTGTTATGGTATCATGTACAAAAGTTAAAAATAAATGCAGCAGATCCTATTTAGGTAATTAATGTTTTTTATAAATTTGAACGCGTCTTAGGGCCGTAGTGGCGCATTTCCGGACATGGGTTCCTATACTCAAATGGATTCTTCTGTTGCACTGAACAACCCCCAGAAGTTTGATCCCATAGTTCTGAAACACCCTGTACTTTCAATCTCTGTCAATTATAGAAAAAACTCAAATTAAGATCAAGTTATCTTAATCATAATAAAATAGTAACACAATTATTAAAAAACTGAATTAATGATCTTTGATGGCTTTATTAATGCTTTACGCAGTTTCTGTAATATTATCATTATTCTCTGTAACTTAAAAAAAATATTACCTCTTGAATCCTTAAAAATATTTTAAAAAAAACAACAAATATCTCCCAACAAAGACATGGGCTGAAGAACAATTCATACACTTTGAACATGTATTTGTTAAATAATAAATTTGTTGACAAAGCAATAATTGGCAAACAAAATTCTAGAACTTGGAACGATCAAAAGAATATGACTAAACTGGATACTGCGCACTAGCGAAACACCCATAGAATATAAGCTTTATGTGAAAAACTAGAAGCTCCTTAATCAGATGAATCCATAGACAATACAGTGAGCTGCAGCACCAGGGGCAATCTTACTATGTTGAATGATTAATAACCAATTATAATTTATAGAATGATACGATTTGTTACAACCGAACCCATATTATTTCAAAACATAATTGTCAACAATCTGTGCACCCTATTTTAAGATTTCACTCCCCCATTATATTTTCCGCTTTAATGGCTTTAAAAATAGAATTTCTTGCATGATTTAGTATCCAGCGGAGGAAGTTCTCTTTGGCATGAAAAATGTTTTGATTCTGTCTTTAATTTAGATGGAAAAAAATACTGGTAATTAAAGGAGCCGTTGAGAGAGTAAATGATTTTATAACAACAGTTCTTTATTATAATATAATTAGAAGATTTTTATCCTGCATTATATATCGCTGTATCTTAAAACATAAATAAACCAATATTATTCACCTTTTGACTCCGTTTTTAAAATAAAAATTTTCTGCGGTAAATTTTTATTGGATTAAGTAAGAATTTCTTAAAAATACGGAAGTCGAAACTTAAGAGAACAAACCTGGTGGCTATAAATTTTCGGCATCGATTTCTAAATATAAGGATTTCACCACACTTTTATGCCTTAAATCGATACTTTGACCTACAAAACACATATTTAATCGACCTATGGACATCCAATATGAAGATATAAACATCCAATTAAGTTGCATTAAGTAGCTGCAGAAATTATATGTGACCATTCCGAAAAAAAAATTGAACAGCAATTTCAACATTTGGCTAATATGGTCTGTTTTTTTGCTGAGGAAATGGAAAGGAGAGGCTCCAAAGGAAAAGGAGATAAGTATAGAATTTTTGAGTAGCTTCTTATATTTATATTTAGTTTTTTTTTGATCCAGCAGAGGTGTAACGAGGGGAGGGGTGTGGGTGGTGTGAATCCCTCCAAACAGTCAGCAGACGGTACATTTCGGATTTTTTACGCAAAAACCGGGAAAAAATAAAAATATTCAAATACAAAATCGGCTATTTGACATGCATTTACTACTTACGTTGAATTATACTCGCTGTGATAATATCATGTATTACTAATAACTCAGGAATGTACTCATTCATCCTATATCTTATACTTGCCTTGCGACATTAAACTTTTACTGCAATATAGATATTTGATTATTTATTATATACACTTCCATGATCTCCTACTTCTACTTCTACCCAATCATAATTCATGTAGTCAGCAATTTATTGAAATGAGTCCCAAATTTGACGCCCTGGCTACGCTCCTGAGATGCAGTATATTGTATATAAACGATCTACAATTAATTTTTCCGAGTTCCACTCATAGCAATGACAAAAATTAACTGCATTGTTACCTAAGATAGAGTGCTTTTCAAAATTCATAAAAAATTATTTGAACCAGTTTTGGTAAGGCTAAAAACGTCAGTAAAAAATTATCTTCACGATTCCTGTAACAAATGGTTCAAATTAAAATTAATAGCCTCCTGAGGCATGAGTGCATTGATAAAAATTGATGTTTCTATCTCATTAATATAAAAGTCACGAATTTGAATACTGATAGTTTATTGATTTTTGATCTACTCTCTACGCTGGGTCGCATCATCAAGGTAATAGTCGAGGATCAGACAACGATTCATGATACTGAGTGAATTTCGAGCTTATTGAACTAATTTATAACATATCTGAATAGTTTTCGGCTTTTTATTTATATCAAATATAGCATAATATTTTTGGGTCGCAGTTAACTTATATTTATTGGATTTATAAATTTATTCTACTAATATACATAAGGGATTTTCATATTTACAGATAATACTATCTCGTGTCCTAATAATGAGTCAAATCGTTTTAGTATGAATTTTTAACCTGTTGATCTGTACTTTATTTGTTTTATAGAAGAAGTGACATTTTCGGCATTTTTCTTTTCATTCACAGAATAGTAATATGCTTAAGATTGTGCAAAAATGAAAAGAAAAACATACTTACTTTAAATAAAACTTATGGTATAATGGGTTTGACCTTAGGGTTTATCGATCGTCCCGGATTTAGATTTTTGCGTTTGTAATCATTTTTTTTTTGTTTTCATCAACTTGACAAGATCAAATGCTTAAAAAACTGCTTAATATAATTTTTTTTTAGTTCTGCTTTGATGAAATAATAACAAAGGCAATGTATGCGTTGATCTTAAGGTCAAGGTGTGTCGTTGGCCATTTTAAACCCACCAAGCAAATAACTCTATGAAACCAGTAGTAGTAGTGCAACAGTTTAAAACAGCAAACATTCTTGAAGTCAATTTTCCTCACAAAAAACTTTCAATTTACTAATAAAGCTAAAATACTTTTCATAATCTAAAATTAATTCTTATAATAATGCTTCCTTCATTTGTATTTCAATATAAATTTTTTGTATTTTACAATATTAATTTTGTATTATTATTTTTAGGGAGAAAAACTCTGGAGGGCAACAAGTGGTCCAAGTGGAGAGTCAACAAAGTATAGCTATAACAAACCTAAAGGTAAGTAACGAATATTAATAAAGTACCACATATATAATAATAAAAAAACAAAATGTCGAAATGGAGAGTACGAGAGATATCTATTTGCACCTATGTAACGCTGTGTATCACTATTATATCACATGTCATAATTTTGTTGTTTTAATATACCATAAAAAATCTTAGCAAGTATCAAGCTATCAGCGATATTAATTCATAAATACTCACGTTAACAGAAATTAAGTGCGTTGCTAATGCACTTAAAATTTCTGAGAAATTTCTATTAGTCTTACGTGATTCCCATTAAGATAACAATGTTTTGTTGTTTGAAAAGAAAAGCAATTGTAGTCTATTAATTTGAATGTCTTCGAAAACACCCATCTGGATAAAAAATATTTTCTATAAACATACAGTTTTACTAAGACTTTTCACGTTTATTCCAAGAAACGGTTGAATGATTCATTCCCAACAACCTGTTCACGGTCGTCCAACTACTATCCAAACCGCCAAATTTACGGGTCGCTCTCTTACTCACTTACGGTGCACTTTTCTAATTTTAAAACACGAGTCCCTGCTTGTAAACACCTAATTATAAATTAGAGCGAGCCGCGGTTACATCCATTTTTTTTCTACTGAATGGCCTAACCTTACGACATAGTAAATATTAGTCTTAGGTTTTTACGAAAATAGATTTTCGCTTGGACTCAAATCTGGGTCTATACCAATTTTTGCACAATTTTTTTCATTCTTGAAATAAAATTTTCCAAATTTAGTTCACTTATAGTATTACCAAAAACAGTTTAGTATGCAAAATTCAATAGAAAAATTGATAAATTTAAAAAAAGAAAATCAGGATTAAATTATCTTGCTCCCTAATTAGGAGTGACACAAGATAAGATAAGTGATAATGCACAAGATAGGACCTAATGGTGACGAAGGCAACAAACAAGCTGAAGGGTTACAAAATCAAATACAAATTACAGTTTTACACACAAGAGGATTCATATAAAAGGTATTAAACAGATTTACTGGGTCTTCGGCAAGCGATAGGAAACTGCCCTTACATACCCTCCATGACGCGTGGGATACTCATGAACATGGTGGTGTGTTTAAAACTTCATTATATTTTCTTTAACATACACAAGATATTCATAGATAAAAACGTAGAGGCATGAAAAGAGAGAATCTTCAAATTCTGGAAAGCCTGTCTGATTTTCTTCCTTGTAATGCAAACCAACCAGAATTCGAACCACTCGTGTTTGCAATGCAAAAAACTTAGTGACGGAGCACACTTTCCCCCATGCAATGATGCCATAGGACCATAGGCCGAATGGAAAAGTTTATAGTAAGCAGTATTTTATATTACAATGCTCACGAACTTGCTATGTAGGTACGTTCAGACCCATGCTCTCAGTAGAAAGCAATGCCATGAAAACTAAGTACTTAATCCGATGTGTAAAAAACTAGGGATTAAAGGAGTTAAGATATAGGAGCTAGGGATAAAAGAAAAGAAAATGATACCAAAACATGGCGGCTCTCGAGGTACTTATCGTCTGAGGAGATCCGATCAGTATCAAGAACTTGGTTGGAATTCTGACAGGACGCTAATCTGAATAAATATAAAGAACTTTTTGGCGTGAGAGTCACTCCATCCAAACAGCAGAAAAGATGAGAAGGGTCTACTAGTAGTGTAACAGTATCTGTTCAGGAAAGACTGCGTAGTGCCAATGGCAAAGTGATGATAGATGGATAAGAGTTAGGGAGACGAAGAGACTCCTAGACCTCGACTACTACTGCTATTATTCCATATCGATACTCGCATCTTCTTACTCTATTGATCAGAGACATACATATGCTGATCACAGATTTATTATCAGAATCAACGATAAACCAACAAGATGATTTAGACATTTAGTTAGATGATCATTAGTTTGTATTGCAAGTACTGGTCGATCTGAAAATGTCAAGTGCAAGAGTTTGTGGATGAATACGGAGATAGAACGGTGATAATATGGCAAATAAGAAAGAATAGTTCTAAGATGTCTTGGAATATTTGTACCCATGCCAGGCTGGATACAAATGTTAGATCCATAATTTTTATCTAAAATATGGTGGATAAAACATGCGGAATTTGTCTTTAATTATATATTAATTATGTCTTTAATTATGTACAGTTTGTTTATCAATCATAAAGTAGAGACATAAATGTTTGAATTTTCGTTTAAACAGTAAATTAGGATGGTAGATATGGTCACATTGATCGTTTAAACAGTAAATTAGGATGGTAGATAATTCCTCTTTTTATTTAAGTTATCTTAATTTATTTTATAAAAATATTTTTTAATTTTTGAGTATATAAGAACTACAAACATTGTTTTTGCTTAAAGGCTTTTATTGGTTGTACGTTAATAATTGGCGCAGTCGGTAGAATTGCTTCTAAAAGTAAATCAAGCTCGGATAAAAATTCTTGTATTTAGTGCCGATCGAGATGGTAGTTTTAACTTATCTAATTTATTTTAAAGAACATTCAATGATCAAAAAGACTTCGAAGCAAAAAATTTATTTCATATAAAATAAACTTCGATGTATCTAGTCGGGCATAACACCGGGATTTTTAAGTTTATAAGTTGATTGAAGAGGTCCCTTTTCAAGTCCCTTTTCAATCAACGGTTTATACATATAATCAGTTGTTCGCGCCAGAAATTAATACGATTGGAAATTCAATTGTGCATCGTAGTTTATCTAGTATGAACCAGAACAATAAATTCTGCAACTTTTAATGCTTCTAAAGTTGGTTCTGTTGAATAATCGATTGGCTATATCTACACCGGTTAATTTTCACTGCCAATACATACAAGAAATTGTCCTCGTGTGACTTGTTCATCAAATTGTTTAGCAGTTTAGCTAGTTGCAGTTGCAGTTGTTGTTCGATAGATGACAGAACAAGGTTCACAGACGGTGAGAGAACAGGGTTAACCAAGGTTCAACAAAAATGAACTCCTAAGAGAAAAAATCCCAATAAAGAGAAATAAGGAGTCTTTTTTTTTAACGTTTTTGCCGTGGTCTGGACGGGCACTCGTTTATCCTCCAATACATTGTACAAAGAAAATTCAATTCATTACTTCCTATTTATTCCTAATGGATTTTCGACTTTAATTTTTAGCTCTTTTGAAGCACTTGACTTGAAAAAAAAACAAAATGAGTTTTTTAAATTTTATCTTATGACTGCTCAACAGCATTTTCTTTTAAACTTTTGGTATTCTGTTCCCTGTTTAAATTATTAACCCTTTACTTGCAAACTGAAGGATATAAAGGTACTTAACGTAAGAAAACTGAAATATCACATAAAATAAATGATTTTTCGGTAAATTAGATGTTAATGAAATTTTAAAAGATTAACTTATTGGAAAACCTTGATAGCGTACTGACTGCACAATTAAGCGTTCACCACTATATAACTCATCAGTAATTGTTGAATGAAGGAAATTAATGAAATGATTAATTTTCTTAAAAACAAATTGTTATATTCCAAAGAATAAGTGTTATCGGATTTCTAAAATATATTACAATATAATGAATTTTTGGAACGCAGGTTCCTATTTTAAGACTTGAAGACGCATTTTTCATCAACTATCTATCCTATTAATTAATATACATACATGAATTAATACCTAAATATGCCGAACACAAAAAGAAAATGAAGTGTGAAAAATGATACAGAAAATACCCTTTACTATCTAGAAGTTGATTGAAGTTGAAGATAATCGCGCTATTTATTTGTTGGAAAGACCCTCATTAAAAAAATTGAATAGCGCAACGACTCGTTGCTTACCATATCTAAGTCTAGTTTAAAGATTTGCCGGCTGAATAAGTTGTGTAAGGACAACTTATTCTTCTAAAAATACCGATATGGAAATAACCGACCAATTCATCATTGATTGAAAGATTTGTAGCATTTCTTTAGTTAATTTTACAAAGGGCATTCATAAGAGTTATCTCTCCATGGTACTTTCAAGTAAATACTATTTACTGTGATTTTTTTTATCGTTTAATATTGGGTGGCTTTAGTTCAAGTAAATTGGATTTTCGCTGTATTGACTCTCGTTAAGAGGGCCTTGGCATCGTTCTTGCCAGGAAATGTGTAACAAGGTCTGTATACAATGTTGCACACATTTTATAATTTATCTTTTTAACTGGATCTTGTTTGGTTTGGATACTAATAAATAACAAACTTTAATAAGCAAAGGAAAACTTAAGTACGTTATAATACCCGTAAATGATTTTTTTTAAATTCAAATTTGTGATTAACCGCAGAGAATCTGAAAATCGATTTTTCGCGCTTTAAAGCGGCGTAAAGTCGTCTTCTCAAGTTGCCGACTCTATGATGTATGACACATGGCTAAACAGTTATTAAATAGCATATTTAAAACTTGGCAAAATCTATGCAGTAATTCAGGCGATCCTTTCGTTTGATCTAAAATAGGCCGGCGAAACACTGGCGACAGAAATATTAACTTTATCGTCTTGTGTGAGAAAAGTTACCTGGAAAGTAGTTTTTCTTTTAACTGGGTGAACTCTTTTATATTTTAGGTCCCCGTGCAAAATACCGGAGATAGTAGGGAAAGGATACGGCGATTTGCTTTTGACTATTGTTTTTCCGAAGATACTAGTCAGGAAGAAGTAAGTAAACCAATAATAATCTTATTATTTTTACGCAAAATTAACCGACCTAAAGAGTCATAATCATTATATAATCATTAATAATGTTTTATTAGAATCCCATCTATTTCTTTTTTTTGTCAATCTAAACATCCAGAATTTGAAACTAGTGTTGATATTTAAAAAATAACATACATATTTGTGGCAAATTTCTTTCTTTGGTGCCCAAATACTTATGCACTAATATGCAATAGAAAGTGCAAAGAAAAATAGTGTCATCCTACCGAGTTTTTTCCATCTCTGGACTGAATATGACTATCTGTATAATGATAAATTTTTTTTTTTAAGTGATGACAAAACACTCTAAAAAATATAATTTTTTTGTGACATGAAATGATAAGAAAAAAAAATTACACAAAAAAAATCATTTATATAACAAAAATTTAACAAATTAAATCATAATAGGAACATAAACTTATAAATAATTGTAATAAACATTCTGATTTAAACTTACTTTATGGTACAAAGAATGATACAACGGTATACTATACTTGCAATATTTCTTGACTAGGACATGCTTGGGTATATCGCAAGAAAAACATGAATAAACAAACATTCGTCGAATAGTCTGCAAATTTTCTAAAAGCTCCTACCTAATTAAATATTTCCAAAACATCCTCAATAACTCTTTATATAATTTTTTTGGGGATTTTAGTTGAATTTACATATATAGGATACTCTTTCTTTTTTATCTTAGCAGATTAGACAGTAAATTAGTTAAATAAATTATGTGTGAAATAGAGAGGAAGAAATTTACTGGAAACTAGGAGGTATCAAAACACTGATACTGTTTCGGAGATTTGGAGTATGTAATTATATGTTTTCAATCTATACAGATTATACATTATAAAAGAATTTCGTTTTCGCCGATGTGATACATCCCTTAACAGCTAAGCAACTTAATTTTTACTAAAAGAAACAAATGTCTTGTCCACAGTTCCCGAAACAAAATGTCAAGAAGCTAAACTAATTTATTCGTATTTGAAAGATCGCTATCGCGAGCGCCAGCGATTTCCAAATATTTGTGTTTCCAACAACTGTGAAATTTAAACGGTCCGTTGGCTAATAGACTTTACTAGTAAAATTAACTTCTATAAAATTAAGAATTTCTACTTTCGTTTCTAAATTTAAGATACGCTGCAATAAATTTAGCATTTTACAAAATTTAAACAAAAAAAAAATTTAATATTTTTTAATGAATTTTCCTAGTTATTCCAAACCATAGAAGATATTGTGGGGACCTCGCTGAAAAATCGTAACCACTCCTGCGTCTTGGCGTATGGACAGACGTCTTCAGGAAAGACTCATACCATGATGGGATTTCCCCATGATCCTGGCCTTACACCCAGGCTCTGCAGGAGGATATTCAAATATTTCGAGGAGGGAACTTCTAGTAGTGAGACTGGAAGGTTACAGGTGACTGTAAGGTTAGATATCTTATTATTATAAAATATAATAATAATTAACAATTTAATAACAATAATAATAAACAATTTTTATCTATTAAAGTTCAATCCATATCTCAACATTATCGTTATTTATTGGAAATTAAGGCATATTGGTAGGCAAGAAGATGCCAATTCTCCACCAACATTTGTTAAACATACTTAAAATTAAGAGTAAATATACATATAAAAAACAGATAAAAGAGATACATTATAAAACTAACAATAAAGATATGTACACAAAAGGTCTATCATTTCAACATGAATATTTGCAGTTTAGCGTTTTAAATAGCTCGTATTATATTATGAAAGAGACTTCTACATAAAGAATGTGAAAAGAAAGCAAGCTAATAAGACTTGAAAAACTAATTTAGCGATCAGATAACAAAGAGACGTTTACCTATACATCAAGTAGTGTATTTCATCTACAAATAAAATGTACCCAAGCTTAAACCTACCGACTTTGATTCAGATAGAGAGTATTAAACAAGTTTATTTTAAATATATTAACAGATAAAGAAACATGCACTGCATTTATAGCCGTGGTCGCATTATAGATAAAAGATCTTTTAAAAATTTCTTTCTTTTACTTTGAAATAATTATGGTGTTTCTGTGTCTTAAATTGAAGTTATGGACTTCGATGCGCAGAAAAGAAAGCATATTAAAAAAATATTTAGGTAGCTTTTTCTTGATTATTTGGAAAAAAACACTTTTTTGTAATGATAATATATTTTGCTTATTCAACCATTTAAGTTTGAGAGATTGGTATAGGACGAGAAATACCAAAAACTAACCTTAAACATCTATTTTAGACTTTCTGAACCGTTTTTTGGTCAATTTAATTCAAACAAGGACTATCTATACTCAGAACTGCAAAAATTCCTGGCAAGGTATTCTTTATGTGCATAAATTATTTTAAGTGCATCCTAAGCTCTTCTGAATAATAATGTGTTCCTTGAAGGACAACTTTTCATCTAAAAACACATCAAGCTTTTGCAGGTTGTCTTCGCCGGAATCAAATCACCCCAATTAGGTAATGTTAGGACTATCATGAGGAAGATACTTTTTACCGAATACATAAAAAACGATTTTTATGCATTGATCTTTAGAGAGTCATCGCTAGATTTAAGGAAAATGTTATGGAAATGAGAATTTATATTATCTAAATCTTTGTTTAGCATATTCCAAACAGCGGCGACAACAAACTTTTTAAAAAAAATGGTGTCTGATGATTATTTATCTTTTATATACTAGGTTATGTGAAATATCCGTCACTGTCAATCAAAAATATTGGTTTGTCAACTTGTTCTTGAAAGTTATTTCGAAAAGTGTTAGATAATGCCTAAAAAAAGATATAATAGGTATAATGAACAATCGCAGCTGATGATTTCAAATATATTGGCTTTTTTTCAACTGGAAAAGGAACAAGTCCGAAACGGAATTGCACTTCAAATTGAGAATGTGATACAGCGAGCCGCAGATGCAACAAAATTGAGCACAATAACAATCGCAAATATAAAGAAGAATGGGATAAAATCAGATCAGGATTACGCAGCCCGTATATCTTCCAAGCCAAAGACAGCAAAAACCAAAATTACAGCAGATTTGAAACATAAAATTCGGGACACAATTTATTCTATGTACGCCAGAAAAGAATATGTAATATTGGCAACAGTAAGAAAAAAGTTCAGCGAAGAAATTGAATATTTTGAGTTTTCCATTGACTCCTTAAGAAGATGGATCAATAGTATAGGCTTCAAGTGGAAAAAATTAAATAACAGAAAATATTTGATGGACTTGCCAAATATTGTTCATAAAAAAATCAATTTTTTAAGGGAGTATATCAAAAATAGAAATGTAGGTCCGGAAGGTTTTACTCTAGTTTTCATTGACGAGACGTGGATTTTTAGCAAGGGATCATTTCGTAGCTGGCAAGATGACACTAAGTACATGGATTTAAGGAAAAACAGTGAAGGTAAAAATTATCTGGTTATCTTTTTAGATTTTTTTTAATAAAAACTATTGCCCTTGGGGGCCCTCTAACTTCATAATTTCATCTGTTTCAAGTTTCATATAATTTCTCTCTAAGACAATATGAGGGAATTTAACTCCATACACTACTCGCATGTGCATGGAACATTACTTATTAATTATATTAAATTTATGTTCTGGAAGAATTATTTCTAAAAGAAGAGAATTGAATTATCTTTTATTTTTAAGGTCAGGAAAAACTTCGAAAACTGGTTTAAAACTCAGCTGGTTCCAAATCGTCCCCCAAAGTCATTTATAATCATGGACAATGCAAGTTACCATTCTGGTTTATTAGAAGAAATCCCGAGAAAATCTTGGACAAAGCAGAGACTGACCGAATGGTTGAAGAAGATATTGGCTTTCCAGAAAAAGCCATGAAACATAAAATATGGAGTATTGCACGCAGAAACTGCCCTAGTGAAAAAAAGTACTTTCTTGATGAATATGTTAAACCTTTAGGACACAAAATTTTGCGACTGCCACCATATCATTGCCAATTTAATGCAATTGAAATGGTATGGTCGGAATGTAAGCGAAAATATGATCAATATATTTCCAATTTTAAGGGGTCACCTTCAGAAGTTCTGACTACATGGGAAAGGGTAATAAACGAAATTTCTATAAATCATTGGCAAAAATGTTTTTCATACAAAAAAGGTAATTGAAAAGGCTTCGGAGGCAATACAAGTGTGTGATGCCTATGACATTCTGCCACTTGTGATTACGACTGACGAAGACGACGATGACGAAGACAATATCTCTAATTTAAGTTCTGACTCTGACAATACTGACGAGATTGATTAAGCTTTTTTTGTTCTAGCAAATTTTATTTTATGATCGTCGTTTAAGCATTCAATCATATCGTTGCAATTTCATTAACTTGGTAATGCAATATGGCGTGTTTTGAGTTTGTATGTTTTATTTTTTGGAATGGTATTTTCATTTTAATGTGTTAACATATTCCTTCAAGCAGCATTTTTTTCATAAACAAGAAAATAAATTGTCAGTATTTAAATTTTTCCCAGTGAGTTAAAATAATTTTATACCATTATTCCCAATTTTTGTAAGCTCGGTTTTGTTACGTCTACTGCTCGTGCCGAATTCTACTTTTCAAATATGTTGTAGATTTGGTTTTTGCGGTCTTTTGCTTGGAAAATATATGAGCAGCGTAATGCTGATCTGATTTTATCCCATTCTTCTTTATATTTGCGATCGTTGTTGTGCTCAATTTTGATGCATCTGCGGCTCGCTCTATCACATTCTTAATTTGAAGTGCAATTCCGTTTCAGACTTGTTGTTTATGTTCCATTATTTATGAATAATTATAATAATATTTGTTAATTGTTAAGTTTGTTAATAATACAATAAATACTACAAGATTTTTTTAAATTTTTTGGGAATGAAAGAATATACACGAATATTAAATATAATAATATGCTGCTAAAATAAATCATTTGTGAATTTCTGAACGCATAAAAATACATAGCAGACTATTAATTTCTGAAGGCGATGGTAAAGTTTCTAACCTAATATTGATTGGCAAAAATATCTACGCCATACGTTTTTTCTCACCTGGATGACGTAACTACAAATGGGTATAATTTCGACTTTATTACCGCATTGTATATTGTATTCGGATCTATCAAATGAATTATAAGTTTACGCTTCGTCAGCATAAGAATAATATTTGCAAAACTTTATGCAAGAATAAAATCCGGAAGTATAAAAAATATACAAGAAAGGTCCCAGAATACTACCTCTTGGAACTGTGTTCAACTGGAACTTCACGTGAAACTATTACACAATCTAAGCTGCTGTGTTCTGCCAGGGCGATAAGACGACAAAAAAAATGCTTTTACATAATCAAGTAGCACAAATATCGGGACTTTACTTTTGGTCCAATAACTATCAAATACCACGGCCATTGCTGTTACACAAGAAACCCGATCGATATACTGGTTTGCAGGAAGTATATTAAATTTGTAAGTAGAAGTCCATTCAAGTTGAGTGGCGATAATATAGCGGGTTGGAAAGGGCTGGTTGGAATTTGCAGATTTTTAATTTGTTCCCAAGCATTCTGATATATTAGACCACTATTTACCAAATACGCCAAAACAGTCGTGAGATAACGTGGATTACAAGCTAGTTCTGGACTGTAAAAAATTTCTTCATAAAAAAGACTGTATAAAAGGGACTGCTGAAGGAGGATTGTAGCGTTCAGTTAACAGTGAATAGTTAAACGGTAATGGTTGGTAACGAGCTAGACTGGTATCAGCTACATTGCCGATAGGCTCTGAACCAAGAATAGACATAGCTAAACATATAACTGTCGCATACAGAGTCTGCTCAAAAGCAAGACACTTCTGAGATGGAAGAAAGCACCTGGTATAAGATACTCAAAGGCTAAGGTACATAAAGGTGGGTAGACCGCTGCCTGTCTTACAAGATAATACTGCACCTTCAGAGACGGGTCTTTAAACTGTGCTGGTACTTAAGACGCTGTCTCCACACCCTATAGGTATTGCGGACAACTCGGAGTGCCGTTGCTATTGGGAGAAGAAAGAAACTACAGATCGGGGAATGCCCAGCACTAACACACTAGCTTAGCTCAGCGACATAAAGCTATTGGCATCTGGTAAGCCTTGATGAGCTTTGACGAAGACCTGTCACGAAGACCGAATGCACAATGACCCTCTTGGCTGCTCACTCTTCCCAAATTCAAATGGATATTGATAAGAATATTTTCATTATTTTCACCAAATGAATAGGTGTTATTAAATGTAGGTTATAAAAAGTAAATGTGACTTCATCTAGCAATCTTTTAAATGACTTGACGGATATATATAAGATAAATCCTTGTACGTGCATCATTGGAATTTTTCAATTCAATAAACATATCAAATGAGGAATGCAAGCAATTTTATTTTGGTACAATGCCAATTAGAACATATGCCATTAACTGTATTACTCTGGACTTGATTCCGCTGAACTGTTGATCAAAAACTGTACACATATGAGTATGATTTGACGTTAATGAAGGTGTGGAATAAAAATCATATGAGTATCATGATTCTAATCAATAAAAGATGCATTTTAGAGAAAGAATATATTATTCTCTACAATTTCTTTTCAACCTTCGTCAAACACAAAAAAAAGCTTTCTGGACGATGAAAATCTAATGAGTATGATAATTCAATCAACAAAAGATGCATTTTAGAGCAAGAATACATAATTATTAACAATATCTTTTTAAGAAAAATAAAGATACAACAAAAGAAGGCTCGAAGCATACAGGTTTCAGAAGTAATGGAAATGACCTATGTCTGGCATTCCTATATGGCCTAAAATATTGGACCAAAGAAACACATTATAACTACTGGGTTGAAATAATAAGGTAAGGCCACAGCAAAAGGATGTTGTGTAAAATTATAAAAGAAATCAATGCACAATAAGGAAATACCAGCTGTATTGAATGAGAATATATTATGATAAAAAAAGTTTAAAAAAGAAGAAAAAATAGGAATGCTATTTTACCTAAAAAATTATTGACCTCAGTTCGAATTAGGATGACCTTACCCTGTTATTAAATTTAATTAATTAAAGCTGTTGACCTACAATGTTCTAAATTTTTTGCAAATATTAAATGTAGCTTTTTGCCCATAATTCCTATCAACTTTGTGTATTCATAAAATGTTTTCTCAGGCCCTTCCTTGTCTTATATAGGTAATCTTTCAATATAATTTTGACTGACGTTAAACTCTGTCTAAAAGTGGATTTGCTCCTGTAGGAAAATAGAGTAGATGTGATAAATCCCATTAATTAAATGAAATATTAAAAAAGTTATTTTTGTAAGGAATTTACAGGAGAAAGATTCTCAAGTACAACTACATTACAACAACAACTACACTATCTTCTTTTACCTAACAACTTCCTTTGTACTTTTTTAGTGACATATTTGTTGTTCAATAAGTGAGATTGAAGCATCACCTAAGGTTGGAACAAACTTTTATCTACTTTTCTTCGCAAATTTCTAATCTTTCAATTTATATTTTAATTCAGCTTTTTTGGGTTTTAAAATTAAAATGATTTCTCCATGTTGTTCAATTTTCATTGGTCTAATTCTACTAGAAGCAACAGAAATGCACATAATTAAATATAAAATTATCAACTAAATAGAATAGATCTTCTATAGACTATGTGATAAGTTCGATGCGAGAGCTCTTCACTTATTGATTAGAGAACACCTACTGGAGGAAGCATACAGGAGGCGACTGCAGGCCAAAAAAGCCACAAAAATAAATAACCTCCTCAATTAGAAACTAGAGGATACAGTATTCTTATTAGCTGCAGTATCATGCATTAGTGAGACCTCATCCTATTGTGGTATTTAAGAAATCAATCGCATTGCTACGCGATTAACTATTGACGTTAATCAGGTGAATCTGTAATAGATTTATTAAATAAATTTATTAAGTGTAAAGCTTCATAAGATATTCCTCTTCATCTTCTTTCGTTTTGTATACATGCAGACAAAAAAAATCAAATTATCCTAATTTAGACTTGAATTTAGTATGCAAATCGTTTTTCAGCAAAATGAATTTAATTTTCAGTGAATTTTACTGATATTTGATTCCACACCGTCCTCTTACTAGTTTATTATTTTTAAAAAAGAATTACAAAAATCAATTGCAAAAAAAAAATATATGTGATTTATAAAGCTCTTTCACCGTCTTTGCTAAATAAAAAATATTTGGGACTGGATACCTACAAAGTGACATCTAGAGAGCATGTTTTAATCTTTTTTTTATATGCATAACGTTTTAGTATCCTACGGTAAAGCCAGAAATCAAATTTGATTATTAAGATCTGATGATACTAACCCTTAGGGTCTCTGTATCTGTCTCTGTATTTAATTAGGTCTTAGACCTAATTAGATACAATAAATATTCTAACTAAAATAAATAAACTTATTACGATTTCATTGCCATCCTCTATTCGCTTTCGCACAACTCAAATTGAAAAAGTTTCTGTTTTGTAAGATTACCTCTACGTAACACCGAAACCACTAAGTTTAAATTAATGTTCGATTATTCTCAGTTCATGGGAATAACGACAGGTGGTATTAGGCGATAACATTCTAACAACATATGGCAATTATGTATTAACAAAACAATTGTTTATATTATTATTACAATATACCACATGCAATGACCTAATTTATAATTCTGGTAAAACAAGTTCTCAAAAGATGTATAGGTAACTTGCAAAACTATGGGAAAACATTTTTGCACAATAGTATCTGTCTAACAATGAAAAACTAAGCCGAGGCGGAAATAGACCTTTAGAGTTTCAGGTTTAAATGGGCTTTTCAGTTATTACGTTTTCGTGCGGCCGGGGTGTAAGAAGTGTTTTAAAACTTTTTTAAGAGCGAGGAACACGCGATTTAGGATTGTTTTTGAAAATTTAGACGGCTTATTTAACAAACTTGGAAATTGGGATACGAATGAGTGACAAATTTGACAATTGTGTTTTTTTATTTTTACATAGTTTGGTTTAGTGAGTGATTAATGTTCACAATCGATGGTTATTAAAAGCCTATTTAGGATATATGGAACAATAGTAGAATGGTAATTTTGAAAATTTTTTAGTAAAAAAATAATCTAATATCTAGGTGAGATTTTATTAGGAAAGATTAATATTTATATATATATTATTTCGATATAGATACACTCTTATGTTAATACATAAAACTCTTTACATGTGTACACAAACACATGTCAGTTTATTATAATACTACATATTAAAAAATTAGAATAACAACATTTAAAGACTAAAAGCTTTAAAGACAACTTTGGTTTAAATCGTATGTGATTCCTCCAAGACTACTCATTAATCTATTTATTTATTTATTCAACTACGGGAAAACCCCATTAACTAACACAATAAATGAATAAATCAATATAAAAATAACACAGTTAAGCTATACATATATTAAAAATTAAAAATCATTAACATATAACTACTAAGAAGTTAAAACAAAACTTATTTACAATATAAATATATTATTTTTTATTTGTCTCAAAGATACATAGACGACATCAACTTTCAATTTATTTAGTAAATACATACAGTGAACGGCAAAAATATGAAACAAATTCAATTGATTGTTGATTAATCTTTTTGGTTGCGCATTTTTTTCAACAAAAAATTTGTATACAGGGTGTCTCATGTAGCCGTGGTCAATATCAACTTTCTTTTCGTCATTTATTTTTTATTAAATTTATTCCATATTTTTGCCGGTCATCATATCTATACATTACATAGATTGTGTGCATTATACATACGGTGCAATAATATGTTATAAATAGGTTTATGACGAAACGCCAAATAATTAGATTCAAAGATAGTACTAAATGCTAATTTTTTATAATATATCTGGAGCAATAAATTATTCCATTAACAATTTAAAAATTAACAATTCCACCAAACATACCACGACGGTATTTTAAAAAGGATAATTGATAAATTGCTCTTCAATATTTGTGTAGACTTTACTTATGAACAAATTCCAATACCAACATAGGACATATCCCTATGCTGCAAGTAAAATCTGTATTGTAAGTAAAGTAAGTAGGTATTCCGTTACTTATAGTAAAAATCAATTTAGAAAATACTCTCTCACACGCTCACAAATTGAAAAAAAGAAGAAAATAGACTAATTCATTAAATGATTAAAAGAAATATGAACTCAAACCTTTACCGAGACCTTAATCGATTTAACTTAATTTAAGTTCAATAAGTTTTTTTTTCGTTTTTTAGGCTTGCGCTTGGGATACTTACACCAATACGTTTTAAATACAATAAATTACTTGAGGTATAATAGATTTTTTTTATATATACCCAGGAGCTGAGGTTTAATCTATTAATCTCTGAGCTCGATTCTTCTTTTTAATATCTTACCTTTGTTATGAATATTGAAATTGAAAACGATAAGAAAACCTAGTTATTTAATAACAATAACTAATTTGAACCAACGTTTCGATAGTTATAGTTTCGATAGTTCTATCTACTACCGTTATCAAGGTAAATAAAGTTAAATTAAATTAAATATATGAAAAAAATATACTTATCTTTTTAATCTCTCGTCTGCACTCCCTTTAAAATTCCTTCTTAACTCGACAATAATTAAAATCCTTTTTTTATAAATTGACGGTTGATTAATAGCTTGACTAACTGTTTCGAAAAATTCAAAGGTTCCTTCTTTTAAAATTAAAGGGCCTCTTGCAGACCACAGCATGTAAGAAAGTACTGTGAGAGAGCAGGCACACAAGGAAGACTGCATTATTTCAACAGAGCTTGCACTAAACTGATAATATTTAAGTTCATGAATTAGCAGGTCAGGTAAAATACATTCAAAAGCTTGGCATAGGTCACAGTACTTTTACCCTCAAAAGCATCAGGTACAGTCGATACAGAATACTAAATCCATTATACCCGAAACAGTATTGTGCTAAATCTGCCCTAAATCCCAAATTGCCGATCAGTAAGCAGACTAGCCTATTTCAGATATTCAACAATTCTTTTGGTAATGCACATAAAAAATTTTGTACTTAAAAGATTCTCTCAATAAAACTTTAACAGAGAAACTAAAGTTTCTCTGTTAAAGTTTTATCTCTTCGGTCATAACACTCAGTTCCTCTATGTATTTGGTAAAGTAGAAATTGTTGATATATACACAATCTTATGCCTATATTTGTAAAGGTTCGCAGTCAATCCAGTGAAAGTAATTTCAGATTTTCGTACAGGCTTTATCTAATACTATTACACTAACTAACATTTTTCACATCTAGTCTAACTTCTATTAGCTCTTGACAAACTTTCAATGCTTTAGACATTTGTTTTTCCGATGATTCCTCACAGTAATTAGTAGGTAAAGGTTTTTTAGACTTTCTTATAGGATATTCAGGACTATTTTAGTAACTGGAAACGCTCGTACTGGTTCTAACTGCTATTGACTCCTGATCAACACCTCAAGATCATCTTATTCCCTTTCAGGATGAAATACAGTCTATTTTTGATAGTTCCTTGATAACTTGAAAGGATTCAACCCAATATAACTCCCCTCCTCTTTTCTGAGAAGGTTACCAAATATTACTCTTAAAAAATTTACAAATAATTGTTTGTTTAGATAAAAGGTTCTAGGCTATATCTTAGTGGAAAAAAAAAGGTCCGAAAGGTTCACTTCTAGAACACGTCGATTTTAAAGAATTAGACTCTTGGATAACTGTATCCAGGAATAAAAGTTTTTTCGTAGGAAACTTGAAACTCACGCATAGACAAATAAATGGTGCAGATATAGATACCAAAATAGGGATTTCAATTCACACAACTTTGGAATCAATGTCTGAATACAACTTTCAGTTTCTGCAATTGTCAAGAAGTCATTCAACAGTTAGAAGATCTGGTTCTAATATGGCTTCGAGTGTCTATAATGAAGTCATCACTAAATCATTTTCTGGTCGGGAACTTTGCAGTCTTTACTTGTTTTAAGTCACTTTTTTGCAGTGTTGTTTTCAGACATTTTCTATAATAATTATTGATCTCTTCCCACGTGTACCTTCAATCTGCATTGGGATTATCAATTTGTTATTATAATTAGGCTTAGCAATATTTACTGGAATTTTTATGTTTTCGTGTAATCGTTTTTTAATCTAATATTTTCAGTTGTAGAGTAGATTTTTGGAATATACAAAGAAAAACTAAATGATCACGTATGATTGACAGCATTATTAAACTGGGTTTCATCAGTTATAAAATTCCAGGACATATATTTTTTATCAAGTAAAAAAAATGTTTCTACAAACCTAAATTATGTGTCGAACTATTTTTTTCTTTTATCTACTTTGAAAGCTGAAATATCAATTTGTTGGGCTGAGGGTTAGGATCCACCACGCATACACTACAGTTATTCATCATGCTTATTATCTTGCGAAATGTCATCTTGTCAAGCGCATTTGAGTCTACATTCGGCATTTGTGGAGTTCTGTTTTTTCTTCTTTAATTTTTGGTTGAAAAACGAAAAAGTCTCATTTGAGTGTTTTTGTGAACTTAGTTTTACAAGTTTTTACTAAAACTTGTGCCGTTTGTGTCCCACTATGGGAAAAAAGACGATTTAAGCCGATCTTTTCACAAGTAAATACCGATACTGTCATAACATCATATCAAGGGACAACCGTCATCATAAACGTAGAATAATAAAAGCTTATTAAGAAATGTACATATAATAATTATAAAATATTTAATTTCCATAAAAATGCTTTTTATTAGATCCTTTACTCTAATGAAGTACCTTAAAAAAACACATAAAGTAAAATAAATAATTTATTGCAACTAATGTTTTATTTGTTGTCCATTTAATTCAATCCGTGCTTTGCAATGAACATTTCGGTTACAGGGTGTCTCGAATAGAAACTATGCCCCAACATTAATTTTTAATGTGACTTCTTAGAAAGTAAGTAAACCTTATTATTTTCGAACAGTTTTTTATTTAAAAACCTACTTGAGATGCATTGAGAACCGATTAAATGGCCACCAACGCCACCGGATATAACCCCATTATATTTTTCTTATGGGGCAATTTAAAGTCCAAAGTTTTTGTGAATAGACCAAATAATGTTGATGATTTAAAGCAAAGAATTCGACAAGAAATTAGACTAATCGATCACTAACAAGTGATAGAAAATATGCAATTGGAATTTTTTTATAGTTTTGACTTCAAAAATGCATTGCAGTAAATGGATAACAAATTGAACTTCAGTTGCAATAAATATTCTATACATTTTTATTTTTTAATGTCGTATGTGTCATTTATCTAATACGTCAAATTTGACAAACCGTGAACTTTATGCATATGGTATGCTATTCAAAAAGTATTCATAATATATCGCAGAAATGTAAAATACCATGATACACAGAGTGTTCCATTTAAAAAAAATAATGTTGACGCCATACTTTCAACCTGAGGTACCCTCTATTGAAAATTTTTAACGCAAAAAACGCCCAAGTGACAATGATAATCGACGTGTCCGAAAAATAAAAGAAGAAAAAAATACCTAAATTTTAAATGAATTTGTTCCCTTCATCGTGAACGCACTGTATAACATTTACCACGTTTACGCAAGCGCTATAATGCAGATGTTAATAAACTAGTTTAAACACTCCTCAAACGTTTTAAAGCCACTTGCGCGCTTTGGACTTGCAGGAGGGCTTTGGGTAGGACTTGGAATCTGTCCCCTAAGATTCTTCGCTGGATCTACTTATCTATTGTCAAATCTCTTCTCACATACCGGACTATCGATTGGTGGCTCTGCAGAAAAAGCAAAAATGCGAGCTCAACTAAATAGAGTATAACGCCTTACGTTATGCTTAGGCATGCGAACGGCCCCAACTAGAGCGCATAAGACAATGTTGAGCCTTCCGCCTCTGGATGTTATAGTGCAATAGCCTATATATCCTTGGTGAACTACGGGGCTGGTAAGACTGGTAATGCAAAACTCTGGTCACACTCCGTACAAGAATGTCCTCTCCTTTTAATAGGCACTGACTATATATCACCTGAGATAACGGATGGTAAGGGTTTCGTGACCCACTGCGGGCAGACATGAGTAGCAGGACTCTAATAAGTTTACATTGCTAAACAGATGGTCCCCCATCTGGTATACAGATGCCTCCATAATAAACATTAGAACTGGTGCAGGGTTCTGTGGTGAGGCTCCGTATACCAGCAGGGCAGCAATACTGCAATAGGGCAGTTGGGGAAGCACGCTACTGTTTTCCAAGCTAAGGTTTTGGCTGTATTAAAAACCGGACAGAAAATCCTGAAATACAGAAATTGTCGACACCGTAATACAATCGCATCAATCTGCTCGGACAGCAGGGCTGTAATTAAGGCTATTACTGCCGAAAAGGTGAGATCCAAGATCCGACCGGAGTGCATAAAGGCCCTGGAGAAGCTGGTGAAGGTGAAATGCAGGGTTTGGCTTGTCTGGATGCCAAGCCACTGAGGCTATGCTTAAAACTAGAAAGCGGGCATCCTTGCTATACTTTGATTTGCGAAACAGCCGGTAGGCACCGAACATATAATCGGTATAGCCAAATGTATAGCTGTTGCATCAGATAGGCCATCTGCCTGTCTTACCTGACAACTACTGCGCTTAAAGAGATGCAAAATTCAGCAAAGTTCGGCTTCTAACCAAACATTAGCATTTAAGATGTCATCTCCACACCATTGGTATTGCGGATAATCCGGAATGCCGGTAGTGCAAGGAGAAAGATAAACTGCAGACCACATTATCGGCGAGTAGCCAGCACGTGAGCGCGCGGTTCAAATATCTGGTTAACACCTACAGTGTGCACGGGGATATTAAGTCTTTCAAACTTGAGATACTCTGAAAGGAAGTTTGATCAAGTTGACTCAAGTTTACTCGTTGGTTTTTGCAAGGCTATTGGCCTCTGGTAACCCTCGGTGGAGCACGACGGGTTCTTTGGCTGACTGCCATATAATTACAATTACAATATCGTTTTGAAGATCCTAGTTCGCATTTAATAATCATTGTAGAAGTGGATCTCTGAAAAAAAGTGCATATTTCACTAAACTAAAATTCGCAATGTCATTAGATTATTTTAATATATATTCTATGCAGGCGTTAACATTGTATTCTTTATTGAAAATATAAATCTGAAGCAAATTAATATAAAATAATTCTAGCTCCATAATATTAGACAGCTTTTTACCATTTTAGCCTCAATGTAAAATGCTCCTCTTAAAATATATAAGAACAAAACAGTATTCAGATTAGTTAATCATCTCGGTTCTATTACAGTTTATTCGGCATGATTGAGACAATATATAAGCTTTGCAAAGATAGAAAGCAGAAAATTAAAAGGAGAAAGCAAATTTTGTAAAAGCAAAAAAAAACTTTTTATTTCCTCTCCATTTTTTTGATGACTTTCAGACAAATCATCACTGGCTGGTCACCTTTAATATCATCGTTTTCATTTTAATCCTAGTTAACCTTCCATTAACGCTAGTTTGTTCTGTATAAAACTAATAATTGGAAGTGACTTGACTCTAATGAGATTTGAGGTGACCGGTCTGTCCGATGTTAGCGTTTTTAAACCCCTTTAGAGTTAACAGTCAGAATATCTTCCATTTGCACCCCTTGAGACTTGATAATGGTTTGTCAGTCAGAATATGTTACCATTCTTTAGGATTTTTTACTAATTTAGTTCTATGGTATTTGCCACTTCTATGCTGTCTTGAAGAACTCCAGATATTTTTAGTAACGCTACTTTTGCCCTGATTCACTCATAATCCACATTAATCTTAATGACATGTTTTCTACGATAAGTATTTTCTCTCCTCTTCTTTCCCTTTTTTTTTTCTGATTTCAAGTCAATGTTTTTAATTCAATTCTTAATTTCTAGTTCTTATTTTTTTCTGGATGGAATTAATATCTTACAGGATAGCAATTCATCTATTTAAACCTTAATTAATGAGATTTGAGCTGAAGATTGAAGGATCTGAACAAAAAAACACAATTTGAAGTATTTTTCCAATTTTTTCGATTGAATTGATACAAGCTTGATGGAAACACGGTAATTATTGGTAATGTTTAAAATTTTTACTCATTCATAGCAATCATCTTCTCTATATCGTATATCTCAATAAAATGCAAGTACGAGAACTGTGTTAAAGGCGATACTGATGAGAACTTAAATACCTCTACTTCTTCTTTATTTAGCCTTTTCGTATCTTTTTTCACACCTTTTAGAATTTTTATCAGTTTGGTTCGCTGTATTTCTCGCCTCTACATTATCTCCTGGATCCTCAGATAATTTTATACTATTCCTACTTATTTTATGATCTTGATCCACGCATTAATCATAATAGCATGTTCTCTATAATAACAACTAGAATGTAAAAGTTGTTCCGATTTAGGGCAAAAACCATCTTCAAACCAACATTGCTGAAAAAATATTTTTTACTATATTTATAATTATATTTATTATTTTATTTAATTATCAGATGACCGTGACGATCTGCTGCGGTATGTTTTATACTATAAAGTATAGCCCTAGAAGGTTTTGCCATTACCATATGATGAACGATACCATAGAAGTCTACTGTAGATTGTACTATACCGAAAATTTCAATAGAAAACATTGTAAATGAAAGCACCTCATCTGTGGAAAGAAGCTCTTTAACCATTTTTTGCTTAAACTTAACGTTTTTCTGAAAGCTTGAAGCGGTTGTGGAAATATTTAACATTCGGTCTGTTCGAGATTGACGTGAAAAATAATCTCCAACGTAATGATGAGGTGACCCCTGGCATCACGTCATAACTAGAGCTAAGTCGACTTTAGAAATTCTCTAGAAAAAATTTAAGCTTTAGCAATAACAGCAGTATCACTGATAAAATATGATAAAATACGACTATTACTCCAAATCGTAAATGGTTCAAGAACTAAATTATCTAGTTAAATTATATTTTTTCATTGCAGTTACTTGGAGATCTACAACGAAAAAGTCGCAGACCTACTAGGCGACAACGAGAAATTATTCAACGGACGACATAGACATTTAAAAGTCAGGGAGCATCCGAAAAAAGGTCCTTACGTAGAAGGTAATAATCCTAGAACATTACCTACCTTAGAACAGAACATTACATATTCTAGAACTAAATACTAAAACTGTACATTGTACAACAATTTTCAATTCTTTAGGCCTCTCCCAACATACAGTAACCACCGATACGGAACTACTAGAACGTCTTGAATCGGGGACCAATAGAAGACGAGTAGGATCCACCGCGACTAATCAGAAATCGAGTAGAAGTCACTCGGTTTTTTCCGTGAGCTGTGACGGAGTAAAGCTCCATCTAGTGGATTTAGCTGGGAACGAACGCGCTGGTAGCAGGGGTTATGGTCCTAATAGGTTTCGTGAGGGGGCCAATATCAATAAAAGTCTTGTGGCATTAGGAAATGTCGTGTCTACTTTAGGTAAGTAAGTAATTAGAGTATTTTTTGTAAAAAGCAATATCACCCCAAATTATTTCGTATTGAAGAAGTGGTGGGTTAAATTAACTTGTTTCATTTCCGGCACACATAACACTTAAATCGAGAAATTCATCCATTTTCACAAAGATGCTGGTCGTACGATTTATAAAAAGTATCAACATAAAATCTACAGCACTACATAACCATTTAATAACAAGACAAAGGATAGATGTTTCTCCCAAATAGGGCATCATCAGACCAACAATAATTATGATGATGTAACACGAAGAAATGAAAATTCAAGAAAAAACTTACCATAACATGCACAAAATACCTAACATATAAATGAACAAAGCTTACAATAAAGTGGCACTATATATGCATAAGGAACTTAAATAAACAATCATATTACTTTATACATACCAAACTCTAACAATTATGTGAGATTGAAAGAACTCGTCCATTATCTCAAAGAGACTTACGTAACTAGAGAAAAAAAAATGAAAACTCCAAGTCTCAGTCTCAAAATGTCTATTTAATTATTCAGGTGACATGTTTCGCTAATGAAGCATTATCAGACCTATAATAAACCGAAAAACACACGTAACTACAATAAAACCTTACACTAAAACAAAATCAAATATTAAAAATTAGATAAAATTACCTTATAGCACAGTATAAAGAACAAAACAGTAGGTTCACTCTCTTGCGGCCGTTTGAAGTAGGGACTTCTAAACAGTGCCGACTTTTTTTACGCGGTCGTAAATCATTATTTAGTTTCGGCGGCAATCCTTTACGATACGGGGGGTGTTTGAAACATTTTTAATAAGGAATATTTTCGTACATCGCGGAGGGCAGCGTGTAATATATGGAATTTTTTGAAATTAAAGGCGCTTTGTATTATTGTTAAAAATGAAATTGAAAGAATATTATTAAGTGTCTCTTTTGAACAAATAACTGTAAGAAAAACACTTGGTAGATAGCTTTAAAATTAAGTTTATTAGAATGTACACAATTAAATCTTAGTTTTATGTTCCTTTCATGCTCTTTTCTCAACTGATCAAGAAACTACCTACCTAATATTACATACACTTAATTAATAATAACTTCGTTAATATAGCCATTTTTTAAATATTTAATAAAATTTACATAATAATGTGATAACAACACTCAGCATATGGAACTCGGTAACAGTGAAATATAAAAAGGCAGTTAAATAAAAAACACTTATTAAATGCCTAATTATTTGCTTTTAAAATAGAGGATGAAAGAACAAACCACTAAAATTAAAATAAAACGAAAATAGGTGTTTTACAACGTAGAATTCATATAACTATGCAAAATAAATATAGTTTTACATTGGGGATTATAGTACACATGAATATTTTGAAACTTAAACCCTTAAAAACCACCCTTAATGACGAAAAAAATGCAGTTTTAAGTATGGTTAGACGGTATAAGTGGCTAAAATTTATATCATTCAAATGATTGCAATGCAACTAATAATAAATCGGATAGCTTTCACTATTAAAAACCACCACTAATAACAAACAATATAAAAAATAATAAAAAACAATAACACGGCACAAAAACAACAATTCTTTTCAACAATTCGTTTTGTTGAATTTTTGTGCCGTGTTATTGTTTTTTATTACAAAATATGTCGGTATTCTCATATTTAAATTATATTTGTCAGTACTTAGCAGGTCACCTAGCTATAAGGTAATTTTATCTAATTTTTAATATTTGATTTTGTTTTAGTGTAAGGTTTTATTGTAGTTACGTGTGTTTTTCTGTTTATTATAGGTCTGATGATGCTTCATTAGCGAAACATGTCACCTGAATAATTAAATAGACATTTTGAGACTGAGACTTGGAGTTTTCATTTTTTTCTCTAATTATGTGAGAGTCTAAAATTATTTTAGGTTATTAAAAACCAGGTGGCCATCAAATTCGAACTTATTCTTAACAGAGGACAGTTTTGGGCTTTTAACAGCTTTATTAATTTCCATTGCCTCCAGCAAGTCTATTTTTTTACTTTTGTTGCACTGGTGAAGTACTTTGATATTTTGGCTGTCGAGAAAATTATGCTTGGAGTCAAGGAGATGATTAGCAAAAGCCGATCTGGTCACTGTGATATCGGTATTTTTAAATTTATTATATTGGGACTTGGGTTCACTAATTCATATTATGCTAGCCGACGTAAACTGCAGGGCACTCTTCGCACCTAATCTCATAAACTCCCGGAAAAGATAGCGCTTTTTAATGAATTATTGATTTTAAAAGCTGAGCTTATGCCAAAGGGAGAAAAGAATCGGGATAGTTGGGACGAGATTGGTCCAAAATTAGTAAAAGATATAAAAGAAATAATATAGTTTGTTTGTTGTTGGATTAAATTAAATGATAATTTATACTTGTTCAATTACTGAAAATACATTTTATGTGTTTAAGGTGGAAGAAGTTATTGACTGTTAATTATTTAATGGGAAGGAATTATTTTTTTAAAGCTTCACAAGAAATTGGAATATTAAAAAGTCTGTAAAATAAGTAATAAAAAGCAGCAAATTTATGTGAGGATGGTGATGTTGAATTGTATTGTATAATATTATCTATTGTTCGTTGTTTACTAAATATTTTAAAGCATGTATTATTTTTTTCTCTCTGAAGTAATAAATCTAAGAATGGTAAGGTATTGTTCTCTTTTGATTGTAATAACACTTATTATAGCTTCATCATTTTAGCAGTATATATAAAATATAAATAATATTAATTATATATCATATATATTAAATATAAATATAAATTTGGTGCAGATTTGGTGATTAAGACAAACATGAATAATTAGAAATTCGCCTTCTCAATCCATTTGTATAATAATTTATATTAAACTCAAATGGCATGATACTTGTGTTTTGTTTTGATAGTTTAATCCTAGTGTTGAATAGTTATCAAAAATTAAAAAAGTACTAGCTGAGATGCTTCAGGATCTTTTTGTATTCATCGTCAACTCTTCAAAAGTTGTTAACATTTTCTTGAAAGCGTCGCACAATGTAAGTGTTGATTCTAGCTGTGGATATTATCGTAATGCATATCTGCACTTGCCAAGAGGAAAAGAGAGTAGGTGGTATCAACAATAAAAGAGATGCACGCAATAAGGAATGTGAAAAACTGTTTACTGTCCAAGAATCTAATTAGAATAATTGGAAGAAAGCTGGAAGAGCAGGAAAGTCCACGGGCGCTTAATGTAGAGAGTGTCCATCTTAGATATAGGATAGAAATCAGCCATCTTACAGATCTTCCAAATAGTAGGAAAATTTATCGCCTGAAAAATTAAGTAAAAAAGTGCTGCAACAAAACAAATCTATGTATTTACATAACATGAAACCATGAGGCTTTAGGTAGTTATTCTTATAGTTATTATTTCCAGTTAAGCATCATAAATCATCTAAATTTCCTCCCTGGTTCAGTCGTGAATTACAAAATTTATTCATAGAGAAAAAAACAGCACATAAAAAATATAAAACTTCCAAACTTCCAGTGGATTACATAGTATTTTCCAATTTACCAAGTAGGTGCAAAGTTATAAGCGATAATTGCTATAAATCCTACATTGCTAAAATGAATCATGATTTAGCCCAAACTTTTGGAAACATGTAAATAATTTATGAAGATCGAACTCCTATCCCAATAGTATGCAGCTGAATGGCAGATTTGCTGAAGGCGGTCAGGATATAGTTAATTTGTTTGCTCGTAATTTTTCAGCAACCTACAAAAAACATGAAGGTACAGTTCCCAATTATAGTTTTGATTACAATCTTAATTTTGATTCTATTAACATATTTCTTACTGATGTTTTCAAAGCGATTGACGGCCTCAAAACTAAATATTCTTATGAACCTGATGACATACCATCAGTATTACTAAAAAATTGTGTGTGTTCCCTAACCAGACCCCTGTTTTGCCTTTCGTTGGATTCAGGATGTTTTCCAGATTACTGGAAAACAAGTTTCTTGACTCTGA
The DNA here is from genome assembly GCF_022605725.1 of Anthonomus grandis grandis. Taxonomy (NCBI): domain Eukaryota; kingdom Metazoa; phylum Arthropoda; class Insecta; order Coleoptera; family Curculionidae; genus Anthonomus; species Anthonomus grandis. Next base: position 18,242,610 of record NC_065549.1, read on the forward strand.
TATATAAGAGTGGGGATATAAATGCAATTTGCAACTACAGGGGTGAAAGCATTCAATCTAAAAAACCCAAAATTATTGATAGTCTTTTTGCCAGAGAGCCCTCATGGCGTAGTCTGAACATAATTATACATCAGCAACATGGTTTTTCTGAGGGTAAATCTACCGCAACTAATTTGCTTACATATCAGCTGTTGGATGCTTTTGAGAATTATAGTCAGTATTTATACTGACTTCTCGAAGGCGTTTGACGAAGTGCGCCATGGACATCTCATTTAGAAGTTGCGTGCAATGGGTCTGGTCGATAATCTTTTGAAGTGGATTGATGGATTTTTGTCGAATTGTATTCAATTTTTCGCGTATAAAGACCATCATATCTGCAGAAATTCAAATTTTTTCCGGTGTACCTCAGGGTTCCCACACAGGGCCCATTTTATTCTTTCTATTTACTCGTATAATCGACCTTTGTTGTGTTACACATCACTCGGATTTTTTATTATTTGCAGACGACCTAAAATTGTACAAGGTGATAAAATCCTCAATTATTGCGCAACTTTTACGAGCTGATGTGGATAGTATCTTTTTATGCTCAGTAAATAATGGTTTGGCGCTTAATATCTAAAAATCCTTAGGCAATTCTTTTGGTCGTTCTCTGAAATTAGCTGTACGTCGTTACACAATAAATGTCTTGATTCTCAGATCTGTTACTGTTACTGGACAGTAAATTGACATTTGTGCCTCATTATGATCAGACTGCGTAATCTTGGTTTTGTTGTGCGTAACTCTGGCAAATTGTCTGTCTTTTGTTTCAAGATGTTCTACTATTCAATTTTTTGTTTTGGGCTTGAAAATGCCTCACCTGTATGGTCACCTTTTTATTCTAACCATGTGGAAGCAATTGAAGCCGTTCAAGAAGCATTTCTTCGTTCTCTAGTCTTCAAGGCTGACATTAATATTTACCACAATTTTCATAGTAATTGTAAGATAGTAGAGGATATATTTAACATTGAAAGTCTTCAGGCAAGGACAACTCGATCAGATTTACTCCAATTTTTATAAAATATTAAATGGATTTTTTTATTGAACTGATATGTTGAAAACTGTACCATTCAATGTCAATATCAATAATAGATGTAAGAATCCTGCTAAGTTTCGTTTCTCTTTCCACCATGCTAATTAAGGATTCTTTTCTCCAATCACCAGAATGATGAGAGCATTTAATGAGCTTAATTTTGACCCCTTCTCACATAGGTCTTTTAATTCATTTATATTAAGACTTAAAAAACTAAAGTGCTGAAATTGTCTGTGGGGTTATGTCTTATATTTGTTTTTTTTTTGTTCTTTATTTTTACTATAGTTCTTCTTATTCTTTGCCACTTATTGTTATTGTTATGTATTTTATTATATTCTTGTAAGCTGGCTGTGTCGTTGAAATAAATAAATATGGAATTATGAAAAAAGAGTGCAAGTTTTCCTGCAATCGAATATTCAAAGTTTTGCGATTTTTTATTTTTCGAGTACGAATTTCGGGCATTTTTTTTCAACAAACTTCGAAATTGGTCGTTTTTGAAAATTTCCTTGGACATTTATATTTACATTACAACATTTTTGTTATTATCCCACTTTGCCTTTTGGCTACCATCATAAAATAAACTTTTTTTTTTCGTCTGGTATTTGTAAAATAAATGTAGTTCCAAATTGTCCTTTTTATTTTTATTTACTTTACTCGCACTTCTGAAAGCCCTAAATAAATAATAAAAATTATTTCAAAAATTGATTCTGTGACCACATAGAAAAAATATTTAAGAACCATCAAAACAACTTCATATAGTTGCTAGTTAAGAAATATGTATAATAATTCAAAAATTACAGCAAAGTACAACAAAAATATTTATACACTATTAAATTAAAAATAAATTTAAATTTTGGCTAAAAACAATCTGTAGATCTTTGAATATTCATTCAAAACCATAAAATATGTGCCTAGACGTAAATAGATAACTCTTTGCCTTCACAAAATGAATTCCTTTAACCTCTTTCGAGTCAAAAAATAAAAACAGCCTATTTTTAAATAAAAAAATATTTTTCCTGAAGGAATTTAAAATTAATTTAGACTTTATGCATTCTGGAACCAGTGGCGTCCTTTTGCTTTATCCACATAGTTACATAATATGCAAGTATTACAGTTTTATTAATTTTTACCAAGGAGACATAAACAATACACTAATAGAATTATTTTTATTTCAAATAATATGATTTTTTTTCAATTCTGTCTGTATTTTTAAATTTTAGTTGATTAAAAAAGTTTTAATATTGTCAAACCCTTAACAACCATCTAAATATTTTAAAACCTCATGTTACAAGTTTATTAATTCGAATTTCATATTAAACCGGATGACTTTCTGAAGTTTTGTGAAAAAAATCTTATTTTTAGTGATCTTAATTCAATCAAGATTTTAAACCCGATTTAATCGAAAAATCTTGATACTGTCAAAGGCTTTATAAATATCTGAACATACTGAAAACTCATTTAGCAATTTTAGTTTTATATGAAAGCTATTGAGTTTTTCAAAAGAGTTTCTACAAGTTTCCTTGTATTATGACTGTTTTCGACTTTTTTCCGGATTTTAAATAGTCCCTTTTATTAAATTTTCAACGATATATGGCTTGTATTTTAAAAACATTTTTATTTCTCTTATTTTTAAGGACCCGAAATAATTGTTGGATATTATTACAGTCTTTACAAAAATCTCAATATTTATTATAGATTGAGGGGTCTAAGTAACTAAATTTATAGGGACTATTTAAATATGGTATAATCCAATATGGCGCCCATAAGAAAAAAATATGACGATTATTGTCAAAAGACGAAGCGTCGTACCAATTTTAAATCAACCATGATATAAGGCGATTAATTTTACGGTTTCCGAGATCCCACTAGGTAGGTACCCTCGAATTTGGGACACCCTATAAAGATTTCAAAGTTTTGTAGCAACAAAAACATAATACCAAAATATTAAATCGTGTTTCAAATAACCTGTTTCTATTTCTCCGCTACTGCACTTTTAATCCCGATGTCATCCAAAGAACATTAAGAGATGCGCTCCCAAAATGTATTTCTGGAGAGCGAATTTTTAGAATTTAAATGCCGACGCCAAGTAGACGGCGTCTCTTTTAAATTCGACGACTCGCATCGTCCGTCTGCCATTCTAGACCAGTTGTAAGTTTCCGTTCTGCCGTAACCGCATCCTAAAAGTTTTTGATATCCGTTTTAGTGTAGGATTATTTGTATATTTCCGGTTTTTTTGGTAGGTGATGCTTATTTTAATTTTGTGTGACAGTTTAACCGGGAAGTCATAGTGAGATATATTGTGGAAATCATAATTTTAGGTTTATTTTAGCCTTTAAAAAATTGTAGTGAATTCGAAAGAGGAACATTAACACTCCTAAAATGTTCTTAAGCAGTTATATTCCGGTATATAAATTGTTATTTTGAAAATTTTATTTATAAATTTTAATAATAAAAAAATAGAACAGTGAATCTATTAAAGAACATATAGATTTTGGGGTAATTGTTTATTCCGGAGTCATTATGTATGATTTTCGATAAAAAAATAAGTTTTAACATATTTGCATTTTTATTTAATTTTTTTATTGATATATTAATTTATAATTACTACTTTTTTATATTTATTAGAAAAAAATTGCAAAAATGGATTCTGTCAAACTTATGAAAGTAGCAGAATTTTTAAGCATAAAATGTAAAAAAAGAACGTATTATCTTTTGAACTTATAATAGCCTAATATATTTTTTAAAATTTTCTATATACTTTAGGAAAGTTGTTCAGTGTGTGAAAATTATGAAAATATATATAACTTCTTGGTTTTTGTGAAAATTTAAAAAATCCATCTCTGTAGAGTAAAATCCCTTATTTGCAGTAGATGATTTCCAAGTATCTCTGCCAGTATATACAAAATACAATCCAAATTTATTTTTCTAGGAATTATTATTTGGGACAATGTTATATAATATTAATGTTTATATCATTTTTATCTCTGACCCACAGATTTTGTATAAAAAAATGTACGGAAGGAAATATACAGAAAATAGCAATGCCTTGGGTATTTTATAAAGGGTGTTCATTTGAAAACTTCCCACCACGGATTTATCGAAAATACGTCAAAAGGTTTGTCAAGGGGGACAACTTTCTAACCTAAAATTACTACACCCCCTTTCATCCATTGCCCCCCAGGGTCATCCCCTTAAAAATTTTAAATGGCAAGGGGTATCGAGTAATAGGTTGTTTAAAAGGTCTTTCGAAGTCTTTTATTTTGACGTTTGATTTTTTTAAATCGATCGATTCGTTTTCGAGAAAATTAGAAAAATCTTTGTGTATCTTAATTTGTTCAGATAGAAAACAAAAACATAAAAATATGAGTTTTTATTTCAATAAGTGTTCAAAATGTTGCCCGTTTTTGGCCAAACAATGATATAGGCGAAATTGCGGAGTGTTGTTGGATGGGGTCAGAATCTGGTTTTGAAGGTATAGGTACATACATCTTCCTTATATACTAATCCTTAACTTATCAACATAACATTGAATCATAAAAATTAAATAAATAAACGCTCGGAAGAATAAAAACATTTGTTTCTTGGCTTATTGTTGATTCTAGTTTGCCCACAATAACACCTACAATTTAACCCATGTTAAAAATAATTCTACGCTCCTATTATAAATGTGTTTTAATTATAACTAAAGAAACCTAGACTTAGGTAAGAGGTGTAATGTATAAAAAATATATTTTTTTTTATGAATTTTTTTTTAACGGTACCTTAATGTAATTTTAACTGTGTTGTGGCTTTTGTTTTTTGTTGTTTTAATTTTTGTACACGTACAAAGAACATTTATTTTAATAGTGTTTTTATGTACTTAAAATTACTTTGTTTTATCTCTGTGATTACTTGAATCGATTTCAGTGTCCTGAGGATGACTTAATATAAGTCGAAACGTCGACATTTAAGTAAACAGGTTTCTGTTTTATTTCTGACCCCACCCAACAACCCTCCGCAATATTGAAGATATTGGGTCACAAACACAAAACTGAAGATATAGGTACAGTCTAACAAATCTATATACTTTGATATGGGCGATGTTCAAATTCCTGACGGACATTTTTAAAAACATGTTGTGAGATATCATGGCAGTTGTCGATGATGCGTTGACGAAGTTCATCCAAACTTTCAGGTTGGGGAGTAAACACAATAGATTTCAAATGACCCCATAGAAAAAAGTCTAACGGCGTTATATCAGGAGATCTAGCAGGCCATTCTATAGGCCCCCTTCGCCCTATCTATTTATCTGGAAACTTGTCGTCTAGCCATTGCCCAACGGGAAGAACATAGTGAGGAGGAGCGCCGTCTTGCTGGAAATATATTTCAGCCTCAAACCCTCAAGTATAGGGTTTCCATCATTATCGATTTGGTTTTCAATGGATTCAGTGATAAGCGGATTGATGGTATTTTCCAACATATCCAAATAAATGTCTCCATTTAAATTTCCGTTAATAAATAATGGCCCAATCACTTTATTTCCTAAAATGCCTGGCCATACATTAATTTTTTGAGGGTACTGGGTATGCCCTTTTACAAATGCATGAGGATTTTCATTGCTCCAATATCTACAGTTATGCTTATTAAAAAATCCATTTAGATAAAATGTGCATTCATTGCTGAAGCAGATATTCTTTACATGAATAGTAATATCATTAACTGCTTTAGTCATTTTTTCACAAAACTCAACTCGCCTATCGAAATCGTCCAAAACTTCAATTTGAACGGCTTCATCCAAATCTTGCCGATGATCACGTTTTTTTTGCAACAGATCCAGTTAGTAAACTTAGTAACAAGGTCCAAAACATACCTATGCGAAGTCATCTTCTCCGGATGTCTGGCGTTAAACGTGACGGCAGTTTGCCGAGCACATTGATTTTGGGCACCATAAATTAGAATAATTTCCACTCTTTCGGCTAGACATCATTTTGGAGGTAAAATCTTCAATTCAACAAATAAATTTTCACTATTCCAAGACTGTCACAAATGTAACTGACGGCAAAATAAATTCTTTATTTTCCTTAGCAACTATAAATAACTAAGCAGGTATAACAATAAATACAGTTCGCCCAGGATATCTGTATTGATGAAAAGAATGCGGAAAAAAATTCAGGTTGTTATTTAGTTTTTTCCACGTCTAATCTTCGGAATTGCTGTTTATGTTGGTAGTTTCCGTTTTAAATTATAAACGAATTGTAGATTTGGCAAACCCTAACGGGCAACATTTTGAACACTTATTGAAATAAAAACTAATATTTTCATGTTTTTGTTTTCTATCTGAACAAATTAAGATTTTTCTAATTTTCTCGAAAACGAATCGACCGATTTAAAAAAATCAGACGTCAAAATAAAAGATTTCGAAAGACCTTTTATTACCTTGCAATTTAAAATTTTTAAGGGGATGACCCTGGGAGGCAGAGGGTGAAGTAATTTTAGGTTAGAAAGTTGTCCCCCTTGACAAACCGATTTTCGATAAATCCGTGATGGGAAGTTTTCAAATGAACACCCTGTATATGTTCCATCCGTGCTGGTAAAATTTCTTATTATTCAAATATAAGAACAAAACTTTTTTGTTGGTTTTTTATTCTCCTAAACAGTCTTAAAAGTTTTTTAAATTTTGCCTTTTAAGGTTTTATGGGATAAAATGCGTGAAAACGTCTATCAATGTAAAAAAGATACTTCTGTTAATAAGGTACTGTTTTAAAAGGGTTTAGTTAGAATTAAAAAAAACCGCACTCTTCGATCTTAACTACTTACCGCAACTTATTGAAGCATACACATAATTAAAATATGAATCGCAGGTATCTATTAATTTTTAAATTTTTTGTGCACCCTGATTTATACTTGGACGCCTGTTTTGGATCATTATCCTGTTAAAACATCCATCGCAAAGGCATATATTTTTCTCTAATTAGTAACATTGTATTTTCCAATATGCGCACAAAAGTCGTAAGTGAAAAAAATCTAATTTTTCGGTAGAGCAAAATTAAACTGTAGTATTACACATCATTTTTGATGTATGAAATTTATAATAATAATAATTAATAAAAAATTTTAAAAAGCAACAAGGAATTATATAATGGTCGCCACTTATTTTTAAAAAGTCGACTTTTTATGTCGTTATTCCCGGGTTTATTTATTTTCCCGCTCTTCAAATTTTGAATCCTCTTGGAATTGAGGCTCCAAAGGGGTTTGTTTTATTTTTTGTCTGTTTCATAACATTTGATTAGCCTTAAATAGATATAGTGAAAAATGTTATGTGTAAAAAACTGTCCTTAAGAGAACATTCTTAAATAGTACCAAGAATCTTTCACCAAAATATATTATCAGCCTCAAATAATAACCCTAAATTACTAATTGTTAATTGATTGATTGATGAATTGTTAATTAAGAAGAAATTACATAAAATGAAAAATTGGCTACATAATTAGCTTGTGACGAATTCATAGTTAATCACCTACTTTATTGAAAATGATCAGTATTTAAATACATGTTAACTTTAGAAAATACTAGCTCATAAACTCAATTATTAAAAAGAAGAAAAAAATATACTAATTCTAGATTCTATCTAGTTTAAAAATGACATGAACTTCTATAGATTTTTTGAATTGAATGAGGATCCGTTGGCTCCAGTTTGACTACGTACACCATAATACATAGAAGAGTTAAAATAATTCTTGTATTTTTGAAGAAATAATAAGATATTGTTAATAAATATTAAGTTATTAGTTTTGAAAGCCAATGTTTAGACAAAAATTATTAATGCAATTTTTATTACAGCCGATCAGTCTCGTTCTTCACACTCTTCAAGGAATAAATTCGTCCCTTATAGAGACTCAGTCTTGACATGGCTGCTCAAAGATACTCTTCAAGGGAACTCGAATACAGTAATGATAGCAAGTAAGTAAAGAAGACAGTTATTGTTACTTATTTTGAATTTCTGTTTTTTATATTTATATATTACTTAAATTCTATACAAACCCATGCATGCTCTATCTTCATATATCAACTTTACTTGAATTATTATGATGTTGACGTCATTTCAAATATTATTAATGAATTACAAAATGACGTTTTGTTTTTGAAAAATAAGTCAACCGATTATTTTTTACTAGATGTTATTATAAAATTCAATTCAAGTCCAAGAATTTAAAGCTCAATCTTGGTTTGAATTAAATACCTTTGATTAAAGTCTCGACTTGTAGTTTCGCACCTATAGTATGCCCAAAACGTGCAAAAAGTATCAACTAGGAACATATATGACAGAGCTGAAAGCACAATACCATTAAAAGAAGTTCTCCTTCCAGTAATTTCTTGTAATTGTAGAAAAAAAACTTATTTGAAGAATAGCCAGTCACAACAATGAAACCATTCAATAGACCATGCATTATGTATCAATTATCGTAACTTGAGCGATTGTCAGTTACCCAATTGATTGATCAAATATAATAACAGTTTAAGGTCTTGACTGAACCTGACACTGCAGCTAATAGCTTATTGTATCTCCATTTTCAAACATACACCAAACATATTCATGTCCTATGAATGGTTTTCCAGAATCAGGTCTTAAGTTAAGTTGACCTAGAAACGATTAATAGTATTAATTTTTTGGAGTTATGTTATCATGCTCATTTCGAAAAGGGAAAAAAATTCTGGCGTTACTAGAGGTGCATGTAATATACCACGTCTGATTATATTGAAGTCTATATTCCTATATTTTGGCTTCTCTTTGATGAAAATGTCAAGTCCCACATGTTTATCATAGAAGCAATTCCTGCCCATCATACTTATTTGAACAGCTCCACTCTAGCTATAGATTGGTCAGTTTTTGTCGAATACATTATCGACCCATAGTCTTACTTGGAAATAGTTACTTACTTTGGAGAATATATAAATCTTAGTAGAAATGTTGGTCTTTTAAGCCATTTACTTCCGTTTCCACTTTTCTTTTTGTCCTATAGGATTCTTGCCTTTGTTAATGGTCCTTCAATAGTCTCTCTTCCAGTTCAGCTATGGTCGCCTCAGGTTTGATTTTTAATTTAGTCAAATGCTTGGCTTTTCCTGCCTCCTGGGCTGGCTAAGCTCATTGGAGTGTTCTTCAAGAATCTTATTTTCTTTTATGAGTTTTTGATTTGTGTCTTTCGAAAGAGCCAAGTTTTCTTCGAGCTTCTTGATTTTTGCATCACATTGGACCTTTTCGAGCTGTAGCTTCTGTCTGGCAGCCTCTTCTTCTTCCAACTGCTGCTCCAAGTCAGAAATCGTCGTTTGCAATTTCTTCTTTTCAACATTTTAAGTACTGGATCTCTCCTCTTCCTCCTCAATTCTGGCTGCTAAATCATGAAGAATCTCCTCCAACTCTTCTTTCCTGGCCGTGAATCTGGCCCACATTTCTTCAGCTTCCGCACACAACTCAACTTCGGCTTGTAATTGCTCTTGTAAAATAGCTTTTCCTCTTGGGCTTTCTGGTTGGGTTGCTGGGCTGTTTTATACTCCTCCGCGATTTTAATTAGGCGTTCTAATTTATCCTTTACTTGTTTCAATTCATCTTCTTTTCTAGTTTCAGTTTCTCTTCTTGCTCTATTTACTCGACAACATATAGTCAAACACAAAGGAAATCAGAATACTCAGTGAGCAATCTGAAACTACCTAGTATCATGTCTTAATTAAAGCTGATGTTTATGATCTGTTTTTCCTAAATTTTAAACTAATAAAAAATGTTGTCTATTGACCATGTTAGTGTGCGATACCAGAGCCTTTCTCTGATCTTATGAATAAATTTGGCAGAAAAAAAGCGCTGGATTATGCCAAGTAGGACCAGTGATAAGTATCAACAATCATTTTTGGATAAATATGGTAGTAGTAAAATGGTGAGAATGGAGAAAACTCACCATTCCAGTAATTCAATGAATTGTTCGGATTTCAAACAGCAAAAGGTGTTATCATTCACAGTTTTCTCGAGAATGCATTTTGCAGTAAGATATGGGGAGCGGTGTTTGTATACGCAAATGTATGCCACAATTCTTTTTCCTTCGCTCACCTTTCTCATGTGCATTGGTTTTTTTATTATTATTTTAAATACATGAGCTACTACTTAACAATTAACTAAAAAAGTTCTTAACCATAATCTTTTGAACCCCCTATATAATATTGCATGTAAACCGAATATAATCCGCCGTCTGTTTTATTTTTGGCGCGACTCCAAAATGCGTATATAGTAGTGTAAGACAAACAGGTAAATCGTTTCAAAGTTGTATATGCGTGTTCTAGAGTGATAACTGGTTTTTAAGAATGCTTAAAACTCTTGATAAATGGACGTAGAAGATTACTTGTAATGTAAGCCCCAAGAATTTTAAATTATATTTAGATATTAATTTATAGCATTAACTATTAATGCAAATACACTAAAAGTCTGTCTCTTGAAAAGAATTAAAGAAATTTTATTTTTACAGCAATCTCACCATCGAGTAACTATTACAGCGAAACAGTGAATACATTACGTTTCGGCCAAAGAGCCAAACTAATTGTATACAAACCTATAATTCTGGAAGACTCCAAGGAGAAAACCATTAGGGAACTTAGAACGGAAATTGCCAGACTGAAAGAACTGTTAAGATTATCAGTTCAGGTAACATTACACCTAAAATGCTACTGAAAATATTAAAATCACTGTTATTTCTTTTTCTTTTATAGATTCCTTCGACTATTGATACACTATCCTTAATGACAACTACACCTAAGAACTCCTCTCAATCCCTCTCGAGTTCAACTCAAGACATCTCGGAATCCTCCACTCTAACATCATTATCAGAGGCTTCAAAGGGTCCCTTAAGAACTACAGGAACAACCGGTGGGTCAACCCTAAATAGCCAAGAAGAAACCATCACAACTGAAACCCTGTTACCAGTAATGGAAGTAAAAAGCTTAGTAGCTCCAAAAAAGTTCACAAGAACATATAGCATTGATAGAAAGTACAGTTTGGAAACGGAAAAGTCTTGCAGTTCGCAGGAATCTTTACAAAGCCCAAAGCACAAAGCTCAACCTGCAAGGAGGCTATCGACTACACCTCAGCCAAAACAAACCGCTCTGTCACTAAGACGATTATCAATCCATAAAAGTAACCCATCTTTAAAAACCATTACTCAAAAACGGCTCCTAGGTGGAAACAAAAAAGAAAAAGGAGTGGGCACAGAGGCCGTAGAACACGCTAAAAAACCTCCGGAAATCAAAACCAAGACAAAACCTAGAGCGCAAATCGTGGCTGCGGTCACTAGCAGACTTTACAGCAAAGTTAATAAGAAAGACATAGGTACTTCAACAGAAAATTTGGCAGTGGTAGCTAAAGAGGCACCAAAAGAACTTTCTATATGCAGTAACGCGCGAAACAGGCTGCGAGATCTTACACATAGAGCATTAAAGGCCCACAGAAGCAAAAACGAAGAGACGCAGACAGATTTGTTTCCTGTACTTAGAGTAAAGGAGATAGGGACAGACTGTGCTGATTTGGAGCTGCAGCAAGGACAGGTTAAAGATGCTTCTACCCTGCATGATTTGGAATTTAAAGATGCGCAAGTGGGATGTACCCTACTAAATCAGTTTATTGAGGGAACTTTGAAAAATCTCTTGGTTTTAACCAAGAGTTGTGGTATACAAACCATTGCGGAAGATAAACCTACAAGTAGTGTCTCTTTTACCAAATATCTTACAGGTAGCTCACCTATTTTTAGTGAAGCAGTAAATATAAACATATCTCATAATTATATTGGAGGGGATCGTAATGGGAGCTTTTCAGATGACAGCTTGGAAAATCGTGTGCCATTACATACGCCAGATCTGATTAGCAATCATAACTCCTTGGAACAGCATGGGCTGGATAGAACTGTTAGTACCGAATCTAATGAACCGACAATTTGCCATGCAGAACTTGGTGTCTTGGACGATATTTACGAAACTGTACATTATATTCCTAGTAGTCAAGTATGCGCTAGCACAGCCAGTACCCTCACGGCACCCAACTATTGTAAACATTTCAAAACTGTTGACGTAAACGTTGCTCAGGCACCTGTTATGTTCCTAGAAGAACCTGTTTGGGAAAGATGCCAATATTTGCCAGACATTTATCCCAGGGCTCTAGAAGCCAAAGGTTCGATTTGCCCGGACATATTTAAAAAAGCCTCCATTAAAAAAGTTCAAGTTTACCGATGTCCAGACTATGAAAGCCTTAGCAGTGAGAGCAGTGAAGACAGAATGAGTGTAAATCTCCCGGATTCTATCGAGTATCACTTGGCGAACCAGAAAAAAGTGCAATTCGACAAAAAGGTGAGAAAACAAAAAAACGATCGTATGTTGAAAGCAATGAAAGATTTCCTTGAGGAGGCAAAATTACTCATGTCAAACATCAGTCACGCGGCTGAAAAGTCACGCAGTAGCAGTCCCAAATGTCAACAAGCACATTTAGATGATTTTGATATTCAAGTGACTGTTAACGAAATATCAGGTTTGGGCAAAGGCTCAAGAAAAAGCCACAGAAGGCGCACAAGAGAAACTAATTCAACACAAACCGAAGCACCACCCTCTATGGAAAGCTGCCATTCACAAACAAACTTAGACTTTGCAGAATATATGGTGCCCGTAAATAAATATGAGGCCATTTTAGAGGATTCTTGCAAAAGGCTGGAGCAACATATAAACAAACAGCCGAGATCCAGACACGTCAGCATAGCATCAGAAGATTTCGACGATGACATTCTCTTCGAACGTCCTAGGTATAACCCTTGGGATCTTAGTAACGTTGAAGTTGAGGATTCTAGCTTGGAAAGTAACCCAATTACGTTTTCTGATTATGGAAGTTTGCCCAGGAAGACTCATAAGAGGCAAAGAACTCCAACTTGTAGTCCCAGTGCCTTTTTAAGGCAACTAACTCACATGAGAAGGCAAATTATTGAAAGTTCACGTGAAGAATTGATGTTGCAAGGTGCTAGTGGGAGCAAGTAAAAATCCCTCACTAGTGTTGGAGGTTATTATCATAAAGCTTTTAACAGTGTTGAATTTGTGAAAGGCACATACCTTTGTAGGTGGTTGGCAGGGTATCTAGGCGATTCTCAATAAAATACTGACAGAGACGAGTCCCTAGAATAAATGTTAATATTTTTCCAAATGATTTATAAGTAACTTGTGTAAACCATAAACTGTATTCAAAAATTTGCTGAGTAACTCAGTAATCTTTATCTGAGTATACACGTTTTTCTAGGAAGTTTTTCTATTTTCTATAAAAAATAGTGAAAATTATTTGAATTTGTACCCAAATCGGAATAAAAGTGATCTATTTTTATTATATATAACTTTTAAATTGTTGTGCCGCATATGGTTTACTTTATTCGATTTCTCTTGGTCAAATGTTTTTAATTGCTAGTGAAATTTTTAGAATTTTGATAAAAAAAATACCGATTTTCAAAATTAAATTTAGTATGTTAAATTAATTTAAATCACTCTGTATATTTTTCTTCTAAAGGCGATCAATAATCACTTAAAAATAGTAACGACAGAGAAGAATCAATCAAGAGCCCCAAAATAGATGCCATAAGAAAATTTATTAGCATCGATATCATATAATGTACTAATCGTTTTATCTTTAATTGTTCTAGCCAATACCAAAAGATGGCCTATTACCTAAAGTAATCTTGCAACGTTATTAAACTGAAATATTGATTTATTAAAAGTAAAAGAATAAAAAGAAACTAAAGCACATGTAAGGAGCAAAGATAAGGATGCACAATTGCTAAAAAGCTGAATAAAATGAAGCATTAAGACACTGATAAGACACAAGATGAAATCAGTCAGAATACTATAAGAGGACGACTTACAAAAATATATTATCTTTTTAACTTTTATGTCTCATACAACTGCAATACATAATTTAACATATTTTATTACAAAGAATAAAAATACAAAACCATTGTGAAAAACCAGCGTTAAATAAGTGCTTTTAGAAAAAGAAATTAACATAAAGATATTTTTACGTCAATAGGATCCTTTAGACTAGGGAATTCCTATAAAAATTATAAATTCCTCATTTAATAATAATGTCATTTAAAATGGCATCTTTCAAAATTTCTTTTGAAAATTCTAGTAACTACACAGTTGCTGTTTTTATCGTTTTTCTAAAAAAACAAATCAAAGAAACAGTATTTAAACCTCGTAAATATCCCTAGGAAAATAAATATTTCCCAGAGAATAATATGAAATATTTAAAAGTTTATTGTTTTCAGGATTTCATTCAAAGGATTTTAATATATTTAAATCATAAAATATTTCTAAATTTAAATCATAAAAGCACTCAAATAAACTCAGATACAAATAATGGTTTTTTTTTCTATTTCTCACTCACTTTAATTGCTATAGTAAAAATTATTTCGATCAAAAATTAGCTAGGTATTCGTTGACGAAAATAATAGAAAACAATTATTTTAATTAAAATGTTTAATTCATCTTCCATGTTTCTGAACTTTGAAAGTTTAGGTTTTTGCCTTCCTAATCCAAATTTAAACTGGAATTTGTTTAGCAATACACTATTGCCCAAATAGTGATTTAGCTTTTAATAGCATTTTTCATATCCGTAATGTAAGGTATCATTTCCATAATGTAAAGCATGGCTGATTAATTCGAACTCTGCATGCAAATTGAACTTCCTTTTTAGTCATAACAACCGCATTCTTGTATCTAGTTTCAGCAATCCCTAACATTTATAAATTTTATTGAATTTTCAATGAATGAGGATAAGTTTCTGCAGTTCAGTTTCTTCACATTTTATTATACATGCTCTAGTAATAGTCCAGTGACATTTATTTACCAAATACAATCTATTGAATTAATTGAATAAAACTATCTATGAACTAACCCTTTAAATAATACTATATTTTTATATTTATTGTTAAATTTTTACTTGAACGTTAATAAAATTAAATAGCTACATATTTAATCAAGAAGTATAATCTTTTATTAACTCAAACTGAAAAAAAGGTAACTAAAAAAGGCCCAAACAAATAAAATTAGTCCCACAGCTTAGTCTTTGACGAGCTGTAAATTAGTATATCATTAATTATTACGACCCTAGACCTCAAATTCAAAAAAGGTATAAATCAAATTAACATAAATCAGGATTTCAAGGTAATATATAGCAAATTATTTATAGTTTTTTTTTTCGTAATAATTATCCTCATAAATTAAGGATTATTTATTAAATTATTTGTAAAAATTCATTTATCCAAATTGGTAGCATTAGTAAAAAAACCTTTGGACCAAGGCGAAGGGGTAGACCAAATGAGTTGGCACATCTTTTTAGCAATTATTACAATGAATTTGTAAGTAATAAGCACTTAAAATGGTATATCGACCTATATAATTAAATAATTGAAGTTTTTATTATAAAATTATAAAAACCGAATTAAGATAATTTAAAAAGTTTGGAAGAAAATCTCAAAATTTTGTAAAAAAAAAGATTTTGTAAAATTTGTATGTAAACATAAAAATACTTACTAATTGGATATAGATTTTTGTACTTAACTTACTAAGTTGACTTTTGGCATTTATTACTGTAGATATAAGATTTTCTAAATACTATAAATTATATGAAGCATACACTATATAATAGTTGATACATTTTTCTTAACATTTTTTTGTATAAACTGATTAATATTGAAGTTGTTAACGGACCAAAATAACTAAATATTAAAAAAAATAAATAATATATTACCCTAAAACGATTTTAAACATTGCATTACAATATTCCTTAACTTAGTCCTGAGAACTTCATCTCCATTGCATACTACGTGAGTGTTGTTATCTTCTAATTGAATTAGGGCGTCTTCGTCTTGCTGAAAGTGGAACAAGTTGTTAAAGTTTAAAAAGTCGATAATATATTTTTTTACCAAATGTATCACTACTACATTTCCTCCCAACGATTCAACTTTCGCATCGGTAATTCCTTCTTGGAACAATTTTTGTTTGAATTCGTTAATACTGACCGAACCCCACTCGTATTTTACGTTTTTATTAAGTAGTTTTTGTTCTGCTGATATATCCTAAAACAAATATTTTAATAAGCTTTAATCTTTAATAAAAATCAACTAAAATGCATATTACCTGCACATTATGAATGTTATCCTTCACATTTAAAGTACCAGTGATAGTGGATAAACTGACTCCAGGTTTTACTTCGACGGGAACAATTTTTTTAGCTACGTCGGTATCTACAAAAATTTGACCCTGTTTTCTTTTTAATGGGAGATTTATTATCTAAAAAAAAGAAGAAGAACGTCAGCAATACGTCGCCATAAGAAATAGAGCCAATGCTAACATAACCTGTACGGAGGACGACGGAAAATATGGAACCTCATTAGATCGCAGGAGAAACCAGTTAACGAATAAATCGCAGTCAATATTATCGCTGAGGAATAAATAATAAATAATAACCTCAAGAGTCTATACAACACCGAAGAATAAGCAGATCTATGGACCATGCCCAACAACATCAACGACTATATTATAAACAAAACAGAGATGAAACCAACAAACTGAAGAACAAAAAATTACCAGGCCCAGATAGAATAACAAACGAAATCCCCAAATATGGAGGCGATGAACTAATGATAGAACTATCACACTTTTACAGTATGATTATGTGCACAGGAGAAGTCTCCCAGGAATGGAAATCTAGCAATACAATCCCTATCTGCAAGAAGGTAGAAAAGAAAGACCCAAGGAACTAGCGAGGCATAAGCCTGCTCAACACCGCCATGAAGCTACTCATCAAAATAATAATCCAACATCTATCAAGTACAGTCAGCATCAATGAAGAACAACAAGGCTTTAGGAAGAATAGATCAATAATCGACGCTATATTTATACTGCGACAAATCATCGAAAAGTCTAAAAAAATTTAGCAAACCTGCGTTCTTCTGCTTTGATGACCTAGCTCAAGCATTTGATAGAGTGCAAGTAAAGAATGTGCTAAAAATCCTACAAGAATAAGGAGCCAATAATATAATCCAGGTAATAAGACAACCCAATACCAACCAATATCAGGCAAGGAGATGAGTCCGATACTCTTCAACCTGTTAATGGACCGCATCATAAACCAGGTGAAAAATGTAGAACAAAGTTACAGAATGGGACGAACAGAACTCAAAATATTGTGCTATGCAGACGATGCGGTTCTCATAGCAGAAAATTAGTATAACCTGCAGCGAATTCTATTCGAGCAAAACCAAGCCGCAAAGAAATATAACATGAGCATCTCGAGATCGAAAACCAAATCGAAAGGCAAAGAACCGATACGATGCAAGCTGGCACTAAACAACCATCCAATCGAACAAATGATGAGTTTTAAATACCTGGGGATAATAGCTTCAAGCAGCCGAAATAGTGTCTGGCTATTTACATAATTCTATTTGGAAAAACATACACATGTCGAAAGGCCAGGATTTAAAGAACAGCAGTGCAGTGCTGCGATGCTCAGGTACGCAGCGAAAACTAGGCTAAAATGCCTATTTCCCATTAATAGTTTCTCACTTAATGTAATTAGTTATCAATAAATAGATATAATATATTTTTGTTACTTCTTATTTCAGCAATTTCGGTATTTGTATTTAGGGCGTAAAAGTTGTCAAGTTGTCTTGTTATGAACATCACCTTTAAGTTTTATACAATTAATCTTTTTTTTTTTTTTTTAAATGCTAATTCTGTAGATTTCGTGTTTTTTACCGAATTTTTTCGATTTAATAGTAAAATACTAAAACACTATTTTCTATCTTACCTCGCCCCACTTGTAAGGAATCAAATTCACATCAGGATTGCTGTGTATGACGAGCTCAGTCAAATTAGGAGCATTTACTGGCGGCTTGGTATAACATTCAGGCACTACCAAAGTGGCCGGCTTCAGATCCTTTATTAGTTTGTTAGCCTGTGTGAAATTTAATGACGTATCTATGGCGCAATGGGCTATTTTCATTTGTAAGGGCTGGTAAGGGGCGAGAGCCTCTATGTAGTCGTAGTCTGGTTCTAAAATAAATAAAATCACTAGTTTTTATATTTTTATTTGCGATATTTAAAATAATAATTATACACGAGAGGTCCTGCTAAAATATGGTAAGCAAGGTTTTATATGTTAAAATTGAAGCAACTTCTCGTGTGAACTAAAAACCTTTACACAAATTTTAAATTCTACTGAATTTTTGTATTTTACTGCTCAATGCTAAGGTAATTGTAAAAAATATTTCTTAGTATGCGTATATAAGTAAATACCTATTTTGTTTTGGCCAAAATATATATTTTCTAAACTAATTACATCCAATACAAAAAGATATATTTATTTAATATAATTAATCTGTCAGCTAAAAAATTTATAATAATAGAAAATCGGAGTAATCAAACATTGGATATATTATACCTCTGATAATCAAAATGCAACATGTTAATTAAATGAAAAAAAAATCAGTAAAATCAAGTATCTTATTTTAAAAGAGGATATAGTTGTGGCAAACTAATTAGGAAACAGTGGAATAAATATAAACACTTAATTAATTTTACTATTTTAAAACCAATAATTTTGGATCTTCGTAGAACTTATATGAATAAATAAAAATAGTCATTACTTCGCCAAAAGACTCTTACAGATTTAAATAATGTGTTTTGGTGAAGGTAATTTTTAATTTTATTTTAATTAAGGTAAGTTTACACTAAAGGTTCCAATCGCACTAGGAAACCTTTATAAGTTTATTTTACGGGTATTACGTATTTTCTTCAGTGAAAAAAATGAGAGCAATTTTTGTTAATGAAAAATTATTTAAAGAAATTAAAAAATTTCCTATGACTTGTTCCAAAAGTTCAAGAAGGAAAAAATAGTAAAGTAACCTGAAAATCAATTCCGTTGGTATGATATCAGGATCTACTTATTGCCATGTTGCGAAGATGTAGGACTTTTACCCAATATAAAAACTTTCTAATTTTTTAAAATCTTATTAACGAAATGAAGATATCTTTTTGCATTTTTCAAGCTGAATTAATATACATAATGACAATGTGGTCGACTGCAAATACGTAGAAATTTGTTATTCGATTCTTTAGATTTCGTTATATTTATTGCAGTGTGAATATTTGCTACTGTATGCTAAAGTAGTTCAGAAGGTTAAACAGGATCTCTCATGTTTATTCTTGGCATACAAAAGTATACATAACTGTTTTTTTTTAATTATGAACACGTAGTGTTTGACCATAAAGGCTTGATGCTAAAATATATATTCTTTTTAAATTGCTTACCTGTAAAGACAATACAGTTTCTAGGATTGTTTCCCCATAGTTCAATAAACTGCACCACATCGCCGAACCTTAGACTTGGATGCCCACAAAATACCACACAAGGCTAAGTAAAAACCAAATAAAATTTTAAAAAACAACTTAACGTAATATTTAGAGATCTTTTTACCTCTTGAAAATCTGTGCTAAACCCCTCCGAGAATATATGCTTAAAATGTTTAAGTTTAGAATTTTTGACTAAGACAGCATGTGGAAAAGGCTCATCTGGTACATAAACCTAAAAAATTAAACAGACTAGCTACGAGTTTGTTTGATGTCATTTTCAAGTTACTTACTTTATTTTGCTTAGCTGAACTAAGCCATTCAGCCAAAATATTAGAGTAAGCTAAAGAAGTATCAGCAACAGGGGAGACAAAGAACATTGGACAATTAGATACTCCTAATTCTTGCATTTTTACTGAGAGACACTCAAATAAGTCATAAACCACTCCTGTGGGGTAGCAAGGGATTAGGACGTTACCACCTCCTCTTAACGTTAAACCTAAAATAGGCTTAGATAAAAACGTTAATAGTATAATATGTAAAATTAGTTTACCAACTACTGCACAAAGTACTCCCAACATAGAATCAGGATTGCTAATTGGGGTCTGCGTCAAATCAGTCATAATAAAAACATCCGCATTTTTAAGTGAATTATAATCCACAGGTCTTGGATGGGTAGTTAAGGTACTAGACCCGCTTAAATAAACAATTTTTTCATGATCAGAAGTTATAACCCAATTGGCGGAACCTAAACAGTAGCCTGAACTTGCCGGAAGCACTTGAAGAGCTCCATACACATCCTAAAAACATTATTAAGTAATGTCTTACAAGTAATACTAGTTCCTAATAACCATACAATTTTTTCATTGTATCCCACCATGTGTATCCTAGATAAGCTGGCATTAAGGCTGTTCATATTGTAAATTTGCTTCCAAGATTTAGGCATAAAGGCCTCTTTCAAAGGAAAGGGAAATTTGTGTACAAAATTCTTCCACTGGATGGCCAAAGATGACTTAGGACACTGCTCAATATATATAACTAGTTCTTCAAGTAACAGCCTAAAAAAAATATCCCTGCTAAAAAAGTGTTTTAAGTAGTGTGTAGACTATAGCGCATTACCTCCCAATATGTAATGTGGGTTCTGTAGCATAGACTCTGCCTTGAAAACCAGTGCCCTCTGTTATAAATGGCAGCGCCATCATACATAAGTAATTTGATATTAAAATTACATCAACCTGAGAGAAATCTATCAGTTTGTCTAGAGGAGGGCAAAATTCTGGAGGTGAATCAACAAAAATTCTTTCACCATTTTCTTTTAGTTCCTTAAAAATAAAGAAGAGAAATATAATTATAATAGCATTGTATAGGGTATAGGTAGATATAGGTAAATCAGATTGAATGCGAATATTTCAAGAAGTGAAAATATAGTTGGAATGGATACAAAATCAATGAAACGAAAACATACAAGCCTTTTGTGTTTTAATTATACATATTATATTTTGGTGTAATATTTAAATGAATGAATCACGGTACAACAATTAAAACAACAAATTAAAGTTTTAACTGAACAGTGGAGATTTTGATTTTTTATTTTCTTTCCCTTAATAATATGACACTCCACCCTGAAGAATACCTCAAGTCTATAATTACATCCAAATGCAATGGGTATCCATTGTAGTTGATTATTGTACATTCAATGGGTAACTAAAGATACTTAATTATCGTATTGTCGTAATGATGTAATTTCAAAGTTTTTGTAAATCCATGTTTGGTCCCATTCTCATGTATATTAATTCGTTTTAACCTTGTCTGAGGCAATAGATCTGTAAGACGTATTGACGGAACCCCTTAATTTGATGTCCCTGATGATAGACATGTTATATGTCCAAATCATGTCGGATTAAAAATTTTTAAATAAATTTAGTGGATCACCGAAGTATATTTAGTTACCCATTGACCTATTAACTCAAGACTGCAAGAATGAACTACTTCTTCAACATATTATTCAGTAGAGGAATCTAAATGGATGGCATCTTGAGGAAGATAAAATACAGTGGATATCTCATTTTTTTAATAATAATTTCTGTGGCTCAAATCTTTTTTTTGTCACAAACAAATCACTGAGAGTAGCAATAAACTTAAGAATAGCAAGAAACTTAATATTCACTTTAATTGGCATTTTAATTTTTTAATGTTTAATTATTTAATGTTAATAAACTTAACATGTTTGATGTACAATATGCATATATGCTTTTATTTAGAAAATGTTACCTGTAAGTTTTATGTGTACTGCGAAAGTACCATGTCTTTTGAAAGTAGTATACATTTATATGATGTTGCTATATCTAAATGTAGGTATAGCATGGAATAAACTGAACATAAGTTCTAAGTTAAAGAAATTGTATAGGGTACCAGATTACAAAAGTAATAGATCTCTTCTATACTAGAAATAGTACAAGGACTCTACATAATTATTTACTTTATAAATTAAATTGGTTTTTAATTTATAAAGTAAACAACATATCAGCTGTACTTATTTTGAGACTTGGTAGCAACTTGAGACAATTGAAACTGTAAATTTACCATTTTAAAAATACTACGGTTCTTCTCATTTACTCTTTGATATAATTTTTTTATTTAATTTTTCTTTTCAAATATTTTAATAATAAATTACTGTTGAATTTACAATTTAAAATAAATATATCTATATTAGTTATGTATTTTTTGTATTGAGTTCAATTAACTAATTCATAGTTTTTTTTAAATAAAATTAAGTTTACTGTCCGAACTAAATTTTGAACCTTTAAAAAATACTTACATCTTTTTAGGAAGATGGAAAGCTTTTTTTGTTTAAAAAAGTCAAATATTTTCATAAACTGATTTAAATTAAGGATAAAAAAAATTACTTGGAAAAGATTAAAGCCTTAATGATTTAAATTGGAAAAAGTATTTATTTTTTTCTTAAAGTGGCAGCACTAATGTGATTTCATAGTTTTGTTAAATTTTAATATTTTTAATTTCATTTACAAGTTGGATTACATGAATTATAATAAAAGGATTCAGGTTGAGAACAGATGTCTTTGGCTATTTGGAATTTCAGAGCCAAAAATATTAATTAAATATTTATATTTCATTAATATTTTATGATATTTATATTAGGTGTATGACTGTAGTTTTTTAATTAAGAGTATAGATTTTTGCCAATAAATGTGCGATTTGGGATACATAATTGGTTTGGTGAGTTGGAAGATTAGTTCAAAGCGTTTATGTAGTAGGCTTATTGTAAAATTAGTTTTATTTTTTTACACCTAAAATTTTTCAAAATTTATTAATAATTTGAGGTGTTAATACATATGCATTTCATCAGGATTATTCTGAAAATTGACCTGTACAGAATTGTTTCTGAATCTGAGTACATTAATGTTTTCATATTATAATATGTATGACTGATGGTATGGCAGCCGAATCACTTTCATCATCTTTCACATTGTTTAAAATACAAATTACATTTTAGATTATTTATTAAAAAACTTTTTTATGACATCCACTAATACATTTCATAAGAGCTTTAAAACACAGCCATTTATTTATTTATTGCAATATATGGCAAAGCCCATTTACAAAAATAATGTTAAGATATTACAAAATACTAGATAATACTATAAGATAAAAATAATACTAGAATTAGAAAAAAAAATCAAATTCATCAAGTTAGAATCTCAGAACAAGGAATGTAGGTTAAAGTCTAAGATTGATCAGCTTATGGTCATCATTTTTGATCTGAATGACCATAACATGCTGGAAAATTAATCAATGATATTTTCATTAAAAGAACGCAAACTCATAGTCAGTGAAGAAAAAAAGCCATAGTTGGCTGAATGAAAATGTCAATGAAACATAGGGGAGTAAACCCTTCTTTATCCGGTGATAAAAGGAATTGCTTCCAAGATAGTATGACAGTAATATAAGCTGTTCAAGATCTTCTAAAATGTTAAAGCATCAGAATAATGCCTGCTGATTTCAAGATTAGGGATATAGTTAGGGATATGTAACCACATACTGATGATGCATTACAGTCAATGTAATTATTATGACAGGTTTTAACTGCCTTCAGCTCTATAATCAAGGGATCATTAGAATCTTCTCTGTACAGCCTCATTGTGTTCAATATGACAATCATAATAAAGGGAACAAATTATAGAAGCATACTCAAGCAAGGAACAAACCAAAGAGCAATAAAGTAATTTGAACAATAAGGTGAAAGATGTATTTACACTATTTCTAGGAATAAATCCAAGATGTTAATAAAATCCAAAATGTGGGGCAACAAAGTCTTTAATTATAATTATAACTCACCTACGTTCTTTATTCTTGATTGTGTATTGATAATAATTTGATAAGAATGATCAAATGAAACACATACACACTTCTTTAAAATCAGTTCCAGATTATTGCTATTACACAACAAAACAAAAAAGACAAGGTCAATATGCAAACCCTGAGGCACACACCTGAAGATACTTCAATAGTATTAGCCATATAATTATTTATCCTAACATTTATTGCTTTGACATGCCTTGCTTGGTTTCCAAGAAGACTTTTCCTGTTCCCACAAGTCCCTGTCCTTCAAATTTTAAAAATTATTTTAGGATTCAGGATTATATCAGGATAGAAATTATTCTTAAGGAAATTGTTTTTACTTCCAGACTACTATAATTATTTAACTGGTTTGGTAATAGGAAATGTAATCTCTGGAAAACTATTGATTTATTAAGCCATGTGGGGTACCAATTTGATAAACTGTATTGGTGATATTCACTATACCTAGTTTCTAATATATTTTTGAAATAAATAGTCTCTATGTACTTTAGGAACCTCAATTTCAATATTCTGGTTGATGTCAAGAGTTTCATTTATTATTGCTACACATTTTTTCTACATATTGTGTAAAACAACACTGTTTCCAAATATGAATATTTGGCAGTATTACATAAAACAAAAAGTTGGGTAATTAACTGTAAGTAATTTGCCTGACTTACTATAAGTTGTATTATAAAAATGAATTTATTGTAGTCCGATTCCAAAAAAAAATAGTGTGCAACCTAATTTTCACAATAATCTTCAAGCTGCATCAAAATATGTCAATATGTCATTGAAAACTTGAGAAATGGAAGCATAGTTTTGGAATGCCTGTTTGTAAGAATGGGGAAAGGAGTGAGGTCAGAAACTATAGGTGTATGCATTAAGTCCTCTATTCCTAAACTCTTTCATAGCTTGGTAGTAAGTGATCAATTGAGGTGGATGTGCCGAAATTTAGTCAATATGCATCAGCATTGCTTTTTTTCTGGTCGATTGACAGTCTCAAATTTGATGCTATATCAAAATAGGCTAATTAATGCCTTGGAGGATTTGAAACAGGTTGACTCAATTTATACAGATTTTTCTTCAATCGAGTTGATCATGGGGTTTTTTTGAGTAGGTTGTTCGATTTGGATTTCGGTGCAGCTACTCTCGATTCGATCGCTAGTTTTATTGTGGGTCATCAGTAGAGGGTAAAAATAGGTTCTTTTCTGAAGCAATTTTTGTTACCTCTGGGGGACATTGTTCTCCAATTTTTTTAAATTTATTTGCAAATACTTTTTTTAATTGCTTTCAAAACAGGTTTGCTTTGGCTTTCGCTGATGACTTTAAAATTATGAAAACAATTCACTGTCAAGGGAATCAGACACTTTTGCAGGAAGACTTGCCGATTGGTGTAAGAATAGTAAGCTTAGCAGTCTGAGTGTGTCAAAGTGCTGTTTTATTACTTTTCAGGGGTCAGAAAACATACTACTTCCTATCTTATTGATGGGGAACAGTTAAAATATTTAACCAAAGTAAGAGATTTGGGAGTCATTTTTCAAAAGAATCTATCTTTCAATTAACATCTGAACGAAATTACAGCTAAATCATCAAAAATGCTTGGATTTGTTCTCAGGCATTGTAAGAATTTTTTATTGAATACTATAAAGGGTGTCTAAGGCTCGCTGATTCCCTTTAATATGCCTCCATAGTTTGGTCATCTTATTAGACAGTACACAACTTGACTGTGAAAAGTGTTCAGCATAAATTTTTGTGATTTTGTACATTCAGGGTTTGATTATTGCTATTGATGACTATGTATTAATTGAGAGTCATTTACATCTGGTTACATTGGAATGTAGGTGGAATAACATATTGGGTATGATGTTCATACATAAGATATGTTGTCACATGTAATTGTTATATAGATTGTAGCAGCTTCTTGGAGTGCATAAACTAAGATTTACCAGCTCATATTAGAAGGGTGCCTTTCAATCTTTCCGTTTCACCATACTAACTATGGTCAAAATTGTCCCATAAATAGTTACTGTAAACTCATAAATAATTGCAACATTGAAGTGTTTGACATGTCAGTGATTTTATTTAAGAAGCAATTGGTCAATTCTCTTATTTAGTTTAAATGTTTGAACCTTTTAAGTTTATGTGTTATGTCAGTTTATATATTACATTTTTTTGTAATTTGATTTGCTTTAGTTATCTACAGGGGATTAGTCTTGAGTTTTTGGAATACTACTTTTGATGCTTATATTGGATAACTTTTAGTTAGCTTGTAGAATGCTGGTATTATATTGTTAACTTATGTTATGAGGTATCATTAATAAATAACAAAAAATAAATAAATGCCTGAAGATTGTTAATTATTATGTTCATTTTAGAACAACTGAGTTGTATTGAAACCTAGGCATGTTATAAAAAAATAATTTTGCTACAGAAAAAAAGCCCTTCTTTTGATTTTCTATCATTTTTTATTTATACATTTTTCTATTTCCAAATGGTACCGGTTACTTACCCCTTCTAAGTCAGGATCTGAGACATCAGGAGGCATATACCCATTCAAATTTAATAATCTTTGTGATGGAACAAAAGACAGGGGCAAGAAATTCAAAAGGGACTGCATTGATAGGCCACAATCAAGCATCATGGTTATTTCTCTAAATGTGAGTATATGACATGGTTTGTTCGGGTCATTGCTTAAACAATACTAGAAACATTTTAACAATATTTGAGTAAGTTTATACAAATAATGTATTTTGTATTATTACCAGCTTCATAGTTATATTCTTTAACGATTTCTGTTGAATTAAAAATTGTGGCTTAATAATTTAATACATATACATTAAAACTAAAATAAGAATCTAAACAGAAAAAAAAACATAAAAATAGTAAGATTTAAAATAAATACATTCAAAAAATGTTATAAACAATAACATAGGCATTTATTTGAGGTTATGTTGCACTGTTCGGTGTAAAGCTCAGTTCATAATTTTTCGCATTCGCAAAATCTTGCTCTAGAATGTTTAATAAAATCTGGCGGAACTTAGTTTTAGGTTAACCCATTCGCGGACAAAACAACATTTTTTGGGGTCTTCCTGGGACATTTTTTTTTTTTAGAATCGGCATTTCTTAAGGTCATAACTTATATGTCAGTTAGAATTTTTTTGTTTGTCGTCTTTTTTCGTAAAGAAACAGCCAGACTGTTATTGCAGACCTGTCCTTTTGGATAACAACTTGCGTTATATAGGGACAAGACTGCTTACGCAGACAATATATTTATTGAAAGGTTGCATAGGTACTACGAAATAATATATCATGAATAAAAATAAAAGTTTTTATTCACAAAAGTAAGAAACTACAAAAATATTAATTCATATGGTTATAACATAGGTATTACAAAAACCGAAATTCATTTATTGGAATTAAAATTTTCAAAGCATTGCCCAACACACAATGGGGGATGCGTTTCGCAAACCTTACATCTCCATGATGTCTGCCCGCGTTTGTCATGCTTAGAACACTCCCGGCATCGCAGGAAATGACTTTTGCGTTTAGAGTTGGGCGGGACTGGTATTTTTTCTAAGACATGTAAAACTTGAGGTACAATAATTGTCTCCTCAGCTGTAACGTGTGCCGCAGGGACTGAAACTTTTGCAGCTTTTACTGCACCTTGGTTCACCAGTTTTCTTCCGTCTCTCAAATTGTTTGGAATCCCAAATAATCCCCTAATAATACTCTCCCGAAATTGAAGTAAATTTATTTTTGATTTTGTGATATCTCGATACAGCAAGAAACTATTTATAACTGTAACATCTAACAGATGAAATATCACCTTTTTGTACCATCTGATTGATTTTCTGGGGCAGCTATAATAGGAAGTAAACTGATCACATCTGTCTACCCCTGACATATTCATGTTATATTCGTGAATTTCTTTTGGCTTTTGTAGTTTTTTCCCATAAAAATTCGAAACCTCTATCATCGTTGGGTTAAATTTGGTAGTAATGCACAAAACATCGCGCTTGTCCTTCCATTTGCTGACATACACTTTACCATTTCTTTTCCAAATATGGTCGCCTCTTTTGAGTTTTTTTGTCGTAACTACTTTTGGGTTTTGTTTTCGATTTGATCTCAAAGTACCTGTCGTGTGAGTTTTTCTACGAAGGAGAATTTTGGACAACCCCACGCTATTATAATAATTGTATAATAATGCCTGTAGCTTGGAAACTTCTCCATCGTCCTGTTTTCCTTTATATATTTCAATGTTATGATTGTACCCATTTGGAGAGCATAATTCAAAGAATTTAATTCCATATTTGGCACGTTTATTTTTATATATTGCCTAAAGCTCAATCTGCCTCGGTGCAATAATAGCGACTCATCCAGTGCTAATGCCTCTTCCGGGGAAAAGGCTTTTTGATAATTGCGTATCAAAATTTGTAGTAGAGAAGTAACTTTATTCAGACGATCGACATTTCCTTTTTCCTTGGTGCAGTTGAACGCCCGTAGTAATTGCTCATACCTCCTTCCAGTCATTACGTTGGAAAATATGGGATGATAGTAAAGGGAATCCAAGGAGAATATTTTTCGCAGAGTTGGAAAACGTACTTGGGCTTGAAGAAGTGACAATCCAAAAAACTTACAAATTTCTTCAAAATTGGTGTTCGGAAATGATACCATTCGCGCATACCTTGCATGGGGTCTGTTGGTCGTTTCCATTTTTTTCCCATACTCATTAGTGCATGATGTCAAAAGATCCATCACTTCATCATCCCACAAAGTTTTGAAAACTTCCAGCGGTGATGGTACATGATCAAATCTTAATTTGATCCCAGCATTTGCGTTGTCAAAGTTGAAATCCGGAATGTCTTCAACGTCGCTGTGCCATTCCTTATCGCTGTCTGACTGATTAGAGCTTGGCGATGGTAACGAAGGTTCTGCGTCATTCGATGCTGAACTGATATCCTCGTTCTCAGAAGCGGTACTTTCTTGAGTTTCATCAGAGCTATTATTTGATGGAACATAGTCTGTCTGCATATGTAGACGTGTCCGTGAATGGGTTAACGTCGGATAGAGTGATTCACCTAAAAGACCCATAATACACAGTAATACTCTGGAAACCGGAGGAAATTTAGAAATATTGGCAGAAAACATCAACAAAGCCCTCAGGGAACTTTCCAGTACAAAATCAGCCGCAATAATATTCAGCAGAAGAAGCTAAAATATTCCTCTCACACTCGTGATAATATACGGTGAACAGAGATCTATAATACACTTGGTCATCATGACATGAAGAGATCATAACACCCATACATGCTAAAAATCCCTTAAAGGCGTGAACATCATGAGATGTCTAGCCAGAATGTGGGGTGCAGATCACAGATGAATACTGACATTATACAATAACATTAGTGAGGTCTCACCTTGATTATGCGTCCATCTTATTGGGGAGCTGGTCTGAGAACAACATTAAAAGCGACTATAGACCAAATACATTTTCAGACATTTAGAATGGCTTTGAAGATAATAAGCTTTTCGCCAATGAATATTCCGCTCAGTGAAGTGACTGAAATGCCTTTTAGATTGAGAAGGCTATGGCTAGTAGGAAGAATAATAAGCAAGTGCCCAGCATGTATGTCAGTCAACTGCAACATCTATAATTTGCCTGTATAAAATACGGCCAGAGTTTTGGAGAAATTATCCAACCTAGCAAGTATGCGTCCGTAGACCATGCGCTCTGCCGTATGTGTAGCTATTCATATTAAATTTATAGTCAATTGAACGCTCCGCTGTCCTCACCGATCTACGGATAACGAGACTACGAGAGTCGATGTCATTTTCTCACCACACCTCGCATTTTGCTCGCCAAAAGGTTAACCGTAAGGCCTATATTTGTGTTCTGTGCGTGAGGCAACCTTCGGAGTTATGAGTCTTCGGCTTTAGCAGGCTAACTTCACACCGCTAGATTTTTCAGCAAAGGCCTAGAATTTCTTTACCTAGTTTCATTCTAATGAACTTTTTGACGTTTGCATTTGACATTTGTTTATTATAAAAGTTTATATTTGGCGAATTTGGCCCATTTTTTGAAACTTAAATTTCATAAATAAAATAAACAAATTCCTGTATCAAAGGTCTTAGTTTAACCATAAAAAATGGTAAGAGATTCTAAAAACCTTCCAGATAGTAATTCACATTCATCAAAGCCCTATTCTAAAAAAAATATTGAAAAAGCACAATACGCCTACTTTTTACAACTAGATAAATTTGTTTCAGATTCGATTTATCCTTATCCAAAACAGAGCTGGAAAGACCCGGTTAGCTAAATGGTATATGAACTTTGATGATGATGAAAAGCAAAAATTAATTGAGGAAGTTCATGCAGTAGTTACTGTCCGAGATGCAAAACATACCAACTTTGTAGAGGTAAAATATGACACTTTTTCTACTTTTTAATTAAATTCTTCAAGCGCTTCTTAGAAATTATTGTATTTAATACTCTTTTTTTGAATGAAATCATAGAACTAGGTGTTAGTAGCAATCTTTGTAATGTTGTAAATTATCATCAGTCTGTATTTTATCTCTATGCTGATGACACAACATCCTTTATGCTGATCACACAACATCCTTGATTGCTGATAGCAACCTATCCAGCCTGGATATTACAGCTGATTAATCATGCAGTGACTTGGGGGAATAGGAGGTATCATATTGATTAAGCCTCGCAACAGAACCAAGAAGTTAATTTTTTTGCTTAGAGATTGTACTGATAGTCAACAAATTCCGGATGAAGTTGTAACTCTTCTTGTTGTGACTCTGGATTCAGGATTAACCTGGCACTCCCATGTTAAGCAAGTCTCATCTAGATATTAATAAGTTATCAAGATATATATTCCTAATATGAAATTTGTCCACTTTTGTTATGGTTTGCACACTCGGGACTGCATGTTTTGAATAGATCCACTTTGTAATGATATAATGTTTAATTGTGCTCAGTCTGCTCATATGTTTAAAATATTAGCCTTACAATGCAAATGTATAAGAGTGGTTGTTAATCTGAACCATTGAGAGTGCTGCAGTTTACATTTTAGAAAACTGATAATTCCTACCCTGCCTTATGCCTATACTCTCATATGCTGACATTCACTCCAACTATACCAGGAACAATGGTTCTTGGGTACCACAATATCAGAGACTTTACAGGTCCCATAATGGCCCATCTTACTAAGGAATACACTCTTTCAATGTGTTGCCTGTCTTTGTTAAGAATCTGTCCTTTTTTGCATTTAAGGCCAAGATTAAGGAGTACCTAATTAAAAATGCCTTTTACTCATTTGAGGAGTAGCTTTCGTCCAATTTTGCCAACCTATTTATAATATAGCATTGTTAGTTCTGAGTAATTATAGACATAAAAATTTTTGGTCATATTTTTCATTGTATTTTTGTACGTAATGTATTTTTTAGATATATGTGTTTGCATTTTATATTTCCTGACTTGTAAGAGTGCTTTGCTTGTTCACACTAATAGATGAATAAATAAATTACACTTTTATTTTTCTTATATATAAATGATCTGGCTTCTATTGACATTAATGGATCATTCACTTTATTTGTTGATAATATCCCAGCCTACGTTGGGAACAGATACTAAGATATTAACAAATACTATTTATGCAATGTTAAAGAAATAATGGAGTGTTGGAATATCAATAGGTTAATATTTAATATTGGAAAAACCAATATCTTGAATCTTAATTGTTTAGTTACAAATGTAACCTTAAATCATCTTGCTATAAATATCCAAGAGAGCTATGACTTTTTGGCACTGTTCATTGATACCACATTAAAGTTTGATCAGCATGCTATGCCACAAGGACAGTAAGATTAAATCTAGCACATGATATTTCTAGACAGATATATTTTGAGTTAATTGAGTCCCAGTTACGATATGGAGTATAATTTTGATGATTTGCAAGTAAAGCCCAGTAATGCACTCAATTTTTGTCATCCAAAAATGAGCTGTAAGATACTTATGTGGGATTAGTCCTAAAGAACACTGCATGCCTCATTATTTGTGAAAAAATGTAACATTGACTGGAATTTTTCTTTTAATGACAGTGAATATGATCCAGAAGAAATATAAAGCACAATTTAATAATATAGAATGGGGATTACTCATGCACAAAACATCTCTGATGAAGATTGGTCAAAGAAGTAAATAGAAAATATTCAATCATATACAGGGTGTCCATGATAAGGATCCTAAGCATGGGGATCTCGGTATCTGTTAGACATACAGCTTCGGTTAAATTAGGAAAAAGTTGTGCACTTTGAAGCATATTTACATGCCATTGAGAAACTTCAAAAATTTCCATGGCCTGCTGAGATATTTGGAAAAAACGGAAATTTCCCAATATCGATTTTATTTTTTCCTGGCTTTATTTTAAAAGATATGAAAACACTATTGATACTTTCTCATTGACACTTTTGATGTAGTACGTGATGGCGCTTTTAAATTTTATATCCGACGTTTCGTTTTCGAGAAACCAGCATCAACTTTATTTTTTTATATGGCGCGAAAAGAAAGTACACCCTGTATCTAATTCCATTTTTTATTACAAATTCAATGATGTATCACATGTCACATTTTTTTTGTTAGTTGAAAGAAAAAATGCAAATTTTCTATTTTTTTAGCATATTTTTTAAGTAAGCTTTGGAAACAAATGCTTTGACGTATGTAAATACCTGTTACCGAGTCTGTCACATTTTTCTTAATATCTATTTAGAGAGTGATGAAGCTAAATGAAGCATTGATTTGCATTGTACATTGTAATACTTATAAATAAAAAAATGTAACCAGTAATAGACAAATGTTTTATGATTTTTCTAACGATATGCAACAAATAATGAATACATTTTAAAAATAATGAAAAAAGCAAATAAATTAACGCATTTTATAAATTTAATTTAAAACAGGTGTTCAAACAGGTTTCTGTTATTTTCTAGACATAAGTATGATCTTCTTACAGTAGCAGTTAAAACATCACGCAATATCTCTGGCGTAATACTTTGAAAAGCGGCCGTCCCACATTCTCGTAACTCCTGCTCAGTTCCAAAAGAATGTTGATAGACTCGGTTTTTAATATATCCCCAAAGGAAGAAGTCCAAAGGGGTTAAGTCCGGGGATCGCGCTGGCCAAGACACTTCACTGGAGGTTCCAATCCACTTTTCGCCTCATCTTGTTGAAACCAACAGCTATTGACTTGTGCCAGAGGTAAATCATCTAAGCAGTCTTCTAAATCATTTTGCAATAAATTAAGATATCGTTCTGCTGTTAATGAATAATGGTAAATAAATGGACCTAGTATTTTGGTTCCTAAAATTCCACACCACATATTAAACCCAAAACGTTGTTGTTGTCTAGATATTTTCTTAACACGCGGATTCTGTTGGACCCAGTAATGACTATTGCGGCGGTTAAACATACCATTATTAGTGACCATACTTTCGTCGGACCATATTATTTTTGATGGAAAATTAAAATCCTCTTCACAGGCACGTGTATAGCACTCACAAAAATGCCGACGTCGTTCGAAATCCCCAGGTTTAAGTCCTTGGCAAATTCTAAATTTGTAGGGGTGATATCTGTTTTTACGTAAAATAAATTACGTAAAAAAAAAATGCTGTAGATTTGGCCACTCCTACATTTTTTTCAATTTGCCTGGTTGATATCTCGGGGTTTTCAATAACTGCTTGTAAAACATTATTTTGAGTTTCTTCAAGAGATTCCTTTTTTCGAGATAAAACAGGCTTTTTAAACGAACCATATTCTTTTAAATTTCGAGCCAACTCTAAGAAAATGGATTTACATGGTTGCTTTCTATCTGGAAATTTATTAAGATACATTGCTGCTGTATTTACAGTATTTTTGTAGCACAAAATGTAGCACGACAGCATGTCAAACTTCTCTTCATGACTATAATGACCACCAGGCATATTTGAAGATAATAACACAATTTTAGCAATAATAACGACAACAGTAAATAATAATAACAATAATTACTCAACAAACAACACCTCGACAATCACGGTAACAACAACGGCAATTAATATTTAATAAAAAATATGTGACAGGGTAAAAGGTATTTACGTCAAAGTGTCAAAGCATTTGTTTCCAAAGCCTACTTAATAATATGTTTAAAAAAAAAGAAAAATTGTATTTTTCCTTTTAACTAACAAAAAAAATGTGACATGTGATACATCGTTGAATTTGTAATAAAAAATGGAATCAGATACAGGGTGTACTTTCTTTTTGCGCCATATAAAAATATAAAGTTGATGGTGGTTTCTCGGAAACGAAACGTCGGATATCAAATTTAAAAGCGCCATCACGTACTACTTCAAAAGTGTCAATGAGAAAGTGTCAATAGTTTTTTGATATTTTTTAAAATAAAGCCAGGAAAAAATAAAATCGATATTGGCAAATTTCCGTTTTTTCCAAATATCTCAGCAGGCCATGGAAATTTTTGAAGTTTCTCAACTCATGTAAATACGCTTCAAAGTGCACAACGTTTTCCTAATTTAACCGAAGCTGTATCTCCAACAGGTACCGAGATCCCCATGCTTAGGATTCTTATCTTGGACACGCTGTATAAGGGAATAAAAATATTCAATCATCTTCCTCTGGAAATCAAATGTTTGGTGGGGTAGACTTTTAATTAAGCAGGTTAGGATGTTATTGTTGACTATGACCTATTATTCTCTTGACGAATTTTTTAATGATAGATTGTAATTTTATAGAAGTGTGTTTTTTACTATTTTATTACAACAAATTCTACAATTTTACTATTTGTTTTTATCTCTTTTGTTGCTTGTAAATAAGCAGGTATGGATGTATTTTGTTTTTGTTTTTTAGTGCGTGGTATTTCAATACTATTTTTTAATTTTTTAATAATTCTGCTTATATTGACTATTAACTCTTTTATGGTTTATTGCATTTCATGTCTTTTGTAGTTTTTGAGTCATATCATACATGTTATATTTTAAACTGCCACTTCAAATTATTCAACTTGATAAGATGTTTTTTTTTTTAGCTTTGTACATAAGAGTATTGGGCTCATACAATAAAACATTTTTGAACTGAAATAGTTTTGAAAGTAGAAATGAATTGATCAAATATAATAGGTTTTAGTGGTCCTATTGAGTCGTGGAGCTTCACGGGGTAGCAATCTTGCACCAATATTTGCACTCTTTGTGAATGATTTTAATGACTCCATTTCTTTCATTTCTCTATTAATCGCACGTGACTCAAAAATTTTGTAGTCAGAGAATTTGATAATCTACAAATGTCGACAGTATCATTACTCTATAATAGTTTAGTCAAATCCAAACTTCTCTTTGCTGCATAAGTGTGGTTTCCATATTATGATGTACATGTGAATAGGCTTGAATATGTCCAGCACATTTTTTGAAGCACTTGCGTTTTAAACAAGATAATCTATATTGTATATCCTCCTAATTTAAGGAGTCATTAGGTAACAACTTAATTAATTCACCTGAATTGGTTAACCAATTTAATTTCTTTATGCAATTTCCTTGAAATATATAACATACAGATCTTGGGTATGTACCGTTATCAACTGTCAGTACTGAATTTACTGGACGTTGTTCCGATATTTATTTCAGTTTACTGATTCAGTACTGAATGACGTCATAAATGCGTCAGTGACGTCATTAATCTTTACTGGATTGACTGGGGATAAAAGCTACTGTAGGTACAGTAAAATAGTGGGGGAATGTCAAAACTGTCAGAAGTGTTGTTGATGTTGATTTCTTGAATCTTCTTGTTTACGTTGTGGGAATTATTTTCCAAGTTCAAAACATAAATTGTTCAAAATAAAAGCTATGGCTATGAACCCCAATAATGTAGCAGCCATGATAGTGGCAAACACCGTCTCCGTTTTATTATTAACTGATGACGAGGAAGATGAACTGGACCAAGAAGACTTTTATATTGCCCAATTATAGGCTTAAGGACAGGCCCGTATTCGCCTTCCAAATTATTTGGAAAACGTGATAAACCTATATTCCGAAGAGGAATTTAGGATGCATTTCAGGTACCTAGGTACAAATTCAAAAGATAATATAGTATATTACATTACTAGTGAAGAAAGTAATATTTTTCACTCAAGTGGTGATGTTTTTGAAATTCACACGAGTGTATGAAATTTACTTTTTTCATGAGTAATGTAGGTATACACAATTTTTCCTAAGACCACAAATTTGCGCTCTTTAGCCCTTTAAATTTTTTAGAAAACTCGTAATTGTGCACATACTGCACTGTAGAAAGTAAAAGGCACAAAAGTACATGTGTATTTTACTTTCTCACAGGAAATATGTTTGCTCGAAAGTTTTATAGGTTATGTTGTGGTTGTGAAAACAGTGCTGAAAACTGTTCCTTTTTTGGAGCAAAACAGCACGCTGTATAAAATCGGAACGACAAATTACAGTAAAATCAGCACAGTACAATCCTGTACTGACAGTTGAAAACGGTACATACCCCTTATGTAACTAGTTTGTCTGGTCCAGACAAGTACTGTTAATATTAATTGCCTTGTATTAGGATTACCAATCATGTAAGACAATATATTGGTTTCAATTTGAAAGAATATTTTTGAGTGAATCAGTTGACCAATTGTCAACCCAAACATGCTTATCCCAATCAACAACTTTACTATTGTTTAACCTCAACCTGTTTAGGTTTATTATTGTTACAATACTCAACTCATCTCATAAGACTATACTTATATAATAAATAAAATTCTATAATAAATACATAAATTAATATAATAAAATTTTTTTCACTATATGGGAAGCTATATATAATTTTAAAAATAGAACAAATTTTATTAGAAAATGTTTTCTTAGGGTGTGAATGAGTTTTTTCATTTTAATTTTCATGACCAGTTAGCATTTTAACTATGTACTCCTATTATGTATAATAATGTTAATATAAATTATTGAACTCAAATTGATATGTATATGATTTTCTAAATTTATTTTGTTAAACATTCTACTTATTTAGTCCACCTCAAATGTCAGATATTCAACTGAAATATGTAACCTTTGACAAAGCCTTTATTAAAATATGGTTTTACATGGGCTATATTTAAAGATAACATATTTAAGTTTATTAATATTTGACAATATCCTTTTGCCTGACTTTCACACTTCAAATGGTTAGTTATTACATACTTTTTTCAATTTCAGTTCAGGAACTTCAAAATAGTGTACAGGAGGTATGCTGGTCTCTATTTCTGCATTTGCGTGGACGTAAATGATAACAATTTATGTTATTTAGAAGCTATTCATAATTTTGTAGAGGTTTTAAATGAATATTTCCACAATGTATGTGAGCTAGACTTAGTTTTCAATTTTTATAAGGTATATACTGTGGTGGATGAAATGTTTTTGGCCGGTGAAATTCGGGAAACATCCCAAACAAAGGTGTTAAAGCAGTTATTGATGTTAAATTCATTAGAGTAGATATTCCTTGTTACATGTTTTGTGTATAAGAATTATTATTGATAGTTTATACGTTGTGTATGTAAGCAATTATTGATCTTTCTTTATAAATATTATATGAAAGTGCTTTAGTTATAATAGTCCTTGTTACTTTTTTATAAGTTTTTATTTAATGTATTGTATCTCACAGAATGTCTTATAAAACTCATATTGTAGACTATTGGACTTTTATTATATTGGGTATATATTCCCATGTTTTAGTTTTATAGTAGGTATGTAAAAGGTCAAAATAAATTGATGGCATGTAAAGCATACAAAATAAATACTCGAATTATACCTTTAACATATTTTATTTTATCCATTGCAATATTTCTTAATTCAACAGATAAATGAATGTAAACCCCCAGCAACATTAAGAACTCATAAAGATTTACATTACACTTTTATTGTACGTACAAAAGATTGACGTTAACACAACCCACTGGATTCCAGAAACTAATTTTGTTAAAAATTAAACAAAAATAGGCAGCAGGCCTGCTGCAATGCTTTACCACGCACCATTGCCCGCACTAATGGGCTACACTGCTCAGCGTATATCCCAAATAATAATATTTCACTTTTCTTATTAATTTTTTTTCGCCCGAGAAGATGAGCACCATTTCAAATGGCATTTGTCACTGACAGAAATATCCGCGGAGATGTCTCTGAACTCGAAAATGACTCTTGATAAAAGTTTTCTTTGAATTCGTTTAGTGTAAACAAGTATAAAATATTGTATAGGTCGGAGTTAATATAATTTTGCTGTAAGTTGTTTCTTAAAATATTTATGTTTGGATAATTTATACGTTTTTTAATCTTAGGAAATATAAAAATATTAACAATAATATTTGTTACATACACAGCTTTTTTTAAGTCTGTTCAGCTAATTTTGATAACCGAATAAAAAGGTTTTTGTTTTATGTCTGCTCTTCTCCATTCCTCTCTATTCTGCCAATCCTTCTTTCTCCATGTCCTTTTTTGTTTGTTTCAACTACTGTTCTGATGGTTTTCCGCGCTTTCGCCTGGTTGCGATTCAATATCTTTTTGGCCCATCGATCATCTTCCTTGCGTTTTACGTGTCCCTACCGTCCGTTTAAGTCATCGTCTCTCCATTTCGTCGGTTATAGATAACACACGTTTCTGCTGCCATTCTCTGTCTTATTGCATTGTTTGGAATATTGAATTGTAGGAATTGTTGATACTCTAGAATTCCTTCGTAGGAAGCACATTTAAGCCACTTCTAACCTTTGTCTCTGAGCCGTATATAATAAAAAAAAAATTTCAATAGTTTCATTCGATTTTTTTTTTGTTCGTTTTTAGATATTATTTTACCACAGGAGAAAGTTTATTTTATTTATTTCCTGATATATGCGATGGTTTTTTTGCTGGATCCTTCTTTTGTTATTTTCACTACTAAATAGATGTAGTCTTGACAAGATTGAATCATACATGCTTCTTTTTATAAATCAAGCTGAGGGGAATCAATTGACAGATACTTAGTTGTAGAGAAGTTTATCTTTAAGCCTGTATGCTTATAGGTTTCATATATTTTTCGCTGTATTCATGTATTCTATGTCATATATGTGTCGTTAGCTATTACGATTGGGTCATCTGCGAAAAATAAAGTGTGTAGGAAACTTCCATTTATATCCAGTCCTACACCGGAATATTTTGTTTTGCCATACCTCAAGTATTTGGTTGATATAAATTTTATATAGGGTTAGTCATAAGCAACAAGCCTACCGGAGGCCTTTTTTGTCGGTTTTAAAAATTTGGATAGCCTCCTACCAACCTTTATTTTCGTCTCTAACCCCTTGTACAACGATTTTATGGCGACTAATAGACAGTCGCCACGATGTCTTCCACGTATGTTACTATATTTTCTTGAATCTCATAAAGTTTTTTGAGCCGTGTCATATGCTTTTTCTAGGTCAGTAAATATTAAACGTGTTTCTTTCTTTGTTTTCTTATTTACTAATATAAAATTAAAAATAAAATGTTTTAAAATAATCTGTCGAATTATTTTGGATCATGATAATTTTCTTTAAAAAATTTTGACGACTGGCAATATTTTTATATCTATAATATATTTGTTATATTTTTCTTTAAAATAAATTAATTACAACTTTTTGCTAAAAAGGATATTTGAAATTGTTTTTTTTGCAATAGTAATCCGTCTGATTTCAAATATGATCGAAAACAATCATCGGTCATTCATCTTTTTAATTGAACCGCCGAATTGCCTACATAAAACCATTATAATTTGTAAAACCATTTATAATTTGTATTCCTTCGGAATCGGATTACCACCGTCAGCACATCAATATGAAAAAATATCCTACACTTGAGTTGAGCTTATGTCCCTCAATCAACACCAATAATTTATCTTAAGCTTCACCTTCTTCTCTATTATTGTCATTCTTTTTTGTTCAAATTTTTGATCTATACAATAAGTGATTACCTCAAAACGTTTCTTATTTTTAAAAATCAAAGAGTGTGCCTACACCTATAGTTAACCACAAATACATATAGATTCAAAAGTTCTGCATTACCCTACATTTCCGAACGTTTTTATTTATCGGAAAAAATTAATTAAAAACTTTTATTATTTGATTAGTTTTAATTGAGAAAGCTAAACTAAAGTGCTTGTAAAAATAAAACTTTGTTACTTTTAAGATTTTTGTTTAAGTATAGGATTATTTTTTAATACAAATTAAAATTAATAAATTGATAGTTTTTCTTAATAAAGATACTGGAATTTTTTTGGTACTGTATTTCATATAGGTAGAGAGTAATAAAATTTAAATTTCGGAGAGCTTTGTGGTCATCCATGGGAGTACATAAACTTAGTACCTAGTTAATGACTAAAGCGAGAGAAAAAGATAAGCTTCGAACGCTATAAGAAGGGTACAGCGGTATGTGCCATGTGAGATTTTTAATTGTAACAGATTAGCATATTATTTAATATACTAATTTGGCAGGTAATGTAAATTTCATTGTGCTTCCGCCACGAACTTAATAAATATAGCTGGACTGCCAATTCAATGAAAAGTAAATGACCACTACTAGGTGGCCGCCACTTTCCGTGATTGCGTCCTTTCGATGTTGGTCACTCTGACAAATTTCAGGTGTGCCAATTGTAGGGAAATACTTAAAACAATTAAAGTTTTTGGGAGGTTATTATATTTAAAAAAACAAAATAAAAACATCATACAATTATATAATTACATCATAGAGAAATAAATATTATACTTTTAATTACTCTATGAATTACATTTAGTTAGAATAGATACGATAAGATAGTTGCGTTATCAGATCTGAGTATTTTTCATGTACTTCTTTAAGAATTTCGTTAAAATTTATGAAAGAAAGTAATCCTCACCTAAAATGAGACAAAGTTTTAATAAACTTGGGATGGATGCATGCACTTTAAAATATTTGTTTTATTATTCTGATAAATTTGAATCTTAATCCTACTACCATGAAAATTATGATTTTTAAGAAATTTATTTAAGAACACTTATTTTCTTTCTATTCTTACTTTACTACTTCTACTTTCCTTCTATAAACAGAGTTTCCACATTAATAGGTACAACCATCTATAAAAATCAAAATATAAATGATTTTATGAGGGTTTGTAGTTAGGAAAGGTTTATATAGTAAAAATAAACTCTACACAGTGCTTTCATTTCAAAACGATCCACCCTTAATAACTTTCTTACAAAAAAAAAAAAACACGACAAATTAGATATACAGGGGGACGTTTAATTATGCATTTACTGAAGTTCTATCAATCACCTCCTCACCTCCAGCTAACCTCAGTTTAATATGTCAAATGGGAACCCCATCGTGTGATACATCATAGTAAGGAGCGTAAAATTCTCTATTCAACGGTACCAAAAAAAAATTAAATCGATAAATGTGTAAGCAAATAGTTAGCGAAAATGTCTAGAAATAATGAATATTTTATTTACGCCAAACTTTGGTATGTCAAATGGCTACCCCATGGTGTGATACATTATTTTAAAGGGCATTCATTATGCTATCAATGGTTGTAAAAAAAAATAAAATTGATTGACCAAGAAGCAATTAGGTGTAAATCGGTAGGGTAGAAAAATAAATTTAATTAGTTTAACAAATTTATTTTATTAAATGTTCAAAATGCGCGCCGTTATTAGCAAGGCAATAAAAAAACCTATTTTCAAACTCCTTACGAACATTGGCAAGGGTCTGCCCGCTAAATTCTCTGCATTCTTGAAATATTCTATTTTTTGAATTTTCAATACTCTCAGGTGGGGTTTTATAAACTTTGCTTTTTAAGTAGCCCCAAAGAAAAAAGTCTAGTGGGGTTAGGTCCGGAGACCGCGCAGGCCATTCGATTGCACCACGTCTGCCAATCCACTTTTCTCGAAAATTTTCATCAAGCCACTCTCGAACTACCAAAGTGTAGTGCGCGGGAGCTCCATTCTGCTGAAAATGTATATTATTTTCATTCAATAATACAGCACCATGTTGATCTACTTGATTTTCCATAGATTGGATGATGGAAGGGTATATTGCATTCTCTAAAAAGTTTAAGTAAATTTCGGCAGTCAAATTTTTTTGTCCAAAAAAAATGGCCCGATTATTTCATTCCCATAAATGCCTGCCCAAACATTAATTTTTTGGGGATATTGGGTATGGCCTTCCCGAAAAACATGCGGATTTTCATTATCCCAGTATCTAAAGTTATGTCTGTTCACCAGGCCATTTAAAAAAAAGGTCGATTCGTCACTGAAGCAAATATTCTTCAATAAATGGGGATCGTCGTCAATTCGCTGGCACATCACTTCACAAAATTGAATTATCCTATCAAGTATCAAAATCATCTTCTCCGAGTTCATGAAGAATATGAATTTTATAAGGAAAGAACTTTTTTTTTTAAACTGTATGTACGGAACCAGTGAAAATATTTGTTAGTTTTGCGGCCTTTGGATCTAATTGACAAAGTTGAATCCATAGCAAATTGTCCTAGTACTTAGACTTGGCATGCTTCATCGACAACTCTATTTTCATATTTTTTCTTATTGCAAATCGATCCCGTCTCTTCAAATTTTCGTATCAATTCTAATACGTATTTATGGCTCGCGAGCACACCGATCTTGAGCTCCATAAATGAAAATTATTTCTATTCTTTCGGCTAGCGTATACACCATTTTATTAACTCACTGTTTTAACTAAAATTGAAAAATTGCACGCGTCAAACTGACAGTTTTAACAATAATAAATCGCCTGCTTTTAAAACGCCTTAAAAATGTAAGGTATTGCAGTGTTTTTTTGTACCTATTAGGTAGGTTTCGTAAAAAATATAAGTGAAATAAATACACATACAAAGTTATAAGACTTTGATATAAAAATTTGAAGACACTCTTTTTTCTCGCAAATAACGGAACACATTCTTTACTTAAAAAAATAAATAATTTGCTTGAACTAAATGTACTGTTTGTTACCACACATTTTAACTTCTAAATTGCTTGTATTTTTTTTTTTTTTTTTGATGATCTATTATAAAAAATGTAAGAATTTTAAAATGATGTAGGTACCACACTAAAAGTATTCATTTAAAATACCAAAGTTTGGCGTAAATAAAATATTCATTATTTCTAGACATCTTCGCTAACTATTTGCTTACACATTTACCGATTTAATTTTTTTGGTACCGTTGAATGGAGAATTTTACGCTGCTTACGATGATGTATCACACGATGGGGGTTCCCATTTGACATATTAAAGTGAGGTAAGCTGGAGGTGATTGACAGAACTTCAGTAAATGCATAATTAAACGTTCCCCTGTATATCTAATTTGACGTGTTTTTTTTTTTCTTTTTTTTTTTTTAAGTAAGTTATTAAGGGTGGATCGTTTTGAAATGAAAGCACTGTATATTATTCTATAATAAATAACAGACAGATTACGTTTAAATAAGGATGCTGATATTTCTGATACATTATCCATGTATTGAATAAGGAGGAAGCTATATCTCCTGATGCAGACCACATACCCAAGCATGTCGTTTACAAACGCCAAAAACTAGGCAATCCGCTATACTATTGGCAATGTTATTTAGAATCAGTCATATCGAGTGATTGTGTCGAGTCGTGATTTTAGAATCCCAATGATGGTTTAAAAACAAAGTCAATGAAAAAAATTAATTTAGTTCGTGACAGGTCACATGTCAAACGTCAGCGTCGTCAACTTCATTATCGTTATTTAATATATTTTTTGTTGGCAACACTGAAAATGTTCAGAGTGACCAACATCAAAAGGACACAACCACTATAAAAATGGCGGCCACCAGGCAGTGGTCATTTTTGGGTATGGTGGCCATATGCATTACCAGTCCAGGTATATTTATTAAGTTCGTGGCTTCCGCCGGGTAATCTGGCATAGTACAGAAAGGCCAGCCAGAGTCCTTGATAAAGACACTATACGTGCAGTTAGAAGAAATTACTAGTATTTTTATTTCAATTACTTACTAGTGTGAATAGCAACATTGGACAAAATTTTAATAGAGCTTGACCGGGACGATTGAATTGCTTTGATGAGTAAAAAACTCATGGATTACTTTAAAAGATATGGATTTTGCATGGAAAAAACACAATCGCCAACCAGTTCTACTGAAAAGTAATGAAATTATTTGCTGGAGAAGAAAGTTCCTAAGAATCATCAAGCAGTAGCCACTATTTGAAGGAGAAAACTCAAAAGATGTTTCGAAGACAAGGAAGTAAATGCGATAATTACTGACGATCAAGAGAAATTTATACATGCTTGTTAACATATTAAATAAAATACAGGGTGTCCCGAAATTACATCGCAATA
Source organism: Anthonomus grandis grandis (assembly GCF_022605725.1). NCBI lineage: Eukaryota > Metazoa > Arthropoda > Insecta > Coleoptera > Curculionidae > Anthonomus > Anthonomus grandis. The sequence goes on from NC_065549.1 coordinate 18,286,841, forward strand.
TTTTGTAAAATGTAACTATGTATAAAATAAAAAATAGTAGTTGGCAGTGCTTTTTGACAATTTGTTTAGTGCTTGAATTTAAACGATTCACTTTTCAAGATTCCTGTATATGAAGTTTTTGTCTTATTTTTAGAGAAAGCGGCTTGTAAAATATTGCGATGTAATGTCGACACCCTGTATAAAGGTCTTCCAAATTCCATGATGTATAAACTTACAACTTAAATTAATGCAGGACTTTGTTGCATAAAGAGCAAAGTTTGGAAAATAAAATTTATACAGGGTGTGGCAAAAGGTTGTATTTTTATAAAATCACTAAGGAATTACCCCCTTCTCGATTCACTAGTAGGGTTTCTTAGTAAATATTATAAATTAAATAACTATCAACAAATTAGTAATGAAAGAGACAATAAGTAAATACGTTAAAAGTAAACTTTACAGGAGTTACCATTTTTCTATTTACCTTTAAAAATTTCAGACGCCCAATGTCCAATCCAATGTCTAGAAATAGAAAACATATTTTGAAGTATTACATTTTTAAATCATTCAAAAAAAAAAAAAATCTTACCCCATTTTGCCAGATTATCCTATGGTACGTATTACTAAAGACCTGGGAGCTTTCAATTTTCAATCATGAAAAGTGCAATCAAAAGTGGTCAGTTCTTGATAATCATAATCTGAAAAAATACATTTTTAAATAGAGTGTCCTATATTACTTTTTGCTAATTTTACTTATTTTTAGTTAACATAAGTTTTCTTTAAAGTTTAAGATATTTAATAATTAATTCGGTAATACTTTGTTTATTTTGGTTTATTTACATTGATTTTGCATATAAAAGTTCTCCCGGTATAACACACGCGTTTCTTGGTAAATTGTTAATATTTAAACTCGACCTATCTTACATTTCCTAACACTCTTACGCCAATGTTTCTGTTGTTGTTGTCCAATGTTCAACTTTCTGCTGCAAGACTCAAAATTATTAAAAAATTATAAATTTGTGTTTATCAATTTTTAAGCAATAAAATAATGGCTATGCAAAATAGATTTGAAAATCGTCATAAGTATGATATGATTGCTTGCTATATCCAATGTAATGATAATGCGGATGAACTTTACTTTCAGAGGTAAGATTTTATTTTTTAATTTAGAATTTCGTGAAGTAATTCTAATTCTATTATTTTTTAAAATATAGATATTTAGAAAGGCATCAGCCTAATACAAGATTATTTAACCAAATTAAAAACAATTTAATACAATATGGTTCATTTAAAAAACCAAGACCAAAAAATTATAATCTACAAATTGAAGAAGACACTATTAACGTGCTAGCAAGTGTTGCTGTAGATCCGGAAAACTCTTGTAAAAAAATAGAGCGTGTAAAGAATACTCAAAACAAATAAATTTAAGCCATATAGGTTTAAGTTCGTTCACAATTTCCGCCCTGGCGATGCCCAAAGACGGCTTCAATTTTGTCATTGGTTTGTAGACCGGTGCCGTACCAGAAATTTTGAGGGGCAAGTTATATGGTCGGACGAGAAATTTTTCTCAAGTAGTGGAATTTTAAATAGACATATTTCGCGAAACTGGGATCAAGAAAATCCGCATAACATTTTTCCAAGAGAACGTCAGGGCAGATTTGGGTTGAGTGCGTCTTATGTTTTATTTTTGGAAGAAAAATTGCAAATGTTATGTATGAAGGTAGCTTAATAGCTACTTAAAAATTCTTCACATCAACCTATTCGAACTCTTGGATGATGTTCGCCAGCTCAAGTTCAAAATATATATTTCCAGCAAGATGGCGCTCGAGCGCGCAATGTACGAGCTGTGAAATACTGGCTGGACGAACATTTCCCCAATCATTGGATTGGGACAAATGGACCTATTCGGTGGTTTCCTGACCTTTCGATTTTCGTTTTTTTTATATGGGGCTATCTTCAAAATAAGGTTTACAAAAGGCGATATGATTCAATTAAAAATATGCGTGGCGCTATAGAAGATGCCTTTATAGAATTAAGAAGTCGCCCTATGATTATTCTGAAAGCCTTTGAAAGAATCCAAAAGCTATTCCGGCTGTGTATTAGAGAAAATGGGTTACAATTTGAGCAATGCTTATAATTTTATATATGTAGTGGCATTTCCTTAATAATTATTGTTAATTTATTTAATGTTTTATTCTAAGATACAAGTTAGTTCTTTTTATGTAGAATTAGATTTATTTAATACAAATCGGTGTAATTACGATTATAAGCACCTAATTTTTATAATTTTTATTATTAAATCATGGCCTACTATATCAAAATTTGTATTTAAATTTCTAAAATCGTTATTTATTTGCCTATTTTTGAAAAAAAGTGCATAGTGTTATATATTTTTTAAAAGGTCTATAAATATACTATTTTTAGTTTTAGACTATGTTTAAGAAAACTATATTTTTTTTTCTCAAAAATAAAAAACCTTAAAATAAAATGGATGCCGGAATCAAATCAAATCTACGGAAAAAATCCTATCAAAAACATTTTTTACTTTTTTAATATGTTATACAGTAATAAAGATACGAGGAGTGTTCGAAAATCTAAAATTTTTAAAGACCTAGTAGATTAAACCTATGACAGCTGTCAAAGTTTTGACAACGGCATATTAAGTTTTACAAAAAAGTAGTAAACTGTCCTAAAACGCAAGTTTCTATCTCCACGCCTAAGCGAGATACCCCATAAAACGCATGAAAATGGGACACCCTGTAAGTTAAAAATTAGACAATCAGAATCAATCGACCATCTTGGATGGCAGACTATTCCGACTTGCCATATTCAACCTTCATACTCATGAATCTACGTCTATGTAAGAATATCTTTAACTCTCTTAAGTTTATGCTCTCTAGTCAACACCATTTGCTCTTCTTCTTCATCTTCTCAATTGTCACACTCTCATCTCACCAAGAAAAAAAAGGCACAAAAAGAACCCACATGACTCCAGCTAGGCGGCAAACTCGCCGAACGCGCTTATCCTCGCCCAATAAACGTGGCTCGCCGCCTTCGGGCTCGCGTCATTGGCGCGTACCGACCATTTTAACCGCTACCAGGGCGTGGCGTGACAACAATCTCGGAAACGGTTTTTAACAAGTTAATCCCCGAAAAAGTTCCACTCAAATGGTCCCAGCGGGAATTCCGCGACGCACGAGGCTTTAGTTTTGGATGGGCAAGCGGAACAAGAGAGAGATCGAGCGAGTGAGGTGCGAGGTGCTAGAGAGTGTTCCGGGTGGTTTGAGGCGATTTTATCTGGACGTACGCGTCGATACGCTCCGGATGGTGGAAAATTGGCGGTCGTTGGAGCGCTGTCGGTTGGATACGGACTTGATTTTTTAAGTGATTTGTTTGAACTTTAAGTGAAAGTTATTAGAGTTTCATATTTTGATAATTTTTTAGACTTGAAAAGTAACAAAATGATGGACAGCGGTAAGCCATTTTTTTACTTAAGTTGCTGTTAGTTGCCAAAGTTTAGGAAAAATACATTATATCACTATTTAGTATATTCTCTCTTTAGTGATCTCCCTCTCACGATCGATGAGCAATATAATCAGTTATATTAGTTATTACATCAATAAACTGTGGTCCAAGCTTCAGAATTCTGATCCAAACTCCAACTGAAAAGGTTTTTTTAAAACAATATATGTTCTACATTTACTACTAAGTCCGGTGACAGTGATGAACTTGTTCTTCTCTCTTCCTTTTAGTTTTTGTATGTTTAGATGTACATCTAGAATTGTTTCCTACCATTTCTATACTCACACAAAGTCTAAAATTAAATAAATTAGTTATATTAAGGGCGTATTGAACATTAAAATATTATTTAACGGCTTTAATTAAAATAATTCTGTTTTATAAAGAACCTTATTTTATAACAAAGTTTTATAGATAAGTACCTATGTGACAGTTTATTAAAATATTTTTATAATGCAATAAGTAATTTGATATAAAACATTTATAAAACAATCTTATATAACTATATTTTGTTAAGCAAAATTTGTTATTTAGTTTGTTTATAACTGTTTTAAGATATGTATACAATTATTTTATAAAGGTTTTGTAGTAAGTTATGCTAGGTGAACAAAGACTTATACTCTTTAAAATCTTATTCATTTAGTATTTATAAAGGTTTTATAAAATAAATATGTTTTTTTGTTTACGAATTTGTTGTTTAAAAAGGGCTTATAACTTTTTGAAGACTATAACCTGAAAATTAATTCAAAAATTCAAAATTCAAATCTTTATTATCCAAAATTGACACAATACAGTGTATGGAATTCGTCCATGTTCAAAGAAGCTAAAATTTCAAACATTATATACTTGAATCTACACTATCACTAAACCTATAGTTTACATCCTCAAAGAAATTATTAAGCATATAAAACAGTAACAGAAATAAATATATACGTTACAGCTCCGAAAGGTAGATCTTAATATCATAGTAACACTTCAAAACTAAAAAAGTTTTCAATTTCTTTTTAAATGTTGACAAACTATTGCAATTTTTTATGTCATTTAATACTTTTGGACATATTTTCAGGATAACATTTTTTGAAAGAGTTAATCTAGTAAGCAACAAAGATAAATCAATTCTTAGTCTAGTTGGATAATTATGAAAAAAAGCATTTGTCACAAATAAATTAAGATTTTTAAAAACAAATAAACACACTTGAAATATATACATACACGGAACAGCTAAAATCTCAAAGTGATAAAAAAGCGATCTACAGAATGTTTTAGGGGGTACTCCCGCCATACATCTAATAACTCGTTTTTGACCAATAAATACACGACGCCCATACGCTGAAAAACCCCAGAATTGGATCCCATACAGAATTCTAGAGTGGATTATGGCATAGTATACACAAACTAACTGGTTTTTATCCATTAAGGACCTAATATTTCTTATGGCATAACAAAGGCTACCTAATTTTAATGCCAAATCATTGCAATGGAGGGGCACCCATGAAAGAGTGCCATCCAGTATCAAGCCAAGAAACTTTATTGTTGGTTGACGTTGCAATAAACTACCATTATTGCTCAAATGCATGTCAAGATCAAGATTTAATTGACCCCGATGAGTGCGAAAAACCATATAATTTGTTTTCTTGGTATTAAGAAAAAGTTCGTTTAGAGTAAACCAGTTATTTCGCTCGTGCAATGCTTTTCCCGCAGTAATGTGTATATTTTCTGTACTTTGTTGCCGAACAAGGACTGATGTATTGTCCGCGTATATAGTAACGTGACTATACAGTAAATCTGCAGGCAATGAATTTACAAATATAAGAAACAACAATTAATTTAGAATATCTGTTAGAATAGAACCTATTTTGAAAGCCAATACTTATATATAAAGTATAATTCTTTTATAAATGGTTAGTATTTCATCTTGGAAAAACATAAAAAATCCGGAAGTTTTAAAAGGAATGTAAAGAGGAATATTTTAAAAACTATATCAATAAAGATCATTCAGTCATATTCAAATATTAGTGAGGCAATCAGATCCCTATTTCATCAGAGGACATTTCCCAACCTGAACCGTTGGAAATTGATGATGAAGTGGAAGTTGTATATAGTAATAATAAAGCTTACAAACTTTACATTTCTAAAAATATAGAGACCAGCAATGAGCGAAATATGTGGGCAATAAACTATAATATAAATCAATGTTTTTACTAAAAAAATTCCAAATATTCTTTCAGATGTCTCAGAATAATAAAATCATTAAAAAGGTAAAACAGTCGCGCAAACCTTTCCTCTTGGTCCCGCCGGCATTTAAACATTCCGGTATAGGATTTGACACTTAGGCGAATTTGATTGGTCCATTTCAAATAATCAACTAATCACAAAGTAGAGCTGAAAACGATGGCAAAATGTTGAACGGTGCTCAAATGTAGGTCAGAACGTTGCGCATTACTTTTTGCAAATACAAATGTTAAAATAAACAGCTTATCTAAACTACCGTAGCTGTTCTTATTAAGAACAAATAATTGTTTAATATCTATATTTTAATAGGAACAGTTGAGGTAGTTTGTCATAGTTTTTGGTAGATAGCATAACAATGTTTATTCTTTATGCTAGGTATGTGCTGACGTTATATCAAATGACTAGGCTTTTCATGAATTGACAAATTTAACTATAAGACTTATACATAAATATTCTTGAATTGAATGTTGAAAATTGAATAATAACAATTACTTATTGTTTTAACATCGAACTAAGTGCTAACCCATTTTTGATACGACGTTTTTCTAATCATAAATAAAAAATGGTTCCTTCAATCAGAATAGAACGCTACCCTCTAATTCATTGTACTCAAAACAATTCTTGTAAGGTCTTCATAAAATGCGTTTACTGCCAAGAAACCTTGTAAACGATAGTATACCGCTTATATCAACTTTTATTAGTCTCTCCATAATTAATTAATTATTACACTCCAATATTGCACTAATTTTAACGAAGTAATATTGCACTGTAATACTGCACGAACCGAGAACGCATTAACGGATTGTTGACACGTGGTCAGCCTATTTAATAGAAAAACCGCGCCAACTACATTGCAACAATCCGACTTGTGTTTTAGTACCGTCCAACATTCTGACCCTTATTTTGGCACTTTGCATTTATTGGCGAAACGAACTCAAATCAACCAATTAAATTCGCCTGGGTGTCAAATCCTATATCGGAATGTTAAAATGCGTTCCGCCGAAAAAATATTTGACCAAAAACAACTGACCTTTGAATTCTACACCTGTAAAGCGCCATCTCTTAAGTGTTTAAGTCTTAAGTGATAGCATTCGCGAATAAAACCATTATGTCTTTAGCCGATTCTTTATAAATTAAAAATAAATCATTTTTATTAGAGAAAAAATAATTATGTGATATTAGTGTGTCTTATAAAATTAAATAGATTTATCTAATGACGCGATTTTTTGATAACATTTATTTAGGTTTATTTCCGCCATGTCGGTTTGTTAAATGTATATGCAATTTTAAGAAAAACATACTTGAAATATGATTCAGTATGTGATATTTCTTATTTATTTATGTATACCTTTAGTATAAATGTAGGACAAGTGAGCGAAAAATAAGACATTTTTTAATCTTAATTTTGGGAGTTTCTTGTTGGAAATTGGGATTGAATATAACGGTTCTGCTATTGATTAGTTACACTCCTTCAACCGCTTTTCGGTCTATCATAAAGAGAATTATTCTGGAGATAACGATTCCAAATGCGAGACACATTACTTTGGCAAGCCCCAACTCTATTAGGGACTAACCTGTGAGAATATCCTTCTTTAAGTCATAATAATTTTTTTATTGATTCATAATATAGCTAACAATTTCTGAATTTAATTCTACAATTCTAGGTACATGACTCATATGACTATTATATTTTAGTACTCCCACTATGTACCTGAACTCTGCATAATAGTATAGAAAAATCTTACTTACTAGTTAACATGAAAGAAATGTTCCTAATAATTTATAATGACATAAAAATCCATATAAATATATAAACCCATAGAAATTTTAACGTTATAACAAAATGTTACGCATTAAGTTCTGTGCTCAAACATCTTAACTACATATCAGTCAATATGAAACACCAATCCCAACAATCAATTTACATCCCTAGAAATATAATAAAATCTCACACCCAAAAAACTACACCAATCAAGTAGAACCAACGATCATCCTTTATACCCAGATATTCAGAAAAACCTCTTTATTTCTATATAAGTATGTTTTGGATATTTCACTGAATTTTGTGTTATTTAATACACTTCTTATTTCGATAGGGATTGAATTATAAAAGTTGGGTCCTAAGTAAGATATAAACCGCTGATTTACATTTTTCTTTGAAATGGGTATGTTTAGCTTCTGATTTATTAATGTTCATGTTGGGTAAGTATATTTTACATCATATTTTATTTTTGAAGAACAATGTAGGTAATTGCATACTACTATTACGTAAAGGCATCTTATATGATAAATTATTGGGGAGTACAGCATTGAGGCAAAATATAATTTTGGTTTATTTAAAGTTAGTTTTACTATATAATTTTGAGCGACTTGATTGAATATTACTCGAGTACATTCCACCCCAGATCAAAATTGCGTATCTGAGAATAGGCTTCACAAGTGCTTTATAATTTATGACCATGAGGTTTTTAGAATTTCTTTGAGCATGTAAAATGTATAAATAGTAGACACTGTTCTTTTTTGGTTATGGTACATGTAGATCCCATTTCAGATAATTATCAATTATGAAACCTAAATACTTTATTCACTATTGTTTCTTTTTTTACTTAAATACTGTTATCGATTTGTATGTAGTAAATATCTGGTTTATTTGCTTTTGTGATGGAAAGGCGATATACATAGATTTTCGCATGTTTATAGTTAGCTTTAATGTATCAAATATGTAATTTATTTTTTTAAAACCTAATTTCACTTCTTGTGTAATAGCATGCCAGGCATCAGCATAGGCAATGATTTTTTCTTTTATATCAACTTCAAATAGGTAATTAATATATATATTAAATAAGATAAGTCCAATGACTGTGCCCTGAGGCATCCCATACTGTACTGTCAAAGAATCACTTACTACGCCATGTATCCTAACACACTGGGTTCGATCCAAAAGATAATTTTTAAAGACATTTAATACTATGCACCTAATCCCATACCCCTCCAAAATTTGAGGCAAGATTGAGTAGTACACAGTGTCGAACGCCTTAATAAAGTCACTATATTCTTGCACGGTCAATCTTATTTATGACTTGTCGAGGAATCTTTTCACATCAACTCATAAAATGTCTTTATCCGTCTTGACCTTAATAATCGAACCAAAAAGGGAACTTACAAAACAAAAACTTTACTTTTTTGTCGCGCAAAAAATATGCGACAAATCCGAAATATAAACATTAATAAATAAGCCCACAAAAATTGCGGATGGTAAAGAATTTCTTCGTATAAAAACAAGGTGATGCAAAGCTTTTGAATCTATCCGAATATTGGTTTATGTAGAACTTTTTTGAGATTCAAATTCAGAAATGCCTTATTATAGGCATGCCTTATAGAAGAGCTCAACTCCCTTATTTACAAAGCTGAGAAAAAAAATTATAAAAAATAAACAAATAATACTTTATAAACAAAGAAGTGTCAATAATATCTATAGAATAAAATTAGACTGTAAAATTTTTATATATGAAAGTAGTTTAACATGAATATAATTAACTTACAAGAGTGACTATGTACACATAGATAAATAGCGACATTAATAAAATGCGAGAAGCGATTTGTATAACGCTTTTAATTTTATATATTCGCGTTTACATTACATTATCTTTTTAACATCAGAACTTGCACATCCCATCACTAAAAATTCTTCAAAGAAATCATCACATTAAAATTCTTCAAAGGAATTTGCCTATTGTAGTGACAATTACTTTCTATATTTTTAATTTCCAGAGGCAAATGGTTAATAATTTAATTTTTTATTAAGGTGGTTCTTGGGATAAACAATCCTAAGTTGGTACTGTTAAATCTTGTCACTCTTGCTTTGTTATTAACAGAACATTTTTATTTTTTATGGACCATGTTTACTGTCACAAGAATAAATACGCCGGTCAAAGTAAGAATCCTCTCGTACATAAACAGAGGCCTGCAGTGCTTCCTAGGACCAACTCCACACACTGTTTGCAAGGCCCCAGAATTGAATCCCATAATTGATTCTGGCCACCCATTATCATCCCAATATCACGATCAATAGCCAGATGTATCATCAGCAAATAGTGTACATGATCCACTAATGCTGATAGTCGCTAGATCATTAATGTAAATAAGAAACGGAAGCAGACCAAGCACTTAGCTTTGAGGAATTCCATGCTCAATACTCTGACCCATTGATAAATCATTTACGCTCTCACAAATTGCTTCCTATTACTTAAGTATGATCGAAGCCTGTTTACACTAGCACCTCTAAAGCCATAACTGGAAAGCTTCTGTAAAGGAATATCTGGCATATCCAAAATCTGCCAGTTAAATAGAAATTCCTGATATGTCTGGTATCTAAATATTATTCGATTCTGCTCAATTATCCTTTAGAGTACTTTTAGATTTTTATTTTTTATTGTTTAAACTTTAAGTGAAAGTTATACAACAGTTCATATCATGATAGTTTTGTAGACTTACAAAGCAACAAAATGAAGGACAGCGGTAAGCCATTTTCATTTTAACTTATCAGCATAACAGTTTAGGAAAGACTCTCTTAAGAAAACTCTCTCTCACGATCGATGACCAATATTATTAGTAATATGCCTATCAACTGTGTTCCAAGCTTCAGGATTCTGATCCAAACTAGAAAGATTTTTTTAAACAATATAATATCTACATTTCCTCCATACATAAGTTCTACAGGTCCGGTTACAGTGATGATCCAAGGTAATAAATAACTTACTCTTCCCTTTAGTTTTTGTATTTTTAACTGTACATTTAGAAGTGTCTTACACTATTTCTATAGAGTATACTACGATGGAAAAAACAGCCTCAAGCTTGTAACCTCATATCGCAAATCTGTACCAGAATTACATATTGGGTTATGTATAAACTTCTTAGAAATCTTCCGTAAAGGAATATCTCAAATTTTCAAATGTGCTAACTAAATAGAAATTCCTGATATAAAAATCCTGATATCTGGTATAATAAGTAAATTTTCTTTGATTTTTCTCAATTATCCTAAAGAGTAATGTTAAATTTTTTATGCATTAGAAAATATTTCTCACAGAGAGAGTTATTAGAGGCCAATCGTCTTTCAAATGCCAATGAGACTCTGCGGGCTTGAGGCGTGTTACGTCGGTGGGAAAAGTTGCCCAGACATTTAAACCTTATTTATCTGAGTACCAGAGGACTTCCTAAAGATGTGGTCCACTGTGAGCTCCCAATACTAACGCCATCCCTTATTAGTACATCTAAGATCTTTAAATACTCTAGTACTTATACAGGGTGTTTTTTTAATATTGCGACAAAATTCAGGGGTGTTCTTCGGACGAAATCAGGCAAAAAAATGCTATGAATATGCTAATGCTAAGTCCTAAACCTGTTAGATTTTACACTACAGGGTGGTAAAGTTGACAAAAACAAAGGTAAGGACACAAAGTCACGGTCTCATCAAATCCATATAATTTCTTAAAAAAGCTTAAAAGCTACACGTGTTTCGCTCCTGTCGGAGCATCATCAACAACTGATAGTTGTAATGTGATCTGTGTAGGTCTAGGCCTGATGATGCTCCGACAGGAGCGAAACACGTGTAGCTTTTAAGCTTTTTTAAGAAATTATATGGATTTGATGAGACCGTGACTTTGTGTCCTTACCTTTGTTTTTGTTTTCGTTTGGTCTCTTAGAGAAAAATGGATGATTGAACACAATTGCACTTAAAATAAAATTAAAGCTGTTTACCAAGATTTAATATAATATATAAATAAATAAAAAATGTTATTAAAATTTGAAAAAAATAATGATAATAAAAGTTTCAAACACCATTTACTTAGCACCCATAATACGAAACGTTATTTAAACAGCTATAAGTTAAACAAAATGGCAAAAAAAAGCAACATAGTTTTGATTAAGCATACACAAAAAAATGCATATCAGTACATTCTTCTCCTGAAGTTTCCTTTATTTGCTTCCTTAGGTCTTCCTCGAGAGTAAAGTCTGCTTTTCTCCATTCATTAAAACTTCAGTCCTCGTCCTTTGAATTCCCCTTGGTCTTGTATTTCTCGTCATTTTATTTATCTTGCGATGTTCAGCATGAGCATGGTGGTATTCTTTACTCTTGACATTTTGAATGATTAGCACGATCAAAGAAAATAATCGTAAACTACTTATTAAAATTACTTAAATAAAACTTCGTTAGTATAATTATCTTTGGCACGATAGAAAAGATTTATTAGGTGAATAGTTTAATAGTTGATTTGGGTTACCTGTTCCTTTAATCGAAGAAATAAATACAATGACTTGATAGTACCTGAAAGGGTTAAAATTTATTTATAAAAATATTTTTCCGCTTTGATGGTAGTACCTGTAGTGAGCTGTAATATATATGTTAATCCTTTATAATGGAAATAAAATAAAATTATTAAATCCTATATTTGAGTTTTGTAGCTCTTGTTAATAATATGATGTATATTGTAATTTTATGACTCTCAAGAATGTGTAAGGAGAAATTGTGGTTATATGGAAATCCAAATAAATATTATATACTATCCATATATATATATATACTATCCATATATATATATATATATATATAAATTTAAATTTACACCTAAATACATATATATATATATATATATATATATATATATATATATATATATATATATATATATATATATATATATATATATATATATATATATATATATATATATATATATATATATATATATATATATATATATATATATATATATATATATATATATATATATATATATATATATATATATATATATATGTATTTAGGTGTAAATTTAAATTCTAGTTTTTAATTTAGTAATTAATTGTGATTTTAATATTTAACTGCCTATCTAAGCGGTATTGATGCGTCCTGTGAGCCTACTGTACCAAATATCAACTTCGCAAAAAACCAAAAAACCCCAATGCTAAAAATCAACTTAAAAAATCGGTTTGCTGATTTAAATTTCTAATATAGGACGCAACTTTTGAAAAGCATTAACAGGTATGGTAAATATTAATTAAAAAAAAGAATCTCTTTCCTACTTTTACGGTTAAAAATACAATATAAAATTCTTTTATTTTGAGAAAAGTTATCCTTAGGCAACCAATCATGTTTTCAGTTGATCTAGGAAGGTCCTTTATAACATTATTTTCAGCATTTTTTAAAAAGTTTTTCCGACAAAACATTCAAATACATGCCTATATCTGAGATGCATTAGAAATGGAATGTTTTTCATTTAAAACATTTACAAGTATTTTACCACCCTGTAGTGACACAACCCTGTATATGTTATAAAAAAACACCATGTATATGCTGATATCTTTAATAATTTATTATTCTTTAATCTTCCATGTAAGCTATTTTAAATATTAAAATCGCAATTATTAATCCGTAAAACTACAATTTATATATTTTTTTACCGATATGAAATTTGTTATTATTAAAAATATTTTTTTGGTGTAATACAGGCAAATTTTTTCTGGGAAATTTCAATATCTTGCATAAAATTATTTCTCATAACTAACAAGAGCAATAAAACCGAAAAATAGGATTATTTAGGTTAATAATTGAATAACCGACTCTCACGAGATGTGTCATGAAGGGAGAATAATAGTTTGTTCTATAAATTTTAATCCTCTGAGGTACTTGATAGTATTCAGTATACTTATCAAGTACCTAAGTTGTTAAATTTACCTCTTCGATTAAAGGAACAGGTAACTTAAATCAAGTATAAAACCACTCATCTTCTGACAAAATCAATCATTTACACTTCAAGCTTCCTGTCGTGTGAACCATTCAAAATGTCAAGAGTTAAAAATACCACCAGGAAATATTTAAAAGTACAGGGAGAGAAATTTAAAGTTAGTGTCGTGAAATCTAATGGAAGGATTTATTGGGCATGTATCAAAAACCAGTGTCCGGCCAGATTAGAAACGGATGGAAACTTGGAAATTCTTGAATTTTTGCGTTATCACCGTCATGCTGAACATCTTAAGAAAAATAAAATGATAGCGAAAAGTAGAAGATCAAGAGGAATCAAAAGGAAGAAGATTGCATTTTTGAAGAATGTAGAGAAGGAGGCCATCAAAACTCTTTTTACGTTAGAGGCGGAAGCGGAAATAGAAAAAGACCTAAGGAAGGCTGTATTACGTTTGAATTTTTTCAAATCATTACTAGACAAAAAGAAATTTTTATAAAATTTGTATGTATGTAAATAAATTATAATTGTTATATATTATTAGAGTATATTTCTTTATAACGATAAAACAAACATGGTAACTTACCTCTCGCAAGGAGACTTAAAGTTATTTGCATTATTTATTACTGATAGTAACTCCTGAAAATGTTAAGTGCCTTTCAGCTTCTGCCGCTATGAATCTTCATAAAAAGGTAAAAAATCAAACCAAAATATGTTTTAAAGTAAATATTTTAGAACTAACGAAGCATGCCCAATACAATTACACTTAAAAGAGAATAAGATACGGTTACTAAGAATTAAAAAGAATTTATAAAATAAATAAAATATAGGCACCTGAAAATGTAATAATTTTTTTTTGACACATCAAAAAAGAATGCATGTTACATGCAGGGCGTGAGTGCATTTTTTCCTAAATAATCTTGCCTTTCATAATGCCTTATGCCAGCAGGCAAATGGTCTATGGTTTAAATGTCCACTGAACACAATTGATCCACGCACCGGGAAGTTCTGTGCATGGGTGTGCAGTGACATTTTAAATGTGACAAAAGCAGTGGCGGATCCATAAAAAAAAATTTGAGGGGGGAAATCACAGCTTATAAAAATTAAAATACGTCTTTTATTATCATGTATTTATAATTTTAATTATGTTCCTTACTTTTCTATCTTTTTTCTTCCTTTTGCTAAAACGCCTTTTCTTTGTTTGCATTTGTTAGACATTTTATGTTGTTTAACCTCTATGTTTTTTATTAATTGTATTGTCTATAGCTTAAAATTTGTCTAAAAGTATTTATCTGTATAAATTCGTTTTTCGTTTTAGAGTTTTGTTGGAATCGGACATGATGAAATATAGAAATGTCTTTTCTTATTAGTGGTGCTAATTTCTTATGGTGGTACCATGATCACGTTTTACAAAAATAGGTAAACATATTTTAAACTGATGGGGCTTTGTCCACAGCAAATCCTATTACTTCTAATCAAATTAAATATTGATTTGTCTGCTACTAAAATGACTGTTACTATGTTAGTTAGTATAGGCAGTTACTATGATTTAAATAAAAAAATGCCAAGACGATCTAGAAATGCAATATGCAAGGTTATTCAGTGCAACAGTAGAAAACATTTGAGTATAGGAACCCATGTTCGGAAAAGTGTCACTACTGCACTACGGCCCTAAGACGCGGTAAAATTTAGAAGGACAGTTCATCGCCCAAATAGGATTTAACGCATGTAATTTTTGCCTTTTGTGCATGATATCACAATAATTTTTGTAGATGTCTTTCTCCAACCTGAATGCACCGATTTAATCGCACATGATTTCGCGCACATAACTTATGACTAAAATTTAATACTCGTTTTGAATGATTTCAATTAAGTCTTGTTCTGTTTCTATACTTGAGTTTCGTAGATCAAAGACTGGAAAAAATCTAGCGAAGTTAAATCAGGTGACCTAAGAAACTGCTCCACCTCTGGCAATCCTCGCAAGCCAAATCCTCACGTACTTAATAATCAACAATGGCTGCCCATACGTTGACAGACTGTTGTTTTCTAAGAAAAATTGCATGGGGATTTCCTTCGTCCCGCAAACATGGCTATTCCTACTATTAAAAATACCGTTTCTTGTGAAAGAGGCTTCATCGGTTCATAAAATATAGCGACAAAATTGAAAAAAAATGTTGCTATATTTTATGAACTTGAAAAAGTTGACAAAATTGAACTCTATACGGGATAATAATCGGCTGCAGACAATCCTTAAACTTTCTGAAAGTGGTAAGGATAAAGTTGTTGTTCGATATGGAATGCAACTACAAAAACAACCTCTGTTATCGTTTTTAAAGATAACAACATACAGACGTCGGTAAATTGTTTAAAATCATCAGCTATAAAATTTTTAAACATTAGCAGTGACATTGACATTTTGAGCAATTGTTGTGATGATATTATGTACTAAAGGTGAAAATTAAATACATTAAATACATAGTGACACTTTTCCGGATATAGGTCCCTGTACTCAAATGTTGGCATTGAATAACCCCTAGAAGTTTGATCCCATAGTTCAGAAACATCCTGTATATTTTTGCCTATTTCTTTATTATGTCTAAATAATAACGATAGAAAAAAGGCAAGAACGAAATAATTTTTTTTAATTCAAGCCATTAAAATCCTGAATATCTTGAATATGACAAAGTAAATATGGTAAAAGTAAGTATGTGTAAGGGATCACGTTATTATAATCTAGAAAATATATGTTTTGCCTCAGACTCAAGATTGAATGAAAAGTATAGTGATGAACTTTCCTTTTCAAGTGGCACTTTCCGCACGCAGGATGGCAAAAACAAATTTCCTGTACTAATTAATATTTTAAATGCTTAAAACTCTCAATAAATTACTGGAAAATGTATCCAGCGATGATCTTCTAGTGTTTATCATTGAGCTGGTCATAGAATACCCTAATGTATTTAGTTATTTATAAAATTTTTAATATTGGCAAGATAATTGGCCTTTACTAATTTAATTATTTTCGCATAATGGTGCTGCGCATAAATAATTAATAGGGTATACCTTACAATCAAATAAAATAACAATATTATAATTAAAACGTAAAGATATGTGGTAAAACTAAATAAAACAATGGAACCAAAATTTTTTTACTGATAATAATTTTTTATGCGTCTAAAAAAATTAATTAAAATTAGTAATAAAAGTTTAAGATTAATAAAAAGTTGCGCAACTCTTTTACTTATTACATTATAGTAATTAGTTTAAAAATTCGTTATTTAAAAAAAGTATAATTTTCTGAAGGTAATACGGCTATATTGATCAGCCACTTTTAATTATTAATGATACATTTTAGCATATATTAATTTAATTGCTATCCACAAATTTTTAATAAGTGAAAGGCAAAGGATCGATTTAAGTTATTATGTTTTTAATCAGCTGTATTTTCAAATGCTTCAACAACAATCAACATCAAAAACTATAACAATTTTATTCAATTTTCCTTAACGGTCGCCGATATCTCCGAACCATTGAACGGATGATATCGTTTCTAGTGAACCGGAGTCAAAGGCTATCAAAATGTCACCCGATAACGTATTTACAAAGCCAGTGAAACAGTACATATTTCACGGTTTTTGTCATCTTTAAGGCTCACTTACTTTCAATGATCTATGCCATTTCTGTTTTATATTTTATTGTATTGTTTTAAATTTCGAGCCGCATTATACACGCTACACTTAACACCATCACGCCAAATAGTTGTAGATTTATTATTTAAAGTTACGGCTGTTTAGTTTTGGGTATTTGTATATGATTATGGTTATGAGGTGTTTACTTCGAAGAAGCGATTTTTAGTTCCGCTTAATGTTTTATTTTACATTTAATTAAAAAAAAAACTATGAACAAGATACAGTATTTTTCTATATTATTTCTCTAAATATTAAAGTTACATTTCCAGAGTTAAAATGAACTAAAAACGTATAACAGTTATATCTTATACAGGTCCGCATACCCCTGTACCGCAAGGCATGGGCCAGTAATTTTTTTTTTGTGGACGATTTTCCAAATAAATGGAATTTGACGATATATTTCAGAAAAAATGAGTACTACGCGAAAGGAAAACATGCGTGAAAAAGTTCAAGTTTTAGTTTTTTCTGAGGCCATTTTTCCAATTCTTACATTTTGTTTCTATTACAAAATTATTGCATTCCGATATAGTTTTTGAGAAAGGAATAGTTTCATTTAGTAGTGCGATAATGAATATTCTCGCACTCGTTTTAGAATGAGTACCTGTGGCACCATCTAAAAGTCATGTCCTTAAATATCTATTACGGTAACTGGATCTGAAACGGTGAAGCATTTAAACAAATGTGTCCCGTTTTCATTTTTACGCCATGGCACCATCTAACAGCCGTATTTTAAAACTTGTATCAAGGTATCTGTAAGTGAAAGGGTAAACTATTCAAACAAATATGGAAAAAGATGAAAAAAAATAAATTGATTGTTGTATAAAAAGTAAAGCCTATAACTTGTGTGGAATTTAAAATTCTCCTGTTCACTTATTAGCAAAATGTACTATAATAATATAGTATCATAATATACTATTATGATTCTTCGAGGTATATAAAGTTTATCTATTTAATGCAGTGAGCACAGTAAATCTGACATTATTTTGATATTTAATTTCTAATTTGTCAAATTTATCAGGGACATCAAGGACAGGGACAAAATATTTTGTTTGTATTTTTTAACAGTTTTGTATGTACTAGTGCTTAAAGTAAAAATGTTTTATGCACTAATATATAAATATAAAATATTATTATAAGATGATGACAAATCTCTGACGATTGCTACTTTCATACAAGAACATCGGAAAAGATACCTAAACTATGCATTGTTTTAAAGAAAATTAAAACAACTTTAAAAATACCAAGCAAAAATTAAATATTATCTGTAGGTACTAAGTACCAAACCGACTTATTTTGTAGAAAAGTTAAAATCGTTGGTACAAGCCACCTTAAAGTTAATGTGACAAAAATATATAATTGGCATATGTATAAGTATGGCCTAAAAATTTGTCATTTCTCTAATTTATAAAATCCTAAAGAAAAACTTTTCAATTCAAACAATTATCAATGTTCACTATAATTGCAATAAGATTCATGATATATTTATAATATAGCAAAGCCGTGATTTTTTCATTTATTTCCTATAATCATTTCAATTTCATAACTCAAAACTATAATCATAACTCTTTATTTACAACTTATACTTTTTTTATTTTACTTTACAACGGGTTTTCAAAAAAATTTGCCTGTGAAATAAACCTAAAAATACCCGATTTTCTACAAATTGAAAAAATAAAACACACTTAGTTTAGGTTTACGTAAATTTACTTATTATTGCATATTCGTTCCAATCACTGCTTATGCTCGGACTAAGCGACCATAAAAATTCAACTTTAGATTTACAAATTATTATATTTGAGTATTTATTTTTAGAAAGGTTTTGGCAAATATTGGTACTAAAAAACATAAAAAATAAATAACTAAAAAATATTAAAATTTAGAGAATAAAAGTCCTAATAATTTTATATACAGGGTTCGCCATTAAAACTCCCCAGAACTTGGTCAATATTAATAGGTAATTTTGCGCACGTGGTACTACATTACAGATATACAGAATCCGGCAAAATGATCTCCCACATTTTGATTTTTAATAAAAACGTCAACGTAAATGCTATTTATATTTTATTTTTATTAACTAAAAATATATGGTATGCCATTTTGTTTTTATTAAGTTTTGAAAATTACAGAGTCCAAGTGGCGACCATTTCTTTCGACACACATTCGAAGCTGATTTTTGAAAGTTTCCATTACTCGAGCAGTAATTTGAGGCGATATTCCTGTAATTTCGTGGCGTATTGCTGCTTTCAATTCATCAATGGTTCGGGGATGATGTTGAAAACCTTCTCTTTCAGGTAGCCCCAAAGGAAAAAGTCGCATGGGGCAAGATCGGGTGAACGCGCAGGCCATCCAACGTCTCCACGTAACAAGATTACGCGTCCTGGACACATTTCCCTTAACAGGTCCATTGTCCTTCTTGCCGTATGAGCTGTAGCCCCATCCTGTTGAAACCACACTTCCGGATATTCAAGTTCCCTAAGTTTTGGTTCCAAAAAATTACGTAGCATGTCGACATATCGATCAGCAGTAACCGTTACCCCTCCTTCTTCAAAAAAAATAGGGACCCCAAACACCAAAAGAACCAATAGCACACCAAACGGTAACACGTTGGCTGTGAGGTGGCCTTTCATGGAGCTGCCGTGGATTTTCTGGTGCCCAGTAGCGAAAATTCTGCTTGTTCACACAGCCAGACAAATGGAAATGAGCCTCGTCACTCGTTATTAAAAGCGCATTTTGTGGGACGTTCTGAAGAATATCATTGGAACATTCTCGGCGATTTTCCCAGTCCCGTTCACAAGTTCTTGCACGATCATCATTTTGTATGGGTGGAAATTCTTCTCACAGAACGATCTGACAAACGCAAAAAATTTCTTTGTGTCGTAATCACAGATTCGTTACTTTTGAAAAATGTTTCGATAACGAAGGCACGATGCTCGCCCGTCCAGTCCACGGCGATAACAGAAATGGCAAGGCGCGCGCAGCCAACCGACTACGCTAAGCTGGCTCCCTCTTTACTGATTCGGGCTCAGTGGCGGCGCAAAATGTGGGAGATCATTTTGCCGGACCCTGTATAAAAAAACTATTATTGAATAATTAGGATAAAATTATTCAATTTAATGAATAATAATTATATTTAGGATTGTAGTATAAAATACATAAAAAAGATAATTAAAAAAATCATTCTAAAGTGTCTCAAACAATTAAAATTGTTTGTATCGACCACCAGTATTAGAAACCATCTACTCGAATATACGAATTTGTAATTTTAATATAAAAAAAAAATTCGGATAATGTAAAGTTGCATAAAACCTATGTTTTTTCTTAAGGGATTTTACTCCATATTTTCCAATATTTTCGAGAATAGTAATGCTGTTGTGTCTTTTGTCTGGTGAAATATGTGGAAATAAAGAGGCTTGATTTTTATGCAAGAAAAGGTATTCAGGATCGTTCTACGATTCATGGAATGTATACTACAGTTATACGATATATCAACTCAACTAAAAGGTATTTTTAAGCAAACAATGGAAAAACGAATACAGCTAGATGATATTATTAATCCGAATTATTAAAATTGCGGTCATAGGTTTTTGCCGACAAACCTCACTATTAAAATAAAATAAATGAACAGAAATTTACGACTGGCCAAGGACAGGTTGCTGTCTTGTTGCACAAAATGCACTTCGTTCATAGCAGAGAATCCATATTGTTCATAGGACTGTAGTCTTGATGATTTTCATGATTTATTCATTTTATTTGCCAATAGATCTATGAGCATACATTTTTAAAACGAAGATGTAAACCTCCACCAAATGTCCATACCTTTTTTATATTTTTGAAAGAAAACTCGAGAATTTTTCATAGTTTTGTTAAGTTTGTAAGAAAAAGATTTAAGGATTAAAAAATAGTTATTCTTTGCCTGTCTCCACAACCTTATCTCATTCCGTTGGTCTATTTTTGTTTGCCTTGTGATGTGAAACGTGTGCCCTCGTCTAATATTTTATGTTCTTAAAAGATGAGAACGATGTTTTTTAGAGTATTGAGTAGTGGCTCAATGCAGTTGAATCGAAAAAAAAATTACTATTTTAAATGTTATTTAATGTTTAAAATTGTAGGAAGATGTTTGCGTTTTATGTCGTTTTTTATTCAGAAAAAGTGTATTACTTATGAAACCATTCTCTTAAGTTCTTTATCCAGAACATCCGGCGTCTGCCAATGCTCCGCTTTCCAGAAATCTTTCTTCTCTGGACAATCCGTTGGAGAAATGTGTATTTCTGTTCTCTTATTATATGGCCCAGATATTGAAACTTTCTTTATGGTGTTAATGATTTCACACTCCTTCTACATCCGGTTCAGTACTTCGGCTTTAGTCGCTTTTTATTAAAGAAAAATAAAATTTACAGACCTTCCAATTGAATAGAATATTATACTAGTAAAGTATTGTAAGCTAAAAATGTAAAAATGTAGCAAACACAAAAGTTCTATAAATTACTTCGGTTATAAAAAACGCGACACGAATCCGTTTTTTTGCGCTATGACCTCAAAAATTACCGTTGCTGTCTATTATTCTTTATATACTAATCCAATTTTGACATTTTCCAAACCTATGTTGCAGTTTTCCCAACATCGCCGTGTCATGTTAGTAACTACGCTTAGTAAGCGGTGTGTAAAATATATGGCAAGTTTACTTTTAACCAAAGTTTTTAAGGCATGTATATTTTGTATTAGCCAAATTATAAGTCAAAGGAAGGCCAAAAATAAAATAACTGTCGGCCCACAGTTAGTGGGTACAGAATAGTGTTTTGCAGTAAAAAGCCAAAAATATATAAACACCGATAGGAACAGTGTATTAATTAAGTCGATTTAATTTAATGATAATTAAATGTTTTTTTAATTATTTATTAGATTTTTATTATATTAAAAAGCTACATACCCGGTTTTTAAAATGTGCAATAACTATTGTGGCTAAGTGGCTTATAATCTAACGATCTAAAATATTTTTAAATCTATGAAGCGTTCGCGCTTACAACAAAAAGTAAGTAATTACTTCCTTGTTATTTTCTAATATTGTGATATTCAATGCGCTAATTTGCGACCAACTAACTTACATTTTTACTTTAAAATGCCCTAGTAACTAAAATATTAGATCCCTATATAATATAATACTGACTTGTTTATATCTTTATAATAAATGATATCTTTAAATGAATTAAGAAAAAAGTATTGTTTCGCTAGTTCTTAAACGTACCACAGCACTCGCGTCCATTTATATGCTAGTTCTCAACCATTCTTTTCATGTCGAGTAGCTAGCGGGGTATAAGAGAAAATCATAATAAAAATAGGTACTAAAACATAAACAACAATTTATTTAAAAAGATATATGAAAAATATAACCGACATTCTTCGCATTTATCGTCTCGAACTACAAGAATATACAGTGCGAACGTAAAGGTTGGAATAAATTCATTTAAAATTCAGGGGTATGTTCAAAAAAAAAACGCTCGGACATGTTGATTTTTATTTTTAACTGCGGGTTTTCTTACTATAATTTTATGTATACAGGGTGGCCCAAAAATAAGTTACGGTCATCAACGTAATTTTTTTAAATGTAAACACCTATTTTTTATTTTAGATTTAGGTTCTACATCAAATTCTAAGTACATTTCATGTACCATGTCCTATACCTAAACTCGACCGTTGACGATTGAACACAATAAAAGGCTATTTTTGGAAGAGTTATTTATATCAAGCAACCTATCAGTTATTGTTTGGTTATTTACATTTGTGGTTGGTGTTTTTGATTGTTAACTTGTCACAATTTGTTGACATCAAATAATTTTGAGTGAATTTAGTTTGATTTAGATGCCTAAGCAAAGTTTTGCTTGTATTAAGTTTATCAAAAGATAAAATTAAAATTTCAAAAAATGGTACGTCTTAGTGAGCGAGAGCGAATAAAGATTTTGATGATGATTGGTTATGGAAACAGGATGCGCACTCAGATGGAAGTCTGTGAAATTTATCATGCCAAGTATCCTGATAGGCCACGTATATCTCAAAGTACTGTCAGTAAAATAGAACAGAAATATCGGGATTTGGGTCATGTCAGGGATAATTATACGAAAGGTCGGTCAAGTATATCAGAAGAGAAGCAACTAAATGTTTTGCTGGCAGTTGAAGAAGATTGCCATAAAACGTCTCGCAATATTGCGTTAGAAAATCAGATATCCCAGACATCCGTCGTTAAGTATTTAGGTATAAATAAATGGCACCCTTACAAAGTTCAATTGGTTCATGAACTAAATGAAGATGACCCAGATAGGCGTTTAGAATTTTGTGGGAGACTTATGGACTTGTGCCATGCTAATCCACAATTTTCAAAAAAAATTGTATTTTCTGATGAGGCAACGTTTTGTCTTCATGGTAGTGTAAACCGGCAAAACTGCCGATATTGGGCTACTGAAAATCCGCACTGGATGATGGAGTGCCACAGCCAAGTCCCTCAAAAAGTAAATGTTTGGGCGGGGGTGATTGAAAACAGGGTTATAGGGCCCTTTTTCTTTGAAGGATACTTGAATGGTGAGAGGTATTTAGAGTTTTTAGAAAATGACTTGGTTCCATGCCTTGCCACTTTATACCCCGATCCAAAAGACCCGGATATATTAGATAATTCCTTATGGTATCAGCAAGATGGAGCTCCAGCCCATTACACTCGTCCCGTGCGCCAGTACCTGGATACCGTTTTCCCTGGATGTTGGATTGGTCGGAGGGGTGCAATTGAATGGCCGGCCAGATCGCCGGATCTGACTCCTTTAGATTTTTTTTTGTGAGGGTATCTTAAGTCCAAAGTTTATGTTAATCGGCCAAACAACATTGAAGACTTAAAAATTAGAAAAACGGAAGAAATAAGATTGATAGAACCTTCTGTTATCGATAACGTTTTACAAGAATTTCAGCATCGACTGGGATATTGCCAAGAGGTTCGTGGCAGCCAGTTTCAACACTTAATAAATTAATTAAAATATTTTTATGTATTCTTGCTTGATATAAAATAAGCCTTTTATTGTGTTCAATCGTCAACGGTCGAGTTTAGGTATAGGACATGGTACATGAAATGTACTTAGAATTTGATGTAGAACCTAAATCTAAAATAAAAAATAGGTGTTTACATTTTAAAAAATTACGTTGATGACCGTAACTTATTTTTGGGCCACCCTGTATACATAAAATTATAGTAAGAAAACCCGCAGTTAAAAATAAAAATCGACATGTCCGAGCGTTTTTTTTTTGAACATACCCCTGAATTTTAAATGAATTTATTCCAACCTTTACGTTCGCACTGTATACAAAGTATGAATATATTTCACAAGTTTTTTGTAATAGCATTTTTCGCAATAGTTACATCCTATACTTTTTTCTATTATCGTGGTCCGTTCTTGTCAAGTTCTTCGAAGCATGTTGCCACGGTATTTTACTTATCTTTTCTGTCAAGTTTTCAGGGTTTGCACAATTATTTTTCTGCCATTTTTTCTTTATTGGCTTTTGTTTTAATTTTTTTTGCTATTTGTCATTTTCTTTCTCTTCATAAAATTTTTGCCACTAACTAGTAATCATCTTGCAAATCAGGATTTTTTGAGACCGAGGATTCATTCTAGGTTCATAAGGTGTAACTGTAGGTTGAGTAGAGCAGTGAGAATCGTTTAAACCATTGTCTATCTATAGTATTTGGATCATCAGGATTTTTTTTCTTTTTGAAGACTCTTGATCTCATTATATCCTACTTAATTTCATAGGATTCCAAATCTTCTTTAATTGAATGGATTACTTTTCTTGCCGATCGGAAATGTTACTCGCCTGATTACCTGTGCTTTGTCGATAGAGCTTCGGCATCATCCTTGACACATTTTTTCTATTCAACCTAATCTAAAAACAAAGGAAATAAGATTTTCGAAAACCATTTTTTATATTAACTTAAAATTCTTTAACATTGTATGTCAATTTAAAAAATACCTAAAAATATTGCAAAAATTTCCTTTTGTTACTGTTAAGTTGATTTTTTTTGTTTTTTTTTCTCAATCGGATTTCATGGGTTTAAACAAACTTACTATCAGCCCTTTGTAGCATGTGGGATGTGTTTAGGAGTAGTGCATACAACAAAACTTGATTTTTCCCGTACCATTTACTCAAAGACGATGGTTAAGTGCGATTTGTGCTCATTAACAGAAATATCAGTGGCTTAACAAGATTTTTTATAATGTTTGTTGAATTTATAGTATAGTGAGACAAGTTTCTTTAGAAGAGCGCTTAACAAATTACAGATAGAGCTAATGATTGCCAACATTCGTACAGGATAAGACACTTAAAGAAGAAGAAGAAGAAGAAGTTAAGTTTTTCTTTTTGTTCCCAAGCTTAATATTATAAAGATTGTAGTCTCTAGGTCCCAGAACTTTTTATGACTGGTGACATAGACAAAATCCTGAATCTTCACAGTTAAAGATCCTAGTAGGATCATTAAGTATGTCCATGAGATCATTTCAGTTAAGTATTCTTGTGAATCTAAATTTTTTTTTTCAGTGACATCGGCCTTAGCCTTATTAACGCTTTAGGCTTCTATTAGAGATATTTCTGGATTTCTTCTTAAGAATCTGAAATACCAGCTTTGCCCTGGTATGTTATCTTTAAATACTGCTTTAATGGATATCTTGGCAATCATTGTTTCTGAATATGTTTTTGTATTGGAAATATGAGTTTAGCAATATTGACAACCCAGTTCTTAATACGTTTTTCCCTGCTTGAGTTAGAAACGAAGGAGGTTCAGGTTTTCGGAAGTTCCTTAGGTCTTTTTCCTGATAGTCTTTTAGCCTTTAAGATCTTTTTGCGAGTATTTAAACATCTTTCTTTTTAAGGAATTCTTTTTTACCTAAATGCGAGTACAGTTTTTCTTATTACGAGCTGCAAAAATATAAAATATTGATGATCAGCATAAAAACAAAAGCCGTTGCAACAAGCATCTTAGATACTCCCTAAAGTACCATTGGTTGATATCTACATACATATATTTCTTAAAGCAAAGCAAGTATGGAAAAGCAAAACGTCTATTATACATTACATTACATTCGGTCTATTGGTCTACTTCATCGTCTCTTCAACATACTATTTACCCAAACGACCCGATTTGCCTTGCATTGTGCGAGGCATTATCTTCGGTTAAGGAATTGAACGCTTTGGAATCTCATACTTTCGACAAAAATTTACGGTCGGAACGAAAATATAATGAAATACTAATTTTGTTTAAAATGTAAGTACTTACTTGCCATTTTCTACCCCAGCATGCCTTTCCTATTTTACGGAAATTGGCTAAATAATGTTAATACTCTTTCGGGATAATGTAAACGTATTCTTGATGTCAATCCTTTTCTTATCCTATAGGTGCTCAATATATTGTTGATGCAACAGTGATGAAAGCATGTATTAGAAAGAAATTGGAATGATTTTGGCGCGAAATATGTCAATGTTTTCCTACTATTTATATTAATTAAAATTTACCCTACTTATTCAGCATAGTCTAATATTTATCGCAGATAGGCATGAACTGTCAAGTCAGCCAAACGTTATACCAAATTCGATCCAGAAAATTAAAAACCATTTGGCAACAGAGCAGGTCGTATGATGTCTTATTCCTTTCGGGATCCATTTGTACAGACAGGATTTATAGTCGCCAAGAACGACCTCTAATTTCTTTTAATTAGTTTACATGTGCATTACGTCGCCCCTTGTAAAGAAGTTCAATAAATTACGACGGTCGACTTGCAGTCGTGATTGCATTAGCGGGGCTTTTTTGAAAAATTTAATTAAAATCCTTGTAAATTGGGTAACCTATTTTTAAAAGCGCCAACTAATGAGCTCTGGACGGGAAAACACGTGTTTTCGCATTTGTGAAATCATAAATCTGCTTTCGCTTAGGTTTTTGATGGGTCGTGTGGCTATTTGTTTTCCTCATTACACTCAGAAATTTATAATAAACGCTTTAATAGAATTTTTCCCTTAAGTCTTTTTTTCTTTTTGATACGTGTAAATTAATGCAGCCTGTTTTATAGCCCGGCATCATATGAAAAGCATTCTGCTTTCGTATTGGTCTGAAATTTCAAAAGTTAATTATAAATCGCGCAGTGCTGTGCAGTAAAATATTAATTATTCCTCCGAGAAAGTAATACTATAAGCAAGTACGGCTTATTCCTGAGAAGTCATAAACATTAGACACGCCGCAATAAAGGCCTTTAATACGTGCAGAAACCAGAGAGGAAAGCGAGAAGCGGCGGCGGCGTACCCCAAAATGAAATAATCACTTTTGCGCGATTAGTGTTGCGTGGCCGCTAAGAAAATTATGTGCCACGCCAAACGAACAAATTACCATCGCGGCGACGAAAAAATTGACCGCAAATACTTTGCTTTAATTAGTCGTCCAGGCTATTTTCATGTGATTCTAGCATACCAATCTGATTTAGAAATATGACTTTGCTAGAAAAAATTTTCGCTATAGATTGCAAAAGAAGACAAGAAGTAGTAGAGCAAGAACTAAGATTAAAAAGGTTCCAATTCCTCCATGCAATATTAAAAAATTAGTTCGAATCTATTTATTACATTTTCAATCTTGAGCTATTTGTCTACATTTTGCCATAATTTGCTCCCGAAGATTTAGAACGAAGACACTTGCTTCGTACTAAAAACTTAACTCAACTCCTCAAATGCACCCAACGAAAGTTAACTGACTTAATGAAGTATCTCGACCCTCATAGTGCGGTGGTGCATATTGTTAAAAATAAATGTAATTTTCATTCCAATTAACGTCATTTTCTATTATTTTGGTTTTCTATAATTTGGGGCTCTATTGTATTTTCTAACATGTCTAAGTACATCTCGCCCGCCCAGTTTCCAGGAATAAAAAAAGGTCCTACAAAATGATTACCGAAAATGCCGGCCCACGCATTTATTTTTTCAGGATATTGCGAGTCTTCTTCTCCCTCTTTCGCAGCCATTTCCTTTCACTCCTGAATATTCATACCTATATAGGTATCCTTAGTTTATCCCCGCTCAATATTTTAATTCAAATAATATAGTTACCTCCATCAAAGTCAGACGCTTACTAAGGTCGTACTGAAAAACAACCACGTAGCAGGTGAGTAGCAGAGCGCACGAATAAACTGCGTGCGAGTTGCCATATTTTGACTGTAAGCGAATCGATTCCTCAACCTGTATATCAAATATTTTTTATATACTTAGAACTCTGTATAAATAAAAATAAAACGAGACTTTGATGCTTTGTATAAGAAACATAATAATAATAATAATAATAATAATAATAATAATAATAATAATAATAATAAAGTATTTTTATTTCAATCCAAAAAAAACAAATACATACATACATACATAGTTAATATAGTTAATAAAGCTATATCGATATGTAATCAAATTAATTCTGCTCTGCGTAGTGAAATAAAATGTTACCAAAAGCTAGCAGTCTAATAATTGTAGGTTTAGTTCAGGAAGCGAAAACATCGTCCATAAATCTGGCATCAGCAAATAAAAAATGATAAAATGCCCATCCCTAGATTTCAAGAAGAAGTGATCAAAGGTTTATAAAAATTGTGAAGACATCCCTGCTCTAGAAAACAATCAAGAACCAGGCCACATTCTAACATGATTCTAATTTGAAATAGTAGTAAAGAGCATTATCAAATGTTTTTCTCGGCACAAAAAGAGTAAAATTACAATCATAAAAATCACTTTTCTGTATAATAGTCCCTAAGGCTCTGCTTACAAAATGTCGCATGAGCGTTATGTGAATTATCCCACATTAGATCTCATAGATCACATGATGGGGCTTAATGTGTCCATGGTCACGTGTTAAGAATAATAATAATTAGCATTTTATTCTTGATTTTATAATAAGATCAATTATTCTTCCCAAAAGCAGAGTTGTTATGTTATTGGTTGAAATCGAACAGATTCAAAAGAAATAATAATACTCTTTTTATCAATTTTCGTGGAGCCCTAATTAAAAAAATAAAAACTATAATATTTTTGGAGAAATTGAACGTTTCTTAAAATATATCTACATATTTACATTACTTTTTTTACATATACATAGGTACAATATAAATAAATTATTCCCTACATCACAGTTTCTGGCTCACGGGAAATTGCGATTTTGTCTGCAGCATCAAATTCTCTGGATATTTACTTGTGCTTTGCATCCTTCACTTTTGATAGGTCGCTACGATGGTTTTTTTTACTCTTTTTCGTAGTAGTTGCAGATCTCGTTCTTTCGTAGTTCGCGATCTTCCTTCGTGGCCGCCTCTTTTTCATCTCATCTTGCATGGCATGAGTAGCCAAACAAAAATTGACAAAAAACTCCGCCTGACTCATATCCTCAGGTTTAGTTGGTAAGAATTGAAAAGGCTGGTACTGCAAGTTCGAAGGGATCGGACGAAGTTTGGCCGATTTTGGCTTATGAGATCTACTAGTTGAAACTTTGCTGGTTTTCATCTTTTTGGCTATTTTCGATCGACACATTTTTTTTAAATAGATGTTGTTTCGACTGATAAACGAACTTGAATAAATAATGTAAAAATTATCTTTCCTATTTATATCCCTGGGGGTGGTTGACCTCGTGAGCCAATAGAAATCCAAACTCTTGCGCTTACCTGCAATGGGTAAATTTAATCCAACAGGTAATCCAATTTATGCAGCTTTATTAACCTTTCTGTGGTCTTAAAATACTTTTTTATACCTGCGTGCAAAAATTATTCTTAAGCTTACATAAGATCGATTATACTAGATACAGGTGGATAGTGCGGTGAAATAGTAGGTGGAAGATGAAATTATTATATTTTTGGATTAATTTTTGCACGTAAATTAAGAAAATTCTTAAAATCTGGAAAATTAATTGAAACCCTACGTGAAACTTGATGAACTCCATGAGCACTGTATTCAAAATTCGTAGTAGGGACATGCGTTTTTACATGTACATTTATTATTGATGCTTAAAGAGTAACATTTTCGGCTTATGATATTAAAATATATTAATATAACAAACAGGTAATACAGATCACTTTATACTTTAAAGCCATTGCAATTTTGATCTATTAGTAGATTCTATATTCGTTTTTTATATAGTTATTAGAAAATCTCTTAGTTTTTCTAAATGTGAGTTTTATTAAAGAGTGTGTATGCTTCTAACTCTTCTAACTCTAAAATGCTACGTATACTAAACAAATGGTTAATCTCTAAATGTAGCCATTTTTGCTTAGCAAGACTGAAAGGCGTTTGCCAGATTTTAGAAACCAAACATCTGCATTAATTATTCTAATTTTAGTAAGTGAAGCCACCTTAATAGCCTTATGATTGGAACCTTTGGTGTGATACTTAAATCTTAAGTTGGTTAGTGGTAAAACTGTTTTATTACTTAAGTGCCATACCAAAGGCTCTAACCATAGGAAAACTTTTAATGTAAATGAAAAATTTATACATGGTAGCGGTCATACCCACATTAATATTTCTTACATATTTGAATTATTTATTTTATTACACGTTAAAATACTTATGTATGCTTGTTTTAATAATGTTCTTACTTACTTCAGTATAAAAATATTTATTACATTAATAATAATAATTAAAAATCCTTTTTAATAATATGAATGTAACTATATTATTAAAATTTTTTAAGGATCGTATTCTTCTTAATTAGCATAAGATATTTTTAAAATTAAGGATGAGGCATGTGCCGCAAGAGACATACGCCAATGCAAGAAATTTTCCATTAATAAAAAAAGGTTGTCACATAAATAACTATAACTAGTCCGAGGGAGGTTTTCCAATTTACGTAAAATAACATTTTTTCATGTCTGCTTAGCAATTTCGTAAATTTAATCTATTAAGCCAGGAATATATAAATAGTAGTGCAACCGTGGTTAAGATATTAATCAAAATTTCATATATATATAACAGCACGCGGGCCAAAAAAACATTCGCGACGATTTGAACGCGCCATCCGAAAAATTGCGGCATAAATCATCCGATTGCCCAACACATTTGATATTTTAAATATAATAAATATCTAGGTGCACCAAAGTAGAACGTCGAAAATTACAATATCTTACGGTTTGATTAAGTTATGGCCGCGCCATTTGGCACCTAGAAAGCGTAGCCGCATCAACGGCATCAGACAGATGTTTTTGCGAAATTGACATGGCAACCGTCCATGGTCCACTTGAGAGTCTTTGAGTCTTTTGACGACGACGACGGCCAGTCGTCATCACAATATGCTGCGCCACGACTAACAATGGTGGCCACAGTCAGTTGGGAATCATTGGTCATTAAATTGTTTCATCTTGATGAGACTGAATGCCGGCCTTTCATCCTCTAAGTAACGGTCATTAGATCTGTTTTTCATTTCGCGATCTTTTAATTAATTTTCATGTTTGTCGCGCGGATATTAATTTCAAAATAAATAGTAAAAATAAGATAAATTATGATGAGTGCGATACATTTATCAGATAGGCTTAATTAAGTATATAACCAGCTGTATTAGCACTGTTAAATTCATTTAACTGAAGTGTGTACTTTTTATATTATAAAACTACTAACTAAAACACCTTTATGTGTTATGTTTAGGTTGTTATGAGGAAAAGTAGCTAATAAAAACCATAACTATGAATTTTTTAATATTTCCTTGGAGGGTTATTCTGCTTTCATTGAAAAATGCCTATCTTTCACGGTCTTAGAGGGCTCCCATATTGAATCACTTTTATTTGTAATTTGTAATAATATCATCAGACTGCCTTTTAAAAATTAAATCTAAGCTGGACTGTATGAGGCTCGAGGATGGTATTGACAACTTATTACAGTATTTTGTTGAGATCCAAACAGCATCATACGTCCTGGGTATGTAATTTTGATGTCATATTTATGTCCATACGTCCATTGTTATAAAAAAACGTATTTAGTACGTACTGTTGGATACGTAGTTCGTACGTACATTAGGTACGTCTCGAGGACGTACATATGTAGATGTACATATAAATACTTAGAAAATGTTTTAGCTCTTGTGTAGTATACAAGAATAAAAAAACATAGATTTTTGTTAATACACAAAACTATATGACAGGAAAGATTTTTTTTTCAAATATAAGTATTTTTACATACTTCTAATTTTATTTCTAATATTTCTAATTTCAGTAGGGTAAACAAAAAAAAAACTAATTGCATGTTTCTTTGCTGTGACAGAAAAAGTCACCGAATTCGGTATAAATCAGACAGCAACTGTAAAATCGAGATTCCCTCTTTCCAAAGGACTAACATACCCTATAATAATAGTATAAATTTAGTTAATTTACATGTTAATGTGGTCGAAAAGTGATTAGGTATAGGATTTTCAAACATCTAAAAACTATAGATAATAGTATTTGTCATAATAATCTATCAAAAGAATCAAGATCGTCGCAAAAGCAACCCAGTGTTTATGTTGCCCCCACTGACTGTCAAAGTAGTTGGCAACATGATGGAGTTGACACTGTTGACAGTGTTTAAGACAAGCCACAGATGCGAGAAAGAACGCCCTTCTTTCAGTCAGCTTGGCAATATTGGCGTCATAGCGTGGGTTGACCCTTTGTAATAAAAGTTTACACTTCTGTGAATTTACGATTTATCAAAATTCGACTTATAATAACTCTTTCTTTTTACATTTGAATTTAGTTTTACTGTTCACTCAGTGATAGGAAGGATTGTAGTAGACTACGATCTAGCTCAATTCATGGTAAGAGCATATTATTTATTCATTTTAGTAGCAATGAATTACTTATTTGGTAATTTGCCCAAGTTAAAATAAAATTTTAAGGTGCAGCACTACAAGCAGGGATTGGAAGCACAAAGAAAATTAAAGACTGTATTTCACAATAGTTGCGAAGGACAAATGGTGTTTTTTTTCTATTTTCTTAAACGTTTATTTTCTGTTTAGACATATGCATGTTTTGTTTTATATTTTTATATATATTTTTTTACAACCAACATATTTTCAGTTGTTATAAATGAGTTTTTTTCTCCCAAATACATTTTACCACACAAAAAAAATGATCTCTAGTACGTATCTGTGTTGTTTGGGAAATCTGTAACTCAACTGCAACTCATTATTCATTATTGTTATAAATTAGAGAAATTTAAAAATATTTTTCTTATTTTGAAGTTTTTGGTGTTCTTTTTTAATCGTAATTATCTCTAGTATGACGTTATATCAACATCAATGAGACCGAGTGCCATATATACTTCTTTCGTTTATTATTTTGTTACAGGAGTTGCATCAATTTGACACAAATTTGCACAAATCAGTGTCATGTATGTTTTTACAAATAAAGAAACCACAAACATGCTGCTAGAATATGGATATTGTAACGGAAGTGGTAGACTAGCAATTGTTAAATACCGCCGCCATTTGGAAGAGTTAAAGCCCATTTGGGATAATTTTTAGTGAACTGAGAGCAACAGAATCACTTCTAAATGCTTTTCTCATACATCCATCAGCAGTTGCCCAAGATGTATTACTGGATACTGTTAAGCGGTCACTATCAACTAGTGTTCGCAGAATATAACATCGCACTGCTTTTACCCGAATGCCGGTAGGGAGAACAATGCGTAACTTTGGTTTGTACCCACCGATCTGGGTCCTCGTATGCAGTTCTTCAATTGGCTCATTGCACGTCGTAATTTGGCTAATAACATTTGGTCCACCAATGACGCAACATTCACCCGAGACGGTGTCAATAATTTAAAGAATTCTCATTCTTGGTAGCTTGAAAATCCTAATGCAACAATCGAACGGCATTTCCAACACCGTTTTCCGGTTAATGTTTGGTGTCATGTGTTAGGAGATTAATTAGTCGGCCCTTATGTATTTAACGGTTGTTTGCCATCTGAAATTTACATTCAGTTTTTACGAGAAGAAATTCCTGTGTTGTTAGAAGAGATTCTGATTCAAAGAAGATCACAAATGTGATTAAAACATGATGGTGCTCCGCCTCACAGTAGAAGAAATGTAACTGAATATTTAAAAAATAACTAATATATATTTAAATAACTTTATTATTAACTTATTAATTTTAACTTATTAATTTTAATAACTCGGCACAATATCACTAATACATTTAAAAAAAAATATATCTTGGTAAGGAAGCATTTGTGGGCTCATGTTCATAGGATGTTTTCGACTCGAGTTTACGTAAAGAAGACGTAATGAAATTTTGTCCCTTATTTGGCGGGATACCCTGTATATCATAACCTTATATCACTCATTTATTTTTAATAAATTAAGGTCGGCCTGAAACTGACAGGTTCCCTTGGCGATTTTTTTGTTAAGTCAGTTCCGAACATTTTGAATAATAAAAAAAATCTCGGGTTATGTTTCATCAGTAATACAAAAAAGTTATGCAAAACTTAGATTATTGTATATGCATAGAAAAGCCTTTAATATACCAACTAGGCTAAGTTTGTGTCACTCATTAGTACTAATCCATTTGCATGGCTGTAGTATTATTTACATGTCTTGTTTAACTGCAGCTGTTAAGCATGATCATTTGTCTTTGCAGAAAATTAGCCTGAGGTTTAGTTATCGCGTTCGTAAATTTGATCATATATCACCGCATCTAAAAGAATCCGGCTGGCTTACTATAAGAGAAAGATACCAGTTACATATTTGGTCTTAAAAGCCAGACAAAGTCATTTTCCAGATTACCTATACCAGAGACTTAACACTATTTCTGATTTCCATGCTACGGGTTCGGTTGGGACTTGTCATGGTGATCGGTACTTTACACCAAGACAGAAAAATTAATTCTTTAAATGTTTCAGCTATTCAGCAACTCATGCAATTAATTCACTGCGCTTTAGCATTAATAGAACTTCATCTTCATTTAGTTTCAAATCTTTCGTAGAAAGATTAGGGATTTTTTACGATGCCTTCGTATCAGTTAATTGGTAGTAAGGTAGCTAGTAAGGTTAATTTAGTGAATATTAGATTTAGTGACTGTTGAATTATACTATATAATTGTTTCATATGCGTATTACCTATATAGTATTAAACTTGAATTATTACCATTGCATTAAGCAAATTTTTATGAATAATATATTATGGTAGTTATATGAGCAGCTTCAGTTGGATACCGCCACTCGATGGCGAACAATGGCGGCAACAGTCAGTTGGGAATCATTGGTCATTAAATTGTTTGATCTTGATCGTACTGAATGCCGGCCTTTTATCCTCTAACAGCTTAGATCTATTTCTCATTTCGCGATCTTTCAGTTAATTTTCTTGTCTGTCGCGCGCAAAACAAACAGTAAAAATAAGATAAATTATGATGAGTAAAACGCATATATCAGATTGGCTTAATTAACTACATAACTAGCTGTGTTAACTTAAGTGTGTACTTTTGGTATTATTAAACTACTAAGTAAAACACCTTTATGTGTTATATTTAGGTTTTTATGGGGAAAAATAGGTAATAATGACACATATTATAAATATTTCTTAGTATTTGCTGTTAATGTCTCAATTTTATTAGAATAATGAAGGATATCCATACATAAGAACATAGACTTTTATATCCACTTTTGTAAATATTATGTTCTAAGGTCTCAAGAGGATCTAGATTTTAAGGTTATTTGAGTAATAAACCCACTTCTAATGTGCATGTTTTCTGTATTGTGTTTTTGTTCGTTTTTTTATGTTTTACCTACTTTATATACAAAATATCTAAATATTTTTTTGACAATAAAGTAAATAGATATATTAATATTCCCGTCATAAACTTATAAACATTGGTAAAATCCTCATCCATTTTCTCCAAGAGACCACACCAAATGTAAACAAACAAACAAAAAACAATGTCACGGTCTCATAAGCAAATTTTTATAACAACAACAACAATAACAACAGTAACAATAATTATTGTTGTTATTTTTACAGTGTACGTGTAGGTCCTAAGGCCTGATGATGCCCTGCTTATACAGAGCGAAACATGTGTAGCCAAAAAAATTTGCTTATGAGACCGTGACATTGTTTTTTGTTTGTTTGTTTATAAACATTAGGTAAAAAAACAGGGTCTTTATAGATGTAAAAATCCAATATGATGATTTTAACAAAACAAAACATTGTAAATATAATTTGATCATAAAATAATTTTCTACATGAAAAGTTGCATTAAAAAACCTTTCTCATTTTACCGTTCTTCTTTCTCTATAACAAGTTTTGAGGCTCGCCTTATATAGAATATTAAATCCGATTTTTTTTAATTTCAACATCGACTTTATTTCAATTTTTATTTTAGTTCTATTGTAAATAAATTATTATTCTTTTAATTTTTTTTAAATTTAAGTATTTTTAGTTTATTATGTATTTTTATATTAAATAAAATTAAAAGTAAGGCTTTTACCTCAATGTTTATAGCCTGAACAGTCTTAATCCTATAAACAAGAGCTAATTTTACTACCTGTACCAAGGGGAAATAGATATCTCAAATATTTCCCATTCTTTTTAATCCTCCAAAATCATTAAAAGCTAACTGTCTTGGTTGAAAACCAAAAGTAGTAAAATAACCAGATGAACCAAGTAAAACCGAATTTATTGAATACTACTAACTCTTGAAATTTAATATTTTTATAAATTATGATTTTATTTTAATGTTTGTTTGTTACTGTAAATGTTTATAAAACTTTTTACTATTTTGTATACATTTTTAAAAAAATTGTAATACTTGCTTTTGAAGGCTGCGAATTTATTTATTCTCGTTTTTTTGGTACCGAATTTGAAATCTAAAACTAGTGTGAAGAAATATTCGGAAATTTATGTCTAAGGGAAGAAAAAAGTAAGATGCCGATAAATATACTGAAACAGATAAAACGAATATTGATACTCGCATTCACATTCTCACATATCTGAAAAAATTAAATTTTGAATCTAAACAAATACAACTTTGATTTTCTAAATAAAAATTTTTACGCGGCTAGAATATTAATATGTCTATGAATATGAATAATAATAATTCCTTATTTTTTTAAATTTGAAAACAAAGGTAATATGAAATTTTTTATGTACTGGTACCTAAAAGGTGTAATTATGGCATATTGTGATAAAAATTATTGCAAAGTCGCCTTCTTTTATCCTCCACATTAAACCTTGAAACCTATTAAGATAACTTATTCACACTTCCTATTCTGTCATCCGGTACTTCTAGAATCTAGACAGTCTCTTTTAACATTAAACTCCTTACAAATCCTGACAAATATTCTCGAAGAAATTTGTAGTTCTATGAATAGAAAATTATATAAGTATAAATATAGAAAATTGTAGTACTATGAATTGATGACGTATGTATGCAATCCATGAAAAAATTTAAATCAAACCGAGAGGTTTAAATCAAAGGAGATTTAAGTCAAAGGACGATTTAAATCAAAGGACGAGAACGAAATCGACTATCATCAGTTCGTATATAAATTCGAAAAAAATTGACGGCTTGTATTTAAGAAATCTGATGTTTGTGTCGTGGGTGTCGTAAAAACTTATTTGGTAATGGTCTGATGATGCCTTAGTAGGGCAAACTTAGAACATTTAAAGGCCTTTCAATGTTCTAAGGGGGTAACCATAGTTTCAATCACATGTTTTTGTGATACTGTGGATTTTGAGTACTTGTTTTGTGTCTCTTTTGATTGTTAGACAGTATTTTCACGATGAATTTTGCTCTAATTAAGTGGTTTATTAGCCGTTTGAGGTACATGTGGAGGCATTTTACTAAACTTTATTTATCTATTACTTGTGTTTTGATTAAATTGAAATTTTCAGCTTAAATTTAGCATTAAGCATTAGTACATATACATGCAATCCCTTAACATAAAATCCGATTTCAGCACGCAGTTTCTTTTTTGTTTTAAGACACTTTTTCGTTCAAGAAATTGTGCATGAAATCTCTATCTAAGGCTGATTTCAATATTAAATGTTTTTGTAGTTCTACCAGTATATTTCTAATAAACATGCCCAATCGCATAGGAACTCATAATAAATTATAAATAATTGCCATATTGACTTTGTTTTTTTCTATGTATTATCTGTTGAAAAATGGACATACCAAGTACTATGAATGAGTAGGTCAATCGATTAATCATATATTTTTTATTAAACGGGTAAAAGTCATTTTAACTCGACTGATCACCTAATCAAAATCTATCAGTATTTCCAAAACATTTTTTATAAGTTTTAAAAAAATATATAGAAAACATTAAAATAATTCACAAATATTTACAGTAATAAACAAAGGATAAAATAAAATTATAATTTATAAAAGTCTTAAACGCCAAAAGCTAGTAGTATCTAATAAATCCGGTTTCACTTGGTTATCGTTAGCTTTTAATGATTTTGCAGTTGGACCTGCACTTAAATCTCAGTATTTATTGTCACTAT
Organism: Anthonomus grandis grandis; assembly: GCF_022605725.1. Classification (NCBI taxonomy): domain Eukaryota; kingdom Metazoa; phylum Arthropoda; class Insecta; order Coleoptera; family Curculionidae; genus Anthonomus; species Anthonomus grandis. Next base: position 18,325,486 of record NC_065549.1, read on the forward strand.
TTGATGATTACCGTGGGAAGTATCATAGAACTACTGACATTTTGTGTCTTCTTTAATATTCGCTCTAGAATTCCCATTATTGTCACTAATTTCTTCGCGTATTTATTATTTCTCTTTAAAGTACGATCTCATGATGATCTTAGTCGTTGTTCTAATTGATTGATTTTTATTTTGTTATTATTATTACTATTTTATTAGATAAAAGCCAAGAATTTACGTTCTGTATAGGTCTAGGAACTAAGTAGGCCTTACAATATATTTTAATAAATCTTCAAATGTCAGCTTCCAAATTTAAACACTAAACATGTCCAATTTTTCCAGATGATTCTTAAAACAGCTTACAGAAGGAGCAGTTATGACATCTATGGGTAACGAATCCAAACATCGAGCACTCTATTAGGCAAAAACATTTGACGTATTGTCAAAAGTGTGATTGCGAAGTATAATATCTTGATTTCTTTCAAATAGTTCGTTTAGATTACATCCTAAATAATTATAAAGGATTCTGAATGTAAAATTAAATCACCAGGAAGCTTTCGTTTTTCATACATGATCAATCGGAAGTAATTTAGAGACTTGCTCTTCGGCGAATTCTATTGTATAGGGAGGTGTGTAGATTTGCCCGGTTGCGAGTTCGAAGAAGAAGTAGTGGATTTAATAGAAACTTTATGGGTTTCACTGTAATTTTAAAGATTCAAAGCGTTAGATTTGTAAACCGTGATCCTTTTTTTTAATAATAGCCAGTGATCTAATAATCAACAAGATTGGCCTTTTTAAGATGGCCATCCCGTTCTCTTGATTCTTTGCATTTGGGGATTTATCAAGAAACGTGACCATTAAATTACTATAATAGATAAAGATCAGTTAAAAGGCCTACTTACAGAAGGAGCGTAAGAGTGTCGATTAAAACTAAACATTTTCGAAAATGGCGCTTTTCTATAGGAGATAGCAAGAAAATGCTTTCTTGAAGGCAGTTTCGATACGTTCTCCATAATAAATTGTATTTTCTTCCAATAATTTTAGGTGTAATTTTCTATATATGACTCTAGACCCGCTTTTTCTATAATTCGCAAGTAATAGAAATCAAACTTTAACGTTTGCATTTTACACTTAGACTAATTATTACCATGTTTTCAGTATAGGATAGTTTACCCACTTTGATGTCAAAAATAATGATATTTATTTATTTTAATATGATTCATGTTAACATTTACTAGTACTTTTACTCTTCTGAGAAGCTTAAATGGCCCCAACAATTCCATAAAGTTTATACGGTACAGTAAATGTGCCAACAAGCCATAAAAAGAGGCTGTTCTAAGCCGTTTGTTGGCGGTTGGAAAGTCACATGTTTAGCGGGGCTCATTTATATTTTATTTGGTGTTACAAAGTTCGTTTTTTTTTAATGTGATTTGGCAATCTTAGTGACCAACATAGAGATAATTTATTTATCATTAAATCCGGTTCATTGTACGTAACTTCTTTTTTGTTAAACACTTCTTCGTCTACAGGGAAGAATTCCCTTTACTACAAATTACTTAATAGTAGCAAAGTTTACAGAATATACTATATATAATTATATAATTACTATATAAATTACAGAAAATACTATATAGTCTATTCTGTAAAGTTTATAGTATGTTCTGGTCCCAAAATTGTCTATTAAAGAACACGACACTCTACTATGACTCTACACGACAATCTTATATACTTAATATCTGTAAAATTATTTTTAATATAACATTTAATGGTTTAGAAAGGAAGAGCAAAAGCTTTTTTAAGAATTAATTGTTAGAAATAATTGCAAAATTTTGTCAAATATATATGAAACTCCATCAATATAGAAAGCTTTTTCATTAATTCACTTATATAAGAAACACAGTAATATTATTCGGAACATCATGCATTAAGTGACATCTTCCATCATCGTCTAAAATTGAAAACTACTGCCAAAGTTTACAGAATATACAATACAGTATTATATTATGTATGTATGTATTATATTATATATGTCTTCAATGTATATTTTATAGGCTTTATAGAATCCTTACGGCCATTTAAGTTTGTCAAAAGAACAATAGTATTAATAAATGTGGAGATGAATCATAGCAAAAAAACATTTATCATTATTTTGAGCATCAGAGCGGTTAAACTAACCCAAACAGAAAAGATGCTATTAGTCTAAAGTGTTTGCTTTCAAATTTCGGTTCTACGAGTATTTGCTTGGGAATTATTGAAAAAGTACGTCTAGAGCCAGAAGGTACTTGACATTTGTGTGATGTAGACGAATACCGGTAGCCGGCACTTTGTTGCTTCTCGTTTTATGTTTATAGACCAAGTAAAAAGGAAAAATATTGGGAAATTTGTTAAAGGTAGCGGATACTTAGAATAATAGCGGTGGGTTTCCTATATAGGTTTATTAACGAAATAGTTTTTAAGAATAATGGAGTGCGGTATACGCGTTTAAGAGAATTAGGTAAACGATTAGTTATTAATTTCATATTTAAAGTTTTATTAAACTCTTCCCTTCTCTATCTATATTAACTAAGCATTTAAGGCTGACTGATGGCTTCACTTGAAGTGCTTAGCAGCCTTTTTAGTTAAACTTTATAGAAACTTAGGAGGATAATCGGTATGATCAAATAATATCAAAAATAGAATATAGAAATGCGAATAAAAATAAATATTTTTCCAGAAAAATGTAACTTATGTTCCACATAATAAGTCGATAAGAATGCAACTGAAACTGAATATTATTTTTTAAATTTAAAGCTAATAAACTGTCATTAAAGTTGGTGTCTCGACTTTGGTTACAGACTCTTATTCGTTTTGAGAAACTTTTAATTACATTTTCATACAATTGTGGCTCAATTTCGCTAAAAATGCGTTTACTTTGGTTCTTCAATATGTGGAATTGTTGTTGGGTTATTAGTGTATAAAGAAACTTTCCTTGCAAGAACTGAAGAGCTTGGCGTGTATTGTGACATGTCGCACCATTCTGTTGGTATTGATTTTCTAATAATTAATAATAATTTTATTTTATTTTATTTTATGATAATTATCTAATTATAACTAACCTATTTTATTGCACTAGTTCAGCATCAGTTTTAAGTTGTATTACCCTATCAGATTCATTCTGTTTTATGTAAATTTTTTCACTTTTTAAAAGTTTTTGTTCCCCCTTTGGAGTCAATTACTTTTAATTCCTCGAAAGATGATGTTCGAAGACTTTTTGTTTTGTTTCATCCTATAGTGCATCATCCTTTGTTGAAATCCTTTATACTTCAATTATTTCTTTAGTTACTTTTAGTTTTCAATACCTTCTCAATGCATTCGTTAGGTTCGTATTGTTTCTTGAGATTCCGACCACTACAAGGTTCATTTATTTTTCCTTTTATTTAATAGTATTAATTCTGCTATCTAATCCTTAATTTTGGTTTAAGTAAACTATTTCCATTACGTGTCTGCTTCAATTCTTCTCGTATTTTTTTTATTTCCAATTTTTGCTCATCAAAAGAATCTGATATGAACTTCATGGATTTTTTCACTTTACTCAACTCATTTTCTAAAGTATAAAGTTCTCTCTAGACTTTTTGGGAACTCTAAATATTGTTTGTTTACAGTTCTTACATAATCTCAAGTAACTACTGAAACCCAATCATATTTGTCTAAGAAACGCTCTTTCAATGGTGTAGTACATATTACTAACATGATGATTTTTATTTCCTTTAAGACATCATTATCTCCTCAAATATGGAATATTTCGATAATTACTTTACCTTACATTAACCTTTTCCACCTCCTCTTCTATAATACCCAAATGGTTCAACAACCAATCATTTAGGAAAATTTTCACAGCCTCGATTCACTGTAAATGTAGAAACCAAGAAATTATATTTGCATCAAAATCGGACAGGAAAATAGGAATAATATGATTTTTACCCCCCACGATTACTCCCATTTTTTTCCAGTATTCCTATCGAACTCTACGCAATACTAAAATCCACTAATTGGATACAAAATTCCACCAAAAAATGTTGCTTCAATAGTAGCTTCACTCTCTCTGAACTTAATAATTACCTTAAAAGCTCTCACTCTTTAAAAAGAAAAGCTAAATTTGATTAACAAACTATTATATTAATCAGAATATTATTAAAGATATAATCTCTGCATAATCCCTGCACTGAGGTCTGCTCTGTTGCAGTCACGAACTTATAAATATACCTGGACTGCCAATTCAATGAAAAGTAAATGACCACTACCACAGGGCCGCCATTTTGCGTGATTGTGTCTTTTCGATGTTGGTCACTCTGACAAATTTTAGTTGTGCCAACTGTAGGGAAACAAAACAATTAAAGTTTGTAAGAGGTTATGTTTACAAAAATACAAAATAGAAAGTTACATATAGGTAAGAATTTAACATAGTTGCGTTAGATCTGTGATTTTTCTGGTACTTCTTTAAGAATTTCGTTAAAAATTTATGAAAGAAAGTAATCCTCACCTAAAATGAGACAAAGTTTCAATCAACTTGGAATAGATGCATGCACTTTAAAATATTTGTTTTATTATTCTGATAATCTTGAATCTTATAAATCCTAATACCATGAAAATGATGATATTCATTTAAATTTTTGCTTGTATTTACTTAACAAATTCAATTAAAAACACTTTTATTTTCTTTCTATTTTTACTATTGCGAGTTTTTAGTTTCGTTTCATGTATGTTTCATGTAAAATCAAAATATAGAAGATTTTATGAGGGTTTGTAATTAGCAAGGGTTTATATAGTAAAAATAATTATATTGTTCTGTCAACAACTCTATATATTATTCTATAATAAACAACACAGACAGACAATTCACATTAATTCAGTTTTGAGAAACTGAACCAAATACCTTTAAATAAAGATGCTGATACATTATTCACGTATTAAATAAGGAGAAAGATACATCGCCTGTTCCAGACGATATACCCAAGCGTCGTTTACAAATCGTCAAAAACTATGCAATCCGCTATACTCACACGTCAAACGTCAGCGTCGTCAATTTCATTACTGTTATTTAATATATTTTTTGTTGGCAACACTACAAATGTTCAGAGTGACCAACATAAAAAGGACACAACCACTATAAAAATGGCAGCCACCAGGCAGTGGTAATTTTTGGGTATCGTGGCCATATGCGTTAGCAGTTCAAGTATATTTATTAAGTTTGTGGTTGCAGTCCTATTGTGCCCCAAAGATGTAATACATTTGATGAGATTAAAAAAATCATGCAGTTAATATATGTATTAAAAAAATGTAATATAAAATCTATGTAATTTTAATGAAAAACACGTTGGATAGACAAAACTTAAATTTCCAACATTTTTCTAACTCCGGCAACATCTCGATTCTGGAAAGATACATGATCTAACACGTGTTGACAATATCAACATATCGTAGTCGACTGCCACGACTAAACAGAGAAAAAAACGACGAAACAAATGACGTTGAGCCAGACCACAGCCAGCTTTGATCTGGCAAAGTCGTAATTTATGCGATGACATGTTGCGGACTGCATTTTTTCTGCCTGCCGCGATTCTTGGCAACTCGTGAAAAAGTACCTGATGGATATCGGGGAATGCGACAGGATTCTTGGTATCTAGGAAATCGGAGAAGCCAAGCTAATTTGTTGAAGTCATTAGAAATAATGAGAATTTATGACAAAAATGTTAACCCGGTATTAGTAAAGTAATTGGAAACTCGGAAACCCCAAAAATATACGGTACTCCCTAAAGCATATAACCAAGTCTTCTCAAGGTGGAAATGTAAATAATTATCTTATTATTTCTTAGAGACCATTTTTATTCACCCAGTTTTCCAAAGATTGGAGAATAAACAATCGTTGAAATACCCCATGCCCCATAGGAGGCTCAGGAGCTTACCCATAGCATAACCGATTTTAATATATTAATTTATATCCCTTAAATATGATTTATTTTTAGAAAACCATTTAAAAACACTTTATGGAACTTGGCAGGCAGATAAACAATAAACCTTACACAAAAGATAATTGTAATTCATTTTTGAACACAAAGGCTTTAAACCAATTTTCTATAGAACGAGACTAAATTTCAAAACTGGCCAACATCCAAATATTAACTTATAGGCTCCAGTCAGTTCAGATTAGGGGAACCAGGGGTAATATTATGAATTCATATATGTATGTTCTTATATTCATATGCATTGTTTATTATGAATCTTGTGTAAATAATTTCTGATGAATAAGATATATTAAATAAGACCTTCAAGAAAATGATTAAAGTCGAACGTTAATGCGTTTTTCTCAAAGCTGTTGAAGCTCTTTTTTGGCAACACAATAAGATATTAGAAATTTAAAATACTTTAGGTATGATTCCTAGAAGTAAGGGCTTGAAGAGTAAGCTTCCTATTTCAATCTGATATAAGCAGCATATTAACGTATTGAATACGTCAAAAGGCTTTAAAGAGACGTCTCAAGTATATCTACGATGACATAAATTCATTTTGAAGAGAAGTTAAAAAACGTCTTATTGTAACGTATGTCAAAAACTGTTTTAAAAATTTTTAACTCCAGATCTATGTAGGAGAATATAAATTCTCCTCTTTTAGATATATTCTGTTTGTATACCTGTTCCATAAAAAAATATTGGTATTTGTAAATATTGGTACGTGTTAAGTATACAACATATAAAAATTCTTAAACATCCTGCCAATGCATATAAAAGAACATGTATTATTTACGTCACCAATAGAGGACAAAAGCTGTAGTTGAAGAAATGTTCTTGGGATAAAGAAAACAACGATGATCTTTATTGAATTCCAAAGCCTCCACTCAGTAATACTTAAATTATCAACTTTAAGCAACTAGTAACCTATCATTGAATCAATAAAGATCTCAAAATCAATGAAGATGATAAAAACAGATAGGATAAGAGGTGGTACAAAGTGATACTTCATCAGAGTATGCTCTGGTTTGTGTAGTAGGAAAAAAGTTTAGAACGGTTAACAAGTTAAGTTAGTATAATTTTAAAGTTAGAAAATTGCTTCTAATACACTTAAAAGTACATCACAATATACAATCCTGAAATGTTTTATAACTTTATAAAAGATTTGTTGATAGCTAACTGAATATTCGAGGAATATTAATTGAATATATTAGAGATTATACTTATTTTTATGGAAGTACACGCCCGCAATGAGTTTGAGATTAATCCAAGCCTGGAAGAAGTGGCAATCGGACCCAGAACGTCTTAAGGTAAGTTAAACTGCCATTATTGACACTGAGTTGAAAGTCCAAGAAATAGCAGGCAAATGGTGAACAATGGATGAGCTAAAAGGTATCATTCAAATTTTAAGTTTATGGTGACTCTGGTCATTCTTGAGACACCAGCTTTTATTCAATTCCTAACTACATGAAAACTGTACAGATGTTATTGATATTTTATTTTACTTTTAATTTACCGAAAGAATATAAGGTCATCGAATACAATCTAGAAGAATTAGAAAGTAAAAGCAAAAGACTTTTACCTGAAGAAAAAAATTCTGAATATCTGTCTTCTAATAGGGGGTATTTTAATGATTTTAATGATTTACTTATTGTTATGAATTTTAAAACAGTGGGCGGTCAAAGGATGCTGATATGTGCATAAGTCTCCCAATGGACGTGTCGCTTCTTACCGAGGGTTACCGAATGCCAATAGCTTTGGTCTGGAGTTCTTATAAAGTCTTGAAATACATAATCTATACAATAAATATCGTTATCAAAACATACTAAATAACTATTTATTATGCATAACTGAAAAGTCATAAATTCCTATTTTCTTTAAACATTTTACTCAATTCTATATATTTCAAAGAAAATCGAAATATGTTTGTAGAATTGAATTATGGTTGACATATATAGACTGTCTTAATTATTAATCGTTTTATAAATATAATTAAACTGGCAATGAAAGACTGAAAACTAGTTTATTCCCTTGAACATAAAGCGGTGTTTCATGTTTTCTTCTTACAGAGTTATGATGTGAAGTAAAATAGTTTATAATTATAGTAGCGTCTTAGATAAGTCAGGATGTGGATTGTAGACCATTCAATGAAAGATTCAATAGTGGCCATTATCCACGAGCCATGAAATTAATTTTTCAATTTATGAAGATATTAAAATTATTGCTAAACAAAAAAAGTCATCGAACTCTGGAGAACCATGTCACCCAAAATAAACGTATTTTCGGTGTCTTAACACAACTATGCCAAACACTTCTGCAGGTCTCGTTCCAAGAAACCATCGCACCGGAGAAAGCATACCATCAGCAGCGTGTCAATATTTTGGCGATGGTATATTAAATTTGTTAAGCCGGGTGTTCGGGCTACCTAAACCAATAATCCGCAACGGATGGGTAAATATTTGAGCGACTAATCAAATTTGTTCACTAAATGGATTTCAGACGCCGGAGGTGTCCTCTTTTTGTTTTGGGACGGATTAAGTATCTCGCTAAAGGGAATTTTACTCTTTTTTCTGTACAGTTCATTACGTTAATACCTAAGTTATATCCCATCCAATTTAGGCATATTCAAAAACGGTAACCCATATCCTCCCCATAATAATTCAAAGTCTCTAAATATAGAAAAACGATGTATTACAACTAACTGACAAGCAAATCAAGAGGGATTGTGGCTTTTAACCCTCAAATATTGGCATGTAATAAGTAACAGCTTCGGTTTTGGAATTTTAACCCCAAGTAGGCGTTTGAAAATGATCTTGTTAAGAATTCTTTGGATTCTGAAGTGCGACTTTTAAAGATACCAAATATAGAACCGTAAATCAATAAATTTAAGAACAGTATATTAAGTTAAGGGTGAACATTCTGAAAGAATTTTTTTTTTGCAAAATTACTTAATCTCTATCATGGAACTAATTTGTAAGAAGCTCTCGGCTTATAGCTTTAAACTTTTATTTTTAACTTTAGTTGAAAGGATATATAGGAAATAATAAATTTTTAAAAATTTCAGATGTCTTAATTTTTCACTACCTCCTGTCATGGAAATTTATCAAAAAAAATCAATTTTGTCAATCTTCATTCTGATGGCATCAGCGCGTTAAATAATTTTACCCTATAGATCACACAAATACCGGGATCCGAGTAAAATTTTAGGGATTACAAGAAATTGAAAATTAAAGAACAAAATTTTTAGTGAGTGTAAGTGATACCAACGGCTAGATCACGCCTCATAGATAACATAAGAATCTAACTATTAAAAGTAATGTTCACGTCATAATACTGATTGTTTTTGTTACAGAAGCTCAAGTTCAACAATATGGGGAAGTAAATCAACTAGGGGGAGTTTTCGTCAATGGTAGGCCTCTTCCCAACGCAGTCAGATTGAGAATCGTTGAGCTTTCCCAAGTGGGAATCCGCCCTTGTGATATTTCCAGGCAGCTTCGGGTGTCGCATGGGTGTGTTTCTAAAATATTAGCAAGGTAAGTTGGATACTGCACTATCTGCTAATTTAGATTTTCCTAAGCACATATATTATTTTTAATGAACTTGAATACTTCGAAGTAATTTAGTTGCGAATCTGACGATATTCCCGAATATCTGATAGCTAATCTTATTTTTTTGGTATTTCTCTATGTATGTGTTAATAATTCACTGGCTGCTTCCAAATATTTGTAACACAGATTACATACTGGTACTTTTTCTTTAGGGATATATATACTCCAATTTGGATTTAAAGGTCAATATCGGGTTTTTCTTGTCAAGTCCGAAAAAATATTCCATCAATGGTATTTCAATACATCACTCATAATTTATTTGTATCTGTCCATATTCAATTATTCTTATTGCCGGTTTTAAAACAAAATTAAAAATAAGGACAACTACATCTTGTACAACACATACAATAAGAAAAGACAACATTATTTAAATTTAAATACTCACAGTAGCACATAGGAATCAACAAAAGAATGGTAACTTGGGAATTATCAAACGTTCAATAAAAGTTATCGCTCTGTTATTACAAAAATAATAAGAACAAGCTGCAAGTTATTTACCAAATGATGAAATATAGCCACATCTGTCTGTTCAATCCATTGCCTTACATGAACTTTAAACGTTGCTGTAGACATTTTTTCCTGTATGGGTCTTGGTATAATATTATAAAGTTTTGGTGCTAAATATTTGAAATGACGCTGACCAATACTTCTTTTGTTCTTACCAACACCGTTGATTGAAAGAGTTCAGAACTCAAACTCTTTCAGTCAACGCCAACACGCACATTTTGATTAAACCTATTTCTTGTGGAGTATGTGTGCGATAAAGTTTCAAGAATAATTTTTTCCCCATACTTAATATTCTTACTTCTCTCTCTTCATTCATACTTAAATTGAAACAGTAAAGTTTGCTCATGTCCATTATTTTTGTTTCCTTATAAAGTAAATTGGTTGGAAATTTCGATTTTTTTCAAATACAATTTTTAGTATCCATTTTTGAATGATGGTTAATGATGGTTAATTGCTGTAAGTGGCAATCCCGGACACACCCCACCCGATAAATCCATATGTCAAATGAGATTGAACCAACGAATAATATATTATGGTAAGATTCTTGATACTTAGGTATTGTTTTAAATATTTAAAAGTTGAAACCAAACCTCTAATTTTATTGGTCAACTGCTTTAATTGTAAATCTCATTTAAGATGTTGGTCTACAATAATACCCAAATATTTTATGGCGGTGATGCAGCAATTGACAACGATTGACTAATTTCTAAAGCACCTATTTGGGGAAGATTTCTGGTGTAAGAAGTAAAACTAATATATTTTGTTTTTTGCCTATTTAATGTTAGTTTGCTTTTCTTAAACCAATCTGCAATTAATTGAAAATCATTTTCGGCTGTTTGTTTTAGGGCTTGCCAGGTCTCTCCTGTGTAGACAGAAGAGAATACAGTTGTTATAGAAAAAAGACTGGCTTCCTCGGTTGACGTCTTCTTCCGAAACCCACACTGGTTTGGGGATAAGATCTTATATTTTTTTTAAAAGTTATTTACTCTTTGCTTCAAAATCATTTCAATTATCTTGGATACATTCGAAATAAGGGAAACTGGTCTAAAATTATTTACAGCATCTAAAGACCCAATAACAAAGCAAGATTGTTGGTTAGTCATACCCAGAAAGTTATAGTAGGAAACTTCATATCTAGTATTATTCACATCTGGCCACTCAACGAGACCCTTATGTACCTTTTAATCTGTCAACCATCGTTATATTTGTCTCCTTTTTACGATATCCGCATGGATAATTTTGAATATGTTCAGATTTTGGTTCAGAACATCATAACTCAGAACTAAATTCAGTATACAATCATTATCACATAGAAGAAAAATTTTACGGTTTAATTGATTGTCCAGCACTTTTGAAACAAATAAGACTTAAAGTGTCTGTAAGTACTTCAAAAAGATATGAAGTGTTTCATATTGTTTTTCATTGAAAGAAATTTGATTTCAATAGTCTATTGACCAGATCAGCATCTGCCTCCGCACTTCCGTCACTTTCATTGGCACCTACAAGACTAATGAACTTTTTACAAATGAAAAACTTTATCTAAGGAGCCATTTTAGCCTCGTTCACCATGACTACTAACATTTGACTTTATGGAAAAAAGACTTCCTTCTAAGAAAGTATCTTCCTTATAAATTAACTGAAATGAGACGCAGTGGTATTAATGGAGGGTTCATTCAGTTCTCAATTCTTTTTTCGTTTATCACAACTAATCCAAACTAATTCACATGAAGATGTGACCTTATCCGTTTATATGTTTAATAACTTTTCATAAGAGAAGTTTATCAGCTTTCTGATTTCATCGAATTTATTGAACTAAAATCAATAAAGTCTGTGACACTATCAACATTTTAGTAATTAATAAAAGACTACTCAATTCAATAACTTCAAAACGGTGGCATTTATAAAGAAACTTTTTTGGTACAGAGGCTTAATAATTTTCATATGATATTAAAATAAATAAAATCATTGTAAGAGTTTTCAAAATACCATTTCACAATAATATTTTTATAGAGCTTGTAATATTATTAATGAATAAATAAAGTATCTATTTAGCATCAGTGCTACCAGAAAATACAATATGCTTTATAACTCAAAAATTAAATCTTACGTAAATTTAAATATATTGTAAAGCTAAAGTTAAAACCAGGAAAGCTAAAGTTAAAACATTGAAACTGGATAAATATATTTTAAACTAATGTTAAAACCGTACATATAAAAAAGAACACTGATTTTTTATTGAAACAAACTTTCTCAAAGGCTAACTTTGAACTAACTTTGTTTTAAAGAATCACAGGTTTTGTTCACTAGACGTAAATGATTTATTAACTTATATATAATTTATTTCCATAAGACCTCCATTAAAAAGAGAGAGATGAATAGATCATTTTTAACCTTAATTTTTTTAATATGCACAGCTAGTACATTTTCAAATACCTGCAGAAAAAAAAATTAAAAAGAAAATGTCTTGTTTTTTTTCTCTGGAAATATTCGCATTTTATTAAATTTCTAAGTGGCATTTTAATTAGAATCAAATTATGCAACTTTACCATAAGTTAACTGATCTTATATCTTCTATGGTTGTCAAGATATCAATGGTCATCCTAATTTAATATTTACAGTTTCTAAGTAGTCCGATTACTTATAATTCATTACGATCAAAGCAGATTTTTGTATGAAATACTAACATTAAATTCTTTTCCAGATACCACGAGACTGGGTCCATCCTTCCTGGTGCAATTGGAGGATCCAAACCGCGCGTAACAACCCCTAAAGTCGTGGCCTATATCAAAAATCTTAAACAAAAAGATCCAGGAATATTCGCTTGGGAAATTCGCGATCGACTTCTGTCCGATGGTATCTGTGACAAGTACAACGTGCCCTCCGTAAGCTCTATAAGTAGAATTCTTCGCAACAAAATTGGATCTTTAGTGCACTCTAACCATCATGGTCACTCCATCTATAATATTTATCCAAGCTACACCTATCAGCAGCAAAAGGCACCCCCAAGTCCGCACCAAAAGTATGCTAATACACCATGCTGGCCAAGTTCACATTCCGTACAAGATATATTGGCAGGAGTGCATGCGGCTACCTTCAGGCCTACACATGGAGGTGGAGGTGCCGCCCTACCACCAGGCCCTTCACCTCCAGTACCCGATCATACACAAAATTATAATTATTATATGTATTTACAAGGGGGCAATACAGCGATGCATATGGTGAATTCTGGGATGCCACCACATCCACTGGGAGGTCCTCATATTTGATTATAAGGGAGAATTATTTGGGGGGGAAGGAATATGGTGCTGTTAGTTCATGTACATATAGATATTAATATTCAAACATTATGGATAGGTAGGTATTTATATGGAAATTTATAATTTTGATTACCTATGCTTGGATCTTAAGATGTGAAGGGCCTTCTTGTATGTCAGTATTAGCCATAAGTTTGTGTTTTTATACTTTTTGGTAGAAATACTTAAATGATAAAGTTTAGAGGATTGTTTAACAATATTCAAATATATGTTTTTTTTAATATATATGTTACTAAATAAATGTATTATATTTGAAAGTAAGTCAAGTTTTTAAAAAATTTCGTATAGTTTTTACTCACTTAGTTATGGCCAATATTGTATGATAATTTGTAACATCGGAAGCTTTACTTATGATTTTGTAAATAATAAATTATTAAATTTATTTATTTGTTTATCTTTTGTTTTATTTTTGTCAAAGTGCCATTGAACTAGGTTTTGGGCGGCGCCAACTGGGTTACCTACAATGAACATGAGTGCATGTGGGAGAAACTATGTCTTAGATATATTTTGCTGCAGAAGCGTTTACGAGCATAATATAATAATGAACTAGATATGCTATTCACAAATTCTATCATTACTGAAAATTAAAAAATAATAACATACAATACCAAAATATATCCTTACAGAGGATACTGCTGAAAAATCAGGGTAAATCGAATAAAATAAATTTTTTGCTAGGATTTGACATTTGCTAAAGAAAATACTTAGTTTCAGGGAAATAATTTTTGGTCGATTTTGATTTTAGACGTTACTGTTGAATCTACTAAAAGACGATTTTTAAGATCTACTAAAAAAGCTTAATACCATTTTAATTTAAGGGTTCAAGCTTACTCATGCGGGGTGTTGAAAGAGGTGAAAATTGTAGAAGATAAGAAATAAAAATCAACAGGCTGTAACAATTCTTCCCTTATTTTCTGAAAAATGGCAGCTTATCGTTTTAAAAAGGGGATTTTTTGACATAAGTTATCTCTCAAGTCGCTATCATTATTCCCTCATAAGATTTTGAAGTTAGAGCTCACCCCCACGGTGGTTTGAAGTGACAGAGCTCATGATATATGAAAACTCTTCCAAAAATAGACCTTGACGGGTCCGAGAATTTTTTCAATAAACGTTATACGAGTATGAAATATAAACCGTGTTTCATTTAGATCTGACCAGAGTGCATATTTTCTAAAAATTTTAGAATCAAGTGAAATTTAAATATCACTGGCATTTTTTTTCATGTTTTATTTGAAGAATATTCATACCTCTTATTTAAAAAAATACACCTTATAATAATTCAATAAATTAACACTTGTGAAACTCCTTACCGGGCTAATGTTCAACTTTACAGGTACAGATTTAAAATCATTAATTTCAATGTTTTTGTGTTTATGTTTACTTCGGTTTTAATAAAGTAGTTGTTTCATTATCTTGTATTAATGGTTGCTTACCCTACATAGTAGACTCCTTCCTGTTTAGTTACATGTAAAAACAGTGGTCACTTAATTGACATTGACTAGTAAGTAGTATGTCTGGTACCTATAAAACGTAGTTTCCCTTTAGTCAGACACAATTTGCAGTTTGTTTGGGTATCTGAGAAGCTCCTTAGAAAATTGCGTCTTGAGTATCATCCCACCGCTTTTTGAAAAGCGTGTGAGAACTGAAAGTACGATTTTATTAGTTCTTTCATATTCGCCATAGTCAGACCCACGAAGGGCCCCGGCCCTACTGGTCGTGGAGCGGCGGTCCTCTTAGTAACGGAGTCGATCGCCCAATGTAGGTAACTATAATGCAAAGTAGTCTCTGAAACATTTTTTATTGTTAAGGTGAGATTACAAGACTTTCATCTGTCTTGCGGTAACTGCCTTTCTTGTTTCCTGATTGAAAGATGTCATGACGCTTCGTGTCTTTTAAAGACCCATAGAATAATTCGGAAACACTTGGAACATGTTACATAGTTTTGACTTATAGAATCTAGAAAATGCAAGCTGTAGGATTTACAATAAAATAACCTAAATAACCCAAATTGAAGCTCGAATTGGGTCTTCAAATAAGATGTTCATCATCTACTTAAAACTATATCCTATATAGGTGAAAAGAACATTAAATAACGAATCTAAACTTCAAAATAAGAGCAAAACAGTACAATAAGTGTGATAATAAATAACGTTTTTTTGTTAAATTTTCATAACAATATAAATATATTACAGAGATTTCCAGAAATTCTCAAATAATTACAAACATTTCATTCTTGTAAAATTTGTAAAACTGTCTATATAAAGGTTTGGCTTACCCGGAAGTCTGGAGTCTGAAGTTCAGACACAGGCTAAAATTCCGAACAGAGGAATTCATATTCTTGCAAAGCTCACTGTGATTTTGATGCATAAATTATTATATTAATTAATTATACCACAAATGCCATATGGCATATACAATGATAGTATACAGGTTGGGGAATTGAAGATTGTCCAAATTAATGAAAACACCGCTTCCGAGATCGACGAGCGGCCGCCTTTGATCATCTGATACGTATTTGCTGTTTTTATTTTTTGCAAAATAACAATTATAATATCGGCATGCCTCTCAACTGTACGGTGCATTGTTAAATTTAATTTTAAATTCAATGGCTATTTATACTCCTTCCGAAAAAGTTCAAATTATTAACTGGTCTTATAGAGGTAATTCGGCGGTATAATGTAGAAATTTGGTTTTAATTACACTTGAAAATACATCGATTTCAAACCAAAAAAAAAAGTAAATGTGGTTTCAAATTTTGAGTCATCTTTTTGTTTTCAAGATTCATATATGCCGCACTAAAGTGCAAGAACCTTCGAGCGCAAGAGTTTCGAGTCCAGGAGCAAGAACGACTGAAAGAAATAGTTTGTAGTGCCCTAGGTGGATTCAATACGATCAAACTGAAATTTTTTCAATTCATTCAATACGAAACAAACCAACTGGGAATGGACAATAAAACTGTTACCAGTATTGAGTTCTAATAATGCGGTTATGGAATAAAATTTATTAACAAATATTTTATTACCAAATTTACTAGATTAAAGAATTGGTCTTTTTTTTATTCGAGTGTTTTTTTTTACACAAATAAAATTTTAGGTTTTGGTGGTATAAGCAGTTAATATTTTAATGTTACTTACACGCTTTAATGGACTTTTAACCACAAAAATGTCGAGAATTCATATTTCAAAACTGATGTTTTGTTTAGGCAGATACTCTTTTCTCAATAGACTCTCAACTAAAAATGAAAATTAAAACTACTACAGTGCATCCGTAAAGTAGCCGTTTCTGAAAATAATGCCTGAATCCATCGATTTTAATATTTGGTGTAGGGTGGAAATTAAATATACAGGGTGACTCGAAAAAAAATAACGTCATCAATATGTTTTTAAATGGAAACCGCCATTTTTTTAATGCAGAATCAGAAAGAGCGCAGTTTTTTACAAAGGATATGGTACAAATGAATAGTGGTTACTTAAAAAACTATAGGAAAATGTAAAAATTAAAAAAATACCTATCTAAATTAAATGTTTAAATTGAGCACCGATACCAACCTGACAATAACCAAGGCGATTTAAAAATTCTTTTTGAACGTTGTCAATGACATCTGGAGTAATATTTCTAATTTCCTGGCGTATTTTTTCTTTTAAATCTTCTAAACTCGCTGGTTCAGTGACATACACTTTAGTTCTTAAGTATCCCTATAAAAAGTAGGTAATCGAGGGGAGTTAAATCTGGCGACCTGGGTGGCCATTCAATGAACACTCGTCTACCTATCCAACGATTTGGAAAAACTTCATCTAGATTATTGCGAAAGCATAGTGTGGCGAGGCCCCATCTTGCTGAAAAAAAAAGATCAGGTTGGTGCATGTCGGGTTTTTTCAAATTCGGATATAAAGTTATCAGAGTGGGGATAAGATCATTTTGAAGAAAGGCCAAATAATTCTCACCACACTCTTTCTTCCACTATACCGCACTACACATTGACTTTCTGAGGGTGTTGTGTATGACATTCTGGGAACCAATGAGGGTTTTCGGTCGCCCAGTATCGACAATTCTGTCTGTTTACATGGCCGTTTGGAGTAAACGTTGCTTCGTCAGAAAATATTATCCGTTTTATAAAATAATTGTTATCATAATATAATTGCTGCATTTGCTCACAAAATTCGTGCCGTGCCTGTGATTGTGGCTTTCGGATTATTTTGGACCGTTAACAGAACGTTAAGATAATCTTCTTCAGTTTTTTAACCACGACCAGCTTTTTGAGTCTCCCGAAAATGCCCGAATTAACGAAACTTTGCTTCAACTCTGCTTACCATGCTTTGGCTAATAAGCGACCGATCAGGATGAGTTTCATTAAACAAATGAACCTCTTTTGAGTACGAGACATCTCTCTGAAACCAATCATGTACAAGAATTCGAATCTTTCATCTTCAGTTAATTTTCTCATATTTCATACAATAACAGTAGATAATAAAGTCTAGTTACTAATAAAACGCATACAGTTGCACCAAAGATATTTCTTTAATTTTACATTTTATTATCATTTTTCGTTCAAAATTGGTTATGTACAATATCCTTTGTAAACCAATCATTTTGTACCATATCCTTTGTAAAAAGATGCGTTCTTTCTGATTCTGCATTAAAAATAGTGGTTTCCATTTAAAAAACACATTAAAGATGTCATATCTTTTTTTGAGTAAACCTTGTATATTAAATTTCCACGTAGAAAAACCGTAAGCCCAATATTAAAATCGACGGGTTCGGGCATTTTTTTCAGAAACGGTCCATTTCATTTTTATTGAATTTATCCGCTACTTTACGAATACACTGTATAATTAATGATTGGCGTACTTATAGGAGCAATTTTTAGCCTCAAAAACAGCTAATATTTCAACCAAATTGATGAGTGAGTTAACCGAAAATTTCCATAAACCCAATGTTCTCCCTTTTTTTCGGAAAATATTCCAGAATCATGGAAATCATCATAAGAGAAATCATGTAAAATCATCGTCTAAACTCCAATAATGCAGCTATAGATTTATTTCTTTCTGTCCTCAAGTAAGCAATCGGGCTTTGTAGTATTTTTTTGGCGGAATATTTTAAATTGAACGCCGAAAAAACTAAACCAAATACACGACGAATTTCTGCAGTGTGTAAATTTGATAGAAGCTGCTTTACACTTTTTTTGCACAAATCTCCTCATTAATGGTTATTTTCATCTTAAAAAAAACGAGGATATGTGAATGTGGTTTAAAGAAACATTAAATTTAGAATTATCAATAATGTAGTGTGTTTACCAATAAAATAATTAAAAATCGTCTTGGGCGTCCAAACTTCGGCCAAAAATAAAAATCTGGAAAAATGAAAAAACAACACGCCGACATAAAATTTGAAAATCGGATAGCACGTGCGTTAGCAACGAAGCGCGCGAGCCTTCCACTGGACCGTGTCTCGTCACGGGACGTCTCGCCCGATCGGCTGTCTGGATATCCCCCGGGATTATAAAGCTGTCAACGCGTCTCTCTGCGGACTCGTTATCCCCGAAAACTTTAACGCTTTTTACCGCTTTTTGAACCGAAATTAGCTTTTGCGCTTTACACTTTTTTTTTTGTTTATCATCTACTATCTAATTAAGATAAAAGAAAATTAAGAGAAGACAACACGTAGCATCTAAAAATTGAATAATATATAGGATATTTTATTTAAATTATCGAAGTCGATATTTAGATCCGATATAACTAGAAATGTCAAAGCTATATATAGCTAAAATATAGCTAAAATATTTTAGTTGTGTGTCCCCAAATGACCTTTAATGGTATTTTTACTGTAAAACAAATACTGACTACTTTAGAAGGCAAAATATACAAGGTGTTACCAAATAAGATGCTAATTCTTAAGGTGGTAAAGTTCTTAAATCATAAACCGATTAGTTTGCTATATGGTTTATTTATTTAGATCAAACGACCTTACAGGTAATAAACTCAATTATAAAGTACCTATATGTAGATAAGTATTAAAAATTGTACAGCAAATAACTACGTTAAAGTTCAGATGATTATAGAAAAAAAATTGTAGGCTACAAAATAAAATACCAAATTAAATCAAAGCAAATACTGAAATAGATAGCGAGATAAATACTAAATAAAACAAATTATTAAAAATAATTTAACAATAATATATTATTTAATAATAGCAGCTATATTGCTACTAATTTAAAATTATACAGAAAAATTGTCATTGTACCTCTATAGATGTCAATAACAATAGTTTCAAATATTATTTTTAAACTTTATTACTGCAAAATGATGATGAATGAAATAGGTCACACATTGAATAAACCGGTGGAAATTTAAGAACGCTTGTACGAGGTGTATGCAAGTCAAAGAAACTTTCTCTTCGTTTAAGATAGAACAACGCATTTTAGTATGTTTAAGTGGAAATTATTAAGTTAATTATTAATTCGTCATAAGTTCGTTTGAATAGCAAGACAATTGTCAATAGATTTTGTTTTAGTATAAAATTTTACAACATCGGCATAGTAGCTAATTTAAGAAAAGCAAGGCTCCGATGTCATTTATAACAATGTTAAAAAAGCAAGGACCTGAGGACCAAGGAAGACTGAGCCTTGCGGAACACCTGAGGTTGCTAAATATTCTGTAAAATAAAAACCATTCATTGTAACCTACTGGCAACGGTCTGAAAGGTAGTACATAATTAAAAAGATTTAAAAGCTATTAAAAAAATCAAATTAGATAATATAAGCAAAACGATTTCATGATCGAGCCTATCAAACGCTTTGAGAAATCGAGATATATGACGTCAGCTTGGTAGCTCCGATCAATAGACTCAGCATGAGGTTTTAGGATCAAGTTGGATATTGTTGAACGGCCCTTAAAAAATCCATACTGATTGGATTTCGAAAATTTTAGCAAAATTGCAAATAATTGAGATTGGTGTATAGTTTTCATTCAATTCGCCTCCTTTTTTGAATATGGGACACACTTTGGATTTATTTCGCAATCTAGATGGTTTTTTAGATATTGAAGGCATAGGTTAAATAGTATTTTAAGTGGCTTTACAAATACAAAACGGCAATACGAATCAAGAGGGCTGGGAATTATATGTATTAGGACCTGAAGGGGGTTTTGATTTAAGCTTGCGAATCGCCGATAAAATCTCTCGTTCTATTGTGCTATTTATGTGTAACAGTGGTGGTAAATGGCGAAAGAATTAACAGGTGTTATGCTAGGGAGAATTAGGTAAGACAGTCTAAAAAAAATCTAGAAATTCATATCCAATGCGTTATGATAATAACAACATTTTTCCAATATCAGACTTTATAAGAGGATATAGCGACCAGTGCACTTGCTAAAGTGACAGATGATATACTCTCTACAACTTCTTATCCTGGCACCTCAATCAATCAAAAATATCAGGTTGTTTCTGGCTGGTAGGCTTTATTTTAGCATTCACGTAATATAGATTACAAAAAATCTCTGCTCCCACCACATATCAGTTACTGTGATATATGGCGGTAACTAAAGACATGTTGACTGCAGGCGTTTCCAACTTATACAAAATGCATGCGCAAGACTGACTTGTCTTAGACCTGGAAATCATATTATATCCGGTCCAATTCAACAATGGGGTTGGCTAAATATGGCAAAGACGTTTAGTGCACTCGATTATCAAAACACAATACTCCACATTTCTGTGATTCTTCTCGTTACCAAATTGCTAAAACATAAACTGCCTCGTAAATTTGAAAATCTTCGGCTCATCATACTGTAGCGGTTGTTACCCTTCATTAAGGTATAATTTAAAACACTCGATGCACAAATATAGTAAACTGATTTATACACGTTCATACTTATTTATTTTCTACTATTTAGTTCAATTTAAAAGTTCCAATATTTCAACTGGAACTGGCCTCCTAGCGGCGAGGGCTCCTTATATATTAGGAAACAATGTTCCGGAACATTTGCTCATATTTTCTGGTTTTTTAATAGGCCTAATATATTTAATACTTGGGTTCAGATTCTTAAGCCTTGGAACCATAAAAATCTCAGTAATAAACAATTTTATTTGAAATTTTATGCATGTGAAAATTATTTTACTTTTGATTCATTCATTCTCAATTCAAGGAGGGGCCTTAAACCAGATTCAGAACATTCGGTTAACCGCCAACGCTTAATCCAAGATCAGTTAGAATAGTCTTCGTAACAAGTGACCTCTCCATACGTAAGCTTGTAAGCTTAGGCTTAATTTAATTATAAACTGTTTGGTTTAAGCTAAGCTCTTTAATTAATAATTTGACTTTATCATGGTAAAAAAATTATACTTAACTTAGTAATATGTCTCTTAGACTGACGCCACTGGTGTGTGGCCAAATGATGTTTTGTATGCTATATTTGAAATCAATAAAATAATATATTTTTATTTCTTTCAGTCCAAAATGTATAGGATATTGGATTGGAGGACCACGATTATAAAGAACCCATCACTTTTGATCACATAGAACAGCAGCCGACAACAGAATAAATTAAAAACTGCACCCAGGTCTTTAGTAATACCTTATGATTTTAGATAGACAATATGGCGAAATGGGGTAAGATTTTATATTTTGAATAATTTTAAAAATTAATACTTCAAAATATGCTTTCTATTTCTTGATATTGGAGCCAAAAATAAATTACCCAGTGAAGCTCAATACGCAGCAGAATTCATCTTGTTTCTGTATAAACTTTTTGAAAGCCTCAATATCACAACTTACTCTAAATCCAACACCAAACCTGAGCAATTTCAGCAGTTTCAATGCATGAGCAGTTTTGGAGTTATTGCCTCTTTTATTACTAATTTGTTGTTAGTTATTTAATTTATAATATTTGCTAAGGAACATTACTGGTGAAATGAGTATGCAGTAATTTCTTGGTTATTTTATTAAATATTTATTGACTGTATTTTTATATAATTATATATGTATGATTATGTATTTTTATACATGTGCTGTAAAATTTGGAACACCCTTAATAAATTCTACTTTACAAAGTTTGTTGTTCTTACTACAACATTTTTAATTAAACTATTTATAACTATTTTTATTTATAACTTGTGATTTTCTTGCTATAATAATATAGTAATACATTTTGTGAATATTTATTGCTTAATTTTTGAAACGCAGACCTTTGTATCTAGTAGGAAATGGATGGGTTGTTCAGAAATTATAGTACTCAAATAGAAAAAAAGTGGCAGATCGAGGACTTTATTTAATATGGGGACAAAAACATTCCAGTTTGACACTTTTTCTTTATACTACTATAATTTCCAAAGGAACCTCACATTTCCCACTAATTTTAAACGCACGGTATGGTAGAGCGAAATTCAAATTTGGCGCCATTATCAAATTTTAAATTACCCGCCATTATGACGTCACAACCCCATTTTCACTTTTAGTTAGAGTACCAATCTTCGAAATTCAGAGGGCGCAACAGTCAAACGACGTTCAGTGTTCTATTGACTTTTATGGGAGTTTCCTGTCTAAGAAGTATTAATCTATGAAGATCATTTATGAGAAAGCCAATATAGAGAAATACCATTGTTTCAAAAATAGAGAAGTTAACATAAAACTAGCATTTAGCATAGCTTTTTTTATTGTATGAATACTAAGGTTACATTTTTTTTGTACGCTTGAATCAAAGAGCGCCTTTTGCTGCTGTACCAAGGTGCAAATTCTGCCCTTATCAACACTATACCTATACACCCTATACATAGTTTCCATACTTATTTCCAACCACAAATTCGGTATCCCAAAAAACATGAGCGCACATTTCTAGTTGTTAAACACAATAATGTGTTTAAGCGACTTTCCTATATTCCAGTAATAGGTATTTAAAAGACTCCTGACAAATTTGGTATGTCAAAACACAAAAACTTTTTGTAAATTTTTCTACTAATGTTTTCAACTAAATTAAATAGCCAAGAATAACAATTTTTTTAAATAAGGAAAAAATATTTTTTGCTACCGCTCACTTTATAGAGGTGGAAAATGATGGATTACCCCCAAAACTAATTTCCTTTCAACAAGAGGTGCAAATTGCTTTTAATTTCTCACCCTCTCAAGAGCCACTCGATCGAATCAACTTCCTAACAGTCGAAAAAATAAACCTGCCAAGAAAAAACCAACAGAACTCTCTTATTATCAAGTTGTGGGCGTTCCGGCTTAATAACGAACGACCGTCGGCCTATTTGAAGTCAAACCGTTTGACTGATGCGAAGAAAGACCGTACAGAGCGATCTATTTAAATCTGGCGGTATGCTAATGCCGAATTCGATTTTTTTTTCCCATCTCAGTTTTCGGGGAAAGTTGGTTCACAGATGTTGTCACTTCTGCAATTTGTTAAGCCGAAGAACAAACGATCTTAGTAATAAGAGGAGCTTATGGGCCTCATTAGTTGCCAAACGGTAGTTGTGATAATTTCTATCCGGGTATATGCATTATGATTGTTTTTCAGTTGTAATATTCCAAAGCGTTCGACGAACTGAAAAATAAACACGTTTTCTTCAACTTACCATGACCAAAGCCTATTAAAACAAACTGACAGCCGTATAGGGAATCAGGGCCGGGTTACTCTACACCTTTTCTCACTTCGCGGTCAGTTTGGTAACTTTATTAAAACTCAATTTGGAGCTTAAGTTTTATGGCTCTTTTGATAATGAACCGTAAAATAAACAAAGGAGGTGTCGAATGATTGCTGTATATCGGAGCTCTCTGTATAAATATTGGAGTTGCACGTTCTACGAAAAAAAAATTAGTATCGTAATTGAAATATTTGAATTATTGAACATTTCAAAAACGTCTTGGTTTGGTTTGAAAGAATAGTTGAAGTAATAAAATAAACCTGAATTTATCTCATTTTCACCTCCTCTACCTTAAATTTTAAACTGCCCAGAGTAGTTCTGACTGGTGGTCTACATTTTTTACGAGAATTACTCCCTTCTTCCACCTATTAGAAAACTATAAGAACTCTCTAAATGGCAAAAAATACTATAAAATTTTTTAAAGTTCGGCAATGGCATTTTTCGTTTAGTGTTTTTAAATGAATATAATTTTCATTATTTATATTTTACTAACAGTCCCGAATTTCAATAATTTTTTTTTCAATATTTGGTAAAAAGACTTATTTGGAAAAACATCTTTAAGGCCCAAAATCAGAAGAATGTTTGATATTTGCTCTATTTTTTCAGAAGAATAATTTTAGGCGAATGAAAAATGTTATACATAAAAATAATTACCTAAAAGAAACAATTACCTAAACGCTCCAATTTAATTTAAAGAAATTTAAAATTATCTGTCACCTTACTGAAAAAAAGTAAAAAATACTGAATCGTTCTTTATCTATCTTTTAATTACATAAAAGAAAATAAGCAAGATTTGCAATTATCTGGAAGAAACTAACATTTGCTAAAGCTGCCCAAATAAAAACTTACTGGTAAGAAAAATTGAAATTTGGCCAACCTGTCACTGCGTGGAAGGAGTAAAAAACAGCTTTAGCTGCCTAAATAATTATAAATAATTAGTTGAAGAAAAAAAGATTCAATTTATTGTATGCCATTTTAATTAAAAATAAGCAAATATATCCAGTTGCCTGACAAAAATTGGGAGATTAGATCCATTGGCTAAAGAAAACCGGAAATGACTTTATCTAGCTAAGGAAAAAACTGAAAAATTACATATATTTTCTGGACCTATTAGAAAAATAAGGATTAAATAAAATTGCCTGAAAGAAGATATTAGATGATTTTAATTAACTGGAAATCAGAAAGTCACTGCAATTTGGTAAAATACAGAAAAATTTTGCTCTAAAATCGCCAAAAAAATTTAAAAAAAAACTCTAATTGTAAGAAAAAGTTAAAACTTTGAGTGATTTCAAAGAAGATATATAGACTTTACTACCTGAAAAGAGCGAAATAGCCTCAATTGCCTACAGCCAGAAAAAATTACACCTTGATAAGATAGAGAATAGCTCTAATTGCTTCAAAGGCATGGAAGAAATAAAAGCTATTCCAATTATTCTTGAACTTCAATATAAGCAATCAGTCCAGTTCGCTCATAAATAATTTGTCTATTTATATTGCCAAAATGGAAATGAATTAAAAGGCATGAGAGAAATATAAACTTATTGAAGCTGCTTCAAGCAAAGAAGGAAATAACTCTACTAGATGTAAAAGAGCTAAGAAATTGATCCAAAAATAAATAAGATTAAATTATTCTTACGAAGAAACTAATGATTTCCTAGTTATTGTCCAGTTATCTGAAAAAAAGTATTAACATTTCAACTGCCAAAAGAAATAAAAGATGACTTCAATGTAAGAAAGAAACTTGCCCTGGATAGGCAAATTGCCTGGAAAAATATAAAGCCCGTACAAAAAGAATAGTTACGGCTGAAACATGTATTGCATATAAGCAATATAAAATTGCTGCAGCATCAAATGCTTGAAGGACATGAAAAACGGTTACTGCTTGGACGAAACACAGAATTACTTTCAAACTATCTAAAAAATTTAAAACTACCAAAAGACAATAATTCCCATGTGAGGTAGAAACTAATGATTCCAGTCATCTTAAAAAAATTGAAGAATGTGAAATCATGAAAACCATACCCTATCTAACTTGCTAGCAAAAATACTGTAGCGTCTTTACTGTTAGGTAGGTGTGAATTAAAATACTTAATGCACAAAAAAAGTCAACTGATTTATTTTACACACTAAATACGATTACTTAAGACTACTATAAAGATTTATTTATACTGTATTAACTTACTTCAGTTTATGTCGATTTAAAAGTCGCGCCAACATTCCGACTTAAAATGGCTTCCTGGCGGTGAGGGCTCCTGATATACTCGCTAAACCTTGGTTTCGGAAGATACGCTTACCTTCAAAGTGTCAATCAATGTCAACCTTCAAGTGCCTTCAAAGTGTCAAGATGTCTGTCGTGTGCCCGCTTGCATCACCGCGATGATTCCGGATTTTCAACAATAATTGTTCGACTCCTGACATAAATCCTCCTTACAGAGTTGAAAGCACATGTATGAAGCTTGTATGGTGAAAATCGGAATCGTATGTCGGCCATCTTGCTTGGCAAAATTGACAGGGACCTGACAGACAGTTATTGACATTGACTGATAGAACATCATTTGTCATTGTCATACCATTTGAGTTTGTTTTTCATTTCGAGAAAAACATGGAGAGCGATATGCAATGTAAATTTCATTAAGACTTTGAGCTCTAGAATTTCTTCTGATTAATTTTCTCCACAAATTTTAATAATGCTGATACTGCTGGCTTTACACTACAATACATATTTATTTAAACATTTATTTTGTCTTTTTATTACATGAATCATTTAGTAAATTGATTTATAAGGTTTGCACTGCCTATTTTTTTATTTTATTTCATGCTCGTATCATACCACTTCCTGTGTTCACTGAGACGAGACATAGGTATAGAGACTAAGAGACCTGAGCATCCGGAATGGATCAGAATTAATGTTTTTCTTACAACTTGTGTTTTTTTAAGAGTTTATTATTTTTATTTTATGTAAACATCTGTCCTTGAATCAAGTTTTTATTAATATTATAGTTCCAAGATATGTTGTTAGTATTATAAGAGACCAACAAATAGAGGGTGTTCCCTAACTACGGTACGAAACTATACAGGGTGAATCGTTAGGTCGTTTTATGAAAAAAAGTTCCTATGAACGTATGTCGGGAGTTGCTTTGTTTCTGAGATACAGGGCGATGAAGGTTCAAAAAAATAATGGTATTTTAAAAATACTATAACTATCCTTGGTTTTTATTTCATGTTGTCGTCCATGGGTAATTTTTAGAATGAGTTAAAGATACTTAAAAATTTTTTAAGTAACTTTAACTCATTTATGTAAAATAAAGCTGAAAAGTTTGATTTTTGTTCAGATCAATATCTGCTGATGCTAACACCTAATCAAAAAGGCCCTTTTCTCTATGAGTAACCTGTTTGATTAGGCATTTGCTTTAGATATTACGATTAAATGATTGTAAGATTCAATCAAATTTGATTTCCCGCCTTAATTTGGCCACGCCCTTCTACCATTTTGATTGGTCCAATTAGGCACGTTAAACTGTCAAGTTAGTTACAACAGTTTCCGTTGCCAAGCGAGAGGATGCTAGCTGATTTGTCAGAAGAATTTCAGTCTGTATGCAACCACTACTTCTCTATATATTTGTGTTCTATGGTTGAAAAATTACAATTTACGCTACTGACTTGAGACAGAAATAAGCCAACTGTAACTGAAATAGAAAATATATTCAATTGCGAGAAAAAAATTAAAGTGGCTTTAACCATAAGGAAAAAAATCCTGTAGAAAATCAAGATATTACAATAAAAAATCACTGGAATGACTGTCTAGAATAAATCGAACCGACTTAGAAACTTAACAATTAGACCTATATGATTCTTAAAAAATGCTTTAATTTTATAAAATTTAACCAGTTGCATTAAAAAACTAGCAGTCATTAAAGTCTGTTAAATTCAAAAGAAATCTTATATTTTCTTTCATTAGGTTAATTTCATAATTTCATTTTTCTTGCATTGCCTTTTTCATCCGACAAAGGCAATGCAAGGCGTGAAAATGCCTAATTTTATTATTGACATTTTCTTTTAACATAAAAGCAGCCGGAAGTTAAGTCCACAAATTATTAATTGATAAACTACCCAGAGAAAGATGAAGAAATAAAAGGAGCTTCGTCGTTTTAATATGGCAAAAACCATCTGTAAGAGTCGTAAAGGCCCCCGAAAAAAGTTCAAAAATATCATATCAAAAGTTTCTTTCTCGGGTCGGGACATCAAAGTCATATAGTGGGCCGTACCCAGTTCTCGGATTTCACTTGTAGTGGGTTAATTACAAAAGTCGGCTCTTTTTGAGAAACCGATATGGACTTGAAAACATTGAAATATTCTTTTTTTTAATTTTATAGGATGAGACGAATATTTCAAACAAAAATAAGATTTGGAAAGTTATGAAGTGTATTTTTTAATATTTCTTAACCTTCTTAACAATTAGAAATCAAAAATGTATAGGGTGATAGATGCATTTAAATCAAATTTGTTTTTTTAAATCTCGTAAGTACTACTGATTTTTCAATTTGTACATCGCAATCATAATAGTGTGTCAAAAGAGATATGAGTTATTACGTCGGGTTTCGGGAGAGAAGGAAAAGATGTAGCTAATTAACCGGGATAACCTTTTGGGGGACCTCAAATGACGGACAAAAGGAAGTGGGCGCGCCACTAGAACTTTCGGGACACGGGTCGTTTCAAATTTCGTCGTACCGTTTTATACAGGGCAACATACAGACTTTGTATACTGAGAGTTCATTATATCAATAACAAATTACTGAATTTTTATATAGACAGATTAATAGTTACCTACCTCAATTGAACTAATGATATCAGAAAAACAGCCAGGTCAGTCAACAAACAAATTGTAAGCTTATAAATAAAAAACAAACTGTCTAATATTCCTACTATGGCGTATTTCAAAGTTTACTTTACACGCATTGCACAAAATATGAAAATTTAATAAATCCAGAAAATCTTCCTTTGATTTTCTGAGTGTCTGAATTCCAGTAGATAACTGAATTAGCTTATAAAAGTTTGATTCTGTAACCTCCAGTGATATAAGATGATATAAGGATCGATTAAAAACCTTAAGAATTCTTTGTCCAGAGAGATGTTTGTTTTGCTTTAGGAACTCCATGTTAGAAAATGGTCCAGAATAAGTCTGATTGACAAGGTCCAGTAGCTGATTCATGAAATTAAAATCAAGTTTCCATAACTCCCATAATATCTAAAATAATAGAATCTGCTACAAACTGCCGCTCATTGCCATATTTTAAAGTCAACAACTTACTTACCAGTACATAATGTGGTTTCCGACCCAAATCTTCAGTAACAATGACTTTAACTTCAGCACTAGAAGAGGGTAAGCTCGCTTCATTATCTGACATAAACAAAGCATTTGACTGTATCACATATGATGTTCTAATAAACAAATTGGAGAGCTACCATATGGGTGCCTTCTATATATTAGTTCTCTAATTTCCTCAATAAATTATTCCTTATCAAATAAAATACAGTTTATTAAATTCAACAATCAACAATTAAACAAGCACTAAAGGACATTTTTCAAAATGTTGCATTTTGGGCCTTTCTCGTATCTCCGTTATCCTTGAACTTATCGAAAAGATAGAAAGAAAATGTGCTATATTACGTAAGAATAATCTTGTGTACAAGCATCCTATAAGCTACAAAAACAAAACAAAAATACAATTTCAAAAATTGACAAAACAATGAATAAAATTAAACACAAGAAGAACTTTTTGAACATACTTGAATGAAAGACAACTAAATAAAACAATCAATTACTAAATAAAGGTAAACTTGTTGACAAAACTAGAGAAAAAAAGAACTTTCCAACATGTCCAAGGTTAAAACCTATCATTAAAAAAGTCATCTAGGTTATAATATGCCTTAGCCAATAAAAGCGTCTTTAATTCTCTTTTAAATTTCTTAACATCCGATATATGTCTAACACATAGAGGAACATGATTGTAAATTTTTTTACTTATGTAAATTAATGAGTTTTTGGTAAGGGAAGACGAAGGAATAGGTAGAGGAACATCATTTACACGACGAGTCAAATGGCCAGTGTCAGAGGGTAGTTTGGGAATTTTGTGAATAAGAGCAGCTGTTTCTAAGATAAAGAGTGAAAAAAGATTTTTTTAGAAATGAAGAGGGGTTTGCAAGAATCTCTTAACTTAGCAGAACACAGGTATCTAACTGTTTTTTTTTAATAACAAACACAATGTTAAGTAGCCCCTTATTGGTTAAACCCCAAAAAGGCAAGCCATACCGAATATGAGATTCAATAAGTGAAAAATACACTGAACGTGCAACCACCCCTCCCAGCTCTTGTTTTGCCATTCTTACTGAAAAACATCTAGAAGATAATTTCCCAGCTAAATGTAAAATATGATCTTCAAACCGAAGGCGACCATCAATGGTAATTCCTAGGAACTTGCAGCACTCTTTATTCTGCAAGAGGAAATTTTCGTCAAACATCAGACCCTGAACATCGCACTTAAACCCCATAATAGACGTCTTTCTTACATTAAACACGAGCCTGTTGGAAGCACACCACCCTGATAAAATCTAAAGGTCTTCAAGGATACAAGTCTTAATATAATCAGAATTTGTATGGCTCCATAGTATGGTGGTATCATCAGCAAACTGAACCACTTTACCCTGCAGTTTGAATGAACTCAAGTCATCCACATACAGTAAAAGTAATAGTGGTCCCAACACTGAACCCTGGGGAACGCCGCATTTCAGGGATCTAGAAGCAGACAAACGCCCTGACACTGTAATCTTCTGAGTACGATTTGATAGATAGGACTCAAGCCATCGCAACGCTACGCTCCTAAAACCATATTTATCGAGCTTAGATAACAGTATTCCATGATCCACACAGTCAAATGCTTTGGATAGATCACAAAACACTGCCGCCGATGACTCTCCAGAATTCAAGGACACATAGACGCTCTCCAAAAAGCTAAAAACAGCATCATGAGTCCTTTTACCGGCTTGAAATCCAAACTGATTTGCAGACAAAATGCCATTATGATGTAAAAAGGACAAAATTCTGCTTTTTGCAAGTTTTTCAACTATCTTAGAGAGGGTAGACAAAATAGAAATGGGACCGAAATTACTGACGAAAGACTGATCCAAATCTCCACCCTTATGAAGAGGGAGAACCACTGCCTCTTTTAAACATGAAGGAAAAATGCCAATATGTAAAGAATTGTTTATGGCAGAAACTAAAGCATTTAAGGCTAAATCAGGCAAAAAGAGAACCTCGAAGATATCCCATCAGCTCCAGATGATTTATGGTTTGTTTTAAATAATATTCTTCTAGATTTTTTTCCGTAGAATGAAGTAGTACAAATATAGATATTATATTTATAGATTATAAAATTTGTCTTTTATTTACTGTTTCAAAAATATATAATTTCTCATAAACAGCAAATAAATGACCGAATTTTCTAAAATTGAATGCATAATTAATATTTAATAGTAGGCTATTAGTAACAATAATAAATAATTGACAATTACATATTACTAATGAAGAATTAGATACCTTGCAGATACGTATCCTTTTGTAAAAGCATTTCCAATACTTAGAGTTTCTTTATAACAGAGTTTCTAACAACAGTTTTGTAGCATACAGTAACAATATAACAAACACAGAAAAATAACTTTATAAAAAAAAAAAGAAAAAACTAAGTTCTAAAGGTGATGTTTAAAATGAGGACCATTTTCTCTAATGCAAAATTGGTGTATGCTTGTAATTCTTTGAATAGCCTTAAAAAGAACCATTAGTCTCCTTCGCAGATGTTGAAAGGCTAAATGAATTGTCTGTCGAAATTCTGCTATGGTATATGATGTTTTATATATTTCATTTTGTATAAACTCCCATAAAAAAAATTTAAATTTACAGGTTGGCACCTATCTATCTTTGAGGAAAGTTATTATCAAGAAATGGTTATAAGAGTCTAGAGTTATTGACTTGGTGCACATCTTTCTGTGGGTAAACAGCATTATATTGGGCTAATAAAATATTTTCGAGCAGTTCTGGAATAAATTCCGTAATGATTTCTAGTTATCTACGTGCTGTAAAATCTCCTTCAAAAATGCTATAAACTATTTCAAAAAATTTAAGAAATTAATTTTAATTTTAGAAAACTCATTCATTATCTCAGTCATTTATTTACGTATTTATGAAAAAAAATGTGTACTATTATATATTTTTGAATTTTTGAAAAATTGTATGCTCTATAAATATACAGGGTGTTCCATTTAAAAAAACATTTTTGACAGTTTGATTTATTACTTAAAAATAGTAAATATGTTACAAACATTATCTACAGCACTGCGTTCCATGGAAAGAAATGTATAATTCTGTTAATGGCATCTTTAGCTTTACGAAAAAGTAGGACCTGTCGCATCCCGTAACGTTAAAAATAACAGAGATACCCCGCAAAAGTATCCAAAATTGGTACTTTAAGTACATTAAAATTATGCACAAAAATAAATAAAACCAATTTAAAAATTTAATCCTTTGTCCATATTTCCATTACGATTTCATATTCCAATTAAGAACTTTAAAAAAGCTAAGACATATTTGAAGTATTGGACATTGGAGCTATTTAAGTCTGTATACCTATCTGTATACCTACCTGACCTATAAGTTATTAAGTATAAGACGGAAATTGATTGCGCCAAAAGTATACTTACTTGAAGCGCGCCAGATTGACGACTTACTTTATACTACAATAATACTACTACCATCTATCATATAATACATAACATACTATCATAAAACTACGCTATAGCGTAGTATTATAGTAAGTTAAATAATGAGCCGTAATCGCGTAAAGCAGAAAAAATTAAATACTAAATATATTAACGTGAAAAACAAATCATACCATCCAGTAAAAAAATAGAGTAGGAAAGCGATTTTTCAATCGAAATTTAAAATTTTAAACGCAATTTTATGGAAATCTGTAAAAATCTAAAAGTATGCATAATATATCATTTTACAATTCTTTGAGTAACAAATATTACCGATATTGCTAAATAATTTTTAAGAAATTAATGTTTGTCTAGCGTTAATTATTTTTCCTAATAAATACTACAGATTTTTATTATAAATTGTTTTAATACGAACCCTTTTCACAGATACAAGTCACTGATAAAGATCGTACATATTATAACTTAAGATGTTAATTGTCATTCTATTTGATATCCCCATTACTTTTTGTTTTCAAATTTTATGTTTAAAAGTGTAATGATACAGCAAAACACAATCATTAAATAATATTATGTTATTTGGAATTCATACTGCTCGCGTCGAAAACTGATAAGAAGTATAGTTCATAATAGACATGTTATGAAATACTCGAATTTTTTGCTGACACAATATCTTTATACCTGTGAAATGCATGAAATAGATGCTCTTTTTAATACATTTACAGGTGCATCATTAGAGATATAATTATTACGGATAAAGCGTTGTCATTTACGGTAAAAATTACGGATCATATCTATTGTGCCAATTTAACATCTAAAAAAATGGGGGAAAATGGCTACCGAAAGAAAATTATAACATAAATTTAATGAAAGTACTGGCTTTTTTTTTTAAGTAATGGTGCTGATTGAATCCAGCAAATAAATAAAAACTTCTATTCCTTTTTCGCCAGCAAATCTGTACTCTTCGTAAATCCTAATAAAAAAATATTTTGCAAAACGTTATTACAAGAAGTTTCTGAAATTTGCATAGTCGCCCGAAAAAAAAACAGTAATAAATATCCACTTTAAAATTAACAATTGAAATTTGCACAAAAATCAGGCACGACGAGTGTCAACTTGATCGCTCCCGTTAATCAATCACTCAAATTTTATAAAAGCCCGACTTAATTTATAAATTGTTCCGAGCGAGTGTGCGAACTAGCCTACACCCTATGCAACCCTTTCTTTAAAGATCTCGAACGATAGGTAAAAAACATTTTGAAAAAGTTTTATTTTAATTTTAAATGCCAGATTGATTGTACTAATGTAATAGATTGAGAGTTTTTGAAATGGATTATAGATGAGACGATGGATTGGCTTTTGCTCTGCAAATTTACCTTAAAATTCAAACTCAAATTCAATTATATTACTTAAAATTAACAGTATTGTTACAAAGTTTGTTTAGGTTTAAAATATTTATTTACATTAGAAAAAGGTAACTTTAGCAAAACATTTTCAAAGTTACATCCTTAGAACATTGAGAGGCTAGATTGAGCATTGCTGTGGAACTATGCGCAGTTTGTTTGCTTGCAATATCTCTGATGCATTGATGCCAAATGCTTATGTAGAAATGACAAAAAAAACACACTTTATAATATTATCCAACCACTTATTTGGACAGGCGCAAAATAATACCTACTGTTTTTCTTTAATAAAATATGAATATGAAGCATTGTTTTTCCATAAAATATGATAAGATGCTCTATAAAGAAGTCAACATTAAAAGTTAAATGAATGTATATAACGTATCTATATTAGAGAAAAAGGCAACATCACAACGCCGCTCAATCGCATTGTTGATTCCACTGACACAAGTAATCATGTAAATATTTACATGATAAATATTTTAATATTTATTAATAGATTTTGCCTTAAATTATAAACAATAAACAATATTACCGTTTATGAACTCTTTATGTGTTTTTTAACGTATTTCATTAGAGTAACTTCTAACATCTAATAAAAAGCATTTTTATGGAAATTAAATATTTATAATTATTATAGATTTCTTAATAGGTGTTTATTATTCTACGTTTATGACAACGGTTGTCCCTTGATATGATGTTATGATAATATCAGTATTTATTTGTGAAAAGATCGGCTTAAATCGCTTTTTTTCCATGATGCGACACAAACGGCATAAGTTTTTACTATCGTAACAGTTCACAAAAACACTAAAATGACTCAACCTTTTTTCTTTTTTAACCAAAACCTAAAGAAAAACCCAAAACTTCACAAATACTTTAAGTTAAATTAACATTAATATATGTGTTGATATACAGCTGAAAATTTCCTCTTTTGAAAATGCTTGCAAATTTGACAACAGAGAATCGATGAATATGTTTGTAAACAAAACACTCCCCTTGCCCCTGTGCACATCTTGAATTCAAACAAAGTTGTTGTTTGCTAATTCTAGCCTTTCAATGTTCTAAGGTTACACCTTATAACCATTCAGTTATGCGTACAGTAAACCGTTTGTTCCCCTAGCGGCTTATAATAGTTTGATATAAGACAATTAATAAAACAATAGTGTTAATATACCTACCTATCCAAATTCTTAAACCATTTGCACGTTTTTACCCTCGAAGAAATCTTAAAGAGCTTCTCTATATGAATGTAAAAATATATGAAAATATTTTAAATAACTCCTAGGTCATTATGTTTAGGGTTACCAAATAACCGGATAAATCCAGACATGTTCAGGGGTTTTGCTACGTCCGATAAATTTAATAGTACAAGTTCAACTAAATTAGGAGTAATCCAAACCGCAGAAACAATTTGAGATTTAATTTTAGATACGTTTAGGCCTCAGGGGATAAATTCAATACGAATTTTGATGGCATAGGCAGAATATACTTATTATAAAACTTTTTTACATCACTGTAAAACTAGATGGCTATCCTTAGAACATTGAAAGACTAGAATTAGTAAACAACAAATTTGTTTCAGTTCAACATGTGCGCAGGGGCAAGGGCAGTGTTTTATTTACACACAGTTTCAAAAAAATAAATTTTCAGTTTATATCAACGCATATAATAATGTCAATTTAACTTATTGCTGTTAGATTTTGGATTAATAAAAATTTAATAGACTTAAAATAAAAAGTAGATATAGATATATCTTAAATTAATAGACAGACGAACTTATATAGATTTATGTACTTTATTTAAATTACTGAATGGTATGATCAATTCTCCTAATCTCCTTGCTCTAGTTAATTTGCATGTACCTGTTAGGAGAAATAGGTATGAGGTAACGTTTGGAACACAATTTCATCTTTTTGTTTTTTGCTGGGGACGGTTTGTAGTACATTTGAAGATTGTTGTTGTCAAAAAATAACTTGTGTTTTAATATTTTAATTTTAATTTTAATTTATATTTCTATTGTACTATACCTAAAGGTTATTTATAACTTTTCTAATGTATTTGTAGAATACTAAGACCGCTATTTATTATATTGTTTTATATGTAAATTTTGTAAATGGGAATTCCGTCAATAAAATTTATTTATTTATTTATTTATACTAAGCGCAAAAATAAGATCTGCAAAGCAAAAAAAAATTTTTATGTAACAATTTAATTACCAAAACCGCTTCTAAAAAATTGGAATGGCAACACCGGAAGCTAAGCTCTTGCGAAATGTTATCTTGTCAAACGGCTTTGTATTTACATTCGGCATTTGTGAAGTTCTGCGTTTTTTCTTTAGCTCTTGGTTAAAAAAAAATGTGATTCAAGCCGATCTTTTCACAAGTAAATACCGATACTGTCATAACATCATGATACCGTTAACATAAACGCAGAATAATAGAAAAATATTAAGAAATCTATAATAATTATAAAATATTTAATTTCCATAAAAATGCTTTTGATTAGAGGTACCATTACTTTAATAAAGTACGTTAAAAACGCATAGAGTTCATAAACGGTAGTATTGTTTATAATTTAAAGCATAATTTATAATTAATAACTATTTATTATGTAAATATTTTTTGACGACGTCACTGGTAAAGATTCCTTGTGTCGGTAGAATCAACAATGCGATCAAGCGGCGTTGCAATGTTGTTGCCCTTTTCTCTAATATACGTTATCTGCATTCATGTAACTTTGCCAAAGTAAACAAACTGCCCATAGTTCCACGACAATCCTAATTTTAGCCTTTCAATGTTCTATCCCGCTATTGAAAGGGTTTTAAAAATCGTTCACGCTCTTAAGGCATATTTCTTGTCTCAAGATACTACTCATATACTAAAATCATTTGATGCTAACGATTTTTCAGAAGCCTATCTTTTTCTTGTCCATTCTTTGATGTCTGTTTTCCATTCAAATATAGAAAAGATTCAATGTCAAAACAATTCTGTGGTGGATAATGGAAATTTTAGAAACTCAAACTTCGAGAAATTTTAAATTAGTGAATTGAAAATGGTTTAGAGAATGCGAATGTGACCAAATAAAATTAGAGTTCTTTATTTTGTATCATAATTTAATTCAATATTTAAAAAACTGATGATTGTCCTTATTTTTATTTTGATGAATTTTTGTAAGTTAAAAAATATAATGGAAAAGTTTGATTCTTATAACCGCAATTTGGCTACTAACGAAAAATGGGCAAAATATGTTAGTGTAAGTATTTCTGAAGAGATGTTTTCACAATTACTTAAAACAGCCGAATTTCTGTTTGCAATCCCATGTCGCAATACCAATGTGGAAAAATTATTATAGATTTTAAGTTATCACTGCTCAGGGGACCTTCTTTTATCAGCTGTGAAAGGAATAATTATGAATTATGACTACCTATAATTTGAAACATATGAGCTATTTAGAGTTTTATGAATTTGTGCTTGTGCCAGATTACCTTTTTTAAACAAAATGCAAAGCAGTGTGTAATCTCTAAATTGATTACATTATTTTTGTTATATTAAACATGTTTACCTTGTAACTCAATTTTTTTAACTTTGAATAAGTAAAAATTTTTAAAAAATGCTTTTGCTTTTGTAGAAAAAACCAAAATTTTTCTCGACGAGAAAATACAGAAGAAAAAATTTTAGAAAAAGAAAATTTCGTTAGGACTTATCTTGGATAGGCAAGTTTTGATTAACCCTAACTATGTTATTTAGTTATTAATAATTTATGTTGCAAAAATTTCAAATTTGGTATGTTGGACAAAATTGGTCCCAACTTTTTTAAGTTAAGTACAAGAAACGTCTTTATATAAAAACATTAGGGTTAAAATAATCTTTAACTAAAATCCTTTTAAGAATATGCAAAGTATGTTGAGAAAATATTCTTCCCGAAATTAACCCAGAATCCCGTTTTTACTGCTCAAATATATTCTCAGAAACATTAGTTGACAAAATAGCATCTAAGACGATGATAAATTTTTGAAATCCAAAAAAATTTCTTATATTGAATAAGAAATGGTATTTATTTGACCAAAACTGATTGAGAATATTCAAACTATGCATTTTTGAACAAACATTCCAGAAATAGCCCCCAAAGTTTAGAATACTCAAACATTATTAGCAGGGCCGTTCCTAGGGTATCTGCCGCCCGGATGCGAAAAAAATTTTGCCGCCCCTCCTTTACCCCACCGAATCCGGGCTTTGATAAACATTTGTAAATAAATAACTTGAAATAATTTAACGTTAAAAAAAACAACATTTTAGAAACGTAAACACTTTATTTTATATTAAATCATAATTTTATTTACAATTTATTGTTATATATATAATAATTTGTAATGTAATGTATTTACAAATAAGTTGTAATTAAATACATACATACATATTATTTACATACGCAACATGCACTTTATAATATGTATATGTATACATAAAGGGGCAGGTAGCTAACATATCCAATGATTATACAAAGTTTGCTTTTCTCGCTTTTTTTAATGCAAATGTTTTAACAATGTTAGACACATCTATATTTTCTTCAATTTCTTTTTCAATACTAATTATTGATAAGTCAGAAAGCCTCTCTTGACCCATTGTGGATCGTAAATAATTTTTATTTTGAGTTTAGAAAAGCTTCTTTCTCCACTAGCTACTGTGACAGGTAATGTTAAGAAAATTCTAATGGAAATTACTAAATTGGGAAAAACATAGATGAGGTTATTTACAAATAGGTAGGTAAGAACATTTAAGGCATTCATTTCAGGGGAAATATAGGGTGCAACATTATCAATTTCATCAGATCAATCTTGAGCTAAAATATCTTTTTCATTTTTTGATGGATCATATAAAATTTTCTCAAAAGCTTCACATTTTGCAAACCTAATTGATTTTTCTGTTTGGAGAAAGCTATGTAGGTTGTTAAAAAAATTAAACAACGTATCATGTTACTTCATTTGCTCGAATCTTTCTTCCAATTTTAATAATGTAGTATCTAATATAACAAAATAAAAATTAATTTTAAACTGATCAACTGGATTTTTAGGGGCCTCGTCTACACACTCATAGTCAAATAAGCGCTTTTTTGTTCGGGGGTCTAACAATATTAATCGGAGGAAACGAAGGGTCGCAATCAATATCTTCGGCAACTTTTTTGGCCTCCTCTAAAATATTAGTGAAACCTTCATCTGATCTAATACTAGATATATATGTTTTAGTCTGTTTTAATATTAAAATAATATTAGGTAGGGCAATAGGGCAACATCGGATTCCTGCATCACTTTACTTGCAATATTAATTTTTGTTAACACATTATACCATATAATAATGGAACAAATAAATGAAACGACTTAATTTTTAAGAGTAATGAATTAGCCATAGTTTTGGTATCGGAGTCCCTGTTATTATCAGAGTAAAGTGCAAATAAAGCGTCATATATTTTTCCTAAATTATGTCTAAGAACTTTCAGAGCATCTATTCTGCTTTCCCATCTAGTACTAGAAAGAGGTTTTAGTGTTAACGTTGGGATTTCATCTTTTAAAACTTGCCAACGTTTAGTTGATGCGGAGAAAAAAACGTAAAGTTCCTGCACAATAGCAAAGAAACTTGTAATTTCTAAAGATGCTTTTGCAGAGTCATTAACAACTAAATTTAAGCTATGGGCTGCACAAGGCACGTAAAAAGCTCTAGGGTTCAATTCAATAATTTTTTTTTGTAAACCATTATTGCGACCCTTCATATTCGCTCCATTATCATATCCCTGACCCCTTAAATCGCCTAAACAAATGTTGTGAGTCTCCAAAAAATCCAATAAAAGATTGGTTAAGCCTTGTCCTGTCGAATCTGATATTGAAATGAATCCCAAAAAATGCTCTCTAATTTCGATTTGCTTTGATGTATTATTTAATAAAACAAACCTTATTACAATAATTAGTTGGTCTTGATGACTCACCTCGGGAGTCGTATCCAAAATAATTGAAAAATATTTACTAGCATTTAACATAGATATAATGTCATGTCTTATTTGCTCTCCCAGAAGGAAAATTAATTAATTTTGAATATGAACACCTAAATAATGAGGCATATTTGATGGAGTTCTTTTAATCCTGTTAATGTGATCGCATATTGTTTCATTAAAATTGGCAGTTGTTTCGATTAATTTTAAAAAGTTTCCATTTGCTCGTATATCTTGTTATTTTCACCTCTAAAACTCAAATTTTGACCGGCTAAAAACTTGACAACATAAATTATAATTTTCCAAACAGAAACCCATCTATCTTTTTCCATGTTTATTAATTTCTCGTTTAGTGAATCAGTTGTCGTTTTAGAAGAAATTGATTGTTTTAAATCAAGCCAAGATTTTGTATTACAAATATGCCCCTTTGACTTTTCATGTCTTTCTATAAGTTGATTTTTTATAATAAATAGATGAGAATCCTCTATTGTCTTTATTTAAAGGAAACGTCATATCAGCCTCCGTTAGTTGCGTAGGCCCTAACTCTATCAGAGTTAATTTAATTTTATCCAATAAAACATTTGGCCAATAGCCAGGATCCTTATGACATTAATATTGTCAAAGCTTACTTCAGATCCTTGTTCTGCTAATAAAACATCACCTTCCACTATAGTTTTGGTATTCGATGAGTTCTCCTTCTCTTCTCCGCTATTGACCATTATACATATAGTCTCCGTCACATTTTCATCTCGGGCTTGGGAACTTGATGGTTTGTCATGTGATCTTGTTGGGATTAAAAACGCTTGGAGTGAACTGCAAGCCTTTTTAGTTAATTCTTCTTTTTTACGCTTTCGTCTTCTGTACTGTGCTCCAGAAAGCTTTTTTCGATTATCAGAAATCTATAATAAAACAAACCCAAAATTAAAATAAATCCAAGTTATCCTATATTTTGCCTGAATGAATAAAGAGATATATTTTTAATGTTTCAAATAAAAAAAAAAAAATATTAAGATTAAATGCTACTTTTTTATTAAGCAAATAACTAATATTTAACTAATATTTGACTAATATTGATGAGTGCGACTACTGGCTATTCATAACGCATATAATTTTTTCATTTTTTCCTCAAGTTCAAAATTAATTATTTTTTTTTAGTTATTATTATATTATTTGACTCTAAATAAGTCAACATTACTTTTTAAAATAAAATTAATTGTGCAAAAAAAATTTAAAAAATCTCAAGAGTAAAAAAATTGGGAGATTTCTAATAGGAGTAATAGGTATCTAAAAAAAGGAAAAAAAAAACTCATTTCAGGAAAAATAAAAAAATATTATACATTATAAATAGGCAGTAGGTTCAATCATCCACCATTTCCGTTTGGCTACCCATTTTCCAAACATCCTATATTTTTTAAAAATATAAAAACTATATTTAAATTTTATATGACAGCTCAAAAAAAATGTAATCAAATTAACGTATCTGTGGAGATACTTACCTTTTTAATTTTTACTGTCTG
This sequence comes from Anthonomus grandis grandis, assembly GCF_022605725.1. NCBI lineage: Eukaryota > Metazoa > Arthropoda > Insecta > Coleoptera > Curculionidae > Anthonomus > Anthonomus grandis. The sequence continues at coordinate 18,367,181 of NC_065549.1, forward strand.
TTTTACCACAATATTAAACAAAAGCTTTTATACGACTTGCGATTTACACGACTACAGGCTACACGCTTAAAATGTAAAATGAAACAAGTGCACGCACTGCAAGTATTTTCCTGAAAAATCTTCGTCGCGACATATTTTTTCCAACTCGTTGCGACCTGAAGCGGACTGAAGCGTATATCTAGGTATACCTATTAAATTTGAATCGGAAATATAACTAATAATATTTAGAATGATATAAAGTAACTTTAATACATTAATTAATAATTAATAATATTTACATATGTATAATATTTTAAAATAATATGTGTATAATAGTTTTTGAAACAAATTATTAAATTTTAAAAATATTTATTTAGTTTTTTTTGACCTGCCGCCCGGGTGCCCCGCACCCCCTGCACCCCCGGGTCGGAACGGCCCTGATTATTAGAACTGAAAAGGTTTGTTCCCTAAACATCTGTGCTATCGGGAAATCAACTAAAGCCATCGGATAATGTATTAAGTGTAGTTTCCTGGCACCTTCATCATATTGTCATAACGATTTTATTTTCAGGATCACCAGAAATGTCAAGGTTAGTTATATGGAATATTAGTTTTATTTCCCACTGCGCATAAGTTTGGTCGGGTACTTATAAATAATTAAATAAGCAATTGTATGAAATCATCCGTTCAATAGCATCTATTCTGTTACGATTCTAAAGGTCATTCTATACCTAATATTAACCAGTAAAAATAAGGAAACTATCAATTAGTATATCATTATTATTGCATACACCTATAAGCGAAGGAGCATAAAGTGAAAATCAACTCAAAAAAAAAATTAAAAATGGCAGAAAAAGTGATGGAGAGTTTCCTGAGTCAACCGGTCATTCGTACATATTTATTTTATGTGGGGATTTTATCGTTCAAAATGTTGCTAATGTCCGTTCTAACTGGGGCACAAAGGTACAAAAACAAGGTAAGTTTTATTTGTATGTATTTACAAGTTTCATATAGCCTTGATAAACATCACAGGTAACTAACATTATTTTAAATCAGACTTATTTTGTTAAGGTAAAATCAATTTATATTTTTAATCTTGTATGTTTTTACATTTTTTATTACCGAAATGTTTTTCTGTAGTTCCGCAGCCGCTTCGTTTATACCTACCTACAATTTGCATTTTTATCTACTTTTTACATTTTTTACTTACTTTTGCGTTATATCTACCTACAATTTGCATTTTTATCATTTATGGCACTTATGGCAGGCAATCTTGATAAGAATGACAAGTGACAATAGTAAGGTTGAACTTTTGACAGTGAGGAAAGTCTCCTCATACATACAAATTTGGAGTATCAATTAAGCCCAACTCATAAGTTTGCAAAGCGCAACGCTTAAAGTCGCAACATCCTATTGATGGTGGATTTTAAGGGCAGAATGATGAACGGTTAAGGAGTATTTTCTAATATTAAAATTACATTTTTACTTACTATTTATCTCTCATAACAATTGTTGGTAAAAGAAGGCGGTAAATTGTTGGTACAAAGTAGGGTAAAATTGATATTCTCCGTCTAGTTAGAGCATTTATTTACCACAGCCGACTTTACTCAAGCCGCGAAATGATAACATCGGCAACATGGCTTTCAGATCCGTTTTCATTTCCATTCTCGTTCCACTAAAACTATAAATTTATACCTAAGAGCCAAGGCTAATGCTTTATTCACATCAAAAAATGTAGGTTTTGTTTTATTTATAAAGATATTTGGAGGAAATCTGGTAAGGAATACCCATAGTATAAGTAAGTATAGGTAAATCTATTAGCTTTATTTATATATAGGAATTCATTGAAGACTTTTTTGCCTTTTGAAACATGCCAAGTCCCTGCTGTGTTTGTGGATGTAAATGTAATTACAAAAGTAGTTTAAGAGCAGGGGAGACAAGTATTTCTGTTTTGATGAACAAATTAAATGGCTAAAAACCATACCTAGAGATAATTGGGCTCCTACTCTTACATTTTGAATGATATTATCCGTGAAGATGATTATCTTTTACCTGATGCCACAGTCACTAAGATTAAGCAAGATTAAGTTGCTCAGCACTGCCTCGAATTTTTCCAAATTTATCTGCATATTTAACAAAAACAGTGCCTCTTCCTAGAAAAAGTCCAGACAAAAGAAATAATAGTGAACAACAAAAACGTAATGAACTTGCCAATGAAGCCTTTGAGCTACTGATTTCATAACAAATTTTCAAAATCTGATGAGTAATTATTCCCAAAAAATTCTAATATCTGACCCGTGGAATGTAAAAATTGTTGGGCATACAAAACTATATATCTATACTTTAAACTTGAATGATCCTTGTATAAATATTATTGATCAAATATCAATAGATAGCGACCTATATGTTAAAGTCTTTTCAAAAAACAATGAGTTGTCCCAAAATGACCTAAAATGGATTTTATCTTTCGAATTGAAATTAAGTAGATGATTTCAACTCGAAAATCTATTAACTAGGTATAAGTCTTCTTGTGAGCTTATTATATTTAAACCATACTCATATTTAAACCATCCATATTTATATTTAAACCATACTCTTCATCTCTAGCGAAGTTTCATGACTTCATGATCCAAAGTTCAGATTTCTTAAAACAGACATTAAATTTATTGGAGTTTTTATAAGTTCTGATTCACATAACTTAGAGGATGAAAAAGATAGTGACAATTATAATCGAGTAATACTTTTAATAGACCAAATAACTTTATTTATTTTACAGCAAAAACGTTATTGCCCGTCAATTATAGTAATGTCTTTTATGTTATACAGATCGTGTTATCGTGAGCTATGTATTACCCAAAATAATGGCAACACCGCTTGGTTGCGGCTTGTAGGCGGCGGAATTTTTCGTTTTTATTTTTTGAACCGGGAGTCAGCAGACCTCACTTTGCTGTGTTACTGCACGTTGCATTAATAATTTTTTAGCGTTATTTTCGTGTTTTTTTCACTATGGCTGTTTATACCTCTTCCGAAAGAGTTTAACTAATTAAATGGTTTTGTGGAGGCAATTCGGCAGTACAATGTAGAGATTTGTTTTCAGTGACGATATTAAATGGCCTCCTAGATCTCCAGATTTGTCTCCAAATGACTTTTATCTGTGGGGTTACCTTAAGCAGACCATTTACAAGCATGAATTTAGTAGGCCAACAAATTTAGAGGAGTTGCGAAATAAAATTGTCGAAGGTACCAATTCCATTTTACCTGAAACTCTTTTGGAGGTGCGAAATAGCTTTTACGGTAGGTTAAGTTTTTGTTTAGCGAAAGAAGGCGGTTTATTTGAGCCTTTTATTTAAAAAATGATATGTTGTTAAGTTTGTTTATTAGAGTTTTATTTCTGATTTTTTATTATATTTTTATCAGAATTGATATTTTGTTTTTTATTAGAATAACGGATTAATTTTCATTATGCAGAACACAGCATATTAAACATTTTAAGATTACGATTCTATGCGGGTTTTACACATTGTCATGTCTGTAAAACCCGCATTAGAATAAATATTTTAAAAATGCCTGGATTTTCGCGTAATATTTTGGGACATTTTGTCGCCAAACGACGCAGCTCTCACGAAAGTCAGATGTTTACTATAATCAGAGACAATTAAAGAGACACCCAACTGTGCGCTAATAAAATATCCGATTATTTGCCATCTTTGTCTCTCTTCGTGAAAGGTGAACGTAGATGGCGCAGATAGCGTTTGCCGCCATAATTCAAACCTCGGCTATTAAGCATTTAATGATTTATTTTATTTAAAATCAGCCATTATGTCTCAGAAGTCAGAACATCATAATTATGTTCGGAGACAGAACGGCTGATTTTAATTAAAACAAATAAAAAGTTATTGATAAGTTTTTAATTGCTCAGAACGATAAACGAGAACGATTTAATTAAAAGAATGCAATTTAATAACATTTAAATTGGGAAACTAAATAAACTAAATATAATTCTGAAACGTTTTGTATTGTATTTTCAGTATATGGTATAACTATAATATGTGCATGCATTTTCTTAATTATTTTCACAATTTATAATTTAAGACGGTAACAGTAACATGCATATACATAAATGCAATTAAAATCTAGAGGATTAGATAAGATTTTTATTATCACAGTACTATAATAATATTCCAAAAAATATATCCTTTGGTGTAATACTTAAAATAAAAAAAGTTTAATGTTTTGCTAAAGATGCTAATATCGTTAGCGAAACAGGTATCCAGAATAAATGAAATTGATTTGGTAAACTGTTTTTCTACTAAGTAGTAAAGAATAGATAAGTCTGTTCTATTCTATTAATTATAAAAATTAAATTCATTTGACTATTTATGTTAGTTTTTCAATTTTTTTTAAATGTTTTTTTGCAAATCTCTTAACTTTTCCTTTTGAACCTCTAGGAATACCTATTTTAGCTACAGCTTTAACAATTACCTTATTAAACATATTTCTGTTCCTAACACAAGTCAAAACACTAAAATCTGTAACCTACAAAAAACTACAACTACTAACTACTGTAACCAAGTTCACCTAAATCCCGTAGGTAATAAAATACGTAAAATTTAAGCACTCATCCAAAATCTCAACTAATGATGTAAAAAAATTAATCAGCAACAACAACTATTCAGCCATATTGAAATTCACGTGTTCATGTTAAGCAAGGATTGCACTGTTGCCGTATTTAATTATAATTTTAGAAATACTAGAGGACTGGACACAAGCTATCCCGTATTTTTGCATTCATTTGGACGGAGATGGAAGAATGTTTTCTCTTGACTGCTCTGATAATTAAATACATTTATCATTGCGGAAGATTAGTATTGTTGCGCCACCTTAGCTCACCTTTTATAAAGGAAGAGTGAGACAACGAAATACAATAAATACAGATTAAAGAGAGCAACAACAATAGGATAAAAATTTCTATCTAGTTGCACGTCTCTTTGGTTGTCTCTGCTATAATCCCGTATTTATATCCTATATTTGTGTTCTGTGTACCTATATTTGTGTTCTGTGATTTATATATTTACTTATGATCCCGTCCTCGGGCCGGCCGAGGCGGTGCTCTGTCGCAGGCACTGGTACACGCGCGACGTTGCAAAATTTCGCCTGTATGCGGTTTCCTATACGTAACGAACGAAAACACGATCTGTATATTATATCCCCTTCCGCATATGAATTGCTTGGAGATTATTTTAATCTACCCACCAAGAGGTACCTACAGTATCTTTCTTCTAGCTTTGATGTGTCACCAAATTCTGACTTAAATTAAACTAACGATAATGATAACACCATAATTATTTAAACATTGTATCCACTTCTTTAGCACCGACTGAGAAAGTTGTTAATTTATTAATTGATGAAATTTATATAACTAAAAGACTAGAATATAGGGGAAAAAGTCTAATAATGCATTTATATAATTATAAACGGCGCCTATACGTATTTGAAGCAATAAATCAATCACATAAATAAAATATTCTCATTTGTAAATAAAGCAAAATCAAAATTGAACGTCCATCTCGGCAGAGCCGCGCTTTCAAAGCATAAACGGATCCACCAAAACGGATCCGAATCTCCCACGTGATGCAACGTTGCCAACTATTATTTTGCGGCAGAGTATGAGTAAAGTCGGCTGTGTATTTACCAACCTTAGACATTTTCGGGTAGTAGATTTAGCGTTTGGTGTCATATTATCTTGGCTTATTTTTATTTTTTTGGATCTTTAAACCAAGTATACAGGTTGGGAAATTAAATATTTCGCATTGTCCAAACTAATAGCAAGACCGTTTTCTCTCTAGTGGCCGCGTCTGGTCGTCTAATAGGTATTTCCTGATTTTATTTTTTACAGAATAACAATAGTAATATCGGCTTGCTCCATTTTGCTGTGTGCTTTTTGTGTGACTGCACTAGTGAAGTTTAAAACGGTATAATTTTTTTCTCAACTTATTACGATTATTTATACTCCTTACAAGAGAGTTTTAAGAGAGAAGATTCATCTGCAAATAGAATGTTTCGTAAATAAAAAAAATATTTTTACACATTTTCATTTACTTTTTCTATCATGGTTTTACAATTCTGTTATTTGCCACTTGTCCTTGGAAATGTCTCCTGGCTTTTCGAATATTTGAAACATTTGTACCCCTGTTTTGTTCAAATATAGGTAACAGCTTTATAATACATACCCAGTTTCTCTCCAACACTTCTTCTTGATCACGTTGAATCCCCTTCTAGGTTACTACAAACCATTTCTTCCAGTCGTTCTTACTCCTGGACCCTTTCAAAATATATTAAAATTCAAAGTCGTATTTAAAATTTGTTTTTCGCAAGGAATCGATCTATTTGACGAATGTAATTTTAAAAACAAATCTCTATATTGTACTACAGAATTGTCTTCATTTCATAATTTGAATTCTTTTGGAAGGAGTATAAACATAATAATTGAAAATAATATAGCTTTTTAAAATTAAACAATGCGGCGTGCTGTGACACAGTTAAATAAAGCATGCAGCCATAGGAGATATTTCTCCTCCTACCAGTCTTCTTGAGGGTGATAGAGGAGTTATTGACTACCCAACAGTTTTTAGATTTAATTCCATATACCTTAAATCTACTTTATTAAAACAAAAAAATCCTTGGATGGGGCATTTGTAAACGAAAAAAAATGGACATAACCTTTTCAGGAGAATCAAACTTATAACTTGTAACTGCTATTACCGCATTGCCGGATTGTGATGGTATTTTATTTTTCATTCCTTAGATAATATTTTACATTATACAATTTACATATACATTTATTTTGATAGTTATATTTCGCTCTCGATTTTTTTGGTAGTATTCTACGTATACTATTCTTCTAAATATTCTATAGTAACTTCCCTATAGCATGAGCCGCAGGCGAATACGATAATTGTCATGAATACAAGGTAGGGGGTGGTTGGGCTGGGTTGAATTCAATATTTTTTTACCAAAAAACTTTCGGTTGTAAAGGATCAGCTTAGACCTTTATTATTTATATAAAAAAAATTGTATTCAAATATTTTGTGAATTATAGCCATTTAGTTTCTCTTTTACTTCTAGCAATTTAATTATTTTTTACGAAAAACTTTGCAACCTACTTTTAATATAAATGTCAGGACAAAGTTTTAACTAAATCCTTTGGGAATTCTAGCATCGCACGCTAGCTTCACACTTAACCTATAATGAAAAAAAAAAACATTTTGTTTGTAGAAGTTTAAAACCTGTATAAAAAGATTTAAATATTGATTTTTGACTTTATAACAAATTTTCATTGTTTAGGAGTTACAGACTTTTTGAGTTTTTTAAAAATGAACTATTCAATATTTTTTTACAAAAAAGCTTTCGTTTGTGGAGGTTTGAAATAATTATAAATCAAATCAATACCTATTATTGACATCTGGACTAAATTCTATTAAAATCCTTTGGAAGTTAAAGCCATTTTAATTTTTTTTAACATTTGACTATTTAATTAGTTTTTACAACTAAAACTTAGTTTGTGGAGATTTTTAACCTCTATAAATCGATTTAGTTATTTATTCCTAATATCTGGACAAGAAAATTATTACAATCCCTTGGGATTTTCAGGAGATACGGGCATTACATCGATTAAATAACAGCGGGCGCGGACTATAAACATCGACAGCCTATGTCGGCAAACGACAGACATATGCTGCGTTCTCGATTTAGTTGCTGTTCCTTAACTTGCTGTTTTGCTTATTTATATTTACGTCAAAAGTTCAAAGTTCAAAATAATATACATAACGAGTTTTTCGAAAAACAAGTATTTTATCGTACCTATAATTTGAAACCGTGATGAGGCAACTTTGCTAATTTAAGCCAAAATTATCTTTCGATTACTTAAATATTACGTATTCGATCATTGGTCAGTCTATCAGTTGTAATTTCGAAAAACTTGGTGTAATCACACTGGAGCTCTGCTCATTTTAACAGTAAATAGAACAGACTATTCCATATTACTAAAAATATCAGTGATTTTTTGTCTTACTTTTTGTCAAATAACCTGCAAGTATGGCCCAAGCAGTGCTAGAAAGTTTTGTTCAACAGCCAATTTTCCGCACATATTTGTTTTATGTAGCTGTTTTAGGTATAAAAATGCTGCTCATGTCTGTTCTAACAGCCATACAAAGGTTCAAAAATAAGGTTAATTTTAGTTTTTTTTAATCTGTTTTACATATTTTTAAATATTTTCTATATACTTAATTACTCACATTGTTACTTTAGGCATTTGCAAACCCTGAAGATGCCGAGCCTAGAAAGCTGAAAGTCAAGGTTAATGAAGATGTTGAGCGGGTGAGGAGGTAAGTTGTTCATTTGGAATATTTTGTGTCAGTCCTTCCAATCTCTCAGAATTAGTATTTTAAACCAATTATGTTAATTGATGAAAGTACTAGTTTTTAAATTATTACTCACTCAACAATAGAAAATGTACTCAGATGTAACCTCTGTGTTCCAATTTAAAAATTTCTTATGTAAATCTTTATTCCAGTATAATTTTATTTTATTTTTATTTTTTTCTAGCCATAAAAACAGATTTAGCAACTTCATGACATAAATGATATTTAATTTCATGAAGTCACTTTTAATATATCAAACACTTGCAGCCATTTTTTTTACCTACATGTAAATAATTTCTTATTTTTCCACATTTGTATGAGGAGTTTATATTGTTGTAACTGAGGGACATTTGAACTTGTAATTGATCTGTTCGATGGTGTCATGCATATGAATAATAAATATAGTTTACTTCAATTAAATATCCAACTCTCATTCATAAATTAATGAGTAAATCATTTAGGTAATCCTGCAGATCATTATTTAGAAACTCCATAAGCAGTCCTGAGTTCGATCCTGGAGGCAGGAAATGTGTACCACAAACATACATATTGTTAATAATCATTCCACACATTTACCAAAAATTCATTTTGCAATGATCTTGGCTGAATTTCTCTGAGATTTTGATATGCCCAAATATGGATATTATGGTAATTTGGTACCCCACATTTTGTAAAAGAAGACTCATCTGTCCAAAGAATCTTATTTAAAACCTTTGGATTTTCCTCCATTAAACCTAAAAGCCATGGGCAACATTATTCTTTTTTCCCGTCGCCGGGATGCAAATCCTGAACTGGCTGTAGTGTTTATAGTATTTTAGCCCTAGATATCTGAAGATGCTGAGCTGCTTTGCAAGAGCTAATTTTTATTTTGTTCATTATTACCATGAAGGTCAAAATTATGAATTCTAATTAAAACGTGAGCACCTGCAATTTTTTTATTAGGATAGCGTCTACAATATTCATGAACTCCTGCTTCCTCATTTTCATCACAAAATTCATAGCAAAAATGAAAATCTGAGTATTCATTTTTAGAAAACAACATTGTTTAGATTAATACCTAAATACCGACAACTTTAATGGCAATGTTAATATTAATTAATTTTAAAATAAATGACGTAAATTTTAAAAAACCATCATAATAAAATACAAACAAATTCATGGCCTTCTCCAAAATTTGAAAAAAACTAAGTTCCAATTGTCTAATGAATTTAAACTTTTTTTAGCATACTAATATGTATTAAATTAATAAATAAATAATCTTTTGTTGTAACCTAAGCAAGGATAATTTTTATTCAAAATAAAATCAATAACATACAATTTTTTTCAATCAAATTGGGCGAAGGTGTTTCCGTACGCACGCCACTGGTGGACGTAAAATAATAATAATATGTACCTTTGTTATCTAGTTTTAAAAATATAATCAAATTTAAATATTTTAATTAAAACTTTGACACCCTGTATCTTTGTAACGAAGCATTTTTCGAATATAGTTCACATTACAAACTTTTACAAGGTTTTGAGGTTTCCATACATTAATATCGCCGGGCGACGTTTTGATCTCTGTGAGATCATCTTTAAGAGGGAGGGCAGCTTATAATAATTGTTTAAAAGCAAATGATAGGAAAATATTTAAAATGGTAACGAAAATAATACTTCAAATTTAAGTTTTAATAATTGATAGTTGGATACAGGTAATTAATTATTGCTTCCCTATAGACTAATTTTTTCCAAAAAGCATACAATGATAAAAGCGTCCGGAAGACTTGGAGGGAAAGACTCTTTAGGCGGCTTCAAAAATAAACCGATTTATTTTATCTGGCAGTCTAGAGCTTGTGTAGGCAATAAAGGCCCTCCTGACAATAACATTATTCTGATTAATGATTTAAATTTTTGTAATTGCCTTTTGTTTCGAAACATAGAGAAATGTTATTGCAAAATTGGTAAAAAAATGCATTGTCTAAGCATGCCATTATTAATCATAAAAAAGGATATATTAGCTTCTTTCTATTTTTTTTTTCAAAATCCTACATTTTCTTGTAAGGAATTGGTTAAAACTCATCATTGACACCAAAATATTGGTAATGTGTATTCAGAGATTTTTTTTAACCTATCCTATTTATTTCTAGGGCTCATTTGAATGACCTTGAAAACATCCCAGTTTTCATCATAGTTTGCCTGGTGTATCTTACAACAAACCCTTCAGCAATTGTAGCATCTGCCTTGATTAGGGTTTTTACTGCTGCAAGAATCCTTCACACACTAGTTTATGCTGTTGTGGTAATCCCTCAACCTGCTAGGGCCTTAGCCTGGATTGCGGGATACGTTATAACTATTTACATGAGTATTACATCCATTTTGCATTATTTGGCTTAGTGGAGTCATATTATTTCTTTAAATTTACTTTAAGTGTTAAAAATGTTATAAATGATATGTAATACTTTATAAGTTGATTGTGAACATAATTTTAAATTTTTTTACTTTTTTCTATAAATTTTATGGTTATAAACTGCCGCTATGAGTTATTAATCCCTATAGTATGGTCTAAGAGGAATTTGGATTAAATACTTGATAAAATTGCTAAAAAGAAGTTAATGTTAATATAGAAATAGGTTCCTAGTTGTTAATATAAAAATATTTGGTATTTAAAATTTTTAATAGATTAAATGCGAACTATTTTTACTATTGTTGATACCGACTTGTAGGCTTGGTTTTGTGTAGAATAAATATTTTAAATTACTATCGATTTTTAATATCCTAATTGGAAATTATATATAATACATATCCCTTTGTAGATTTTTGATTTAGGATAAAATTATACTGGTCATTAAATAATAGACCGGCTCCAATCCAGTGCGAGGATGGGGTTTTATTTTAAATTGTTTTAAGCCCTTATGAGGCTTTAAGCAAACTTAATGAAATATAAATTGGAACCAAAAAATTATCTGATTTTAAATAAAATTATGTTTGTAATAATTATTATTTAGAATTATTATTATTATTTAAAAAAAGATAAAATATTTATTTAAAAAACGTTTAATTTTTCTAAATGAAAAAATTCTATATTATTTATAGAATTTTATTTTTACCATTATTTTGGTCTTATATGGAAATTTTAATTTAACACTTATTTTACTTTTTACGTTTTTTAGTTGAAATCAAGATGTTTGCCTTTTTTTCGTACGAGAGGCTGTAATGAACTCTGGGGCCGGAAGGAGGCATAATATGTTTTTACACTTTTGTTCCCAGTTACCTTACGAAATTAAAAAACCAAGCGCATGTGAGTGCGCTGGACACTATCTGATGACGTAATTTTCAGTTTCTTCCTCTTCCCAACGGCACTCCGCAATACCTAAGGTGTGGATGTAATTCCAGTGTCCAGTTAAAAAATCTATCACTAGCGGGATTTCACATGTGTTAATGTCCAGTAATTGTCTAATAAGAGAGCCCCCTGTGTGGCCTGCATATACCTATATAAATTATAAATCCTTTATTAAATTCATAAAACATGTAGTTACAACAATACACATTTTTTATTACCTATGTGAGGTGTGGATTTTGTCAGTAAAAAAATTCTAACTTAATTAAGTATACAATTAAAATATTTATAAAATTTAAAGCATTCAGTTACTTATCCATTCATGTCATGATTTATCAAAATATTAAATTTAAATATAAATAAAAAGGCAAAACGCGAGTACACAAAAATTAAATAACAAGAAAATATAACATTCATTCACAAATTAACTCATGCACTAATACACAATACCAGATGAGAGTTTCATTTAAATTTTCAGCCATATACTCATGAAGAGAATAAAAGGCCTTTTCTTGCAGATATATTTTTAGATCTTTCTTTATCTCTTTATCTGATTTTTCTCTGAAGTTTATTGGGAGTTTATTCCAGACATCTAAAATACTATGTACCACATTTTTCTTAACAAATGTAAAATTTGGTTTACAAGTCTTGAAATTGTTTTTGAACCTAGTATTATGCGGATGTTGCCCTTTCAGATTCTCAAAAAAGATTTTATTGTCAAGGATAAACGAAACACATTCATAGATATAAATACAATAAAATGTTAGGATGTTATGATTAATAAAATATGGTTTACAGGATTCCTGATAGGGTAAATTGAATATAGTTCTCAAGCACCTTTTTTGCTTTTTTGCTTTTTGACTCTTTCAGAGTCCCCCGAATTCCCCCAAAGAATTATACCATATCTGACTCTGGACTGTATATAGGCATGATATGCTGAAAGGGAAGCCACTGTACCCACCTCCTGTGTTATTAGTCTCAAAGCGAATCCATATCTGGACATATCTGCTGCCACCAAAACTTATTAACTTCTATAAACTTATTAACTTCTATAAGAAGGTGGCCTGTCTTATGCCAGGTGCTTCCGTCCATCGCCGGAGTATCTTGCTGTGGAGCAGACTCGTTAGTGACGCGACAGCTACACGTTTGGCTATGCCGACTATAAGTTGTGACGTCCAGAATTGAAGATATCCTGTCTGAATTTTAACAGAGATACAATTTAGTGTGTCAAAATTACTTGTGAAAACTAAGAGTCCTGCTTTTTATACGCAGGGTCCTGCATACGTCGCCACAATAGGTCCTTTCCCGGGCAAAGGACTGCCAGGTCGTTGGCTCAAGAATATTCTTCTTCTTCAAGAATATCAGCCTTTCAAGATAATGAAGAAGAAACTGAGAATGCTGGTTGTTGTCACTTTTTTTAAAATGTCATAATAGAATTTGAAATCATCATATTATGTATTTTAAATGTTATACATATGATTTACAAGGACATTAGGGATCAGAAGAATTCAATTCAAATTATTAATTTATTATGCCAAAATGTGAGATAGTTCTTTGTATTTAAATATTTATATCTTAAAAAATGACAAACACCCTGCAATCTCATCCAAAATGGGACACAATGTATGTACATTAATGTTAATATCCAACTTAATGAAATTAATAAAAAAACAATGTAAATGTAAACATCCTTGAATACAAAACATCCAATTGATATTTGAAAGTATATGGATTCTTCTTACGACTAAAGGACATTACAACTTTACATTTATAGGTATTCAAAAATAATCTATTTTTATTGCACCACAGCAAAAAGCCGTCATCATTTTGCAGCAACTTACAATCGGAAGGTGGCTATTTATATAACCCTAAACATTTTTACATCATCTGCAAAAATCAGAAATGATATGACAGAAAAGACAGATTAAAAATCATTGATAAAACAATCAAAAAATTGATATAACATATTGTTTTAGATTTTTACAGCACATTCCAGGATTTTTTAAATTTTTGTATGACGTTTCTTTGCATTATTTTTAGACTATTCTGTGACATCAATCTTTTTTTTCTATTTAAATTTGGTAAAAATTGTAATATTCATCTTTTTATTCCAGACGGCGGGTTCATATTGAGCCTAACGATAAATTGAGCCTAAAAAAAGATAAACACGTATCTTACGAACGAAACGTTTTGTCGCTTTTATTTGCATGTTGTGAGAACACGGCTTAAACAATGTTACACAGCTCCCACATTACTGAGATGTCAAAAATAAAATGTAAATAAACAAGACAAGACAAGCTTCTGTTTCTAACCTCAATAGTTGTGTTTTCTGCTCAATAGCAAGAATAGTAATACTAATATAAAATTTACGTTAAGGCCTAAAAATTGAAAGTCCTTAATAAATAGAAGGTATACAAAATGACAATAAATAATTGGACCTTGGTAAAAATAGCCTCTATTGGGGGTATAGCGACAGTAGCACTGGGATATATGACACAAGTTAAAATCCAAAATAACATAACAGAAACATCATTTTTCAAAGAGAGCATGAAATTAGTGAGGAGCCATCCAGCAGCTGTACATTTATTTGGAGAACCTATAAGAGTTGGTAGAATTGATGTTGGTAATAACAAAAAAAATTTTATTGATGGTAATCAAGCTCAGTTTGAGGTGCCACTAAAGGCCCCTAAACAGAAAGGGACAATGTTTCTTTATGTAAAGAAAAAGGATGAAGATTTGGAGTGGAGTCTTGATAAAATTGAACTTGAATTTAAAAATCAACCTAACAAAAGATTAATAATAAGAAAACCTGAAAGTTAGTAAGATTTTATTTTAATTTATATTATAATTCAGTAGTATTATTGTTGTTGCAAGAGTTTTATGTAAAAGTAAGTCTATAATAAATGTTTTTGATTAAATTGCATTCTTCTTCATTGCCCAAATGGAGATTTTAAAAAAGTCAAGGTCCATTACATAATTTGCATCTATTACTTAATCAAAGTCATCATTAGACCACCAAATAGTCAATTTATACAATTCACTATTAACCTTTAGATTTTTATACTCACTGAAGCAAAACATTTAACCATGGATTAGACTGTTGTATTGAAACATGTTTTTTTCCTCTTAAATGTTTTTTTGTTGCCATTTAATGTGAGGCCTCTTCAAGAAAATTAAATTATTTATTAATTGCCTATATTTTTGTTTAAAAACATACCTATTTAAGGGGCAAGTTTCTGTCCTGTTTAAAAGAAGCAACTGTATCTACATCTATTTTATCTATGCTTACTAAGGTTCTTAAAAGGCTGGCAAAAAGAACTCTCTTTTTTTAACCTAAAACAAGACACTTAGTGTGTCATTGGCAAAATCTTGTAGCATGTGTATCTCTCTGTGAACACCAAAGACACAGCAGCAGCAATTTTCTGTGATCTGTCCAAAGCTCACACTAAGTTTAAAGTGCCTCAAGGGTCTGTGTTAAGTCCTATTTCTCTTATATGTCAATGACCAAATCTCTTTACCTACCAATGCAACCTATGTTTGCCAATTTTGATACTATTCTGAGACATAATAAAGACCAAAAAGTAGTTAGATCCCTCATTATAGGAGGACCTTAACAAAGTTGAACAGTTAACAAATGTGTAATCAATATTAATGTAAATTTTATTTTGGGTTTCTGATAAGGTTATGAATTGTTGTCAATTTGTGTTCTTCTTCAGTTCAAGATTTGATAATCATGTTTTGGGGCTTTCTTGTGTTGAGTTGTCAGCCATGAGCTGGAAAAGTTGTTTGCTCATTCAGTTTATTTTACCTAGAAATTTTCTCACATCTGGTCTGGAATTATCTATTGAGTGTTATTTTTTTCATTATTTAGTTATTTCAATTCATTTTATATTGTTTTGCTAATTTTATAAGGTTTGTAACCAAGTTATTGCTGTTATTTTGTTATTATAATGATTAGGAAGCTTACAACACAACTTGGTTAACTTAGTAACAAAGTGCCTAGGTATATAAAAGAAAGTTTACAGGATTAAATGTTTAAAAAAAAACACCTTACATCATAAAATTGAAGTCTAAATTTAATTTGCATAATTCTGACCTGTTAGATACAACATAATTGATTTCATTTCATAAGAAATATATCAATGCCAATTTTCAAAAAATATTAAATTTTTGTGACTAGGCAGATAAAATGTAGGGAATTTCAGTATATGATTTTTTAGTTCTCCTTTACAGAAAATGTACCATCATTCAAATTTACAAAAATATGAGCTGAAATGTTACTGATGGTTAATGTTGAAGAACTCATTTAAATCCAAAGAAGCCTTTAAAAACCCTATATAAAATCACCCCTTAAGTTTCTGGAGACTCTTTGTACAAATTGTTACAATTATTATAATTATTCTATAGATAAATAATGTTATCCCAGATTAACTGACTGGCTTATGTCCAAATGTTAAGCATCTAAACCTTATACTTATTGGTTTCTTGCTGATGATACCTAGCACTGTAGGAATAGTGCTGGTATTATAGCCAGTTTTTTCTAAACACTGAAGAATAATTCCTGCTTTTTTTAATAGAATTTTGACGCCTCTTAGATCAAAAAGTTAAATGTTTATGATATAAGTTCCTTTGTTATAAAAAAAATTCTTTGTTGTATTTTTTGTGACCCAATATCAGGCGCATGAAGGCAATTATTGGATAGGAGTCCAATTGAAACAAAAGCCTTTTGGCCTAAATGTCGACGTTTCAACTTTTATAATGTCATCCTTAGGGCACTGATTTGTTCTGCATTGCAATAGAAACTTATGATTCTTTTAATTGGAAAGCTGTTTGTTAAATTAAAATATTTAATTTAACTGATAAAGTAGTCACGAAAACTGATAAAGTTGATATTTGCAGAAAATTTCCGATGTATCTGGTCCATATCCTTTCTTCAAATATTCTCTAGAAAGTACATAGCTTCAATTCACAATTAACGATTACCATTCCAGTTTCTTACAATACCTACTTTTGTAAGAAACTAAAAGGAAACTAAAACTTTTGGTGTATTTTTCTTTGACCCAATATAAGATTTATGAAAGAAACTGTTGGAGAGGAGTTTAATGTAATAATAACAAAATTATCTGTTGGTGAAGTTAAAAAAACATTTTATAACAAATATATATATATAATATTTTATTAAACAAGTGATATGTACATTTATATGTGCTGTATATCATGTGCAGGCATATGATAAATAAATAAATACACAAGTAATGTATAAATATTTATTATATTTAAAGAATGTTCATTTGCACTCAAATCATGGGACATAGTTATATAGAATATACCTATGTTGAATATACCTTTATATATTTAATAACTTAATATATTTAGAATACCTATGTTTTAAAATAAGTTTCCAATATAATGGAAATATAATTCCAAAATCAGTTTGCAACTTATTCTAAAAGCTTAGATGTGAGTAAATCAAAGAAAGTCTACTTTTATAAAGCCTATTATATAAGAAAATTTAAATCACACTACTTCCCAAGCAAATAAATACTTAGAGAAAAAAAATGTATTTAATGCATTTGGTTTAATTATAGTGTGAATTCACCAATATCCAGAATGAGGAACCAGGAATATTTACTTCTTTCTCTTGCAGTCATTTAAGTGTGGTATTAGGAAAATTATAATTCTTCTGAAAACCTAGTTTTCATATTAATTTTTATGTTTATTTGTGACTAATATTTTAACCTAAACATGTTATCTAACTGTATGAAGTAATGTGTGAAAATTGCTTTTGTATGCCAGATTCAGTGGCAGATTTGCACTTTCGCCGCCCTTGCTTTGATAAAAAATGCTATTTTTATTTTTTTTTGTGAGCTCTTATTCAATAATGTTCTTCGATCTATTTAAGAGAACAGGAATTAAAAGGAACATTAATGAAAAAAAACAATGCTCGAAATCTTATTTATTTTATTCAAATGGTCACAGCTTAGTCAAGAATCTCCTTCTCCTACACTCACATTCACAAGTTTTTGCGCCTTAATTTTTCAGCTGCACGGATAACTTCATAATCTATTGACAGAAACAAATCTGACTATATTTTGAACAACGCAAGGGCTTTAACATGTCTTCCCCCAATGAAGTTCGATAAAATTTTTGAAAAAGTTTCAAGACAAAACATGCTATTAGTGCTACAATATTCACGCGCGTATCTGAAAGCTTTACGGCAATTAGAGTTTGCTTTAATAAAAACTGCAACGTCTTTCTGATTTGCAATCGTGTAAATAAAGATTTAAAAAAAAGTAGAAACAGACACAATTTTCGTTGCAGCTGGATAAAAAAATATATATTCAAGGTGTTTTTAAACTGGATTTATTTTAACACTTTGTAGAACTTGTCAAAAGAAGTTATTATACTAAAAATCAACCACATTGCATAATAACACATTATTAATTTTTTTTTTTTAATTTTTATGAAGGTATATGGTTACCGACGTTACCGTTTTTACAAAGATTGCTCAAAATTGTCCCCATTTGTTCGATTAACACACAATCTTGCTCGGCGAATCCACGAGACTTTCCAAGCTTCGAAAATAAAATCCTGGGGTCCATTAGTTAAACCACAAGAAATTTCAATGCGCAAAGTTTTTCCTGAGCAATTGATACCAACTGTTACATAGCCACAGAAAAAACTTTTAAGGCGTTAAATCTGGAGAGCGAGGAGGCCAAGAAATGGGTCCGTTGCGCCCTATCCATCTATTCAAAAGCTCATTATTTAGATGTTCATGAACTTCTCGTCTAAAATGTGGTGGAGTTCCATCCTGTAGAGATTCTGTCTACATTTAGAGGAACATCTAATAATTGTGGCAGATAATTGTGATAACTGTGGCAGATTGTATGAAGGAAAATCTAAATAAATTTCACTGGTCAGCCGAGGTCGAAAAAAGTAGGGTTTCATGAAAATCTATGTTGAAAATGCGGATTTTCTACTGCCCAAACATGATTCTTGTGAAAATTTTGCACTTTATCTCGTATAAATGTAGCCTGGTCTTTTGACAAAATAATTTTTTTTAATCTTCATTTCTGCCGAACTGCCACAACTCTTCTAGAATGATCTTCAGGTTGTAACTTGAGAAACTTAAGCTGCTATGGCTCTAGTACTCATTGTTAGGTCGTCTTCGAACATTTCTAAAATATCTTCCTCAATTTATGACATTTCAAGTTAAGCGGCTATTCCAGCGTGGTCTTCACGTTGTTCTTATAAATACCCAGTGTCGCGAAGTCTAAAATAACTAAATTTACAAACATACGCGAGGCCGGATAATTTCTTAAAGGAAACCTCAACCTGCATGCTGCGGCTGCATTTTGGCAGTCCGTAGGTAAGTAAATACCAGTTTTGATAAACGGTAAGAGCAGTAAACAAAAACGGCAAGAATTTACAACCAACTTTCAATGTTTTATTAAGCAACTTTTATATAGCTGATTTTTGATTTATCAACTACTTTTGACGAGTCGTACAAATAAATGACTCAACTTTGAAAACACCCTATATAGTTTTTCAATACTTAAGTTGTCCTGAATTTTGCCACCCACCCATCATTTCAGTAAATCCACCAGTGGCTATAATTTAAACCATTGAGAAATAAAATTAAGAATTGCCACCATACGGCGTTCCCAATAAATGAGGTAGGTCTTTATTGTGCATTTAGTAATAGAATCGTGAAAAAAATAAAAAGTTTATTTCAAGAACTAAATTAATCATAGTCTTTTAATTACATATAATTTGCGATTTTAATAAAGTATACTTCCATAAGTCTACTATTTTCATCTAGTCACTAACTTGTTTTTCTGAATATACAAACACAATACTAAACATTATTTATACTTGCACCGCATATACAAATGACAATAAACATTAAATCACAAATACACAGAAATATAAAATGTATTTTTTTTCACCACAATGAAAAATCTGTATAACCTTGTGGCTTTTCAAAAGTCTTATTTTCTATATATTTGGTCAACAGTAACTCCACCCTTGTCACAGCACCTCCTGTACATTTGACAGCTTTACACTTTGGTAGAAATACCTAAAATTTTTTAAGTTATTAAACAATTTCACAAAAAAATATTTTGCTTTTCCTACTTGTATGATAGCACTTAAAACTTTCTGAAACATTCTTCTATATTTCTGATCCATTTGGAGTCCTAGAGATTCTAGAAATACATGTAGAGCTGTTGCAGTGATATCAAGCTGAGGCTCAAGCTTTAAAAACGTTGCCAGCCACTTCCAAGCATTTCTCAAATCCATTGGGGATGTGCTTTGTCCTCTTTTTGGCTTGGCTATCATTAGGGTGAAAAATAGTCTCATAGTACCTAAAAAATCATTGCAATTCTTACATCAAGGAACCTTAAAATTAATTGTTGAAAATTAATTATTGGAAATTTACCAGTCATTCTTTTTAGAAACTTATCCTGTTTTTCCACCTCTCCATCACTATAAAGGTATCCTAATTTTCTATAAAACTCTTCATCACTCTCTCCAACCTGTCTTGGTATGTAGTAGGGAACCAAATAGGGGCATGTACTGTAAAAATTGGCAAGGATAAGCCTTCCAAAGACTGGAAAATCATTCCATAATGACAGTATGACTGATGCATAACAAAATGCTGACTCTGGATTGCTTGATACCATTAAATCTCCTTGTTTTACAAACTGCCTGGCCAAAATATCCATGCAAAAATTAACGCCTTGGGGGTGCCTTGAAGCATTTACTTCTTTGTTGCTTACTAGAACTGATTGGCCTGATAGCAACCTGAAACAAGTAGATACCTATTGGTTATTAGCATATTTTAGCCCTATCAAGGGCATCATAAGATTAATTAAATACAAAACAGATTAGTCTATTACCGAAAAAAGTGATGTATTTTTAATGTAGAAGGTTTGAATGTGTCTGAAAGTGAGCATTTTTTACAGGTATTGATTATAAATTAACCTAAAACAATTACATAAACAAATTATGTATTGTTGGCTAAAAATAATTGTTGTTAAAAAAAAGCAGCTGATTGAAACATGAGATGAGGATCTGCTATAATTTAATATGTTGTTCTATGCTTAATTGGAATTCTGGACCATTTAGGATTATGTAGAATGATTACAATAATAGTATACATACAAGTAGAATGATGAAATATTTTTTTGCTAAGAGGAATTAAAATCAAGAATCCATAATTTTGTACTACCATTTTAAAAGCAATAAATCTAGCAGAGCTCTTCAGAACTCATTCAATTTTTTAATATAGGAGACCATACCAGTCAAGCTTATTACTAACATTGACTGTTATGTAACTGTTATGTAAACCAAATAGTTTTCAAGCAAGCCAGACTTTTGAAATCTTGCAAGGTTTAAGGGCCAATTACTTGAATACTTTTTTAGTTTTATGATTTATGTAAAAGTTTAAATTTAAAGTGTGATCAGCAATTCCCCAACATGTTAATGTTTTTACATAGAGTAGCTTACCTTGTCACTGCAAATACAATCAACCTGGTTACTGCCTGCAAGAGAATTTCTTAAAAAGTTGTCATAGGCAAGCAAACTAGTTTTTCCAACCACCAAAGACAGGGTGTTACAAAATTCGGTGCAAATATTTTAAGATGGTATTGTTGGAGTCAAAATAAGACTTTCTTTTCCTGTGTCCTAAAATGCTTCCCCTCAGAGCTACTTTTCATCTTTTGCATTTTTCTCAATACAATTAATTGTTTTCTAGAAAATTGCTTGTAAATTAAAGGGGAGCATTGTTAAACCGTAATTAAACTATCAAATTAGAAAAAAAATTAAATGGGTGCTTAGGTAAGCCTTCCTGAATTCTTTTTACATCCCCCTAAATCCTAAAATTGCTATTACACTATTTTTGGGACCGAAAATGTTAGGAGAAGTCAAAGAAATGGAAACTTGCAAATTTTTAGAAGCTTTGACTCATAACTGTAGACATGGTTCCAAATAATCCATTTTCTTCAAGCAATTTGTGCGGGCTGTAGCTTTGAAGAAAAGCATTTTATGTCATATTTTTATAGGAAAAAAAGTTTTATTTTGATTCCAACAATACCCTCTTAAAATATTTGCATCAAATTTTGTAACACCTTGTATATACCAGTTAATAGTAATTTAATGAAAATAATTTTAAACAATGTCATCAGGACTAGCAAATAAAATATCTTTTAAGTTTTGATTTTAAGAATTTTTTTTAAGAATCAATGCACTTTAGAATGGCATAACCAATATTCTAAATATTGTCTTTAAATAAGTAATAAAATAATGAACAATTTTCTAGTGGGTTTAGGTACTATGTACAATAGATCTCACCTGTGAAGTTTACTGTATTTATCTAGAATGTGTCCAGCATTGACCCCAGATAAACTATTTACCGGAATATTTACAGCTTTTTTGAGGTCAAATCGGAAATTTTTCAAAGCAGGATCATTTTCCACACTATCATAACTTTTTTTAAACTGTTCATGAAAAGCAATAAGTTCTGTGTAAGCCTCTAAGTCACCCATGCTAACATATTTACTCAGCTTGTTTATGTTTTCTTGTATGTTGGCCTTTGTAGCATTAGGTTCTGCTGTTGTGGCAGTGCTTATTACAGGCATAACTGGTTTGGGAATATTGACTGGCTTAGGTGGGACTTTCTTTGCTTCTTCCGCTTTAACCTGTGCAGCTTTAATTTTTTCATTAATGGCCTCCACTTCACTTTTAAATTTGGCTTTAAAATCAACCATTTTATTTATAATTTCTTCAGATTTTTTTACATCACCTTCATTAACACTCATAACATTTTCAGGTTTACATTTCTCGATAAGGGCTTCAACTTCAGTTGGTAAAGTCTTTAGTAGGCTAAAGTCTAGCTGCTTGGAGTTTTTTAGCTCAGCATTGTCAGAGCAGGCTTTTAAGAGCCCAAGAATCTGTTGAAACTCAACTCCAAACTTTTGCTGATTTGTCTTGATTTTGTTAACATATTCAGATAAAATTTGTCTTTCTTTTTCTTTTTCCTTGATCATTTCGGCTTTATCTCGAAGCCTTTTAATTGCACTTTGAGTTAACTGGTCCATTTTAGCTTGTTGTGCTGATTGTTTTAAGTGAAATTTTGAATTTTCCTCCATTATCTTATTTGTTTGCTCTTCCATGTCTGATATAAAACCTTGTTGAATTTGAACCCATGCTTCCTTAGCCTTTTCATTTTGGCTTTCATTAAATTCCTTAAAAACCTTAAGTCTATCATTAATAGATTTTTCCACCCCTTTTTGTCTCTCTAATTCCAGAACATTAAAAAATTCCTTTTTGGCAGTATCGCGGCTACTTACGGGAACCGGAGATCTTTGGGTTTTCTTCTTGAGCGGTTTTTCTTCATTTTTTGTAGGCGTTTTATAATTGGGGGTGGAGTTCAAACTGAGATTCTTAATGGAATGGGGTCCCAGAGTAATGTTGTTTATTGTCTGGTTTTGGTTTATTATTTTTAACTTATCTAAAAGGCTAAGTTTTAGGATATTCTTCTGATGAGCATCCATTATTAGCTTTTATTTACAATATTTATTATACACTTTGTTTAACTTTCAGGAACCAAGTGGGAAACAAAATAATAAACAAATGGCAAAACATAACCTGTATGTTTCCTGTTTTTAGCCTGACAGGTAGAAATATTATTCGCTGTAGCAACATTTAAAATTAATGTAGCAACAAGACATGGCTTATATTTTTTACGAGGGTAGGTACAAAAGTATTATTGATATTATTATTATTATTATTATTATTATTATTATTATTATTATTATTATTATTATTACTATTATTATTATTATTATTATTATTATACCTTCAATTAATTTAAATTTGATATTCTCCAACATGTATAATGGTTTGGAATTTTATAACAATTAATTTAATAATGTTTAGAATTGTTTAATTTTTTTTTCAAATTTCTATTAATACAAGACACTTTATTAAAAAATATAGAAATGTGAACATAAGTTTGGGATCGCCCAGTTATTGAAAATTTCAAGATCTTGATTTTAAGAAACGACAAGAAATGTTATGTCTATACCAAGATTTCTCGTCATGAAAAGAAAACGCTTAAATGTATTTGTGAGAAAGATAACATATTATTATTTTAACATAACATAACATATTTTAATTAATTGACATTTTTGGGTAGAATTACTCACACAAAATTAAATTAAAAAAATAAGAATCCTTTTGAAACTAAAATTTCAAACTAAATTTTTTTTAAATCAAATGAAATTGCAAGCAAGACAAAAAAACGTATCTGTGTTTTTATGGACCTAGCCAAAGCATTTGATACTATTTCAGATTAAGTTCTCTTGAAAAAAAAATTTGATATTGGTAACAGGGGAACAGCTATAGAACTTTTTAAATCATATTTAAAAAGAATAAAAGGATAGAAATGTTGAAAGTGGAGTTCCTTACTGGAGTTCCGCCTTTCAGGGCACGGCATTGGGGCCGCTCCTTTTATTAATTTATATTAATGACGTTGGCGAGCTTCCAATTATTATAAAAGTTGTGCCATGAGCAGATAACACAGCAATAGTATTTTTTTGCAAGTAATTGAGAAGCAGTAGGCGTATTCGGTAAGTAGAAGCTGATAAGCGACTTATACAAAATTAGTTGATTCCAAACCGGTTAAGCCTTAGTATTGATAAAACGAAGTTTATTCCCTTTTCCTTAACTTCTTGATCAACCACCAAATGATTTAATTAAAATTTACAGCTAAAAATGTTAAAAATGTAAATTTGTGTTCAAAAAAAACTTAGCAATGGATTAATTTCTCATATAGTCAGAGTATATTCTACAAACTTCTAAGAAGATTCGAAATATGTATTACAGATTTTGTTAATTATGAACATAATTAAATAAGAAGTTACTATTAACGTTTTACTATTCTTTGGTCGAGGCTCTTACCATAGTGCCATTTCTTGTCATAAACATAATAAATAAACATAAACATTTATCTTGCCAAAACATAATTATCAAAATAATGTTCTATAAATATCGTTTATACCCAATCGAATTTCTTTACAAAGAAACCAATGTACTTAATATTCGAGTCTTGTTCATTTATAACTGTTTTATTTATTTTTTCCAAAAATAAATTAACTGCAGCACATCTTTCAACTAGATCTATCATGAATAAAAATAGAAAGAAAAAATAGTTTATTTAAAAAACTAGCGAAAACATGTATATCTTCAAACTATTTGCTCTTTTACTCCGTGATGTTGTAATTAATTTTATTTTGTCTTCCTAGTCTGTCGCCTCTATTTTTTCCTTCAATGATTGAATTTAGAGTAGAATTTGCAGTTTATTTCGCCTTATTAGACTCTCATATCCGTTGTGGGTTGCCGTTTTGGGGTTTGTGCTCCAAGGGACTCCTTAACATAATTTTTACTATTCAGAAAAAAGCATTAAGGTATCTGTGTGGTATTGGTCTGAGAATCTCTTGTAAACCTCTTTTTGTAGCTGAAAGAATTTTAACAGTTTTTTCACTCTTTATATTGGAAACTGCAACACTCATACATAAGTCCGTAAGTCAACCATCCTGCACCAGTCATAATACTCGTCAAGTGGGCAACTCATCTCTTCCAATCCCCACCTCCTCACTTACGAGAAACTCTCTTATATTTATTAGTCGTAAAATATTTAATCATGTTCCTTTTTCGATTAAAACTGTTACAGACCTTAAAAAGTTTAGGAGAGAACTACAAAAATTAATCTTACCAAAAGCTTACTACAGCATTGAAGAGTATTTTAACGACTCATTTTAATATTTAAAATTAATTATATATCTGTTGATCAGATTTATTTATTTTTTTCATTATTCTTATTTTATGTTGGTTCTCGCCTTTTCTTTTTTTCTTTTTTGGTTTTTTCTTTGATTATATAAAATATGCTTCTATGTACAATCAAAATCGATTCTGTATTCTGTTTTTGTCCTGTATGGATTAGGAAGCTTTTAGCACAAGTTTGTAAACTTAGCAAATAAAGTATATTTGGACTTGACTTGACTTGGGTTGAATTGAATTGTTTTTGTTTATTTTAATTAGATACAGGTAAATAGTGTATTACTGTGCTCATGTCAGAATATTAAGTGAGGTCTTAAACAAAGAGTATGCTAACTCTAAGTAAGAACCACAGAACATAATATTATTGTGGAATGAAATTAAAATATAATTTAATTTCATTAAATGAAATATCAAAACCAAACAATTAGTTGTCTTCTTTCTCAAGACTTAGCGCTAGATCTGGTATTGGGTTCTGTCGATTCTCGGATTTATGAAAGTAGTTAGCTTTAAATATATGTTCAAATTTTTGAGTTATCTTTAATTGTTCAAGCTTTTTCGCTTGACGAAGAGGAAATTGCTTCAACTGTATGTCGAGGATCCAAAATAAGAACCATACAGTATATCCAATTAGTTTTGTTATTGTGTTTCAGTATTTTATCTTTCGCAGATTAAATGCAGTAATATATTTGCTCATCGATTGAAAATTTTCAATTTTTTCTTCTGAATTCGACATCGATTCAAAATTTTCTGATGCGAACCCATTCTTTATCGGATATTTAGCAATTATTTAGATTTTCGATGTTATCGCAAACTATAATTAATGCATTTTTCACACTTAAGCCCCATGTTAGCATCTCGAAAGTTAAATGCCATTTTGTAGGTACATCTAATTTTGGGATAGTCATCTTACAGTTTACAACCACGCAAACCCTGCCTCTTAAAAAGTGAGTATTTTACAAATTATAATAACAAATCTTAACTTTCATTTTATTTATGTTGACTTCGGTCTATCTAGCCTAAAATACTAGTATTTCCAAAAAAAATTGGAGAATGTATTTCTGTCACTAGTACCACTACTACCACTATCCTGCAATGGTTAATGCTGTTGTTTTTTCCATTTACTTCCGCTATCGTAGACAGTTAAGGTGTCAGTTTTGTGATTCTCATCTTTCTGACTCATCATTTTATATTTACTAAAACTGCAAGGCTTAGGTTTCTGTCTACTGCTTGCTGGTAAATATTCTGGGTCAGTATCGGAGCCAAATAGAGTAGAAGTATTGTTTATTGAAGATTTACGGTAACTTGATCATGGTAAAATAAGAGATAATGTAAGTAGAATGTACTTTTTTCTAATTTTACCATCTCTATCGACAAACTGGCATAAAAAATACAATACAACAAGTAAAGACTACCACTGCGTCATAATACCTTTACTTAATCGAATGTGGTAAAATGTGCAAATGCGCGACGTCGTCAGTGGCATGGGAGTCCAAGATTATCACTCAACTCAATAAAAAGTTCGCCGGGGATTCACCGTTTCAAGAAATTTCAAGACCTTTGTAAGAAATGTCAAGAAAACAATGTAATTAATAAAAGTTGATATTCTTTAATATGTTTTCTCGATATAGGAAATAAAAATTCCGATAAAATGGTTTTACGTAATTCTATTACGTAATAAGTAAACGACGACCAACGTGATATTTGTGAGAATCATGATTGATTTCACTGTGCTGTCTGACATAGTGTCGCGGCTTCAAGATTTTTTAAAATAAAATTACTATGTAAATCCAAAAAATTGTATTAATCTTTTTATCGTTTTTATATTATTTATTGGTATATGAATATGAAAATATTCTTCATCATTTTGTATATTTTTGAAAAACACGCATACTCTTACGCATAAAAAAATATACAGGGTTAATCGTAGAGGAGAAATAAAGCCAATCTTCGTTTTTTAATTAATTAAGATATTCCCTAAGTTAAGGTGAAATTCATTATGGAACAATATTTGTAGTTAATGTGTAACATTCCAATAATTATCATTGGTGATGTAACAAGTGACATCACTGAATCAGGTTGAAAATAATGCGGTCAAACCTATTCTTTAATAATTTTAATTTTTAAATGCTGTATCGTATATAAATCAACGATATATTATTATCGTACTAGATTTTTAATAGAGAGTTAAAAATACAAAATGTTTGGGAAATACCAATAAAACAATTGCTGGCTAATATTTTTTTTTAAATATAAAGGCATAATCATTAATAGCAGTAATCATTCTTTCACAAAACCCTGTATATACTTGACTATTGATCATCAACATTCATCACTCCTCTCTATGATTCCAGCTAATTTCAGATTTTAGTATTTTAGGTATACATAGCCTGTAAAATCACTGTATATTCTATATAAATAAATTATCCTTAATAGCTTAATAGAACAGTATATTTCATAAAAATTCATCAAATCATCATAAAAGTATCAACAGACGTATGAAATGCATTATGTCCATTTTCACCATTACATTCATACATGCAACAAAATTGACGGTTTATTTAAACATAGCGTCCTTAACAGCTCATTTCATCCAGTTTAGGGACCAAGTTTTAGATAAGGATTATTATGTAATTGGGGTAGGAGAAACAAATCTAAAGGCACATATATCAAGAGCACTTATGCAAATTGAAAATTATATAAAATGTATAAAATATTAAATCTTTATTGTCACATGATTTGGTTCTGGGTTAAATTACATTTAAAAGGCGAAAGTTTAATCATAGGATATGTCTATCGTTCACTAGACTTTCCTGTAAGGAATGACATGGCGAGATGGTCCTGAAATCGATAGAATTCTTCTAAATCTGCTCCCACAAACTGATCATTTGATTCTTTTGGGTGACACCAATATTAACCTATTTGATCCAGCAGAATATGGCGTTGGTTTGTACATTCATCTGCTTGACTGTTTGGGACTAAAGCAAGTTATTGATGAACCGACGAGAATTACTCAAACAAGTCAAACATCTTTCAAACTAATAGATCATATAATAATTACGGAGGATTTGAGCATTTTACGGTCAGGCACGCTAACCCTCAACATTTCTGATCATAAATTGATTTATGCAATTTTCGACTTAGAAACTGTGAAGGAAATGGAAAGGAAATGGAATCAGTCAATTATCGAGATTTAAAGAATGTTAATCTATTGGACCTTTATAATTCCTTAAAATCGATCCCCTGACATAATATTTTTGATTTGGATAATATTAATTTGCTTATGGACCTTTGAACATTGAAATGCCTTTCAATGTTCTAAGTTATAGACATATTTGCGCCTATAAAGACCATCAAATTAAAGAAAAAAATCTTCCTTGGATAACGCAGAATGTAAAATTCATGATAAAACTTCGAGATAAGCCAAAATTTAAATTTAAAAAGAATAAGACTGTGAAATCACATAATAAATATAAAATCTTTTTAGAGCAACATGTTAATAATGGAAATAATAAAATATTCTGGAAGACATTAGAGAATTTCAATATTTTTTCAAAACGAATAAAAGATCCTAATAATATTAATTTAAAAAAATTAAATAATTAAATTAATTAAAATAATATAAATAATTATTACGAAAAAAATATTAATGTCAGTAATAATACTACTGACATTAATATTTTTTTCGTAAATAACATACCCCCAAGTAATATTTTTGCTGAAATTCATAGATACTATGAAAAACTGAGTTACTGGTGCAAAATCTAAAAGTTTTAAATTTCTCATTGTCTCAGAAACTGAAATGTCTAAATATTTAATCCAAATCGAGCTAGTCTTGATTTGGATTAATTATTTGGCTGTTGGTTCTGATGGAAAACATTCAATTTTTTTAATATTTTGCTGTCCTTTTATTTTAAAATATATTTGTCATCTAATAAATAATTGTATAGCAAATTCTCTATTTCCTTCTGAATGGAAACGGGCTAATATTGTGCCAATACCGAAAAAGAAAATTGTACAGGGTTTCCATGACTCAAAGCCCATTTCCATTCTGACAATATTGTCTAAGGTTATTGAACGAGCCCTGAAATATCAAATTGTAGACTATGTGGAGTCTGAAAAGTTGATTGACGCTACGCAATTAGGTTTTCGAAAAGGTCACAGTTGTGCTGCGGCTCTTCTTAATGTAACGGATGATATTTTTAGATCTATTGATACGGGTAATTGTACTATTCTGGTTCTACTCGAATATTCTAAGGCATTTGATATCATAGATTTTTAATACGTTATTACTGGTCTTGAAATATCTTGATTTTCATCAGAGTTCAATCAGATTAATTCAGAATTATCTTATGAATCGCCAGCAAAGGGTGGTTTTGAATGGCATTAAATCATATTATCTTGGCGTTAATTCAGGTGTCCCTCAGGGGTCAATTTTCGGACCAATTCTTTTTATTTAATATACGTCCTAATTTCCTAAATTTTTAAAACACAAAAGTATGCAGATGACACTCAAATATATTACTCTTTTTCGCCCTCGCTACTGGCTCATAGTTGTTTCTCTGTAACCGAAGATCTAAACACACTATATAAAATTTCTAAATTTCTAAAGACCATGCTCTCCACTTGCACCTAAATAAATCCTTTGTGATGTTTTTTGACAGGCTTATTGTTGTAAAACATCTTACTATAAGAGTTATCTTAAAGATTGGCGATAAGATTCTTCCTATGAAAACATAATGCAAAAATTTGAGGCTTATTATAGATAACGAATTAAGGTTTGAAAAACATATTTCTATGTGCATTCAAAAATGTATAGGGAATCTACGTGCCTTATGTAACTCCAGATATTTCCTAATCAAAAAACTAAAAAAAGTTTTATGCGATTTAATGGTTCTCTCTGTTTTTAATCATTGTGATGCTGTTTATAGACCCCAATCTTCTTGATTTAATAGCTAATTCCGCCAATAATCAAATCTTGTGCCCACACATCATCTAGTTTTATGATAGATTATAAAAAAATTAATTTTTCTTTTTGAAATTGTACTTGAGCTTCAGAATCTTTTTTTATTTTATTAAATATGTTTATCATCTTATTTCTATTAGTTTTGATATGTCTATAAATCAGCTGAACAAATTATATTCAACTGCACTTGTGTCTTTTCATTGTATAAGTATATACTTATACTTGAATAAAGATTATTAATATTATTATTATTATTATTAATTATTATATTATATAGTGGTATTCTATGGTGTTCTTTTATTTTCACGAAATAACAAGATAATTTTTAAATAAGGACTTAGTTAAAGATAAACTATTTAATACCTAGAATTTTATGCAAGAATTTTCTTACAAATCAATAATTTTCTATTTTCTTAGTTGGAGACAATTTTGCCTTAGCAGACATAATTAAACATAGAATAACTTCAGAATCACTTATATATTTTTTTACATCCAAGTAGACAGAAGATCCTGAGAGAATGTATGAGAATAAAAACATGGTTGTGACTTAAGGACTTAAATTACTTAATGTAATGTTCATTCATCAATCACAAATTCTCAGAAATGAGGTATGAATGCGACATGTTGATGATGCATACCAGAAAGTAACGAAGAACAGGCAGCAATTGAAAAACATAGACAGTTCATTTGTTCGGGCTTTCAGACAATCGGTGAAGATTTCTAGAATGTTCACAGATATTTAAAAACATGCGTAAAAAATATCTTTCTAAGTGAGTATTGATTCAACATTTTTTGTTTGGGTTTGCTTGATGATGCATCTATAAAAATTATAACGATTTTTTAAAACTTTCACTTAGCACTTATATATATATATATATATATATATATATTTATTTAAATAAAAGCAAACATAAGAAAATGATATATGGGGTATATATTATATAATAAGAAACATTTCTAGATATTTTACAAGTCCCAAAATACTTTTTCTTTTACACAACCGATGCATAATCCGCATCGAAGGATCATTAACATTATTAGTCTTATTGAGACATACGCAGACCATTAAAATGCAAATAAAATTTTACATTCGTGTTGGGTACGCGAAGCTTACTGCCTAATTTGGACGTTGGCTAAGGAAAAGCTACCGAATAGTGCAATCAATAATTTATTAATACTGGTAGCTTCAAGGTCTTGAATGTACAACAATAAAAAAAAATATTAAGACTCGTGCGGGCGTCGCAAACCGCAAAACTAGAATCTATTTACTCTAGTCACTATCGCTTTTACCTCGAGACTTACGTCTCTTTCTGGGTTCTCTCGGTCGAACTCGTTATTATCTTTACAAAAATAATTATTGTCTTATCTCCATTAACAATAATCTTGACTTTTATGACAACAGGGAGATAACGACATCAGACGTTTCAAATTTCGATTAATTGTGTACGGCGATTTTTCAATTTCGAAGAAGGAAACGTCTTGTGGGTGGCGCGCAATAGTGGTATAATGCGTACATCGTGTAACAATAAAGTGGTTCTGTGCTAGTGTTAAGTGAAATATATAATGTCTCCTAGTACGAGTACACCGACTGGAAGTACGTCCGAGGTTTTAACAAACAATGGGAGCCAGTTAGATAATAGATTGGATATCCAACATATCACGAGACCCCGTAGCAGTAGTTGGGGTACGCACCACATAAATCGTAGAAATCGTACCCCTTCGGTCATTGCTGTACAACAAAATGCTAGAAGGAGGATTAGTTGTATGAATACTGTTGTAAGTACCTAAGAAACTCGCATATTTAGTCTATGCATCCCAACGATGATGATAAATAATGATCTTTGTGCCACAGCATTATCAAATTTATGGAATTGATAACTTTTGCACCTTTTGTTGAAAATAAAGAAAGCCAATTCGGAGAATTAAAGGCAAAGTTTATTGTTACGCTTATTTGCGAGAAAATTGATAATAATGAAATGAGTAAATATGTATATTAGTTATAAGCTAAAACAATTAAAGCCATCTTTATTTGTTTAAAAAATGGCGAGATGATACTAAAATTAATATAATGGGGTATCAACTGAGTATACCTGCTGAAAAGTTATACTAAAAGTAGCATCATTCATTTTGTAAGAGTTTTAAATGATTTCACCGTTTTTTAATGGATGTTATTTATATGCTTATAACATAAGTAAAATAGGGATTTTAAAATTATAAATACTTTAATGATTCATCCATTTAACATTTATTCATAAACATCTATTTACCGAATGTTTCAGCGATTTATACACAATACAGAGGGTTTTAGAGTATTAAGAAAAACCCGTATCTTAATGAAATTTAATACATACCCTCTGAGGATCAAAAACCATTTTTATGCTGAGAAAATTTTTTAAGCATTTGGACAGTTACCAGATGATTCCTTTTTTTTTGGTAGTTTTCTACCTAAATTACTTATGGACGTTAAGTTACTTTAATTACTCCCCCTGCATAGAAACTTTTTAAGATAAAAATCTATTTTCTAATTTTACCACCACTCCAAATGTCTATTTGATAAAAAGATTGAATATTTAAATATTTTTTTGTTACAATTTCAACACGCTGCAGTTCAAAAATTAACAGATTTAAGATATATGTTTATTTATAATTTTCTTCTTAAAACCACCTAAAAGGATTCATTGCAATCAGCATTTTATTCTAAAACATCTTGCAAAGCATATGTAGTATACTCACTTACTACTATACATTTAATTATGAAAGTCTACTATGAGGCCACATCTTTGTTGGTTCATTTAGAAAAAAGACTACATTTAGTTTGAGTTTTATAGTTTTTAAAAAAGTTTAATTTAAACCGAAGCAGAGCTAAACTGACTGCGTGTCTTTATTAAAACAATGAATAAAGATTGCTATTGTATTATCTTAAAATTTCGATCAAAATTAAAACCTTGGGAGTCACCAATTAGTGACCTTTCACAAAAATAGAAAACCAAGAAAAACTATTGAATATTATAATTCTATTGAATAATTATATAAAATTGATGCTAATCAATGCATTCCTTTACGTAATGTTTTTACAATTTGCTTTTCGTTTATCTAACCAGTGATATATCATTTCTAATTTATATTTAGAAGTTCAAACTAAGAATTTATGTATAAGTAAATATTCTAAA
Organism: Anthonomus grandis grandis; assembly: GCF_022605725.1. NCBI lineage: Eukaryota > Metazoa > Arthropoda > Insecta > Coleoptera > Curculionidae > Anthonomus > Anthonomus grandis. The sequence goes on from NC_065549.1 coordinate 18,400,871, forward strand.
AAAAAAATAAAAAATTCGGGTCTATTCAGAAAATATTAATACCAAACAAACATTCCAGGAAACTTTCCTCAAGGTTCGGATTCTTTAAAAATTGATGTGTGGTAAATTTCCTAAACATAAGACCATAAGACAATAAGACAGATCCTTATCAGGGACGATAAAAAGGACTAAACGTTTTTTATACGTTTAATTACGGTTTTTTTTTCAAATTAAACAGGAATCCATATAGTTTTTTATTCGCCTCATAGAATAGTCAGGACCGCCGAACACTGGCAGAAAGTGCAGTAAAAAATCATTCTCCCCTTCCTCCTTTTTTTTTGTAAAATAGGACGTGTCTTTGGGTTCAGGTAAATAATCTATAGCGCATTTTACAATTCCAGGATATTTCTTCACTAATTAATTCTAAAAAAATCTCGTTTGTGTGCAAAAAAATGTTTCTCAGCTGCCATTTTGAATTGACAACTACTACACTTTAATATTTTGCCAATGATTTGTGACCTTAGTGATCAGCTTCAATAATGCTTATTGAAGTTAATTTAAATAATAGATGATAGAAACCATTCTCACTTATTCTGTTGCAATAACCTCACATAAACGTTAACTAAATATACATATTTATTTTTGTTTATGAATAATTATTAGCTCTTCGAACATCGATTATTGCCATCTAATAGACAAATAAAACCATTAAACACAAATTTAATGATTTTATTTTTTTCGCCAAAGTAAATATTTCATTTAGATAAATTTATCATGAAAATGTAATAGATAATTATAGAGATGAAATTTTAGATTTTTAAAATACGTTGAAAAACGTCTGATCTGTTTAGTGAAAAATGATATTGTTCATATATAGATAAAGGATATCTATAGATTAAAGATATGTTAACAGGCTTAAATAAACTTTTTCAGGGATATACAGGGTGCCTTCGATTAAGCTTGCACTATTCGTATCTTTGTTAATATTTAAGATACAGGGTCGGTTAAATTAGCAAAATATTAGTTGGATTTTTCCTGTTGATTAAAATGGTAAAAACAGAAAAAAAATTGAACATCGTGTTTTCGAGAAAATGTGAAAAATGTTTTTGTTAAATGGAATTTCCTGTATATTTTTACATAAATCAAAAAGTAATAATTTTCTTAATTAAAAAGTTTATTAACACTAATTGCCTAAACATTTCTGTGGCTACTTTTAAAAGTTATAGCTACCTAAAAGGACAAACTTTGTAGTCTCTTAATATGCAGGGTGTTCGGTTTAAAAAACAAGTTTGGTTTATAACTCAAAAATAGTAAATATGCAACAAAAATTATCTACCCCACTGAATTCTACGGAAAAAAATCTGTAAGAATAATACTTTACCTTTTCAATAAGTTTTAAGATAACGGAGATATAAGGAAGTCCCAAAATGCAACATTTGCAAAAATGGCCTGTATCTTAAAAATTAAAAGGGCTGTGAAATTTTGTTAACGGCATCTGTACATCACTTTAAACTGGACACCCTGTATATAAATATTATATAATAACGCTTTTTGATTTTTGTATACTCTCTATTAGCTCAATCCAGCATAAGTCAAATTATAAATAACACTGTCCTAAAAAAATTGCTCTCTTAAAATTCTAGAAATAAATCCAACGCAAGAGTAAACATCATCGCTACTTTAAAAATTTACGTAAGTTATTATTAATTTGCAATCATATAGTTGCATAAATGATTTAATCGTCACATAAATATAAATAATACCATAAAATACCAACAATTTATTTAAAAGATTGCTCGAGTCTCGCCACTGGCCTTCAATATACCGAACAGCGTGACTTTCATACCACCCCTCGTAAGTTAGGGCAAATGGGATTACGTCACACGTAGCTCCGCCCCTTGAGAAATAGCGAGCAGGCAACAGCAGCTGTCAAACTTGACAGCGACAGCTGATCGAAAAATACATGTCAACCTGTGCCGTAATGCCCGTGAATTAATAAAAAAAAATTAACAATTCCTTGTTTTTCATGTTAAATTAAAGTGAATACCGTGCGAAAAGTGCTTTAATGGCTACTGATCATGTTTTCGGGTATATTCCTGGTATTGTAGAAGATGGATACGTAAGTGCACTACGTTCAATAGTCCATGTCATTAAAGGTGTTATTAAATTATTAATTAATCGTTAATTTATATATTTATGTCTCAATTCCGTGAACTGGGTTTGGAAGCAAAAAATGAAGTATTTTCCATAACGTAAAAGGGCCGGTTTAAGCTTTTTTGTGTGGGTAAAATATCAGTTGACCTTTTTAACTTTTAAGATGCTGTTCATCTGTTTACCCTCTATTGCATTTAAAACTTTTAGGACCCTGCAAACAAATTTTTATGTTTTCCATGTAAATTGTTTGTTTTTTTTTATATATAAATATGATTTTATACTTTTTAGAGTGAAGAGGCAACAAGTAAATTACACTTACAAGTAGTACGGGGCAAGAATTTGATGAAAAAAGATATATTTGGTGCCAGGTATGTTTGAACATATTAATATCATTTAACATAAATTTTTTTTTCATCCTCATATTTTTAGTGATCCATATGTTCGAATTGATTTATTGAAAATTAATGGTGATGATATTATTGATTCTGTATTGACAAGGACTAAAAAAAAGGTAGGTACATAAACATTGTTTATTAAAACAAAAGTATTCTGAATTTTTTTTTAGACATTGAACCCAGAATGGAATGAACATTTTATTTTTAGGGTGAGTAAACAACCATATTATAATTTCAAATAATAATTTACTAAAAATGGGAACAGTAAAGTAAACATATAGAGATAACAGTTAATGGTGGCTTTTGCAATATCTGTCTCTGTAATATCTGTTAATTTATTATATAGATTTCTTATCTATAGGTTTATCACTGCTGTTAGTAGCTTGAACATAAAAAACTTGTAATTAAACAAATAGGCTTTAGCCTATCTAATCTTGATGGTATTAAAAATTAACCTACTAAAAATTCATCATGAATTTGATGACTAACATGAGCAATTATGAGTCAAGATAAAAAAACTTGAAATGCATTTTAAGGCTAAATGTGCTTAATTTGGGTTTTCTTAAGAATTTATTCAACATTGCAGACACATGAGTTTTGATGTTAGAAAGTATATTTAGTAGTTCTTTCTACCTTTACATTAGACCATTGTAATTTACATTTACACTATCGGACAAAAAGAGAAACACTTCCAGAAATATTTGCAAATACCAATTTTAAAATTATAAATGCATGATAATGTATACAAATCCAGTAAGTTTTAAAACTACAAAGTAGGCTATGATTATTAATGTCAACAAAAATTTTCACTATTAAAAAAAATGATTTTATTTGGATGTTTAAGTTTAAATGCTTCATAGTAATGCGTCAAAAGTAAGGCAACATTTATTTATTTATTTATGGAATCCATTTACAAAAGTGTTACATAGCATACCCATACAAACATATATATTCAGATACAAAACTATCTATAAATCAATGAAAGGTGTAGATGAGTTAATTAATTAAAGCCCCTATGAAATAATATTCTTTAACTGCCCCTTAAAAGATGTTATCCTAGAGTCAAAAAAGTTTATCTGTCCTGACAGACCATTAGCACTTCGAGCCATTCATGTAATTGGCTCATTAATGCCAAAATTGGTATGGTGGAATGGGACTTTAAATATTTCTGATTGTCTATTCAATCTGGAAGGCACCCTAAGTTTAAAAGGGGACAATAACTCTGGACAATCTATAGTAGCATTTAAAACCTTATGCATAAAACAAAAGTCGAGTAATGTTCTTCGTGACTCTAATGTGGGTAAGTTCAGGTTATCCCTGACCCACTGATAGTAATACTCCTGTCTCCTGTAACCACATCTAAAAGCCGCCACCCTTAAAAATTTATTTTGAGTTTTTTCAATCTGCTCAATGTAGCAGTTATATGACAGGGACCACACAATTGAGCCATACTCCAAGATGGGCCTAACAAGAGAGCAATAAAGTAAACAAAGACAAATCAGTTGTAGACCGTTGGATAAAACCCAGCATTTTCATTGCCCTACCAGTCACCTGATTGATGTGACTTTTAAAAGTTAGTCAGAGACCTCTGTTTTGGCACCAATTGCTACATTATTTATTTTATAAAGAAAAGCAATAGGGTTTCTTTGCTTAGAAAAAGTAATCTTATGGCACTTATTGATATTAAGGGACATTCTATTCAAGTGGCACCAATCAAAGAACAAATTGAGGTCTTTTTGCAGGAGCACAGCATCAGAAAGGGATGTGAAAAGCCTAAATAGCTTCACATCATCAGCAAACATTAGCACACAACAATTTTTAAGTTTCCAAACTAAATCAATCAAAAAGAGGCAAAACAAAACAGTGCTGAGTGAGAGCCCTGTGGCACCCCAGATGGCACCAAAATTTCAGAGGAACATATACCTCCAAGATTAACAATCTGGGTTCTACTTCTGATGAATCCCGAGATCCACTGAAGAAGAGGCCCCACAATACCTAAAGCCCTAAGCTTCTGCAAGAGTACCACATGGTTAACCCGATCAAAAGCTTTGGAAAAATCTGTATATATTGAGTCAACCTGAAGTCCCTTCTCCAAGTAGCAGTAGAGGTAGGTGACATACAGCACCAAATTAGCATCAGTAGATCTGCCTTTTATAAATCCAAATTGCTCAGGATTAAATAAAGACTTAAAACTCCAGGCAATCCCTATGACTGACCAGGCAGTCAAGCAGCTTTGGCAACTCAGATTGGTTACACACAGCCCGATAATCGGAAATTTCATTTCTACTACCAGATTTAAAAATGGGTTTTAGAAAACTTCACTTCCAGAGAGTGGGATAAGAACCAGTACCTAGAGATTTGTTAAAAATGAATAGTATTGGTTTCAAAAGAACACAAACACATTTCTTTAGGAAGAATGCCGAAATCCCATCTGGTCCAGCGCAGAGCTTATTCTTAGAGGAAGTAATAACCTCATAAACATCCTGCGTTGACAGAGTTAAAGTGCTCAGACAAATTGATTTTTCAAAATCAAAAGGTGGTATGTCATTGACTTGCTCATCCGAATAGACGGATGAAAAGTATTCTGCAAACATATCCGCAGTATCCGAGATATTCATACTAATCCTGTTATTGTATGTCATTCTGGAGGGAAGACTAAAACCAGTTCTTTTATTTTGAATATATGACCAGAAGTACCTTGGATTGCCAGCGAGATTCATTTCCACCTTATTAATGTATCGTTGATAGCACAACTCTGGATCCAAATCACTCAATATGATTCCAAAACATGAGCTCACACCACAACACGTCCGTTTCACGTCGTGTTTTGTTCTCTTCAAACATTCAAATAATTCGTTCAAAAGAAGGGTTTTAGCAAAAGTAAAGGGATAAAATAATTGTGTAAGGTGATTTTTATGTTTTTTTTTGAACATTTCTGTGTAAGATTCAGTTCTATTCAGTGATGAAACGCGCTACAAAATATTCAATTCTGATAGAATGAGGCGTGTGAGGCCACCAATCAATACAAGGTTTAATCCTAAATAAGTAACACCTGCAATTAAGCATGGTAAAGGTAGTGTATTTTTATGGGGTTGTTTTTCATGGAATGGGGTAGGCCCTATGCACTTTATTAATGATACGATGGACCGATTTGTTTATAAGGATATCATGCAGAATGTTGTGCTTCCTTATGCAGAATAGGAAATGCCATTGCGTTTTATTTTTCAACAGGACAACGATCCAAAACATTCTTCACAAGTTGTTCAACAGTGGTTTCGGGAAAATAATGTTAGTGTTTTACAGTGGCCAGCACAACCCCCAGATCTTAACCCCTTTGAGAATCTCTGGGAAGAAGTAGAACGTCGTATTCGTACCCAAATGTTTCCAAATAAACAATCCTTAATAAATAAAATTAGTGGAGTTTAGACAGGTCTTCCTGAAAATGTCATTCAGAAGTTGATTGCTTCAATGCCGCGCCGTTGTCAGCAAGTAATTAATAATAATGGATATTCTATCAATTACTAATGTATTACTTTCAATTGTTTTTGTTGTTAAATGTGTTAAATATTTTTTGTTGAACTAAAGTAACATAAAATACTGTTAAATATAATTTGTTTCTCTACTTTTGTTGCCCCCATTCTTATCAATTTTTATAATCATTAATATTTACTGTTCTTAAAATGATTAAAAGTACACCAAAATGTACTGAAATATTAATTTCAGTGTATAATGATACACAACAGCGGTGATATGGCAACTTTCGGAAACTAGTGTTCGTTTATTTTTGGGTACACATGGTTAGCATGCAAATCAGTCTCCTTAACCCTAGTCTCCTTGTTCTAAAGACTTTGTATGTGCTTTGCTAACTATTCTGTGATTAAAAATTAGCTCCCAAAACATAATAAGATTAAATCATTCATAAGCAGAAATAAAAATACATGTGACATGAAATTCTTTCAGCTTGTTTCAACAGCTTTTTTAAAAACTAAAAAACCCTAAAATTAGGCACACAGCATAGAATATTTTCATACACACTTAATCCATACAATTTTGAAAGTTTTCTCTGAAGATTTTTGACCAAAAATACAGGACTTCTCTGTAAACCAGATTTCTTAAGTTTTGGTTCCCTCAACATACTTTTACAACTACACCAAACTGCAATTTTTGAAACACTTTTAAATTTCTTAGAAATGTATTAAATATCAAGTGTTAGGTGGCAGTCTTAAGTATCAATTACGGTAGGTGGCAGTAGAGGTCTTAACTTAATCTAATACATGATAATTTCAACACGTGTTGGAATAAAGATAAATGTCCATTTAATATTTGTTAAACTAGTAATTCTGACATTTGTGCATTCAAAATGATCGAAAATTAGATCAGTTACATTAAATCGATGTAGATTCGGTTCAAAAGATGTAAATAGTGAATTGTAATTGCTTTGTGACTTTGGTGCCGTTAAATTTCATGTACCTTATGCCACCATAAAGAATTTTTGGATCGGAGTAATGTTAGCAATGTAATAACAGCCATGGTACCAATCAGGTCACAAAAACACACGGGATAACGTAGCTGCGCATATGAATTTTTAAGTTAATTAATGCCCGAAAAAATTACGTCTATTATAAATACCAATTAGATGCATATTTCTAAGGGAAAAAAAATCCTTGGCATATATATTACAATATTGATACAATTAATACAATTATATGAAATTTATTCTAATAAAAAATAATTTTAAAACCGATTTTATTAAAAAACAAAAAGTAAAAAACACCATTGCTGCAGTTAAAGAGCTATTGGTTAATCATCCCCAAGAACATGTTAAATTTTCACCCCCAGCAAAGGTATTTTTTTACTCTCTAAATGTTGAAGTTATCGAAATTAGTTTCTCTATCAGAAGAAATTGTTTCCAGTTTTTTAACATATGTCGGGCTATTCAAACGTGCATGTTGATAAATCACCTTTACCAACGGCATCAAATCAAGCCAAATCAAATATTCTTTATTTTCACATAACATAAAAATGTTTTTGACAAAGCTGATTTAAATATAGAGTAAACAAACATACAATAAAAGAAACAAATGGGAACACATAAAAAAATAAATTGATCAATAAAACTAAAATATCAGAATTTATAAAACATTTAAATATCACATAACGAAGCATAATAAAAACCCTTAAAATAGTAGTAACTATTTTAAAGGTTACATAAATTGGGCAAAATCTGTGTCGTAATTATTCATCATGCAATACTGTAAAAACCACCTTAAATCAACCTTTTTTTTGCACCAAATCTGAACCTCCTATAGTAAGTCAATAAAGACAAAGACGAATAAACTTAAAAATGGTCCAAAAGTATTAATCTATATTGTAGTATCCTTTTACAACTAACATCTTTCTTACCTCTCTCCTAAATAACTTATAAGAAACTGTCTCACGAAGAGGCCGTGGAAGATGGTTAAATATTAAATATTGGTAAATTTATATTATATGAGGACCGAGTATTATCTTCATTTTCCGATTGGATAACTAAAGAATATTTCTTATGCATCAAGCAAACAGTCTCCAGTATAAATAAAGATGGAAGAATCAATATTTTCTGGATAATAAAGTGAGCTTTGCAAGGCTCATGATACTTAAGAAGATATAAATGTCTTAGGGCACGCTTATGCAGCACAAAGACGGAGGTTAATAAATTTGCGGATGTGCACCCCCAAAAACAAATCCCATAGCGTAAGTGTGATTCTACCAATGAAAAATAGGTGACTTTACCTACTAATATACCTACATTACTTCTAATTGTTCGTATACCAAAGCATCCAGATGCCAACTTAAAACAGCTGCTCAACATAATCTTCAAACTTTAATCTACTGTCGATAAGTATACCTGAGAATTATTAATAGTAACGATTTGTGAACCCAAAGAAGCATCTAAAAAACATTTAAAATTTAAAATATTGGTTTTTGAAGGATTAAATAATAATAAGTTGTTGTCACACCATTTTTTAACACCAGATGGATCCTCGTTCACTATTCCTCGGAGGATAGTTGTATCTTTATTATTCCAAAGAACAGTAGTATCATCAGCAAAAGATGTGCATTGTTCATGCGTCACTGCACATGGTAAGTCATGTACATAGATCAAAAATAGTAAGGGACCAAGAACAGAGCCCTGCGGCACACCTGCTGTGACACTTAACTTTTCTGATTCAGAACCAGCAAAACGAACCCTTTGACACCCATGATAAAAATGATTTAAAACCATTTCAAAATCGGATCTCTAGCCATACATTTCTAATTTTTGCAACAGTATTTTATGTGACACACAGTCGAAGGCCTTTGCGAGATCGCAGAACACTACTGCTGCTGCATTCCCATTTATTGAGGCTTAAATAAAGCTTCTCCAACATATGAAAAACTACATCACTTATATAATAATAATAATAATAATAATAATAATAAGACGTTTATTAGCCACCAATACAAAAAAAAGCATAATTACAGAAGGTAATATGATTATATACATAGAATTGAATATTAGAATATTAAACAAAGAGAGCATATTAAAAACAATAGGTTTTATAAAGAATTTAGTTAACACAAGTAAGGCAACTAATAAGCCATGCATTCAGACTTCCAGAAAAGAAGGAAACAACTTCCTGGATTCTGTTAAGGCTTATAATAGAAAAAGTGAGAGAAAAAAAAAACAATTCTTATAGACAAACTAAAAAAAAAAACAAATAGGTAGGCATATACTTATGAGGGGAAAAAGCAGTAGGGGGAAAAATGGATGAAACGGAATGAAAAAATTCTTTTTTTTCTCTCTATAATATTATTAATATAATTAGTATATTATACTTAGTTATTATGATATAATATTAATATAATTAGTATTATTAATTTATCTTAAGCTTTACCTTAACATTTTACCCACAACAATGGTGTTTCATCCCTACTAAATATTGAATGTATTACAAGAACTTAATTCTAAGTTTCTGTAAATCCATCGGGTTATTCAAACAACTTTCATAGTAGGGGTAGTTGATAAATCATTCTTAAAAAAATTAAATTACAACTGCAACAACGGGGTTTTTATCTTCTGGTTCTTGAGGAAAACAGATTTAAAAACATTTTTTTATTAGAATCTATTCCATATAATTGTATTGATTATACCGACGCCCCAAAAATAGAAAAGAGTAATTTCTTGGCCTTAGAAATATGACATAAAATTTTTTTGGGAGCTGAGAAATCCTCATTACAATATCACCCTGTTTAAACTTTGTTTTATTGAAAGTTCTCCTGATTAAAAAAAACATTATGTCCTTTACTTTTAGGTAAAACCGAACGAACATAAGCTAATACTACAAGTTTTTGACGAGAACAGACTGACCCGCGATGATTTTTTGGGTATGGTTGAGCTATCTTTGCTCAATATTCCTACCGAACAAGAAGGACGCGTTATACCACCAGTAAAATATCTACTGAGACCTAGAAGGTAAGAAAATATTTTGGAAATTCTATTCTTACGAAAAAAGCTTTTTTTCAATACAGCTTTATTATTTAACATTATTTTTCTTACTCCTACTCCCTCCTTCAGAATTAACCTACTTTTTGAATTTCTCATGCTTATTTTCTACGTACTAATTTCCTGTGTATACACAATATTTTCTTCATATCAGTGGCATAGAAATCATGAAAAAACCCGTTTATCCTTTTATTGAAAAAAAAAATTAACACATATCTATGCCGATGATTGCTGATATTTAAAACTACTTTCCCGCTATTAACTCTCCACACTGCTGTTACTACCTCTTTATTCTGCATGCCCTTCTACTTCTTGGTTCGCCCCATGGTCTCATCGTAGCGGTTTTAGCACGAAGTCGAGAGTTCGTGGCCACCTGGAGATCTATCACGCTTTTGTCGAGGGAGCCAACAATTCAACGACGCCTATAGACGAACCAATTAACACCAACGAGTGGGAAATTGTCGGTGAGGGTAGAGAGGAAACTGCGTCACAGGTGATTTCCTGAAATTTTAGATATTACATTTTTAAGAGATTATTTGAGGATTTTGGGGATTTTACGTATTCAGGGTGGTGTGGTATCAAATCTCCCAATGAATAATCTACGTGCTTTGGGGAACCAATCGAATAATAAAAGTGATCAAAAGGAATTGCAGGAAATAATTTTTAAGTTCCTAGATCTGCCGCTAGGGACATGATTGTTACGGTCATGAAAAAAGGGCGTTTTTTTAAACATCTTCATGATTTCAGCATAGTGGGTCAACTTTTTTCTGTCATTAACTTTCCGCGCTAACATTTTTTGATTGTTAACAAGTTCTGCTATAAAATATCAAATTAGGTCAGCAGGGGAGGGGGATAGTGTATTGATAAAATAATAATAATTTTGGTTTAGGTTAACCGAAGTTAATAAATTTGTTCTCATTCAAGATAAAAACGTTTGGTAGTTAAAAATAAGTAATCGCTACTGCAAAATCTTGCTATTTCAATACAAGATCTATAAGATTCAATTCAATATCTTCATTAGTTTCGAAATAGAGACAAGAATAGTGATTAAGAAAATTAATTAACTATTGAAAAAAAGCAATGGTTTTCAAAGGTATTTTTATTAATTTTTTTGCTTTAAAGTCATGATTAATTTTTGATTCTTGTTTTGTTTCCGTGTAACTTTATTCAGACTTAGGATTGGTCCTCACAGTATAAGACATAAGATTTGAAACACATTTAAAGGCCAAATAACCAAAACAACAAAAAAAAACACGAAAAAAACAACATTATTGTTATTAATGAAACCTTAGAAAACTCTCATACTGAAAAAAGCAGTCTCAATTTCAACTTCCTGAGTCCTAGTTACGGCAAAGTAAATTCTCTCAATTATATTTTTTCGTGTGGTTGGTCGTGTTTGATAAACAATATTTTTTTAACTTTTAGTTTTACCCATTAGTAAAGTAATACATCTAATCTCAGTTCCGACAAAAAAATATATTGTTGCCTTTAATTTAAATCAACTAATTCAAACACTTCTGTCGCCGTCATCGATTTTACCGCCAATCTCGTGGCAGTTTCGATTTAGTCATAATTTGAATTCGTCGGCGACGATATTTTCTTGTTTTGACTGACAGCTTTTTATACAAAGTTTATTCCGCCCTTTATAATATTTAATACGAACAGCAAAAAAAAATTAAGCGAGTTTGCTAGAGAATAGCCGAGTTTTTTTATAATTTATCACATTCCAAAAATATCGACATGGGATTAGGACATCAATTAATTTCTTATGAAGTCTACTAAATTTACCCTCAATTTCCTTTAACCACGCTTTATGTCCTCTTTGGTGCTTATACCTACTTATTTCCTCTTTTGAGTTTCAGTTGTCTCTTCTTTATCATAACATAAAGAAACCATAACTAATTCGTTGTCTGTAAAATTAGTCATTTCGCAAATTTCCAATCAAAATTGTGACTAAATTTATAAGCAAACATAGAATAGAGTAGGCTCATGTGTATTAATAGCAGTCACTAAATATAGAGATCAAGGAAAACAAACTACTCCTTCAAACCAATCATTTAACCATAATACGGGTCTAACCATCATTAATCTAACCATTTCGGATAAGTATTGTCTTAAAATTTGGTATATTGAGGGAATTGTTATAAGAGTATCTTTTGACATATTCAGTTGTTTTCCGTCATTTCCTGTTTAACCGGAAGTTACACCAATTTTCTTATTTTAAATGAGACACTTGGTATATTATTACGTCTTTCGATCGTAAATAATATTCTGAGAACAATGATACTGCATTTGCTACTTTTCGTTTTATACTCGTAGAAAAAACCATTTCTTTAAATTTTAAAATAGGGTGCCATGAATGCGATGAAAATTTTAATTTTTAATCAAGTAATCATGGAAAAATAGTTTTAATTGAATTTTATGACTTAAATCTTTTACACCTATTTAAAATGTCCAAACCAGTAATTTTGTCATTTACTTAATTTTTTTTTTATAGCACGTTATTGGTAACAACCACTTTTGAAATACAGTTTTCTTTCTCAATAATTTGATATGATTATTTTTTAAATCGATTGATAAATGAGCCCATAACAAAAAAAGTACTAAGTCACATAAATAAACGCATTTAATTAATAACAATAGCATAGAAGGCTTTGATTTCTTAAATAGGAAGCTGGGTTCTTCAGTTATTTTTCAATTAACGTAATACATAAACATCGTGTCAATGCAATTATTATTTACCATTTAATAAATTTGTCGCAGTTTTTTGACAGAATTTTAGCGTTTACCAATATTTAAAATGTTTACAATTTTTGAAAAACTGCATTTTAAAATTGGTTGTTCATAATAACGTGCTATTTCAAATATTAAAGTAAATGCCGAAAATACGGGTTTGTATAATTGTATAATTTGTAATTTTAAATAGGCGTGTATATTATTTTCCCGTGATTATTTGATTAAAAATGAAAACTTTCAACGCATTCATGGCACCCTATTTCAAAATTTAAAAAATTGATTTTTTCCATGAGTTTATACTTAAAAAGTACAAAAAGTAGCAAATGCGGTACCATTATTTTCAGAATATTATTTTCTAACAACATACGTAATAATGTGCCAATTGTCCCATATAAAATAGTTAGTGTCACCTCCTATTAAACCGGAAGTGACGAAATATAACAGAATCTGCCAAAAGATACTCTTATAATTATTGTATCAATATACCAAATTTCATTTGGATATCACCAACTTCAAATTTCATTTGTTTATCTTGAAAAGTAAAAAAGTGTTCCCTTTTTCCTGTCACCCGGTATATTATATATGTAAGTTTCCAGAAAAGGGAAAGTTTTTAAATAACGCCCCCTAGCGAGGACCACTAAAATCACTCTCACTTTTTAATGTAACTTTGATTTTTTCTAAAAAACCTATTTTTTAAAACGCTACCGAGATTATCAAATTATAAATATTTATCAATACATATTGTTTAAAAAAAAAACTGAATTCTTAATTACGCCCTCTAGCAGCATAGTTCTGAACTTAAAAATTATTTCCTGCGTATTTCTACTGGACATTTTTATTTACCGATTATTCGTTGCTGGGATATGGTTCCTTGCTAACCTTAAGTGAACACTTTATAATTAAGGACTTAAAATAATTCGGACAGTCAACAGCTTTTCTTTTAACAAACCTCAAATTTATTTCTCCTTATAATCTTTGTAAATTAGTACGTTCAATGATTCTCTAATATTTCTGCTAAAAGTGTGCTTCCTCAAAAATTGTGGTCAGGTGACTTATTAGCAGGAAGGCTTATGCATATTAAAGATTAACCTATATATGAACTTTTATCAAGCGATGTTTTAATCTAATTTAAATTTCTCTTTTAGCCTGTTTTGATAAACTCGAACTCGACCGAATCCCAGACCCCTCTGCCGGCTGGATGGGAAGAACGACAAGACGCTAATGGAAGAACTTACTATGTAAACCATATAGCCAGAACTACTCAGTGGGAGCGGCCGACTTTAGCGTACGTGTTTTCCTTTCTTTTTTTCCTTGTTATTTATTTTTACATTTATTTTGTAGTAGTAACAGCCCAGAGACTGATGAAACCAATCGAGGTGAGGAAAGGGAGGTCTTTGAAAGGAGGTATCATATTAGCGCAGAGGAGCAGAGCAATGGTAGAGGAGATACTTCAAGCAATAATCAGGTAAATTATTGAATAGAAATTATGTCTGTTTGGGTCAAAGTGTGTTGTCTGCAAATAAAGCATGAGGTAGAGGATCTAACTGCACGATCGAGTATTAACTGGTTATGGTAGGATAGATTATTTTTTATTTCAGTTAGGATATTATCCTTGAATATTATAGGGTGGCTTTCAGGTTTTGGAACTGACTTAATCACTTAAGTCAGTTAAATCACTTTTAGCTAATCTCAATCGACTTTTTCACACAGTTTTATTTGTTTTAAAAGTCCTCTTAAAAAAAGCTTCTTGAATTCGAAATTTAAAAATAGCAAATTATATGGCATCAAATAGCAGGATCCTCGAGTCTGAAATACAATATACTTACCAACAATGTAGAATCAATTTAAAATAGGCCACCACAATCCTCATAAACTCAAAAGTAAAATCTTTTTAGTTAGTTAAAACAATTCAAAATAAAATAAATGCATATCTACATATTTTTTTTTCAAAACAACAAATATATTCTGAAAAATAAATATCTTAGATTACAGCTTTAACAGATACTTGATTATCTTAGTAGTTATTTTCAATGAAAATGGATTACAAGGAAGTGATACATGGTGTGACACATCTGATTTACAAATAAACTAATGAAAATGATTAACCAATTATCAACTAAGCATTTTAAACCATTATTATCTACATAATGAGGTATTGTTTACACGAGACTTATCGTATCGAACATCTTAATTTTTTTATACTAACTTGTTTGTTTATTTTTTTATTTAGCAATATATGGAAGACCCGATTTATTATTATATTAAAATAATTTTAAAGTAGAAAATGGTAAGTCTGTAAATTTCTTTTTAAAAGAATTTAGTAAGCTAGGGAGAAAAAGAGAGGGTGCTCCCAAAGAGAACAACCATTCATAAAAGGAAGTGATCCGGTTAGTGGTCTATTAAACCATAATTCGTTCCAATCAATTAAATTTATAGACAAAAGCACTAACGTGTCTATGATGATACGATGCTAAAAATATATTGTGAACACGTTCGTGTTATGTGGATTGCATAAAATAGAAACTAGACTACAGATACATAAGAAAGTGAATATCTACGAACTACATTTGTTCTGCAAGTAAGTAGAAGGATCCTCCAAGATTCGCTAGTTTTTTTATTAAGATTTTCACTTTGAAAGCAGTTATTCGTATAATATAGCATATACCCATGGGTATTCTTTAAAATACTTGATCATTAATCATCACGTAGGTAATAGTTCAACTCGTGATTGCAGCTATTATCGTCGTTTTTTTAAAATCGGAACACTAAGCGTTGTGAATGCGCAGAAACCCGCTTTAAACCAAAAAATCGATAAATAATCGTATTTAGTTTGTTTGACCGTAAATATATGCATCCCTCTCTTGCGTAAGGAAAAAGGCAGATATGCGTTATAATTGTTACCTGCCCGCTTGATCCATCGTACTGATCTTGAAAATTTTAAGAAATATGGGTCAGTGTTGTTTAACTTGGGAGGCGTTAACAGTATAGATTGTATGTTAAAAATTGGGTTCTTTATTCTTCACACTTTTTATAAAATCCTATTGCATTAATAATAATATAATACAGAACACTGCCGGCACCGGTTATTACTTCTTAAGCAGTCTGCTTCACTGATCAACAAAAATTATCTCGATTGAAGACTACAGTTTTACGAAACCTTTTTGTCTAAATGAAATCATTTTTTTGTTGGAAGATATTCTTTAATGATGAGGCCATTTTTTTAAATGCACAAATATTTCTAGTGTCTAGAAAGTCATACCCAAAAAGTAAATGGTTCGACAGGTATTTCAAATATATAATTTATTGATAATTTCTTCCTGGTGATGAAAATTTGAAGATATAATATTTGCAATTCCTTGAGAGTTTATATTAAAATAGCTAAACTTCTCATTCTTACAGTTCATGTAATCAGGTGTGTTTTATGCGCCGTATGAATGATTTTTCAAGTAATATAAATGCCACCCTATCCCTATAATAAGCCCTTCTAACACATCTTACACTATGCATGCCAACCCTTTCTCTATATAGCAATCAGATGAAGACAACAACGCCCCAGCGGATCCCGAATCACCAACATCTGAGGAACCAGTGAACCTTCGAGTACGGTCCGATGAGGAGAACGGTTTGCTCTCTGTTCCAACCAATGGGGAAGCAGTAGGATCTCGTAGAAGCGATGCGTCTGATTTGACTAATCGATTGAGCGTAACTGATTCAGACTACAACGGATCTGCTGAAAGTGAGGACGACAGTCGGAGAAATAGTTTGGAGGAAGCTGAGTCCGCGAGATTAGCTTATCCATTAAGAATCAGGGTAAAGGAGTAACGTTCAGTGGTGGTAGAGTCGCTTATTAAGTTATTGTCTTGTGAATTAAATTGCTGAAGAGAAGTGTACAGGGGTACACTTTTATGTATTTTTTCAAGCCATTCATATAAAATGGATGTTATTACGGCGTTGACAAATGTTGAAACAATTTCTCATCGGTTTTATTAGTTACTTATTTACGGTGATTTATGACCGATGGTATGTTAGACGTTTATGAAGAACGGAACATAATTTGGTTGATCTAAGCGATGACATCTAAAAAATAATGTCTCGTTTTACATATCTAGGGCGTCCCATAACTTAGTGGACACAGAACAACACCATATTATTTGCTCAGAAATATTACGATTTGACAGGGTGTTCTCAGCTTTCCAATTAACACTACTCTAAAAAGATATACTTAGTCGAGTCTAAGTATATCTAAGCGCGACTTTTTTTGAGATGATTAAATTTTTAATGCGACCTAAATAAAAAAAAATATGTTTCTTACGTTTTGCATTTTTGTTCTAAGGAAATTCAGTTTTTCATTTATTGAGGGGCAAATTGTTCAAAAAGACATACAGAGCTTAGCAGTGCTAGTCCAAACTAATCCAAATTAAAAAAATAACAAAAAAGCACCACATAGTTATTAAATACACAAGCCGGCGAACTTCCTTTTAAAAAACTTTTATTATTTACTAAAAGATATGTACACACGATATCCGCATGTTAATCTTAAAATTAATTGAACGATTAGCTGAACAGCAAGTAGCTTTCACACTGTTACCTCTAATTATTAATATGATTAATCGGCATTAATATGATTTTTCGGCATTATTCTTATGGTTTGTGGATATCACTCGCTGGATCAGTCGTGGAAGCCAAATGTCTTGGCCGCCTCGAAGCCCTGATTTTAATCCCTTGCGTTTGCCATGTCAAGACACAATCAATATTGGGGAAGAGCTATGGGAAAAAATCCAGAATGCAGCATATTTATTTCGAGACAACAACATATTGTTTAATATCAGCAGGCAGTCTATCAACAAACTGGTAGCTAAGTGTATTGAATTTAAGGAAGACCACATTGAGCATTTGTTGTAGAAGATACAAACATGTAAATTTCCATTGCTGTTGATATCATCATTTTGTTCTTGTTCCAAATTCTTTTATGTAATCATATTATAATAAATAATTATAGTACCTAAAGACTTATTTAGATATTAAACCCCTGATGATAATCTACTATTCGTTCATACAATCTCAACTTATTTACGGAATAACCAGCTGGGGAGGAGTTGAGATTTTCATATTAAACCACTGTTAACATTATTGAAAAATGGCTACTTAAAATAATATTTGAAATAAATAAATTATTTCCAACTGATTTATTATTTAAGCAAACCAAATTATTCGACATAAGACAATTATATACACACAATTTGCTAATGAGCATTTCTAAGAATAAAATACGTTTGGAGCTAGTAACTCATCCTCATGCTACAAGAAATCGCGGAAAAAAAGTTTTAGTTCCAAAAATGCAAAAAAAATATTGGACAAAGATGTTCTACATTTATTGGTCCTAAGGTGTTTAACATGATTCTATATGATCTTCAAAATGTAATTGGAGAAAAACGCTTTAAATCAAAACTATAAGAATGGATTCAGAACAAAACAAACCGCCAAATTTTACATGACTTAGTGAAATAATAAATAAATTACACTGAATAATATTAAAAATAACAAAAAAAAAATTAGTCTTATTAATAAAATCAAAGCTAGATTAAAATACACTAAACTCGACCTCTATGAACCTAATTGTGACTTTTTCCTAAGTTGTGAAACTACATCCCGAATTTAGATGTTATTGTTTTGTGTTTGTAATTTAGAACTTTTTATTTCAAGATTAATACCTGACCCGGAAGATATCATGCTAAATGTCCAAATGCCATTTATAATTAGTTAGCTTTAGTGTAGTAACAAAAAAAAAAGAAAAAAAACACATCACTAACAAGTTGCCAATCAGGGCAATTTCTGTGATTTTTTTTTCGTTTATTTGTAAGTATACAGTATTGTGCATAAATATAGCAACAAGCGATGTTTTCAAAAATATTATTTGCTCCTTTATTTATTCCATATTATTTCTTTACTTTTAAGTACACGCCTCTGTATTATTTATAAATATACCGAGAAATCATAGGAATGCCAATGCTGAGTAAGGAACTTCATGTTTGTTTATTTAGACAATGTGCATAAATATAGCAACATTCTTGTTTCGCATTTATTTTATCAGTTAAATATCGATTTACCTGCTGTAAAGTTATTATTTTTGAATCTCAGAATTAACTTAAAATGGGTCGCTCAAAAACCGTCTCTGGTAATGTAAGAAAAATTATTGTGGCGCATTACGAAAATGGTGTTAGGCAGAGTGACATTGCAAGAAGCTTACGGCTTCACAGGTCAATCGTATCCAGAGTTTGTAAAAAATTCCCCTTTACTGGAACAGCTGCATCGGCGCCCATTCCTGGTAGACCCAGAAAAACAAATTTGAGGATGGATAGGCAGCTGCTACGAATTTCCAAAGAAAATCCTTTTTTGTATTTTTCCCAAATTTTGGCAAATTTAAAAGAGGGTGGAGGAGTACATCTCAGTTCCAGTAGTAAGAAGAAGTTTACTTGATGCCAACTTACCTGCTCGTCGCCCCGCCAAAAAACCGTTACTCTCAAAGAAGAACGTCAAGGCTCGTTTTCACTTTGCCCAATCTCATGTCCACTGGTCTGTAGCTGATTAGAAGAAAGTCGTATTTAGTGATTAATCTAAATATAATTTATTCAGGACTGATGGGGTGATGTACGTCAAACGCCCCGAGTGAACAAAGATTAAACAAAAAGTACATTTGCCCCACAGTTAAACATGGAGGGGGAAATATTCTTGTATATGATTATTCTTGTATGGGATGTTTCTCGGCTCGTGGCATGGGACCTATAGTAAGAATAGTGGGCAAAATGGATCGTTTCATGTACAAAGACATTCTGCAAACACATTTAGTACCATATATGGATGAAGTCATGCCAGTAACAGCCATATTTCAGCAGGACAACGATCCAAAACATGCTTCTCAATTTCTTAAGAGGTGGGTATCCGATGAAAAAATAAATGTAATGGTCTGGCCATCTCATTCGCCAGACCTAAACCCTATAGAGAATTTATGGCATTACATTGACACCAAAATTAAGCACCTAACATGCTCTAATACAAATATTCTCTTTGAAATAGTGGAAAAGGCTTGGAAAGAAGTGAACAATGACTATATTATGAAATTAATTGAGTCAATGCCAAGACGATGTGCAGATGTTACAAAGGAGGACACGAAAATTTGAATTGATTTTAATTTAGTTGGGTTATATTTTTTTTAGAATCAAAACTATTTTTTGTTGCTATATTTTTGAATAATAAATTTGCATAAAACAATTTGGTCTTTTATCTATTATGATACAAATATGATAATATGAAAATATAAACAGGCTCTAACTATTCTTGTAAATAATATATAAACCTTACTTATAAAATAGATACTAAAAGATATATAACAGGAAAGTTCAATGTTTCTATCTTTTTGCACAATACTGTATACTTATTTGTGATGAATTGTAAAGTTTTGGCGAATAAAGGTATTATTATTCATTGAATAAAATAAAAAAGCATTGAAAATTCAAAATTCAGTTAGTTATCTAAAAATGGTTGTTGTAAGCGACTCCACAAATGTATACCTTTCTTTAATAATATTGATGGACAATTTAGGATTTTTATGAAAAATCCATATAAAAGGCACAAAAAAGTTGTACACATTTTTATCTACTCGAAGTGTCGCTCTCTAGTATTTACACATAAATTAACATTGAATTCGAATTTTCGATAACAAAAACCTTCTATTACCAAATTTTGTGATGATATGTTTGTATTTGAATAAATTATTAAGAAATAATGAAAATAAAATTAAAACTTTAACAGCCTCTATCTTGGTTGTTCTTGATTTTCGGACTAGACAAATTTGGTCAAATCATAATATTTTCAACCAAAGAATATGCTGACACCCTGTATGTATAACCCAACATCGATCAAGCCTGGCTGAAATGCGATATTCCGTTACACTAACTTTCCCTAGCAATCCATTAAGCACTATAATAACTAAAAAACATAACAAAGTATTATAATACCTCGTACACAACTCTTTTTGCATACTCTGCCACCAAGAGAAAGCTATTGATTGAGCAAATTGCTGCTGTTTTATGTTATGTACGCTAGCTTGGTCTTTGCTTCGTACTTTTAGCTGTGCTGAGCTCAAACGTTCATCTTCTTCTTTCCGCTTTGTCGCACTATATTTTCATGGGATACACTGTAAATTAATCCAACGGTAAACGGGTTACAAAATTTTCAATCATATTTGATTTCTTTTTCAGAGCTTTGATCATGTCGATAGCAATAGTTCATCTAGGAGAGATTCTCCTGTGTCCACGCATGCTACTAACAGCAATAACGCCTCGGAAAATGATTTGACAGCTATCGGGGAGGATTTGCCTCCAAATTGGAGTGTACAAAGGTAGGACTTTTGTCCCGCAGCTACGATACAATGTATGTTTAATACTTGGGTCATGTCTAGAATATAATATTAGATTAGACCTAAGGAAAAAAAATAACCTAAAAATGGCACCTAAGGTTTTAATGAATTATAAATTTTGTTTGCTTGTGGAAAAAAAACCAAAAGAAAGTAGGACAAATCTTGCATTTCTTGTTATTAAAGAAAATCGATTTCCCAAAATACTTTCTTAAAGCCATATTTTATATATATATATATATATATATATATATATATATATATATATATATCACTTTATTTCCAAAACAACTAAAAATATTTAAGTTTAAGTACTAACGTAACCTTTACGTGTCACATAAACTCTTTTTGAGATATTTCTAAATTAACGATATATTTTTTCCAAAACTGCATTTTATGCCAGAAATCACTTATGTGGAGTAAAGTCACTTCTATTTCTGGCATAATAACCATGGCCAACAATAATATTTGTTTTAATTGAATACATAAACATTCATATTTTATTTACTTTTTGTGAAAAAAAATGGTAAAAATTGTTTTTTAGTCAAATAACTTTTAAGTAAATGAATCAATTTTTATATGTACCAGACACACGACGAAAATCCCTTGTTTCAAATAATTTTTTTAGTAACAATATATTCCAGCACTCATATAATGTTAATATATTGAGCAAATCTAACGAGACGATGATAAATTTATGTTTTGTTCACCTTCTTGTGCATTGGTGACAACGTCAACGTTCATTGTAATTTTCCCGAAAACTGCTAATATCTCCGTACCTAACAATATGAAGCAGTAGCTTCGTATTCTTTTAACAATTACATATTTTAAATTCACCGCTTGAACTGAGCAATATAAGGACTATAAACAATATAACTTAAATTAACTCTTAAATTACTTTTAAGAGCACCAAATGGCAGACTCTTCTTCATTGACCATCGAGAGAAAACCACCTCATGGGTAGATCCAAGAACAGGTAGGGCTAGCCCCATGCCTAACCAGCCTACAGTTCAACCCATTAATAGGAGACCAGATGACGACTTGGGTCCATTGCCTGAAGGTTGGGAAGAAAGGGTACACACTGATGGTAGAATATTTTTTATTGACCACAGTAAGTAATACATCTCTTTAAAATATAAGTTAAATTCCAATAGTATATTATGTTAACTAACTAAAAAATTAGTTAACACTTGTCAAATAGAAGGTAAACAAAGAAAAACAGTAGTTCGATGAGACTTGGAATTTATTTTTAGTATAACCAATAAATTTAAAATAAATATCATAAACTAAGTTTTAAGCAACAAGTTGTTCTTCCTTCTTTGTTGAACCTGCCTCAGTTCAATGTGTATTTTAAGCTACATGAGTGTTTTTGCTGGCTAGTTCTGCTTATACTGCTCTTCTCTAAATGTACTATTGAATATTACAAGATCCAGATTTCGTTTTTGTCTACATATATAGTTGGGCGTCCTCTTTTTTTGGTATATAGTGGTGCATAACAACATCGTTATAATTGTTGTTATATAAGCTCTCCTTTTATAAGTTATATTACTATACTATGGTAGTTTTTGTTGTTTTGGGTATATTTTTTTATATGAGTATCTTTTTCCTAGGGGCTAATTTGTGTAAATTTCCTGCCATGTGTGCCATTATTTCATTTTGATGTCCCAGGAATTTTTGAGATTTGGCTGTGTAACTTGATTTTTTCTCCTCACTTCTGTTGCCAAAAGGTCCGCTATTTCCTTTCCGGTTATACTTGTGTATCTTAGAATCCATATGGGTGTGTAGTTATTTAATATTTAATTGTAACCTATGTCGGGTTAGCTCCAAAAAAAAACTGCTTGTATGTTCTCGTGGATGAACAGATGCATCCGCGTAATTGTGATTCCGATTATTCTTGTTCAATTGTTTTTCATATTGATTATTTTTGCTTTGTAATTTTTAGCAGAATTTGTGGTAATTTATCGGCTGTATATATGTAGTTATTTATTGCAATATGTCATTCCCCCATTCCATCATAGGTAGTGTTGGTTATCGTCCCCAATAACTTGGCACTCGTTTTAGGATTTTATGAAATCATAACCGTTGTCGAAGGACCTTGTCGTCCTGCCTTGCTGTTATATTTTCTGCGAACTTAGAGGCTAGCCAAGCTGTTCTTAGTGACTTGCAGCTTTTAATAACAGTGAGTGGATTGAAGTGAATCTCATGCATCCTGTGATAATTCTTAGAGCTTGTTACTGTTCTTTGTTTATTTCATTCGATTTTGCTTTAGAGGCTTTAAAGATGCATATTGTACCACGTTCAAATTGACTTCTCACTATCTCATTGCATACTGTCGGTAGGACTTGTTATAAAACCCTTGTCAGTGTTTTCAGTCAGTCTTTTATGTGCTGTTAAAAGGTCTGCCCAGATACTTAAAGGTATGCCTCTTAATTTTCTTTTGGTGAATACAATTTCCTATTTTTGAGGTGATATTTGGAGTTAATTTTGAAGGCATTCCAGTATAAGGTTTCTTCCTCCGCATATTAGCCCTCCGCCATTAGCAAGTTGTAGAGGTCCAATATTAGAGTCACTAAATTCATCAATTACCCTTAAATAAAAGTTAGAGTATTGAACTTGGCGATATTTGTGCGATTTCTTTGTTTGTATATCTTGGTTATGTGAGTTCATCTATTTTTGTATGCTTTTTTATATATATTTTTGTTTCACAAAAGTGTTTCATGAAATAAAATGGTGTTTTCTTGTTTTGCAAAAGTGTCTGGATGTAGTTTTTTAGTTTTATTGATTTGAAGTTGATTCTATTTGTTGATGAGTCTTGAAATTTATATCTTATCAATGGGAATTTTGTTGTTTTTTTAATATTGCTACAAAATTCAGGGATGTGCTCCTTGAAGGAGATGAATGGAAAGTCTTGAATTTCGGATATCTTGTACACTTAGTTTCTTTGACGTAATTAAAACTTACATTAAAATTATCACAGTTACTGTTTGGTTTTGAGAGGTCGATAATAATTGTTACTCTAATAATTGTTTGATGTTTTTTTTGATTTGTTAATGGCGTTATCATTTGACTCTCTTTGGTTCTCTTATAGAGGTTTTATAGGTCTTAATAGTAGACCATCATTTAATCTATCATACTTCTTGCACACTGCAGTTGCAAGGAATAAAGTTAAAATAATTTTTCAATCATTTAAGGTCATTAACTCAAGAATTACCTGTAGTCTATGACTACACTAAAATATCTTTCAAATTGTTTATTTTAAAGAAAAAATATATTCTAGATACAAGAACGACGCAATGGGACGATCCTAGACTTTCTAATCCACAAATCGCCGGGCCAGCAATACCCTACTCTAGAGATTATAAAAGAAAATACGAATACATGAAAACCCAACTCAGGAAGCCCGTAAGTCTTAATCGTTTTTTTTTAGCATAATTCATAATATCATTATTGCTTTTCACTATTCCAGACTAACGTACCAAACAAATTTGAAATTAAAATTCGCCGAAGAAGCATTTTAGAAGACTCATTCAGGGTTATAACGACGGTGCCGAGAGTAGACCTCCTCAAAACAAAACTGTGGATCGAATTCGAAGGCGAAGTCGGACTAGATTATGGAGGTTTAGCAAGAGAATGGTTTTATTTACTTTCTAAAGAAATGTTTAATCCTTATTATGGGTTGTTCGAGTATTCTGCCATGTAAGTTTTTTATTTTAGCTTTACATTAAATAGTGTAATGGGAATTTATGGTACATCACAATTATATGGAGAATGATAATTCTAAGAAAAAGTTAATTTGAAATTTTACATAAGAGTACAATATCTCATGCACAGCCACGGAAGAATTTGAATTTTCTTTTTAAAATATTTTCACTAATGCAGCGTTCGGGCTTCCACGTGGATTATTTTTTGGACTCTTCCATTGATCACACTGTATAATGAAAAAGGAATGTTTTTTTGTCTTATAACTTCAGATTTTGGTAAATTGAAATAAAAAATGATCTTGTTGTTTCAATAGAATGGAATATAGGAAGATAGCAATAGACAAGGAGGAACAAAAAATCTCAAAATGTAACATTATTCTGCCCAATCGTTATCGTTATACATAGTATGTTTCGCCCGTCTACAGCATTATCAGACCAAGAATTTCTGACGTTTAATAAAATAATATTCAAACTTGATTTGCCATGCCAAAATATGGGATATAAGAATTCTAATAGTAAGATTGATTGCATGTTAAAAATTATTTTTGTATAAAACTACATATATGGTGTATATTAAAATATAAGTAAAACAAAAGAAGTCTGAAATATATATACTTAAGTATTCTAATTGTTATGGTATTAAAATACTGCTACTGATTAATAGGTGTCATTGTAGAAGATAGTAACTTTGAAATATAATTTTAAAATTTAACAGGCTTAAGAAAATCTTGGATCAAAAACATTTAGAGATGGTTTACCGCTTCATCCAGATTATAAACGAAAATCACTGGAAGTTGTTTGTAGAAATGATTTAGGATAAAAATGATTTTTGCAAAAAATAAAACTACAATCATGACAAATTTTATATCCTACATAGGCACAAGTTTGAAGTTTGGTATCAGAATTAATAAAGTTAAATCTGGTTACTATAACCGCAATTATTGATCGTTTATATTTTCTTGTAAAACAGATATTTTGCTGTCACTACTTTCGAAAAGTCATACCCACACAATTTTCTCTATTATTTTAAGCAATGTAGAAAGAAGCGAACTAGGACAACAACTTGATTAAATACTTACTCTTCATTAGTGGTCTTAGTAAAATTAACTTTAAACTATGTAGTGTTTTTATTTTTTTGGTTGTTTTTATAATGTAATAATTTAACATCGTATGAATAGTACTGATCGCGACATCGAGTGTCTAGTTAATGGCATTGTAAAAATAAGAACTCCTAGATGGCGTTAGCTGTTCTTCGCGTTGTATTTTAAACAATTTACTGGAATCAGGTTGTTTTTCTCTCTCTCTCTCTCTCTCTGACTAACGTGATTTTTCTATCTGTCTGTCTTTATCACGTACGCTATGCGCAAGGATCAACTTTCACGTATTGGCATTTTCGATACCGGGCTGTTGTTGCCATTATTTTTCCTGTAATTTGAATACTTTGCCTTTTGGGATTAGATTGATTTCCGTACTCGCTGCAACTTAAAGCTAAGCAAGGTAACGTTGTATTGTAAATTCTTGTAATACTGGGCCTGCGTTGGATTATCCATCAAAGAGGTACCCAGAAATTGCGTTTTGGCTTTTTTCCAAATGGTGTGGTTTTCAGGTTCACGAGTTCAATTGCTCGAAGTTGGGATTCGACCTCATAGTTACCTCATGGCGCCACTAGCCATGTAATGTGAAAGATTACTTTAATACACTTTATAAAAGACCCACCAACATCTTGAGGGTTTTATGCTGGGTCATAAACCAGATCTTATGCCAGGTCATAAACCAAATCTTAATTGAGATCTTAGTTTTAAGGACCCCATCTCAAGACCATCCCGAGCCATCTCAGGTGCTGTTCCCATTTTCCATCATAAATTAGAGCTTTCTCAGGATTTATTGCTTCTTCGTGAAATTATTGTCCTTATAATGAAACTATTGTAGTCACAGGTGCTGTCCTTGAATCTGCACAACGAGTTACCAGGTCAAGGAAGATAAAAGGAACGTGTAAGCAATGTCATAATTTCTGATTTGTTATTTTGATTTTAGGACTAGTCATATTGACTAGTTTATATCATTTGATTGCCCCTTATTTTATTAATTATTGTCTAGTGTTTAAAGTTCTTAGTAATTTACATTATTATCTAATTTACATATCTACCTAAATAATAATTTATTCAATACCTTTTAATCTCACTATCCTGAGTTTCATACGGTATTATATGTAAACAACCGCACTGAAAGGTTTATTCATTTTTATTTGATTTAGTACATGTTATATAGTTTAATGTGCGGTAGGTTACTGACTTTGGCCAAAGGGTAGTTACATATTAGTGGGTTATTGATATTGATATATATGGGTTTTAGATATATATTTTTTTAATGTTTTATAACTTTGGTGCATAAAGTTTTGATTTTAGGGGTTGTACTTTTAACAAGAATCTGTCTTATTATTGTTACAACAGAAAGTTTAAACAATGAACATTGACAAGAAATAGCATATTTTGATAATATAATGTTAATAATTGAAGCTTATTTTGTGTTTTACTATGTGTTATATTTCTTAACATCCTTTTTGTTTATGTGAGAACAAATTTGCTAGTTAAATGTTCTTACAACTGCTCTTTAAATAAACACATTAAACGGGATGGCGCCCACAATTTAAAACGTAAGTATCTCTAGAATAATTCATGCCAACCCTCCACCAATTAACATTCTCCAGACTGATAAGCTGCCGTTAGCATATGTGCCACTTTTAAGACTTCAGACTCAACATCAGTCAATTTTTATAAAAAATAGAAATCCAAAAAATAAAAGGTTACAACTATCTGCGATTATACCTGGGTTAAACGACATATTTATTGCACTAGCTAGAAAGTCTAACTTGTAATTAGGTATCACGCTAAATATTTTTGTAAAGATATTTTCAATACTCGATGAGTTTGTATTTTTAATGATTCTAAATATTATTTTAATTTCAATTATAACAACAGACTAAAAGAGTCATCAACAGAAATATATATTTAAAAACTTTAAAGGAGATAAGCCATATGAAATTTGGCTCTTAATCTAATCTAAAATATTCTATGGATGGAATCTAAAATTTCTGTGGATAACTTTTAAATTGACATTTATCAATATAATAAATTACCAATTAGAGACTCTTTAATCACGATTTTATTCGACTTTTCTTGTGTTGTTTTGCTTCTTATTTTTGTTCTTTTTAAGTAAAATTTAAATGCAAGTGAGTTGGGGCAATACATATACTCTATTTAAATAGATATTTATGTTACAAACTTTTAGAAATAAACAATTTTTGATTGAGAGTTTATATCTTAAAAAAAAAAACAAAAGATTGTTAAATCACAAAACGCAAATACGAAAATCAAACTCGATAAACACAGATCAGTATATCCAACAGAATCCAGGGATGGGAAATTTAATTTTATATAGTCAGTTGAATGCAAGTAAAATTTATAAGGCTAGCAAGTAAATCATGTCACAAGTAAAGTGCATCGAAGTTTATTTGCTAAAGGTATATGTGATATTTTAGTTATGTTCAGTTTGTTTTGTTGACTATAAAATGGCTTAAGATGGTCTCTAAATTTGTTATTAACATACAAGCTTTTTAGCGCCCTTTTTTATTTAAAATAATGCAGGTCTTGTGGCATTTAAGGCTCGCAACGTCACATAAATGCAAATTCTATATAGAGTATCTTCTAAGGCCATGGTTTAAAATTTCAAATTGATGTTTATATTCTTCATTTATTTACTAATATGATAATATAACCAAAGGGTTGTTAAGCCAAATGCATTTTTTGAATTGTCAATATTTTATGTTGTTTAATTGTTTTGTTTTTTTAAGGGACAACTATACCCTTCAAATCAACCCCACGTCTGGCCTTTGTAACGAAGAACACTTGGCATACTTTAAATTCATCGGTAGGGTGGCTGGCATGGCAGTTTATCACGGAAAACTCTTGGATGGTAAGTTAAAGGAGCTCGCATATGTTATCATGTAACAAATTATTTGCTTTTTGCAGCTTTCTTTATCAGACCGTTTTATAAAATGATGCTCTCCAAAACTATCGACCTTAAAGACATGGAATCCGTAGATTCTGAATATTATAAATCGTTATTATGGATTAAGGAAAATGATCCTTCCGGTTTAGATCTCACGTTTTCGGTTGATGAAGAGTCGTTCGGTCACACAACTGCCCATGAGCTTATTGACGGTGGAGCCAATATACCTCTCGATAACTCTAACAAAGACGAGTATATTAAGTAAGTAGGATATTATTGTATTTTTAAGGCAATAGAAAATTCAACCAAATTTGTAAAAACAAGCTAACCCGCTTAAATATAATTTGTAATATGCAGGGTGCATTCAAAAAGCACGATGGTACAAAGGTAATTTTTTTAAAGGAACGGACTAGGTATTTGAAAATATTTTTAAATTGCGCGTTTTTTGTTTTATATTTAATATTCGAAAAACTATATACTATACAGGGTGTTTCCTAACTACGGTACGAAACTATACAGGGTGAATCCTTAGGTCGTTTTATGAAAAAAAAGTTCCTATGAACGTATGTCTGGAGTTGCTTTGTTTCTGAGATACAGGGCGATGAAGGTTCAAAAAAATAACGGTATTTTAAAAATACTATAACTATCCTTAAACCGATTTGGTTGAAATTTGGTGCAGTTATTTGAAGTTATAAGACGCTTATTTAGCTGTAACTAGATTGAAATTATTAGGTCCAGTGGCGTGTCAGTGGGCACCACATGCTTATTGTTGAGAAAAAAACAAGGCCAATAATTGTTTTGCAGCTTTTTATTTATTTTTGTATTTAGGCAACTAAAAATACAACTTTTTCGTATCTTATATTATCTTCATATCTGGCTTTGTTTTCGGAAAAAAAATTGAAAGTATCTAACTCATTCTAAAAATTATCCATGGACGAGAACATGAAATAAAAACCAATTAATTCGATAAACAATTTCGACCTTAAAGTAAATGAGCAAAATGCCCACCTTCTGATAAAATACACGACTGCAAACGATTTGTCATTGAGTGTCTGACACGCTCAAAAATACCTGGAGTATCCCTTATGATATTGCAATTGACAATTATCCGATTCCTCAAGTCATTTACATTTAGAACAGGAGTTTTATAAACAAGAGTCTTCAGATGGCCCCATAAATAGTAATCCAGGGGATTCATATCAGGACTGCGAGCCGGCCAATTTTGAGGTCCTGCACGTCCAATCCAGCAATTAGGGTAGATGACGTCGAGATGCTGACGAGCAAGAACACTGAAATGAGCTGGAGCCCCGTCGTGCATAAACCATATGTTGACTCTTACTTGTAGGGGTACTTCTTCTAATAAAGTGGGTAAATGGTGTTGCAAGAAATCCGTGTAGGATTCACCTGTTAATCTTGCCGGTAAAAAAAATGGGCCAATTAGGTAGTCACCAATAATTCCTATCCAAACGTTCAGCGAAAATTGTTGCTGAAAATGAGTTTCTCTAATAACGTGGGGATTTTCGTCGGCCCAAAAATGATCATTGTGGAAGTTCATAATAGCATCTCTTGAAAAATTTGCCTCGTCCGTAAATAAAATATTTGGTAGGAAAGTATTATTGTGTGCCATCGTATGAATCAACCACCTGCAAAACATTAATCTTGGATGAAAATCCCGAGGCAGTAGAGCTTGTACACGCTGTATGTGATATGGATGCAGGAGGTTTCTTTTTAGAACTTTCCACACGGTTTTTGAACTGACTTCAAGCTGCAGTGCAATCTTCCTGATACTATTGGAAGGATCTTCTTCTATCGCATCAAGTATAGCTTCTTCCAGTTCAGGCGTTGTTATAGTTTCTAGTCTTCCACCACCCATATTTTTATTAAAACTCCCAGTTTCACATAATCTTGCATATAGTTTTTCAAATGTTTTTGCACATGGAATTACTCTGTTAGGATATCTGTCCTGGTAAATTCTTCGTGCTTCTTCCGCATTTTCATTTGCTAATCCGTAAATAAAGTGTATGTCGGTCATTTCATGGTTAGTAAAATTATTCATGATGGAGTAATGAATCACTGCTAATTGACAGCTGAATTTTACTTATAGCAATTCTATCACTGTCAGCTGGTCTCCAAAGCAGGTAGGTACAACGGAGGTACTTGAATGGACTTGCCAATTATTTGTCATAAGAAGCAATGTATTTGTTATTTTGTTGTATTTCAAAAATCTGATAATAAAAATCGTAGAAGTTGAATGTTTATTATCATAGTAAACAAGACACAAGAGACCAAAAAGTCGTGCATTGGAGGGTGGACATTTTGCTCATGTACTTTAAGGTCGAAATTGTTTATCGAATTAATTGGTTTTTATTTCATGTTGTCGTCCATGGATAATTTTTAGAATGAGTTAAAGATACTTTAAAATTTTTTTCTCGAAAACAAAGCCAGATATGAAGATAATAAGATAAGATACGAAAAAGTTGTATTTTTAGTTGCTTAAATACAAAAATAAATAAAAAGCTGCAAAACAATTAATTATTGGCCTTGTCTTTTTCCCAACAATAAGCATGTGGTGCCCACTGACACGCCACTGGACCTAATAATTTCAATCTAGTTACAGCTAAATAAGCGTCTTTTAACTTCAAATAACTGCACCAAATTTCAACCGAATCGGTTTAAGGATAGTTATAGTATTTTTAAAATACCGTTATTTTTTTGAACCTTCATCGCCCTGTATCTTGGAAACAAAGCAACTCCCGACATACGTTCATAGGAACTTTTTTCATAAAACAACCGAACGATTCACCCTGTATAGTTTCGTACCGTAGTTAGGAAACACCCTGTATACTATTTAATATTTGAAAAAATGTACCTTGCTTTTTGAAAGTACCATGTATATTGCAATCACAAAACAGTTTTACACTAACTCTTTATTTTTACTCTTGACACGTGT
Source organism: Anthonomus grandis grandis (assembly GCF_022605725.1). Lineage (NCBI taxonomy): Eukaryota > Metazoa > Arthropoda > Insecta > Coleoptera > Curculionidae > Anthonomus > Anthonomus grandis. The sequence continues at coordinate 18,432,732 of NC_065549.1, forward strand.
TTCGCTAACGATGTTAGTATCTTAGGGAGAAGATTAAAACTAAACCTAAACTACTTACAAGTTCGTTATATACTAAATTAATAGGGTGGAAAATCCAATAAAGCATGGTTGAGCAAAGTTTAAACACTAACTAAACTATACAAAAAGATTGGACTTTAATCCCTATTAAGAATGGTTTTTTGATTTTTGAATGTTGCTAAACTTTCCTATGCAACTAATTTTCGAGTGTTAGTAACTACACTCACCGGCACGAAAAACGAAGCACTTCACATTTTATATATTATTTAAATGTTTTATGATATTGTGTTGTTGTAATAACTTAATTAAATAACACATAATTTAAACATATTTTAAGTAATTTTTAACCACAATCATCCGTTTATTTAAACAAAAAAACTGGGTTTAGTAAAAAGTGTATTAAAATAAAAATTCCATAATTTTACCACTCAAAACCGCATGGTTGCCTATGGGTTTTTATTGTTTTTAATAAATTTGACAGATGTTTGGCAAAGTTTTGCTGTGCGCAGCAGCTCGTTTTGTTATGTTTGTTTGAGCTAAAAATGCTTGCTGTTAGTCCTAAATCTTTAACTTTAAATGAATTACAATACGCTCTTTTAGAGCTGGAAATTCATGGAAATTCCTGAAGAAAAATTAATCACTTGATTTTAGACATTCCAAGAAGAATGCAAGCAATCATTTTGGTACGTGGAAGCGATCTATTCCTACAAAGTAGCTAGTATTTAAAACATGTTCAGCCAAATTCCATTCACTTTTCAACCCTTCCATATTTCACATGAGCTACATTATTTTTAAATCTGAGTTTAATTGATCTTCTTGGCAAACAAGTATTTATCACAATAGTTACAACTATGCTCATAGATCACAGGCTTTTCATTGGTCTTCATCTTATCTTTTGGGTTTCCTAAAAAATTTTTGAACTTGGCCGAACTTTGTTAGACCATTCTTAGACCTAAGTCTTCAAAAACTCTATCAAAGCCTTTTGTCAAGATAGAATCACATGGTACTGCAACAAAAGTTTATTTTTATCTTTTTAAAATGTGATAGAGTTTTTAAGATTAACTTTAAAGTTATGTCTTTTAATCAGCTTATCAATAATCCTATGATCATAACAATTGATCCTAGCGATTGTTTTAATTGTTTAAAAATGAAAGTTGGTTATTTGTTTCTTGCTCGAAGGTAAATTTAATAGATGAAAAACAGTTATTGAGTTGTTCTATATAAAATTATCACTATTGCATTTGCTTTTTTCGAATACGGCAAACGCGTCATTCACATATCTTAACCAAATTCGTGGTAATTATTGGATTGTATTTTTTGCATTTAACTCAAAACGGTGCATGAAAAGCTTTGCTAGAAAAAGTATGCAAAATGTAGTAGGAAAAATATGCGCGTAAAGTTTTGTTAAATTAATTATTTCTTGTATATTATCGAAACAATTACTTTCCAAAAGTAATTGTTTTAGATCAGTCAGATATTCCAAAGTTTCTGGTATAGAAATGCTTAGAAATAAAGAAGATGCGTCGAAATAAACAAGAATTTCATCTTTACTTTAAATTGAATTATTTTCTTTTGAAATAAATTCTTAGCTGTTTTTCACAGAAAGATATTCATAAGGAAATTTTAATGTCTGAAATTTTCAACAATTGGTCTCATTACTATTTATAGTAAACTAGTTATCATTTAGAGCCGGACGAAAATTGGCGTTTTTAAAGCGCTTTCTTACCTCTAGTTGGTTTAACCGTTTATTTAATTTAATTTTGATTTGTCTGGTTGAGTGGGTTTTAAATTGAAATAAGAAGTCTAATTTTTAAAATTATTTATATTTCTACGTAAATATACTACAATCTGAAGACGACCATACTACAATAATCTACCTTATATTAATTGGTAATCATTATAATAATAGTTTATTTTCAACAATAAATAAAATTATTGTTGCGAACAGAGAAATATCAAAGGAAACATATATCCCTATCATTCTCCTTCTCTATCTCACTGGCTCGTGATGCGTTTGCCTAACTATACAAAAATACATCAAGAAATTATCTTGAAAATGCTGCCTTACATATTAATCAAATGTGCCTTTGTTATATTACTGATACTAATTAAGACTTGTGCTTGTACGTCTATTTCAGAGTCGTCAAACCTTTAGTTTCGTATTTCTATTATATTATATAAATAATTATTATCTACTATATAACTACTTCTTCCCATATTTTCTGATTTAAGTGAATATGTAAGACGCTCCATTAAAATAAGAGATTTCTTTAGACGTTTTCGCCTTTATAGACATAAGTTGCCATTTTTTTTTCTAAGTTGTGCATTGTTTTTTAAAAAACTTCGTAGCAGATGATGCCGTCTTTTTAACGGCTAATATAGATCGGGAGGATTTATTACAAAATGACGAAGAACTATTACGAATGAAGTTGAAAAAGTGGACAATACCCAAAAATACTTCATTATTAAAGATTACCGAATCTTAAAAACCGAAATTTCTCAATAAAGGCCAACTTTCGTGAATTTTAATTAAATATCTTTTTTGTTTGAAACAGTAAACACTCGGTATCTTCGAAAGTAAGCATTTGTCAATTTATGCTTTACTCATAAGAGTTCTTATTATTTTTATATGTTAAAGATGACAAAAAGCTGAAACCCTCTGTATATTCAATTTGGTAATTTTTTGTTTTGCAATAAGAATCGCTGTATGATATTTTCATGGAAAGATAATAGACTTAGGATATTTTGACATAATTTTATTTAAAAAAGAATTTATAATTTTCAAAAGGAAAGATTCTCAATTTTGCCTAATTGTTACTAACTTATTTCCTAACATATAACAAGAATTAGTTGAATAGTCGATTACGTCATATTTTAGGTGCATTATCCAGTGGCGGTTTGTCGAAAGAGTGCAAGAGCAAATGAATGCCTTCCTCGAAGGTTTTAGTGACCTAGTACCACTGAACGTGATTAAAATATTCGATGAGCACGAACTGGAGCTGCTTATGTGTGGTATTCAACACATCGACGTGAAAGACTGGAAGCAGAACACTTTATATAAAGGCGACTATCATGCTAATCACCTTGTTGTGCAATATTTTTGGAGGGTAAGTCTAACGAATACCTATATAACTTACTGTTGATTACAAGAAAACGGAATGTCATCGTAAATATTAGCCAACCAAGAAATTAATTAAATTTTTTTTTTAAATTTAAAAAAGTACAAGGAATCTGAAGCATTATGTAAAAAGGCAAATATTTATAATAGAGCGTGAAATATGTTGAATACGATGACGCTTCCAAAAAGTAATAAATTAACGTTGTTTTTGACGATGTACCTATCTCTGAATAATCATAGTTAATATATACAATATTATGTACACGTTTAAAAATATACCGCAACTACACACGGTAATTCAAAAGTAATCGTAGGCTTTAAAGAGCATAATTCTTTTATAAGAACAAGAGAGAGATTCTATCAAGACAAATAGTTCCAGAAATGCTCCAGAAGGGCGGTGTTCCACTTTAAATGGATTGCTCCAAATTTGTTTTTTTTTCTGCAATATTAGTGTAACCAAATAAAATAAGGTTTTTCTAATTGAGCGTATGAGGTAGTATTTTCTAAATTGGTTTTTACTATAACAATGACACAATATCGTAATTTATTATGAATTCGTCACAACAACACAGATTTTACTTAAGGTTTCTCTAGACAAAGGGAGGTGGAGTATTCAGTCAGAAATTTTTCTGCAAATTCGTATTTATCGGCAACTAGTATTGCGACCTAGCACTGTCGCATTATTAGGTCAGGTAGAAAATTGTAAAAAAGAAGAGAAAACATTACAATTATGTTAACATAATTATTATTAACAAATATATTTCATATCATAAACCGAGGGTTTGTCAAATTAATAAACATAAAATATTATTACATAAACACAATGGATATATTGAATCAATATACACAAAATACGGCCAGCAAATAACAAAAACTGTAGTTTACATTCATATAACAAAAATTACCTAAAATAAAGTTGTGTACGCAACCAATTATCTCCTTTTTTTCCAAAAAGATAAAGGATCTTATCGTAGGAATTAGCTTACTCTACATACAAGAAACAAGGTTAATATTTTTTGTAGTCGACGTGATAAAAAGTGCCTAACCCAAGTAAATTCCATGAACTTTTTTTTTTAAAAACTCTGTCGGTGGATATTTCTTATATCTACTGGTAAGCTGTCGTATTACTTTGCGTTTTTCGCCTATACAATTTATTCTTTTGCCTAGTGGAGTCAAAATGTATACTATTTGCATTGACGAAGTTAATAGAGAAATCTTTGGTTTTATTTATAATACGACGTACATAAAAAAGTAATTTGAATTTATGAATGTTGGATATGTTTAAAAGTTCTCCCTTGTTTTAAATTATGAGTAGGTAGCAACGTGGTAAAAGTTGTTTTTTGTTGCTCTATTTTGCAGGATTTTTAAATGTCTTACAATATAATTTGATTCTTTATGCCAGATATCTATTAATTAATGTAAATGATCTATTAATTACTGTATGTCATTAAAAAGTACATAATACAATTGTTTACGTATTTTCTTTTTAAGTAAGTATCCTGCCTTTAAATACCTTTTTAACTACCCGTAAAAAAGGGTAAAATTTTTGGCCTAGTATGCAAATTCTATGACAGTATGCTATCAAGGATTAAACCTAAATGTTTTACAACTTAATATTAATAAATTGAACTTAGTATAAAAATGCCATATATTTCTTTATCAAACGGAATAATTAGACATCTATGTATTAAAAAATTGAGTTTAAAATTTCATTTTGAAGGTTGCACATAAATAAAATAGGCTCTGCGATGGAGGTTATTGTGGTGTATTATTACACTCACCAGAAATATTTAGAGAATGTTATTACTTGCTATTGTTCACATAAAAGTGTAAGTAAATTATTATCTACCCTACTGACCTACACATAAAATTATATAATACTCCAAAATTACTAATTATATGAAAGATATTCCCAAATAAATAAGGAAAGTTTAAGAAAATTAAGTCTTACAGCATTAGCATTAACTTCCGCCAAATTTAGTGTTAAAAAATTATCAAAAAAAATTGACACCATGTGCCTTTTAGTACAAGTTAGTACTTTGGAGTCTATTGCAATCCTTTGATGTAATATAACCAATTAAAGTATGAAGTGTGAAAACACCTTTCTGAAACACCCCGTATAAGAACAGTCCGGTATTTTTGAATAAATTGTATTATTAAAATAAAAATATTTTATTCCCATTTTAGAGTGTACAATATGTTATTTATAATTTACTAATAGATTAAAAAGCTTTCTATATGCTTAGTAGGAATATTTTTAAAAATTATTATTTGTTTTCAGGTTGTATTGTCCTTTAACAATGAAATGAGAGCTAGACTGTTACAGTTCGTAACGGGAACTTCGAGAGTCCCTATGAACGGTTTTAAGGAGTTGTACGGTAGCAATGGACTGCAGTTATTTACAATTGAAAAATGGGGTATCACCGATAACTTCCCTAGGGCACACACTTGGTAAGTAATATATATTCTCTAAAATTAACATTTTTTATACCAATTCTAGTCATGTTTAATCTATGCATTTCCATTTTTGTAAGAGCAAAAAAATGAAAATATTAAAATAATATATTTTGGGACCACATAAAAGTTACATATAAATTAGAAAAAGTGAAATCAGTAGTTAGGGCCAGAGTAATAACTTAGAGTGTGGTGTTAAACTCTATACTCATAATTATAATAGTGCGTGTCCCTTTAGTACAACTATCTTCGATTCTGACGATATGTCAAAATTAAAAAAGGTAGATTATAAAATAAGTTTGTTTTATGTTTTGCAAAAAGTATGCGATTAAACTTTAAAAATTTTTTTTTTATTAAAAAAATAGGGCCTCATTACATTTGGTTCTTTCTCACGTTGCAGATTTTCTTTAAATTTTTTTGGATTTTCTAATTGCGTTTAAATAAATATATTTAAAAATCTCCATATAAGAAAAAAATCTGATTTTTGACGACTTCCAAACATGATTTTTCTTAAAAGCCATTTGATTTATATTATAGGATATAATGGGTTATGTGAAGATACAATAAAACACTACTCTTCGACGTGCCACTACTATATTGTAACTTTATTAAGCTCTATGAAAGTAACATTACAAAAAAATTGTCAGTGTTAATGTTAAGATGAGTGAACTGTACTTTAAAAACTTACGATAAAATATTGTGTCTTACAACTGCATATCGATACAATATAATAATTTTTCGTTTGCCAGTCGAATGATTTTATATACATAAGAAAGCGATTCACAGAAAAATCCCAACAACTTTGGCTTGGTAGTGTACTATTTATAATCGAATGGTATTGTTTATTTTTATTCTACCGTATTAAAGAGGGTTAGTGACTGGACATGGTAGTTAGTTTATATGGTAATCATTTTATTTCAATAATTGAATTCTCGTGCGATATTGTCAATCACAACTTCATGTCACAAATACGGTAGTTATGTTAGTTGCTCCTACGATATGATATGTATATTAACACAGATTAATTTTGTCTCCTTTTTTATATATAATATAATTTAAATTAAAAATTACTATAATAAATATTTAAAATATTCTGGTGTTTATCCTTTATTATTCTAATTGCCCTTATTTCTCTTATTCATATTAAGGAAATTGCTAGATATTTATATGAATTATCTCCCCAACCAATCTTTTTTTATAATTTGGCTCACGATCCAGATTTTTTACATCCTCAAAACTACATTGATGGCCCTTGTGAAAATGATGATGAGCTAGTAGTTTTAGTTTCTTTTAAAATGTTATTTTTACAGTAATTTTTATGTTGGTACGTTCTTTTTTCATATACTTTTTCACAGGCTTGACATGGGATATTGGATAGGATTTTTTTGTTTTTTGGTGCTGCATGCTTAAGACATGCAAATAGTGTGTTTGTTGAATTATGTGTTTAAATCCTTAAAACAATGGTTCATTTTATAGGATAAACAATCTATAAATGGGAACTTAAAATATTTTTTTGGTTGGCAGGTTTTCTCTAAATCCTTAAAGCTCTGTGATTAAATTTATTTATAATCCTATTTACAAAATTTGAAGGATAATTATTTTGCATTAATAAATCTTTAATTTTTATTATGTTAGAATCGTGATATTATTGTTAGGATGATGTGATTAAAAATTAAGGAATCTACCAGAATTAGTAGGTTTTGAATACCACTTGGTTTTCATAGTACCATCATCAGCGCGAAGAACTTATCCAAATATTCATTTTTAGTATCCAAAAAACTATTTTATTATTCGACTTCGTTGGTAAATTGAAGCTTGAAGGGTGAAAAAAGTTTTCCAACAAATCGTTCAACTTTGGCTGTGGTCACCACATAGACATATATAAAAGGAAGGGTGTAAGTAAGTAAGTTTTTTAATTACTGTGGTGATAACGTGATTCATAACTAGATTTGCAAACACTAGACTGGCTCGGTTTTCCTATAGCTGTGCCATCTTTTTTTCAGTAAATATTAGAATATAAAAAAAAATTATTAAAACATAAAAAAATTAGCTCAGTAAACAAGGACTTGTTTATGAAATTTTAAATATATCGAAATTGTTTACCAATGATACCTACCACCAAATTATTAGGTATGCTATAGAAAGACAACATCCAACGAAAGTAAGACATAATTGGTAGGTATAGTTTTTGCCTTTACAAGAATAACAAACGAGTCTGTGAGGCTAAAATGAAATATGTAATAATGTGGCTTATCCTATAAAATTAACAATTTTTTGAAGAATTTAAACACACAACTGGAATTATACAACAAGAAAAACACAAATACTATTTACATGTCTTAAAGGATGCAGCAGATTTTAAGACTGACACGCAAGACCTGGGTAATAAAAGATAAACACGAGAATATTTTAAATATTATGCAAATAATATTTAAAATAGTAATTTTAAATTTAAATTATATTATATATATAATAGGAGTAACTAAAATAATTACTGTACGAGTATTTGTGACATAAAGTTGTGTTTTAGAATATCGCACGAAAATGGAATTAGAATAAAATCGCTACTATACTAGCCGTATAACATACTATGCCCAGACACTACTAACCTTATTTCGTTCGGTAAAATTAAAATAACCAATAACTTTCGATTTTAAATACTACAAAGGCAAGCCCAAGAATTAGATTTTAAATTGTTGTAATTGTTTTGTGACTTCTTTTCTTGTCTATATGTACTGATTCGACTGTCAAAGGAAAAATTATTATATTGTATCGGTATGCAGACACAATATTTCATGGTAAGTTTGTAACGTTATTCCCATAGAGCTTCACGAAATGAGTCAAATAGAAAATTATACATTAAATGTGCTTAGATTTTCACGTACGATCTAAAAATATAATATATCTGCGGTTGAAATTAACGAAGTTAAAATCTACTTTCGACATTCCGAAAATTTTAACACTTAAAATATTTGAGTTTTGTGTTGACTCTGCCATGTTGCCAAATTTTTAATATATTGGTGGCTATTTATAATTTTCATATTATGCATCAATCCAGTTCCCGGAAAACCAAAATGGTAAAAATATAAAATATCTTTTTAGTTCCTAGTTTTTTTAACTCCTTCAGTACAGGGTGCCCATTGGAATCTCGGAAACCGGAAGACATGAATGAACAATGAAAAACTGTTTTTAGTTTTCCGATGTCTCTTTCAATAAAGTCGGTAGAAGGTAAAAACGATTTTGACAATTTTCGATTTTTTTCGGATAACTCCGGAATTATCTGGCATTTTAAATTTTTTTAAACGTCGTTTTATTAAGCTCCAAATTACGCAACTTTGTCTCCATTTAACCGACCTCGTAACTCTTACGGTTTCCGAGATCCCAATGGTCACCCTCGAATTTGGGACACCCTGTACACCACCACCTTATACATAAAATTCTCTCCAATATTCTGCCAAATATCTTTCTAAAGTTTTAAATGAAAAAAAGCTCAATAATCTATGATAATGAATGATATCTATTTTATCTTTTTTTTGTTTAGTTTCAACAGATTGGATCTGCCTCCGTACGAAAGCTACGCTCAACTAAAAGAAAAATTAATTAAGGCCATTGAAGGTTCGCAAGGCTTCGCGGGGGTTGACTGAATGGATGATTTTTACAATTTATTGTAATTGCCTTGAGATTATTCTTTATATGATTCTGTCCACTATGACTAGCGTATTTTTTACTCTATATAGTTCTGAGTTACATAGTCAAATGCGTGAGTAATAATTAAAGACTTTATTATACATTTATTTGACTTAGAAGAGGTGGTGCTAGACGAGAATTATAAAAAATTCTAAGGAAACGACTTTCCTAAAATACATAATTAAAGTCGATATTTAATTTATATTAAGAATGAAATTTTATTATACGTCTCATGCACTTGAACTATTTTACTCTAAAATTATTTTCTTTAATAATGCCTCTTAGTTAAAAGTGAGTTTGCAAAACGTACTTTCTATATAAAAAAAAATTACCCTGTATACGACAGGGATTGACCAAACAAATTTCAACTCAGTTAAAACCGCCCTTGGAAAAGTGCAATTATAAAAACAGCTGTCGCCCTGTTATATATTTGTAACTATTTCTTCTGTCTTTTAAAGTTATATCAAAATGGTTTGCTCGTTTTGATGGTATACACTTGTAGATTGTGATACTCTATTTATAGGCTTTTTTTTAAATCTGAAATTGTGGTATATATACTTGTTATAATGTATAAAAATTTATTACGATTAGATTGTATATTTAGTCATTATTTTACTAGTAAAAACTGTTTTTATTTAGGTATTAGTTTTATTTTTTATTTATATTCTTATAGGTGTTAAGGAAAGTACTTATATGGACAGCATTTTTTAGTAATAGAAACATTATCAATTTAATCTCAAATTCTAAAACTGGTTTATTAAAATGTTCAATTTTAGTTTGTTAAGACGGAAATCAAAAAAAAATCACCAAAGTATTATTTTATTTTTAGAAACACGGCAATTTTTATTAATGTAAGTTAAAGCCGCTTGTAACGTTTTTGTATATATAAAATAAATGTAGTTTTTTCTTCTTATCACTTATTGCGCTGTTAACGGCTTATCGTATCGTTTGAAACAATGAAAATATCTATATTTTTAATATTTTACTGTATGTAGCCTATATTTAAATGTTAAACGAATATGTCTAAAGTTCTTGTTCCAGACCGGCGGAGTCTCTATAAATGGAATTTTTATTAAGAAGGTATTTTATTTAAATATTTACCCTAACTCCTATTTTACAAGGTAAGGATTTTTCGCAGAATTCTGAGCAATAGAAGGATATATACATGGTGTCCGGAATATAGGTGCAATCCTTTAAGGGGATAATAATTAAAGTATTGTGTGTAACCCTGTACTTGAATTGTTGAAGGAGTGTTTTAGCTTAGTAAAGTCAAAGCAGTGACTTAAGTTACTGCCATTCCTAAATTTTATTGTATATTTTTTTAACATTCATTGCTGGCATGACCCCTCTCCTCCACTAAGTACTGCACTCTTTGTATTGGCCATCCTTTTATATGTTGGCCTTGAGTGTGAAAATATTGGTGGCAAGTCCATAATTTTCAAGAAAGGTGACGATTATTACGATCAGTATCTTAATGTGTGGTCTGGCGCACTGATGTAGAGCTGAAGAACAGAGAATTAATAGAAAAGATCAAAATACTTGCTATTTACTACAGGTAATGAACTCGGCACAGGACTTTCGTAAAAAAAATTAGAATAAAGTGATGTACGTAAATTGTGTACTAATTTATTTCTGATATTAACATCTTCAAATTCTTATAATACCTTGAAAACTCTTTTTTACGCCCGATTTAATATTACCAAGATTCATAAAACAACAAACTATAATACTAAATAAATTTATTTAGGATTACTACAAATTAAATAGATCCCAATGCAAATCACTATTGGAACCTTCTATAATTTGGGCCTCACCCTCCGATCTTATAGAAGACGAGTCTTGGGATGCTGGTGAATCATCAAATTTAATTAGGTCACTAGACACTTTGTATACAATGTCCTGATTATCTGCTATATTGCTATTACTTATCAGCTTACCACTATTTAATCTTAATTTAGGAACACTTCTGCTAGATAAATTCCTGTTATTAATCACATAGTTACTGTCTAGCAATCTCTGCTCAAACCTGGCATACTCGTCAATTGTGTCTCCTCTACCTAACTCTGGGATTTTATGTTCTTCCACCACTCTAGATCTATTAGTAAGATAATCATCAGACAATAGTAGATTATCAGTCATATTCTGTCCAGACACCGTTGTACCTACGTCAACCAGTAAATTGTGATATTTTCCAGAATCATCTTTTTCAGGAGTCAAATCGTAATCGCCCTGCAGTAGTTTTAAATCGTTGAACTGCGTGTAGGCTCTTCTAGTAAGCTCCAGGATATGTTCCAAAGTATGATTGACGTGAATCGAGTGAAGACTGGTGTTATATTGAACGCCTTCATCAATACTTTGATAGTCCGGTGGATTTTCCACAGTAAACGTGTTATGGCTCTTTTCACTCACTGGCGGGGAAGCAAGACGATTTTCTTGTTTACCTTCAGGGAATATGATCAGTTTTGGTTCTGTTTCTAGTAGCGGCTTATAAACGTACAGTGGACCCTTGACCATAACGTAGTCTTCTTCTCGTATTTTATTATGTAGGATTATTTTAAGGGGGCTTTCTGGAGATGCATATTTCGCGTTAGACTTATCTGAAGATGGGCTATGGGAAAGTGTAGTACTTTTTAGTTTTTTCTTAATTTTATCTGCCTTTGGTGTCTCTATAACTGCACTATCTTTAGGTGAGGTACATAGTTTTTCTTCAGTTTTCAGGGGACAAAAATTTTCTTCTAACTCCTTATAGATATTTTTTGGATCCTCAGTACTACTTGTCGAAGATTTGGCAGTCAATATTTTACTTTTTGTATTGCTATCTTGACTCTGTGGTATTTCTACTATGACATCATCACACTTTGTAGGCACAAAATTCGATTTTTCACCTTCCAAAAGTTCCACTTGCCGTGCCGTGGAGTTTTTGGAAGATAAAATTTCATCAGAGCTATTTGCTTCTTGATTCAACTCCAAAGGAGGCACTAGGGTTGGATCATTATTTTCTTCAGGTTTAACCTCTAAGTCTACTTGGGAATGTTTACTGTTCACCGATATTCCCTCTTGAATTTTCTCAGATTCGACGCTTGAACTGCACTTTTCAAACTCTGACTCGTATTTTTCTGACACTGTCATGCTACTGACTGCCTCTTTTTCCGAAGTTTCTAAGTCAGTTTTGCTGTCTGCAGCTGCTGTTGCTGACGCTATCTGCTCCAACTGCTCGGGATATTTAGTAATTTCTAAATTTGCTGAATCTTTTATCACTTGCAGTGAAACAGCATCGGTTGCTGAAGGTGCTGACTCTATAAAGTCAGGGGTTTTTGTAGTTCCTGGAAAAATAAAGTTTAATAAGAGTTTTTATTGAAATACGTACAAGGTATTGTAAAAATCAAATTGCCGGCAACTAATTAAAAAAATTGTACGTAACTACAGATTCCATTTTATATGATTTATTTTAATTGTGAATTATATATTTATTTTGGAAATATAATTAATACGCATATTTCATATTTTTACCTAGCCAAATACCTACTTCAAATAGTATAGATAGATCTATAATATTTAATATACAGATCGTGTTTTCGTTCGTTACTTATAGGAAACCGCATAGAGGCGAAATTTTGCAACGTCACGCGTGTACGAGTGCCTGCGACAGAGCACCGCCCCGGCCGACTCGAGGACGGGATTAGTAAACATCTGACTTTCGTGAGAGCTGCGTCGTTTGGCGACAAAATGTCCCAAAATATTACGCGAAAATCCAGGCATTTTTAAAATATTTATTATAATGCGGGTTTTACAGACATGACAATGCGTAAAACTCGCATAGAATTGTAATCTTAAAATGTTTAATATGCTGTGTTTTGCATAATGAAAATTAAAGCGTTATTCTAATAAAAAATAAAATATCAACTCTGATAAAAATATAATAAAAAATCAGAAATAAAACTCTAATAAACAAACTCAACAACATATCATTTTTTAAATAAAAGGCTCAAATAAACCGCCTTCTTTCGCTAAACAAAAACTTAACATATCGTAAAAGCTATTTCGCACCTCCAAAAGAGTTTCAGGTAAAATGGAATTGGCACCTTCGACAATTTTATTTCGCAACTCCTCTAAATTTGTTGGCCTACTATATTCATGCTTGTAAATGGTCTGCTTAAGGTAACCCCACAGATAAAAGTCATTTGGAGACAAATCTGGAGATCTAGGAGGCCATTTAATATCGCCAGTCCCACTAATAAGGCGGTTAGGGAAAGTATTTGTTAAAAATTCTTTTACCTTAGCCGCGTTATGAGCAGGACAGCCATCTTGCTGAAAATAAACCGATCGCAGGTCTACATCAGGTAGGATTTGAATGGCAGGAAGAACTTGGTTTTGCAGCAACTCAAGGTACTTTTGGGCGTTTAAAGTTCCATTAATAAAAAATGGCCCTATAACATTGTCGCCCAAAATACCTGCCCAAACATTCAATTTCTGAGGATACTGGGTACGAAACTGAAAACTTCTGTGCTCGTTTTCCTGAGACCAATCCTTCCAAAACAATGGAAGGATTGTGTTTGCCATGTAATGGAAAAGAAAATTCATCAGAAAACAAAATATTTTTTAAAAAATATTCGTTTTCATTTGCCTTTTCCATCATGGTTTCACAAAATTCCATTCTTCGCCACTGGTCTTCAGGAAATATTTCCTGAGTTTTTGAATACTTGAAACATTTGTACTCATATTTTTTCCAGATACGAGCAACAGTTTTATTGCTCATTCCCAGTTCCTCTCCAACACTTCTAGTGGACCGTGTCGAATCAAGTTCTAGGGTACTGCAAACCATTTCTTCCCGCCGTTTTATATCCTGGACCACTTCAACAGGTGATTCTTGACGTTTTGTGTGGCATTTTTTACAGTCTTGAAGACAAAAAGATGTCTCAAAATTTGTAACCACATTTAAAACCGTTTTTGCACAAGTAATCGGTCTATTCTCAAATGTCACTGAAAACAAATCTCTACATTGTACTGCCGAATTGCCTCCATAAAACCATTTAATTAGTTAAACTCTTTCGGAAGGGGTATAAACAGCCATAGTGAAAAAAACACGAAAATAACGCTCAAAAAATTGTTGTCCATTATTTTGGGTAATACGTACGATAACACGATCTGTATAGATATAGAATATTTAAATATTCTTGAAATGTTTTCTTACAAAATGTTGAAAGCTGATATTAATAAGTATACCAGGAATTTAGTTGTATGAATATGTATATTTTATACCTATTTAACCAACCCATAATTGGATAAAACTTAAATAAATAGTTTAGAAACTACACCAGATGGGGAATAATAATAAAGCAGAAAGTTTACTTACAAGTGTAAAAAACTTTTTTTTTTACACAATTTTTTAGGGAATAGCGAATACTTGATTTTAATATAAAATAGGAAACAGTAGTAAAACAATTTGTCATTGCAGTGAATTTTCCAGGAATATTCAAATTGCTACAAATTGTGTAACTATTCCTAGAATGCGCACAGATATTTTAGAAGGTTCGTTAAATTCTACGTGAACCTTTAGTGAATATTCATAGAATAAATTTTAATATTATGGTGGAAAACATTAGTCCGAAAATCTAATTTAAAAAATATCAACTTTAATTTTTCTTGAAATCGAAAAAAAATTTCTAGAGAACAAAAATGAAATTGCAATAAAATTACCTTCTTTTATTGTTTTTTGTTCCTTTAGTTCCTTAACAAATGTCTCAAAATCAATGGGTCCTTTATCATAATTAATGTCTCGTTTTGGACTTTGTATCACTGCATTTGAAGTGATTGGGGTGCAAGATGAAACTGACTCGGTACACTCTGTTACTCTACCTAAAAGTATTTTTGTTAATACTTACTACTACTGTCTATTAATAGCTATTCTCGCTTACTTAAGCTTAATTTTTCTAATAGTTTGATCAAACTGGGGCTAATAGAACTGCTGTCCCTAATACTCTTGTCACTTAAAGTATGGAATTCCTCAAAAGCATTGTGAAGGTGATTAAACGACGAAGCTCTTAAGGTGGAACATTCCCGGCAATTTTTGAATGACTCGTTATTAAAGACGTGTCGGTGTTTTCGTGGGGTGGTTTGGAGTGTCATTTGCATAGGCGCCAGGGAAGTATCTGGAGTTTCATAGTCTTTGCAGTCAATGTTAAGCTCTTTACAGAGATTGTTTATGTGCTGATACATTTTTCTCTAAAAATGATATTTTGTATATGTTTTAGTACATTGTACATAGAAGTTGCGAAGAGGAAAGAAAGAAATTATGTTTTTCATTTTATTTCAATGGCGGAGTCAATTTACAAAAAATATTTCTTTTAAATACGATAATATAAATTTTAGATTAAAAATACCTTAGGTTGCCTACAAAAGGATCAAGATCAAACTTATAATATTATAGGTTCTCATCCGAGAAAAAAACCGTAATTTGCATGATGAAATGGTACATGAAACATGGTTGGACATCTATAGTTGCTAAATGAAATCCACGACAAAAAAGCAGGAGAATAGTAAATGCCATTTAAAATTGTGTAAACAATAACAAATTAAATACTACTATTCTTTCTCTAAGGCTAACAATATTAAACCTCGCATTAACTATACTGTACCTAACATGAAGAAATGTTGTTGAAGAATTTTCAAGTTGTAGAAGCGAGGCCATACCATACTGAGGCGTATTTAAGTTAAGACTGAGCCAATAAGAAGTAATTTTTAAAGGGCAAAATACAGACAACTTACTAGAATGGCGCAAAACAAACCCAAGGTTTCCATAGTTGGCAACTTCATTATAATGTTGTACAAATGACAATTTACATCCAATAAAATATAATTCCCTCACGGCAATGTATGACAGTGAATGAAATCATTAATAGAGTAGTGATTTTTATATAAATTTGAGGAACTGCCAAATGAAATCCTTCAACATTTTTTGACGTTCAGTTCCAAACCATTTGATCTCGAGATAATACCATCCAGATTTTTCTGCAATAAGAGTTAAGCATCAAATGGAGACTCTTGAACTTAACAGATTCTAAGGTCGTTAGCAAACAATACAAAATGGAGTCGTGGGTGGCACTGCTTATATCGTTGGTAAAAAGGTTGAATAAAATGGAACCAGTGTGTGGACTTGATAGTAAAGTGCTGATAAATTACTCTGTCGAATGTAAGATATTCCGACAAATCAGTGTAAACACTGTCCACCCGACAATATTTCTCAAAGGTAAGGTCGCAAAGTAATTCAAGAACCGCCCTTGCTGAGTACTTTGAAAGGTTTCAACATTTATTTGCTTTTAAAAAAGCAGAAATTTCATCTAGACAGCGAAATTATAAAAACACTTAAATGAAATTATTAAAATTTAAAAAAACACCCAAGTAGCATAAATAAAAAAACAAGACGTTGACAATCTAAGTAATAGTGAAGACTATTTATTATTTTTGGAGAAAAAAAAATAAATAAATAAAAGATTTTTATTGACATAAACTCAAGCTCTGGTGTGTATGACTTGTGCTAATTTTAAACAGTTGTAAGTACGATTTATATTAATTTTAAAATCTCTTGTCTTTTTTGTTTCTTGTTTATTTGTTTACGACCAATTTCTTTTAGTATCCTACTGATGATGTACACTGCTGTGTCCAAAACATGGTAATTTTAAACTATACAGGGTGTCCCGAAAGTAATGGTACATAGAACAACAGTAGTTCCTTACTAAAATTTTGTTAACAGTTTTTGGTAGAGGGCGCTCGTTGTGTTAGTTTTTACTTTTTTAAAACCCCTACCTTTTTTGCAGCTCCGTATATTGGTTTGAAAAGTAACAAAAAATAATTTCCTTTTTTAATATTACATAAAAATTGTATAACTTATTAAAGTCGCTAGGAGCAACCATTTTCGAAATAATCGCACTTTTAGGTTGTCATAATATGTGAATGACTTAAATTTATTACATTTTTAGCAATACAATCCTAAATAAAATAAAATAAATACCTAAGATTATTGATATTTATGTGAAATTAGAATAGTTACTAAATAAAAAAATATATATTACGACTTTTTTGTTAATTCTTATATCATAATCAAAATAAATGAGATTTATTTATTTATTTTTATATTTTATTTTTAAACAAATATACCAAAAACAATAATAAACAAAGAAACATACAAATAACGCTACTATAACAACTGTTTAAAATGTCCTCCATTAATTTCAATGCATTTTATAATACGTTTAATAAATGACTGCCGTATTTTAAAAAGAAAATCCTCATTATTTTTTAACATATTTACAGAATTTACATTTAGTTCATTTAGATTATTTATAGGATTATCATAAACAATTTATTTCAAATATCCCCAAATACAGAAGTCCATGGGGTTTAAGTTTGGACTACGCGCAGGCCAAAGCAAATGTCCTCCACGGCCAATCCAACATTCGGGATATATCTTCTAAAAGTCCATTTTGTAAGAAATTTAAGTACGAGTCTCCGTTCAAATTTGGTGGTAGTTCATGAAAGCCTATTATATGGTTTCCAATAATACCACACCAAATGTTAACTTTAAATTTATGCTGGAAATGACGACTGGCAACTAAATGGGGATTTTCACATAAGAGCATTTCTCAAGTTAAATACGCCGCGTCTAGTAAATGTAGCTTCGTCTGTGAATAACACTCTGCTACTAAGCATTGGATCTGCGTTTTGCATATATTTAAACTGAGGACAAAACTGCATTCTGGCTGGCAAATCTGGTGGGATTAAACACTGAATTGGTGTAATGTGTATGTATAGAGGCCTTCTTTCTGAAGTACTTTACTAACACATGATTTGTTTACCCATAGCTGCCGCTATTCGCTTAGTACTTAACCTGGGGTTTTCTGCTACGCGGACTAAAATTTCTTTTTCCTGTTCTTGGGAAATATTTTTTGGTTGCTCCTAGCGACTTTAATAAGGTATACATTTTTATGTAAAATTAAAAAAGGAATTTATTTTGATACTTTTTAAACCGACATACAGGGCTGAAAAAAAGAGAGGGGTTCTAAAAAAGTATACACTAACGCAACGAGCGCCCTCTACCAAAAACACGAAAACTGTATACGAAATTTTATTTTTCTTTTTAAAAGACTCGTAAGTTTTATATTTTATGTCATTATATCAATTGGTTCAGGACCTATGAGAAAAAAATGTAAAATCAAATAATACGTTGACATCCTGTATTTCAGTTGCTATTAAAGTTAGGATAAGGCAAGTTGACCCCAA
This sequence comes from Anthonomus grandis grandis, assembly GCF_022605725.1. Lineage (NCBI taxonomy): Eukaryota > Metazoa > Arthropoda > Insecta > Coleoptera > Curculionidae > Anthonomus > Anthonomus grandis. Next base: position 18,451,285 of record NC_065549.1, read on the forward strand.
TCACATTATTTTGACGTAAGGAATCTACTGTTGTTCTATGTCCCATTACTTTCGGGACATCCTGTATGTAAAATAAACAAGTGGAGGGAGATTGTGTGTTTTTCAATTTACCTTAATCTAAGTAATGGCTATAATATGAACGTTGTATTGATGACTATAATCATGAATTACTTCTATGCAAAATACTTAAATTAGATTGAACTAAGAAAACTTACTTTTAATTGAGCATTAATTATTACTTTTCCTGTGTATGAAAATTAATCCTATGCCAGAATGTCTTATTTCATATTTGTTTTTGTGTATCTTTTAGAGTTGCGAGGATAATCCCATAGAGATCGAAACGTCGACCCAAAGTTTTATAAAAATCAATATTTTTTACCTACATCCAACAAAAAAACTAACCAAGTTTTTAAATCCATAATTGAAAACTAACCTCCCAATCCCCTCCCTTTCCCTCTCTCACCCCCCAACTTTTGGTTGACCAAAATAATACAGCTGAAGTTCTGTTTTGGTAAAATAAACGTCAAGTGAATATACCTTTGTACAACAAGGAAGTGCGTATCTTAATCTTTCTTACATATTGAAACCAATATGTAATGTCTAACAAATCAAATCACCAGAGGTATACAAATTTATCAGTCATAATAGAGAAATCATATTTCAACTGAAGGGAAATTCAAAAAAAAGTTTTACACTAAATATTGGTAATTACCTGATTAAGCCTATTTTTGTTTAAGTCTACATGAGATTTAAAAATCTTCTTAATATCACTATTAGAGTAGAAGTCTTGAGAGATAATATCCTCAGTGATTCTCAATAAGAAAAGAAGATATTCATGCTCTTCACTAAAAAATGAATAATAAATGATAAAATAAATCTAAAGGTATATACAATAGATAATAGCAATTACAAATTTACCTGTCTGGTAACACACAAGTCTTATTATTCTTAGACTCAGCTTGTGTAGACACTTCATCACTGTATAATCTGTCAGCAGCATCACTCTCAGCTATATTCCCAATAGGGGATGCAGAACTTACAGTTTGTCGGCTACTATTGGGTTCAGAGCCCCTTCTACTAACCGGTACACTGTTTTGGGGCTCCTGGATAGATTGACTTGCGCTGCGATCCCTTCTGTTTCTTAATGGGCGTTTCTTTTGAAGGAACCTTAGCATATTATCGGCGTCGTTATGAGGAGTTATATCACTTAACCCCGTCGTACGCTAAAACAGTTTTTTTTTCATTATCGTATACATGCTCCTTAATACAATAAGCAAGCAATGGGCATGGATATAAGCTTTCTATATTATCCAACAAATGAGATATTTGTTTGAGACTTATGATCTGGGCATCCAATTAATATATTTGCAAAATAATTTTTCCATTTTTGATGTTTAAAACCACTGTTTTGGATTACTGTCATTCCTGAAGATGATAATATTATGGCCAACGTATAGAATATAGCAAGCTAAAAAAAAATAAAGACTTTTTCTTTTAAAATTCTTATATTATATTATAAGACTTATTTAGTTGATATGAACTTTATAGGAAAGAAAAACATAGATATCAATTAAATATGACACTGATGAGAACATGGGCTCTACAGAAAGACACACATTTCATATGAACTACAGCTCCAATGGTTTTCTTAAACATTTTATATAAAAACAATTTATACATAAACATAGATACAATCTAGAAAAAATACTAACTTTTAATTATCTTTCTTTATTTATTTCTTTATTTATAATTAACTTTTACTTTTAATTAGTTTTAATTCTAATTTTAGTATCATTTCTTTAAGAAAACTAGTTTTTTAATCAAAGAGTACTTATTTTGTAATAGAAAAAAGGGTTGCTAAAAATCAAATGCTTCCATAAGGATTAAGCGATTAACGCAAAAATTCAAGTATTATTATTAAACATTTAATAAGAGATATTAAGAAAAGATTAAAGGTAAAAGTTTTTAGTTTTTTCGGATCAAAGAAATTACTACAAGGAAAAGAAACTGAAACCTACTTTGATTATGAAGAAATAACAATGTATGGAGGAAATGTAAGATCATGTGATTACAATTTAGTGGAAAAAACATAATTTTTAAAAAATACACCAACAGCCTCAGTTAAAGGAAAAAACACCTTCAAATCTAATTTAACATAATCTTTTGCAAATTAGAGCTTGTGGCTCAACTTTGGGACTTTAAATTCAATATTTATGAGAAGGATAAACATTTCTAAGCCACCCGCATTAATAATGATTGACTCTAACATACCTCAGACACAGCTTTTGATTGACTTTGAGGTGTAGACCTTCTGGTCACAGGTCTAGATGTGCTGTTCTTTGATCCAATGCAGATTTCACTACGTGCGACTGAATTTAAACAATTGTGTTTTTTAACTGAGCCTCTTTTCTTTTGAATGGTGCTGCCTTGGTTCCCAGTATTATAAACTCTCCTAAAAATAAATATATAGATTTAGTACTAACCTTATATTAGAATTAAGTTTTATTTGACTTTTATATAGCTTTGGCAACAACATTTCGTAAGGAATCTGTAAAATGTGTATGCACATTACCTCAAATGTTCATTTGTTGTCCCCTTCATAGATTTACTAAGGTTTAAACTGCTTGTGGCCATGGGGGATTTAATCAAACTATCTGGAAGTGAAGTGTCAACAACTGATTTAACATTTCTAAGTAGTCTAAAGTGATTTCTCATATGAAAATATACGTTTATGTCATTGAAATATGTTAGAGACATTTTTAAAACAAAGCAGTAGGGAATGATCTGCCCTTATTCCATATTAAACATTTGTTCAATCACAACAAACCTTCCGCGCTCTTAGGCGCTTGCGTTAAAAATGTACTTTTGATATATGTAAGAATAAGCAATAAAATAAAGATATATTTAAGGCCGAAAATACTTACCAAAAAGTTTTTTAATTGTAAAATTGTTAAGAATAGAGTTTTCGGATTAATTTTTTAATATTTCCGCCAAATTTCAAAATTTAAATATGACATTTCTGTCATTTGTGATAGTTGAATTAGAGAGAAATTTATGGGTTATTAGCCTTTGCAACGTAGCATCACTAGCTAAGCCCACAATGCCCACTTTTCACAATGGCGTATTTTAAGATTACAAATTAAAAACTAAAGCTGTGTCCCCACATAAGGCAATTTAGATCATTTGATTAAGTCTGTAAAGAAAATCTTTAGATATTAAAAAATTAAGGGTATTTCATTCCTTATTTTAAAAAGAGCTTTGGGATCATTTTTTTAAATATATCCAACATCAAATTCCATCAACATCAACAATTAATAGAAATAAAAGAGAGAACATTCAAACATAAACATGGAATGGTACTAACGTCTTCCCTTTTTAAATTTATTTTACGTCTTTTTATATTTATAGTGGTGTGTTATTTGTAATCCTAAATGTTGTGCTAATTTGTGACAATATTTTTCCCACTACGAATTCGTTGAATTCTTAATCGTTTGTAGCTCATGAGCTATAAAAATTAAATATCAATTAACTCTCTACAATATTCCAAAATTTAAAGTAAATATGCTCCAATATTAATGTAAAGCGCTCTGATAAGCTAATAATAAACATTTTACTCCGAATATATATGGTTGGATTATTTCGTATTAATAGAAATGATAGGTTTACAGATTAATAAGAGTCAAAAGATTACAGATGAAATATGTCGTTTGTTAATTTTATTTGTTGGAATAATCTATAATTATAAGGTTTATGGGTAACAAACACTTTTATATCATGCTACTTACATGGATATCTTGGTCCCAGAATATTCTAGATCTGAATGAAAGTCATCAAGCCTCTTAATCAAAGACCAACAGCAGAACAAATTGTAGGTTTTACATCCTCTAAATGGCTTGAAGCTTGTTAGTGTTATAGCTTGAAGGGAAAATTAAACCTATATATTTAAATGAGTATAAAATAATAAGCACATATACATATGTATATGTATGTGTATATTTTTATTTGGTGTTGTGACTATAACGATTATTTATCACCATACAGCATTGTCATTACAGATAGAGTGATAGTAGGTCTCACAGGTGCCAAGTACGTACTTAATCAATAATCGTACTAGTGCTGGCCTGCAAACTAAGAGCATCGTGTGCTAAAAAATGCAATAACAATGAGTTTGATAAGGATTACCCTTTAATCTTTAATCTTAGAGAAAAAATCTTTATAACGAATTAATAATGAATTAAAGAAAATCTCGTTAATTATTGAACAGATCTCCTTTTATAATACCTTCCTCAAAAAGAAATGGCAATACTTGGATAAATGTCCAGTTATATTATATTTAATAGAAGGTTCCACAACTTAATTTAGTATTGACTTTATTTATTGAAGAGGAAAAAAATGGTTTATCAAGAAAAATTAAGTCTAATTGAGGTATTGACTATGGTCTTAAACCTTTTAAATGAAGAACAAAACTGATTATGTACTTTATGTTTAGTACACTAAATTAGCTAGAATATAGCCTCTCTCATTAAAGAGGGTCAGATTTTACGTGACTTTTATTGAGAATTTCTTAATGGTTTTAACAGTCCTTCTGTCTTCCTTATCCATTAAACCTCTTAATTAGAGATTATAAATCCGTTTTTTTTTTAGTATCTAAAACATTTATTTGGTTCCAATCTAAATGATAACAAAGCAGCTATTTTTACAGAGGATGCATTCATCATGACAAATCATGACAATTTCTCTATCTTACATCTTTGCCGATTGTACATGGAGGAAGAGATCATAGAGGGGCTTTGTACAGGAGTGTGTTTTTGTGAGTTTTTTCTCCTCAAAAGACCTTCAAGGAAGAAAATAATGAGATTTATTCTCAAATTAATAACATGAATGGTTACTTGACAAAAAGTTACTAATTGAATTGAATTGAATTGACGAAACAGTGGGCTGCCAAGGCAGTTGTGCATATAGGTCTCCTGATGAACCCGTCATGCCCCACCGGGGGTTACCAGAGCCCAACGGCCTTAGAGAAACCTATAAGGCTCTCTGGTCTGAAGGACTTAAAGTCGCTCGGTACACTGAAAGTGTTACCCAAGTATTTGAACCTGGCGCGCGTGAGTGCTGGGCACTCCCCGACTACATGGTCAACGGTTTCATCCTCCTCACAGCACCATCGGCATTCCGGGTTGTCCGCAATACCGATAGTATGGAGATGGCTTCTTAAGTGCCAGTGACCGGTTAAAAGACCTGTCACTAGCCGAATTTCGCGTCTTTTTAGGCGTAGTAGATTTTTGGTGAGAAAGGCAGAGGGCCCACCTATGTGCGCTTTGGCCTGTCTCATACCAGGGGACTCAGTCCATCTTCGGTGGGTCTGCTGGACAAGTGGACCCACCGAAGATGGACTGAGTCACTGACTTCATTGATGCGACCGCAACGCATTTGGCGATACCAACTATGGGTTCCGGCCCCATCGGCACATTCGCGGATCCCAGTCTGGCAGGAGAGTCCGCTTGTTCATTACCTGCATGACCTGCATGGCCAGGTATCCAGACGAGCTGGACCCTGCATCCAACCTGTACCAGTTTTTTCAGGACTTTTATGCACTCTAGTACAAGCTTGGAGCTTACCTTTGCGGCCGTGATAGCCTTAATGGCAGCTCTGCTGTCCGAGCATATTGATACGACTGTATTGCGGTGTCCGCAGCTTAGGATTTTCTGTCCGCATTTTAATACAGCGAATACTTCGGCCTGGAAGACAGTGGCGTGCTCCCCCAGCGAGTATGCCCTACTGGTATGTGGGATCCCACCAATAAGCCCTGATCCAGCTCTGTTATTCATTCTGGAGCCATCTGTGTACCAGATGGTCCCCCTGTTTAGCAATGCAGGTCTGTTGGAATGCTGCCACTCCTCTCTGCCTGCAATATGCGTCACGAATCCCTCGCAGTCCACAGTCACTGGAGCCATGCAGTCACTGCCCATCAGAAGGAGAGGACATTCCTGTATGGCCCGTGACCAAATTTTTGCGTGACCGGTCTCGCCAGCACGTAGTTCGCCGAGGACGTATAGCCTGTACGTAGTCCTCATTGCCTCGAATTGCACAACGAGGTCCAGAGGCGGAAGGCTCAGCAGAGTCTCAAGCGCTCTAGTTGGCGCCGTCCGCATGGAACCCGTTATGCTGAGACATGCAAGACGTTGGACTCTGTCCAGTTGTGCGCGAATTTTCGCTTTCTCAGTACATGGCCACCAAACGATAGCCCCGTATGTGAGAAGAGGTCTCACAATGCGCGAGTAGATCCAGTGGAGGATCTTAGGAGACAGACCCCAGGTATTGCCGAAAGCCCGCCTGCAGGCCCATAGCGCGCAGGTGGCCTTCTTCATTCTGGTGTCTGCATGATCGTGCCAGGAGAGTTTGGGATCCAACTTGATTCCCAGAAATCGAACTGTCCTGGAGTAATGCAGCTGCACGCCACCTAGAGATATAACAGGGGGCGTGCCAGAGTTACGTCTCCTCGTGAATAGTAGGAGCTCTGCTTTTTTGGGGTTAATCCTGAGACCTCCCGAGAGGCACCATGTGTCCACCATACGCAGGGCTCTCATCATAGGGCCCCGCATTGAGACGGCGTCTTTCCCTGGGCAAAGGATTACCAGATCATCAGCGTAGGCCTGTGTGTATAGGCCAGCATTGTTTAAAAGATTTATCAGGCTGTCGACCACAAGGCACGACAAGGTAGGGGACAATACTCCTCCCTGCGGGCAGCCCCTAGCCGCCAACGTTTCGACAATCTCGTTGTTGAGCTGGGCAGATACATGACGTTTCGAGAGCATGGCCTCTATCCAGCTAACCAAACAGGGTTCTGAGCCGCGGCTCTCGAGTGCTTGGCAGATTAATGCAAAAGGGGTGTTGTCGAACGCCCCTTCAATGTCTAAAAACGCACCCAGACAGGCCTTGCCACTACCCAGAGCGCCCTCCACCTTCCTAACGAGGTGGTGTAGGGCCAGATCAGAGGCGATAGGCGTATTGGTGCACATGTAGTGGTTTGTTGACCAGGATGCTTTCCTTAAGGTATCGATCAATCAGCCTCTCCATCGCCTTCAGCATAAAGCTGGTAAGGCTGATAGGTCGGTACGATTTGGGATCTGTAAAATCGCTTTTTCCGGGTTTCGGAATGAAGACGACTTTCACTTGACGCCATGACTTTGGGACGTAGCCCTGAGCAAGGGACGACCTGAATAGTCTGACTATGTGTGGGGTTAGTATTTCTAACCCGTTTTGCAAAAGGCATGGATATAATCCATCCATGCCCGGAGATTTGAAGGGGGGGAATGTCTTGATTGCCCATTTCACCCTCTCGTAGGTAATTATTCTTCTAGCAGTCTCGAACTCTAAGCGAATCGGAGCCCGAGAACAGCTAGGAGGATCGCGAGTTGAGTTGGAGTTTGGGAAGTGAGTGCGCAGCATGACCTCCAGTGACTCCCGCTTATTGGTAGTAAAGCCGCCATCTGGAAGTGACAGCGACCCCAATTTAGTTCCAGGTTCCTTGGACAGTACTTTGCACAGTCGTGCTGCGGATGGTGTGTTTTCAACATCATCGCAGAACCGCCTCCAGCACTGTCTTTTGGAGTCCCTGAGTGTCTTTTTGTATTGCCTTTGAGCTGCGTGGAACGCATCTCAGTCACTGGCAAGCTTAGTGCGCTCAGCCCTGCGAAGGAGCCGACGCGTATTGCCACGGTGCTTTTCCGTGTTCTTGTTCCACCAGGCATTCTTGGCATTGGCGGGTCTCCGTCTGAGGGGACAGCTGCCCTCGAATGTCGCGACTATCGCACGAGTCAGGTTGACAGTCCCGATCTCTGTGTCGGCCGGAAGTGTGTACCTTGCCGGCATGTCCGTAAGACCACCGACTAGTTCCTCTCGAAAGTGGTCCCAGTCAGTGCACCTTGGGTTTCTGTAGGCTGGGGTATCGTATCGAGCCTGCTTCTTTATTTCAAAAAGAATGTGCCTGTGGTCCGACATTGTGACCTCAAGGGACACTCTCCATGAGCTGAGAAGGTTCACAGTACTAGGTGAACAGATAGTAAGGTCAATAATTGATTGACCCCTATTGCAGTAGAAAGTTGGGACACTGCCTCGGTTGAGTAGTTCTAGGCCATTTGAGCACAGGAAGTCAACCAGGGAGCGGCCCCTTGGGTTCTCATCTCCGCATCCCCAAAGGCCGTGATGTGAATTCGAATCGCAGCCCATGAGAAGCGGGAGACCCAAGTCTTCACAGTATTTGACCACCGCAGTGACGGGCGGGGGGGGGGGTGATTCAATTTCGATGGGAAAGTAGGCAGAACAGACTACCAGATCCTTTCCCGTGTCCATTGACAGTTTGACGGCTACTAGGTCCCTTGTACAGAGACCTGAGAGGAGAAAGCACCGCACATTCCTAGTAAGGATGATTGCGCGGGGATTCTCACAAGGTACAAGTTTATGTATTGTGCCGCCAGTTAAACCCAGGCCTTTAACAGAGCCCTGGTAAGTCCAGGGCTCCTGTAACAAGGCGACGTCGATATGGAGCTCAGTGAGCCTTTTGCACAGAACAGCGGTGGACGCTCTTCCATGCTGTAGATTCGCCTGCAGAAATGTTAAAGGCATGCTGTATGGTATGGGGATAGGTGACTGCCAGTACGCTTTGTCCTTGGAGCTGGAAGGGCCATCGTCTACGGATAGCCCTGGCCCCTCGGAAGCTGCGGCGTCAGCAGTAGTGGCCTTTTCTAAGTCGGCGGCCGAGGGCCCAGGGGCCACTGTGGAAGTAGCCACCCTGGTGTCATCAGCCGCTTTCCTGCTCTCGATAAGGAAGATAGAGGCCCTGGTGATGCTATAAAATAGCAAGCCCTGTCTCTCCCTTATCGTTTTGGCCGATCCCTCATTCACCCCCACCACCAACCTGAGGTTCTTAGCCTCTTCCTTGCGCTCCCACACTCTCTACTGGGAGCACGGGAGGCCAGGATTTTGAAGCTCCAGAAGCCTCAGGGTGTCCTTGTCAGACTTATGTCTAATACCCGGGATCCTTAAGATGGCCCGGCGTAAGCGAAGCGTGGAGGGATCCACTGTTGTCAGCGTGGCCCCCTCCCAAGGGGAAAGACTTGGGAGTGCCCGACGGAGCCACTCCAGACTTTCCTGGTTCGCGGCCGTTAACAGAATGTGGTTCCTGATCAGCCGCGGTGGATGGAATTGCAGTGACTGTGCCTCACTGCTGGACGAAGTCCGCAGTATGGCCTTAGTCACCGAGTCCACGAATTGTAGCAGCTGTTCGCCAGTGAAACCGACCTCGGGTTGTCCCGTACGGCACACTGCCAGCTGCAGCTTGGCGCTGCCGAACGATCGCGCATAGCTGACTTGAGGCCGGGACTCAGCGGTCCGCGGTCTCTTAGCCCCGCCAGCGCGCTCGGTAGGCGTAGACCCGGGTGTCCTGAGCCTTTTGGAGCCTGGTCCCTCTTTAGTGGAAGCCCCAGGCTTGCAAGCCTCTGAGGGAGTGGGTGCCAGGGCCGCCGCGGAAGCCGAGCCCAGGGAGCCCTTGGCCTCTTCTGCAGCCCTAGCCTTCCTTCTCATTCTTTTCTCAGAACCGCAGAGGTTCTTTCTTTTCAGCTGTGCCCTGTTGAGAGCTCCAGCTAGATCGTCAATGTTGACGTCGGGGATTACCGGGTTCCCTGCTGAGACAGAGCCCTCGGGGGTGGCAGAATGTGTGGGCCCATCAGAGGAAGGGCCCGCAACAGGAGCTGAAGGAAAGGTGGGCTCTGATGTTTCAGAGCCCGCCATAGTGGAGGGGGAACGAAGGAGAGAGAGAGTTTCTTTGGTTTTTTGATGGTCCATGTTGGTCCCACGAGTATAACGGAATAGCGGTCCACACAGGCAGAGCCGTTTACCTGGATAAGGCTGGATACTCGGGAAGGTCGCCCGGTATTCCGGAGGGAACGTCTAAAGTTACTAATTAAAATAAAAAAATAGGCAACAGAGAAGCATATATCTACTATAATAATCACACTAATGCATGAGACTATCACAGCATTGTAAAGTGGTGTCACACAGTATTCTTGTCTTTCTGTTTAACCTCTTAACCAGCAGCTATTGTCTTTCAAAAAAGCAGCTAAACCTGTAGTGACATGTTTAAGAAATACAGTAATAATATGTGGAATTTATTTAAAGGTTCCTTTTAAACCTGTATCGAAATAGAATGCAAAAAATCTGCCTCAAGGACAGTATACATTTTTATAGACTCTAAGCTGTACAATGTACAAATATAGCAAGAAAGTTATTGAAATCTCAATCTTGAAGCTCATGAGCTTTAAAAATTAGATGTCAATTCACTCTCTAGAACTCCAAATTGTAAATAAAGAGTCAAGCTCCAGTATACAGTATCACTCACTTTATACGGTGAATAAATAATGATCTTATAGGTAAAAAAACTGCTTTTTTAATAAAAAGGCGAAATCCATGGTTTATTGAACGGATGAATTGATCTTTATGCATATGTTATGTAAATCTTCAATGAACCAAAGCAGTTTTGCTAGCAAAGTTGTGAAATCAGTTGTGTCTAAAAATCCATTGGGTACAGCTATATTTTTCTTCGAATTTATACCACGGCCTCGTGCAACTCCATGGGTATATTATAAAAACAAATATATATTACATTAGTGTTAACATAAATATGAATAAATGCAACACCAAAGAAAACTGCCACACTAAGAATGTATGAAATAAAAAAACGTCAAAATTAAATGTACTAAAAATTTACGTGACATGGGAATAGGACTTTACTTACGACAACAGTGGGATTTATCACCTGTTATTGAAGTAATGTACGTCATGTTAATGCCAAATTTGACAATGACAGATACCAGATGAAACAAATAATATTGGATTATTGAATATTGAATGCTTTTCAAATCTTTAAACTGCCTGACTGCATTAAAAAATAGACAAAAAGTGGACTTAGTAATGATGACTGGAAACTGTTTTGAATAGTTAAAATAATTGGATGAAGAAAATAAACTCAATTGTGATTAAAGCATATAAACAGGAGGGCAATAAATGCCGTTCTTGCATAAAAAATTAAAAGGCTTTTTTTTCAATGGCCTATCCAATAACAAAAATCAAAGGAAACACAACTTTTTAATATCCTGTTTCATGTATAATATATATCTTGTTTTAAAGTTTGAATCTGTAAAATTCGTGCCAATTCGCCAGTATATGGGGTGTGACGTCACTTGTCAGTTAACACATATACTGTGGACGGACAAGCCAGAATGAATGGTCGGTAATCCTGATGTTTTGACAATAATTAACTGTTTTATTGGTTTCTTAAATTATGTGATGTCTATGCAATCAAAAAAAGATTCATCTAAGCATTACTGGTGCATAGTGCCTCAATGTACGAGTACATCTTTAAGGACGCCAGCTAAAACATTTATTCAAGTTCCTAAGGATCCGAAAAGAAGAAAGTTATGGTTTGAAATAGCTTGGCGAGAACCTAAAGAGTTTTCAAAGACAAGTAATGTTTTCATGTGCGAGGATCATTTTGATGTAAGTGATTAAACACTTTAATAATGCATGAAAAAAAAAACAACATAGAGTCACCACACTATTTCAATGCACTAGCTCTTGACTACTTTAACATTGTAATGTGAATGCTAAGAAAACTAATGCCCTATTGGTTTTTTTCTTTAATTCAAATTCTCAACCAATTTTTCTCAAAAACATTTTTCAAAAAAGTTAGTTCTAAATATTGATGCCACTTTATTTATTAATTTGAAATTTTTAGTTTTATTTTTTATAATAAAATAAAATTCTTTGTTTGTTTTTTATATAAAGCATTTGTATTGTATATAATGTTTTTTTAAATCACTTATATAAATTTTATCCTATCCTATCCTACATCTATATTATTCTCGAGGTAAATTTTCATATGTGGTCATACATAAATATTTTAAGTTTTATTGCATAATATAGCAAGTAAAAAAGCTGTAAATAAATGTAAAAAGAAATATTCTTTTTCTAGTTGGAAAAAGACATGGAGAACTATTTAAGATGGAAATTAATTGGGGGTAATAAAATAATGAAACCTGATGCCATCCCGCATAAATTTCAGTGCCAAAAACAGAGAAAATTAACCTCTTCTCAATCTATTCCTGATAAATCCACAGAAAATAAAAGACAGTTGCAAGCTGTTAAAGAAGCATTTTCCATCCCATCTTGCAGTTTCAGCAATCATTCTACATCAAATTTACATAGCATTGATGCCAATTTTAATGATTCAGTAGAAGAACTACAATCAAGTAATAAAGATCCACCTCAACCAAACGGAAAACAAAAAGATGTTGGAGTATTAGCTAAACCATATTATAGAAGCAAACAAACACAAACATCCACCAGATTTTTTTGTCAAAATACTTCATCTGATTTTCCTATTTTAAAAAGTATTGGAACTGGAATATAGTAATTTAACATAGGCTCTTCAGTCATGGTAATATTTAAAGTAAGCCAACACAATCTAAATCAAATAACACAAAGCTCATGCAAAAACCCCAATAGAGGTGCAACAAATCCCGAACTTATATCAACTGAGATAGTCATCAAAGAACCATCCAAGTTAATGTAAGTATTAAAATATAAACCTAATGTATATCCTTAAAAAGCAACACAGTCTAGAAAAACAGATCTGTAGTTTGAACAGTACCCTTATTGAAAATTTTTTTAATGATTTGTTTTAGTTGGTCTCATGCTTTAATAAAAATGTTTTAAAACAATTTATTGCCCATTATAATTTGAAAATTAACAATATATTTGAACCCAACCAGAGATATTTGGTGAATGCAGTTGTCAACAACCAGACTTCTTATTAAAGATCAGAACAAACCATAGAAAGATCTATTTTCAAAGCAACTTTGGCCAAAAGCAAGTCTTGTAATGAAACTTAAGTCTTACTAAAGCAGGCTTCAAGAAATTTGAAATAAATAAGATATAAATCATATAGTTTAAGTCAATATTTAACTTTAGAAATTGTATAAGTAACATTTAGGTGCAGTAAATACTGATAGTTATATAAGGGGTGTACATGTTATGGTGTAAATTATTTTACAGAAAATTTTTTAATTCTTAATTAGGGATCATTTTAAACTTTTCCCTGTTTTTGTTAGTCCATAACTTAAAATACTTTATTCTAAAATATGAAAAATGATTCCTTGAACTTTTTGAACTGTGATATTGTTGTTTTTTGTTGTGTTTTATGTATTATGTTCACCTCATATTGTTTATTGTATGTTTCTATAAAAATTCTGCTCTGGGATCAGGCAAAGTGAGTACCTTAAGATATTAAAGGCTTTTTTTACAAATCAGTTTTTATTTATTGCTTTTACAATAACCATCATCAGTTACCCTTTATAATTAAACAATTAACTGCAAATAACATTTTATAAAGAATGAAATTATTCACATTGCCCAGATCCCCGGGTAAAGCGGATGCAGTCTCTGGCAAAGTCAATAAACACATTTAAATGTTTGGGGACTTGAGTAATAAACTTAATAAACTGAACTTAAGTTAAATAATTAGAAAATTAAGATTGACAGTTATCACAAATATACTCTTGAGTGCCATTAAAAGAGGAACATTCTTCGTGACATCACAGTTGACAAACATCACATTAAATCCAATTTTCAATGTATATTTCGCCACAAAAAACATACCTAATATATCCTTATATTCTTTAATTTTTTTTTGGCTGTTTAGCTTTTTTAGTGGATTTTTGTGTCAGTGCCAGTAATAACTTCTATAGTCTTCTTAGAAGCATTTTTTAAGTCTTTTGGTAACATTTTTAACTTTTTTTTAATCAAATTTCTGCTTTATCAAATTTTAATCTTCCTTGATCGGTGTACTGGTTAATATTTCTGATTTTTGTAATTTCTTTTTACGAGTATGGCTTGACAGTATTTGGTACAGGTGTCAACATAGAGGGACTGCAGTGAGAAGTTGAGCATCCAGGTTTGGGGTCCAGTGAAATGCTCGCATTTTGTTAAATATTTATTTCAGTTTCAGGCGGCATTGTATCTGAGCATTTAGTTCTTTAGCATTTAGCGGAGAAAGATTAACAACATCCAGGTTCTAATTCAGGTGTGCCTGTAGATTTATCAATTACGGCGGCTGGTTCGTAATCGTTGTCACAAAAGTAAGTAGACAAAATTTATTAACCGGCTCTTTCACACCCATTAACTGCATTTATAGCTACTGCACTTTTCAAAAATGCTGGTGATAAAAGTTTGATTTATTTGATAAAGTTTGAGTCCTGGGTGTGATTGTTGAAAAACATAACACAGTCCATAGGCTGCATTTTAGAAATAACACATATAAATAGCCAAGGATCAAATTACGACCTTATTTTTGCTGGCGTAAGCCAAAGCTGGGTTCTGGGTAATACTTATAGCTCTCGTGGTTGTTCAATAAAAGAAGTATTTCATTCTCAGGGGTAGGTCGAACGTGTTACACAAAAAATACAGAATCCAAATCCTTGAGATATGTTATAAAGCCTATTCTGATCTTTAGTAAAAACATAACATTTAAACATTTAGGAAATGTCATAAATCTTTCAACTCGTAGTTCGCTCCCAGACAGTTACTTCCGTTATTGGAATACATTTGAGCAGGCTTCCCATGACGCGAAAAAAATCTTCTCAGTGAGGCTAAGGAGGCTTCAATTATCAGGGCAGATACTAACTCTAAATGAATTGCTTTAGTAGTAAAGCACACAAATAAGCAAATGTAAGTCTTATTTACTTTGTCACCGTGAGCCTTTCTGTCAAAAGACCTTCGTAATTAATTTCAGTGGAGGAGCTGGTGTTAACCGATCAGCGGGTAAATGTTCCTTAACTGGATTAATAACTTGTGGGGTGGCTTTAGAAAAATGGACACAATCAGAAATATTTTTCGAGATAAATTACGACCGCCAATAGGCCAAAAACTGTAGCGAATACTAGGTAAAAGTAATTGAGGTCCAGCATGCAACAATAAAATACGCTCTCTTTGAAATAAAATATTTGTTTAAGGATATTTAGACGAAATAATTATAGAATGTTTTTTGTCAAATTTGAAATTCAAATTGGCAAATCTTCCTCTAAAAACAGATAAGTTTGGAAAGCTTATCAACAGTGTTATTTTTATTCAACGAAATTATTTCATTTTTGACCCTGCCAATTTTTATAAAATCAGGCGTGTCAAGTATAAAGTGCGCCATGGGTGGTTTGGTGTAATTTTGTCAAATCATTTTGTCGATCAAAGTAGTACATATTTTTAATAAGCTTTTAAACAATATAAGACAAATAAATGTAACTACAGAAAGTTCAAAAAAATACAAAAATTAAAAAGTATATTATATTTTTCTGAAAAAAATCTTAAGTTTTAACCAGAACTAATAACTAAGGTAGGTGTGCCAAATATTGCCACCTTAACGCTTAGTTATAAGTAATTCTTAAACTGTTATTAATAGGTGAGTACAATTTTACGCACGGGTATAAAAATGCATTGTTTCTAACATTATTTTTTATTTAAATCCAAAAACTAAATAGAAACTAAATTAATGTAAGTTTTTATTGGGGTCGACAATGGCAATATTGGGATCACCAGACCTCCTACAGAAAAAGTAACAAATTATTCTAAGACAACAAAAATTGATAACTTAAAAGATAAGTAAACTTTCTTATTGCGATCTTCAGTCATTATGGAACTACAGATTAAAGATAGAACAAACAGTTAAAAAAAATTAAGAACAGTAAGGACAAATAAACCTTTCTTTGTCATTTTTAGTTAGGCCTACACAGGCTTCATGAACATATTTATAACAAACTATGCACAAGCGCATATCTTCTTCCCGGCAGGTTTTACAAAGAAAACAAAACCACGATTTTTTCGGTTCTTCTGTTTTTGCCTTCGCTTTCTTTTTGGTACCACTCTTTTGGTACTTTGCTTCTCTGACAAGTTTGGTTGAATCCAATTTTGATTTTGGCGCGAACAGATGTTTGGTAACTTGCTGGGCTTTACTGTTTAAAGCCGGCTTTCTTTTTACTGTAGGTACTTTGATTTCGGGGGTAATGAGCAATCCAATATCTTTAAACGAAGTATCTAAGCATTTAGAGTCGGGTGTTGAGTCCATATTCTGATTAGAGTTTATGGTTTCCTCTGTGATGGTATCATCTTTTTTATTTTGTGGTAGTTTAGTTAGTCTCTTTACATCTTTTTGTGTTTGTATTAGTTTATTTAATGGTATTTCATCGTCATCGCTGCTTTCATAGTTCCCAATAGCCCTGGTGTTAAGTTTCTTAGACTGTGTAGTCTGTTTTTTGTTTCGACTAAACTTATCTTCTAAACTTTTTTTTTTCAAATTTACCAAAGGTTCATTTTCATCGGATATATCGTCAAGTGAATCATCGTCAAGACTAAAATCCGATAGTGATTCGGTATCTGTGCTAGAAACGGGACTCTTCTTTCTTTTTTGAAGCGGTTTTTTTAGTAGTTGATATCCGCTTGTACTCGCGTTTGCGAACTGAACCGCAACAGTTTTCTTTGGCAGTTGATACCCGCTTGTACTTGCTTTGTTTTTGTCTGCAGACTCAATTGACCTGCAAGAACTTTCCACGACATCTGATACACCTTGAGAATTATTTACTACGTCGTTTTCTTCTCTGTGGGTGATCAAACTTGGTGCATAAGCCTCTTCAGGTATAGCCTCTGATCTAAATGGATATATACCGGTGGCTTTAAAACCAGAAGAAAACCAGATTGCTTTTCCAGGGTTTATCATTAAAAACTCCAAAACTTCTTAATCCCAAAACGTCTCGAAACTTTTAAATACAGACTTGTCCATGGGTTGCAACTCATGTGAAGTGTTGCTTGGAAGACAAAATAAAGTTATGCCCATGCGGTCTGCTGCATCAACTATAGAAATATCAAGGTGACTTTTAGCCCCATCGAATATTAGTAGTGTTGGGCCAGAATTTTTGAATGAGGAAAAATGAGTAAGCCATACAATAAAGGCTTCACATGTCATGCTTCCTTTATTTGTGACAATTGCTTTTGAGCCAGGTAGCAAGTGATCAGACCATTCCGGTTTTAACCTTTGTCCTTTAAAAAGCACAAAAGGTCGTACTGATTGACCCAGTGCGTTTCCACAACCTACAATTGACACATTTTCCCCATGCTCGGGTGCGGTTAAATGTACGCGCTTTGCCCCTTTTCTGGCTAAAACAATTGGTTGCTTATGAATTGTCAATCTGCACCCCTTTTCGTCCATATTATAAATGTTACCTGGTTTGTCAAATAACTTTAGCTTTTCGATGGTTTCTCTTAGCTTATGAAAGTAGTCATCAACGATTGGCCTATTCATTTTTTGGGCTCGCGCCATATTCATTTGTTCTTCGTTTCGCTACGTCCGGATGCCTAGTTAAGAATAACTTGAGCCATTTTCTACCAGCCCTATTCGAGATTTTAAAAAACGGATTTGAAATGTTTTTTGCTGTTGCATAAGAAAATACACTTTTCATTAAAATCTTGCTTGTTATAGGCATTCCTACCTCAGCTAGTCTGGATTCTTTGCACTAACTCATTTTCTTGTTCTGTAGATAATACTGGTGACCTTCCGAGCTTTTTTTTAGAATTTTGGGTTCTATGATGAAGGCCTAGTGTTGTATGAGGTATACTGTATTGCTTGGCAGCAGCTTTGATAGACATTCCATTCCCTATGGCTTGCAACGCTGAGCGTAGGTCTTCTTCTGACCACTGAGCTCTTTTTCTTGGCATTCTACAAAAAAAATTATATTTTGTTCCTAATATTGCCATAGCTTCCTAATATTGTCAGTGGCACTGACAATATTAGGAATACTTAGTGATGGCAATATTAGGAACAAATGACGTAAAGAAAAAAAATACATAACCTAGAAACACATATAAAATAATTGAAGCAATTTATAATTTAAGAACCATTGGATGTACTTACATGTGCTTATTGAAAAAAATCCAGAAAATATTAGGTTAGATTGTATTACAATCAACGTAAAATGTGAACTTGTTTATAACGCGGAGAAGAAAAACAAATAGCGTGCTCCTACGTCTGACGAAAGACATAGACTAAACCTTTCGATGGTAAAACAAATGGCCGACAAATCAAACTAACTTTTGGTGCTGCCATCTAAATTTTAGTCTCGATACTGGCTGAGTAAGGAGGGGTGGCGATATTAGGAACAATGGCAATATTTGGCGCACGTACCTTAAATTACTCTGATCCACTTGAATGTTCGTCGAGGCAAGTAGCGCAAAGGCTTGTCATTTTTACATGTTTCTTGCACTCATGTTGATGACATTGATCGCATGTGATGGTTGTGTTAACGTTTTTTGCTCGTCCGCAGGTGACAGATCTTTCGCGTTTTGTTGTTGGAGCTGTATCTATAACTTCTTCAGGTCATTACTTTGTTAGAAACATTGTAATATCAGTTGGGAGTGTTAAAATTTTAAACTGTTCTACAAGATCGGGTCTTATGAGATTTAGTGCTATTTTTTTAGAAAAACCCTTCTAGAGAATTTGGTGTTATTCTCGTTGAAAGAATACAATAGTTTGAACATTAATAACAGATTTATAACAACTATATATTCTTGCAACTGAATAGGTTCTACAAATTTCGTCAGCAGTGTCGACGGCGCCTTTCGTGGCATTATAGTCTAAAACTATTTCAGTCAATCAAAATCAATGACTCCGGCGTCATGCATTGTCAATAATTAACAACAATTTTCCTCATAGTTTTAATTAAAGTTATTTTTCTTTGCGGTAAATATAAGTTAAAGCTAAAGGATAACTAGTATACCAGTTATCGTAGTCACATTTCGGCTAGAACTGGAATTTTAGTTTTTTTTTAATGGCATAATAAAAAACTTTTTAATTTTTTCTTATTTCTTACCTCCTGCCAGTAATATTTGGTCAAGTTTATGTTTAAGGTTTTTTAATTCCTCGTTTTCCTCTTGAATTGTTGGCGAGGGGGATATTGGGGCTGGGGTTTGAAGCTCCTCCTCCATGACCTCATTAACTCTCAACTTAAGAATTAACATTATTTACTTGAGCAGTCCCTTGCTATTGTTGCTGGTCATCTGGCGTAGGACTTATTGTCGTTCGGGAATTTTAGAGGTTAGGATTGTTATCTAGTATAAAGTAGGGATTGTAGGATTTTAGTTGTCATGCTCTCGTTATTGTTATCTTGATCCGATAAGTTCTTTGATTTGTTTTTTGCATATAAGATACATCTGGATATTTTTTTCCTAATTATATAGCAATGGTATTCTGTGTACAGCCGGAAAACTTGGAAGATTTAATTCTATTCTTCTAAGTTTCACTTCTATACTTATATCTAACTAATATCCTCTAATTAGTCGTTTGGTCTTATCGTTTGACCATTTCTTCTGTGTGAATTTCTATATATTTTAAATATTTCTTTTTAATTGCTGAAACTGGTTGGTATCTGTTACTTTCCAAGTTGACAATATGTTTTTCAATTATCCTCCTTGAAACCACCGATAAAACAAACTGTCCACAATATGTCTTTTAATTTTCAACTTTGACTTTTCAATAACTTTTTGCGCGACGAGAAACCAAGGAAAACTACGATTTTTCCGCACCCATCACACGTACATAGATGTTAAAAAGAAGCACGTTCAAAGGTGGTATAATCTCTTTATTCATCATAATATTTACATTGTTGATCCTATTCTAAGATATAGCATATAAATAAAAATAATTTACATTTTATTATGCAGAACATATTTCAACTATTTTTGTTTTTTATTTAAAAGGAACGTTAAAAAACGAACATTTTAAAACTAAAAATTAACAGTTGTAATATTATAATTTAGCTGTAAATTGGTCTTTGGTGGTTCGGTCCTGGTTGTGGGTGTGCCTTCTTCATGTCCTTGATTTTGAGCAGTAGCATATTGCTGGTGTAAACTACGACAGCAACAAAACTTGTACTTTTTTTTGCTCGCGCACCTAGTGTTGATCGAATGGCGCAGAATTCTTTGTGGTCGTCTGTATTGAGGAGTTCCCCATAGCATCCCACCACAAGCACTCCCAGTTTAACTGGACAATGGTACATAGTTTCCAGTTCTGTGATTAGGTTGAGATCTCGCCGGGCCGTCTTGAAGTTAGAATGGTCAATTTACATCACAGAGTTGACCGCGTACCTTGTGACTTTCAGCTGCTCCTGGTTCCTGAGGTTCTGGATGTGGGATACTGCTATCTCCAGAACAAAGATTTCTTCCGGATTAGAAAGCCTCACCACGATGTCAGGCCTGTTGTGGTACAGCTTCTTCCCCGTAAGCAGCTTGTTCCCAGCCTCGATGCGGACGGTTCGGTTGCCTCTCTGGAATTTACAGTTGATGGCCGCTTTTCCAAAGGGCAGATCTCTCTTGACCTCCTCCTTGAATGCCTCCAAGGAATTGACCAGCATCTTGACGACCCAATGGACCACAAAATCGTGTCTGGTTGTTGAGGCCCGGGTAGGGCACGCACTTGCTACGGGGTAGGAGTTCTCCACAGCATTGAATCTCTTCTGGCATTTTTTACGATTGTTTGGGTTTGCACCCAGGCCATGCAGCTGTTCTTCTGCTGCTGCCATGAGGACACTTAATCTCCAGCTATCCATGTTTGGAGAATGATAGGCTGGAATCTGGATATCATTCTCCTTTAGGCTGACGACTCTCCTGCCATCTCCTGTTGGAATTTTTCTCTGATTTGTTTTATTATATCCTTACAGCATTTTTTGTAGTCCAGCAAATCATCAATAGGGGCCTGGCATTGGTATTTTGCCACAACGTACTCAAAATCAGACAATGGGTTTCTCCATCCAGCATTCTTCAAGGGTTTGTATGCTTTGAGAGCCTCTTTCATATCTGGATGCATTTGCAAATACACCCCTTTGCGCACATAATGGATTTCAGCCTCCAACTCGATTGGTCGTAGACCCAATCCTCCTTTCCCCACTGGCGTAGACACGGGCGTTTGCTGACGTCTTTCCTTTAATGTTGTATTCAACGAGCTTTTTTCTAATCTCTGTGTTCAAATTCCGGCACTTTTTTAAGGTGGTACTTCGTTTCTCGTTAGCATAGATATTTCCCATAATATAGTTGGCCGCTGGATTTACTGTGGTGTTGATAAGGGATATTTTTTGGGTAGTAGTTAGGTCTGATTTCACCACCTCCGTTAGTTTTTCCGATATTTTCCCTTGGATAGAGTCGTAGTTCTCAAGAGTGTCTTGATGATGAAGTCCAAGGTATTTATATCCCTCCCTGACTTGTGGTATGAAGGGAACCGAGTCATTTTCCTCCTGGTTACCAGCCTCTCTGGAATAGAACCTGCACTTCCCCAGGTTTAACCTCAGCCCAGTTTCCATCGCACTCTGCTCCAGTTCTTTGGATATTAGATTAGATCGATTGCTTTTTTTGTTGGCGCATGACACTTAACATCATCCATAAAGGCTGTTTTGTTTATGGCGGGGTTGTTTTTAATATTATGGATAATTCCCGCAGTGACCAACTTAAAAAGGAGGGGCGAGATTGAGTCTCCCTGGTAATCACCCCTTTTTATTGCAATCTCCCTCATAAGCCCTTTGCCAGTTTTAACTCTTACAGTCCACATCGCCATAGCTCCTTTAAGCAATGCCCTAATATCTCTTTCAAGAGGTAGACAGCCTTTTTAACACTTTATGGTGCACAGGGTCATAGGCTTTGGAGAAATCATACCATGACGAGTAGTTAGTCGCTCTTCTAAATCTGGCAAGCTGGGTGATGCTTTTATCCAGCAAAAACCCATGCGCAGTACCCCACACATTTTTGCGTGCCAGTTGCTCAGTAGGAATAGTCCAGTCCGGTAGGCTTTCTTTGATACTTTGTGCTATTACGGATGTAAGGATTTTATAATCCGTATTAATCACAGCTATGGGATTGTAGTTTGCAGGATCCTTTTTGTCGCCCTTTTTGAAGATCAGAGATATTGTTGCCCTAGTATCAGTCTGGGATATTTTCTTTCTATCCTGTACAAAGGCACCAATGCTGCTGACCAGGTATTGTTGTGCAGCTGGGAAAATCCTGTAGAGGCAGATCGGAATTTGGTCTTCTCCAGGGGCTTTCCATGGGGTTGTTTTACTCAAGGTCTTTAATACTTTACTTCTTACCTCCTCTTCACGTATTTGGCCAGTGGTGTCGATTGTGTTTGAAAATCTCTTCAGCTTTAATATCCATTTATTAAAAACTGGTGTTGGTGGAGCTTCTGGACATTTTTTATAGAGGTGTGAGTAATAGGTTTGAACTGTGTCTATACGAAGTGCATCCGCCCTGTTTTGTGATCTTTGCAGCACTCTGATAGATGGGCTTTGATAAAACCTGTCTCTTATTGTCTGTTTATTATGTCTTTCTTTTTGTTTTTCCAGGTTATGTTGAAAAACTGCAATTCTTTCTGCTGTTGAAGAAATGTATTGTTTGACGGTCATTTTTAGTTTTTCGATGATCTTCATTTCTTGTAGTAGTTTTTTGCCAATCTGCCTCCTTGTCTGCAAATTTTTTTCCGCATTTTCCTTATGTTTTTGTAGTTTTTTTTAATTTTGTTTTCTGTTCTTACAAACAAGTGTTTCAGTTTTCCACTTTTGCTGTTAAATATTTCTTGGTGTAACAGCTGTCCAGCCACAAAGATTGCTTTTTTAATAGCATATCTCTTTGCGCTGTCTCCCTTATGTCCGTTACTGTCCGTTA
Source organism: Anthonomus grandis grandis (assembly GCF_022605725.1). Lineage (NCBI taxonomy): Eukaryota > Metazoa > Arthropoda > Insecta > Coleoptera > Curculionidae > Anthonomus > Anthonomus grandis. Next base: position 18,474,082 of record NC_065549.1, read on the forward strand.
CTCTTTAATTGTGTGTTGTAATATAGTGTTTATAGCATCTAAAGTTGCCTTATTTTGCGGTCTGCGATAGAACTTTTTTATTTTTTGTTTTTTCTTTCCAGTTGCCATCAAAATTTTATCAAATTTCCTTTTTATCTCTAACTGATCTTCACTATACGGCTCACGGGGCATCTCTACAGGTCTTTCTAGAGAAGTTGCTCCTCTTCCTCGCTAACATCCGGCATGTAGTACACGTTGGGATATTTTTCCCTCAGTTTAGTGGTTATTGCTTTTGATGTTCTTCCTGGAAAGGATTGCATGATAGCCTTTATTCTAGCACCGACTGAGGTTCTGGTCTTTGTTTGTACATCCTCACAAGTCTTTTTTCTTCATCTGCAGTTCACTTGTTGACTTTTGGTTCCTGCTCCAGATTATTTTGGATATTTTTTAATTCCAAGTATTTCTTTTTAATTGCTGCGGCTGATCTGTCTGGAAATACTTCAGCGAGGTTTGCTAGGTCTTCTTTAAGCAACACACTATTATTCTCCTCCAAAATCCTCCTCAACTCAACCAATTCACGAGCTGTCCATCGCGACATAATAACAAAACATATGTCTATATACTATGTCTATTACACTTAATTGGTAGTTCAAGTACGTTTCACACGGCAAAAACAATATGGTACCCGGTCAACGCGGAACGCCGGTCCAATTCTCATCGTCGTTTACATAAAAAGTACGTGAGAGGTATTGTGAACTACCCACACTTAAGTACTACCCACAAGTAAGTACTAAAGCCTGTAGGGTAGTTTTATCCACCTTTTACCCGTTCCGTGGCGTAAAAACTGGTAAATTTGCGATTTTTCCGTATATCGTAGCGTTCGCATCACTACCTTTTCCGTTTTGAAAGTCTCAAACTTTCCAATGGTGTCTGACACGGCCCTGACGTAACGCAGACTGAATCTAGTGCCTGGCACATACTCTCCGAATTGATTCGCTGTAATGCCAAATCCTGACAGTCGTTGTCTTATCTCTGGACGACGCGTCCCAATGGGATGAAACCTTCCAATCAGGTTGTTTATGAACTCGGATCCTGCTGGTTTGTCTACGTGGAAGTTCGGCTCTGGTTCAGCATCTTCAGATGCGAGTGCCATTACCATGTCTCCAGCGATTCTCAGCGAAGGAACCTCTTCGAACAAATTGTGTGTGTTTTCAGAGATTATATTTGCATGATAACGTCCGAATTGCTGAACGACGGTAGTTGATATGGTGGGATACTTAATTCCGTCTCTTTTCCCATCTTATCTGTGTAAGTACCAATCTCTTTTAAGTATAAATACAATGATTGTGGTACATTGTAGACATCATCCGCGGTTGGTTTGCGAATGTCCTTTTCCTCGCTTGTAAGGCGTGCTTCACTCTGTTTTGACTTGATGTAAATGAGTCGCATGTGCAGGAGAGCTGTTGCGTAGTACGCTACTTCCTCCCTTGCAAGTATTCTGTCTAGCTGTTTCTCATCTGTTTGATAAGCAGCATAGACTTCAGTTGCGATGTCATCAGCTTGCAGTAGTTAGCTGAGAAGTTTTGTCTGGGCGCTATTTCCGTATAATATATATATTTACACCAAGGATCTTTTCTTTGCTTCAGAAAATGGAAGACTTATACCAATGGTTTTGTTTATAGCCAACACCACTCTGCGTGCATCCACACATGTTTCAGGCAGGTTCCATTCGGATCCTTCCGTTATGGATAAGCCTTCAATTTTTGGTACACCAGATGCTCTGTCTTGTTCATCCCTACATTTTTGAACAAAGTATTTGAACAGGATTGTGGGACTCCCTATGATTTGGTTTGCTTATTTGAGGTAGTGCCTTTTAGTATGAGAGTAACATTTAGAATAAGATTTAGCGTCTAAAATTATAAGTGCATGTCCTGAAGGTTGATTAGTAGCATCAAGTCCTGAAAAGATATACACAAAGCAACCAAAACTTAATTCGTGAGCATCTGGCGCAACACCTCGAATTTTAAACAAGATTTGAGAAGGAGTCAGATGTGTCGTGAGGTGGGAGTTTTTTGATGATAATTATGTTATACATAGTCCATTAGTACCGTGTGTTCCGGCTATTGTATCAAATTTATCAGTAGTCGTCTCTGGAACAGGTAAATAATTTACACCAAGGAAATTAAGCGGATTCATGTTGATTGGATAATGTTTTTGAATTATCTGACGTATCAGATAATTCAAAAACATAAAAAACGTATATACGTCAGGACCCCTGCCTGCCACGCGGGAGACCCAGGTTCGATTCGCGGCCGGAAACTTTTATTTTATTTTGGTATTAATTTACTGCTCTTAAATTGTGACAATGTTAATACCTCCATCAGTCTTGCTCTTTTCAACTCCACACAGGATGAGTTGCTTGTGGAAACCTAAAAGAATAGCTACATTTAATGAACATGGTTTGTAGTTCTTGCTTTCCCACTCCTAGCCTGGTGAGTATGTTGCAGAACTTGATGTAGGCCTCGGTCTTGATACGCTCTCCGAAGCAACCACAAAGACGCTCCACTTCACAGGTAATCTGTAGATTTTTTCCAACTCAGTAAGGTTCCTTGGGATGCTCTTATAATGTATTGTTGTAGTCAAACTTTATGGCTAAGTTATTTTTACATATAGGACATAACAATCTCGAACATCTCGTCCGAGTTTACCTTCATCAAAATGTCAGGCTTGTTATGGTACAGTTTCGTGCCCGTCAAGATCCTCTAGCCCTCCTTCGGTGTTAAACACTGTTACCTCTCTGGAATGGTGGTGGCTTTCCCAAAAGGCAAGTTTTTCTAGTGTTCGGTGGCCCCCAAGTGATTTTACGACAGTTTTAAGGACCTAATGAACAACAAAATCATGCCTGGTGGTCACAGCATGAGTTGGCTATATACTGGCCACATGCTGCCACATTCTCGGCTGCCTTGCTTGCAGTCCATCCTTTCTCCAACCATTGGTAGTATATTTGGCTTTGATGGTCTTGATGATGATAGTGCTGCAATTTTTGGAGCCTGTATAGTTGGTTGACGTTGCACTCATATTGTTCCAGCACATGTTGGAAGTCTGAAATTAGATTCCTCCAGCCAGCTCTTTGGAGTGCTTTATTTGATTTAGAGCTTCCTGCATCTCTGTCTCCAGCTTCACCGGGCAGACCCAAGTCTCTATCCTTTACAGGCAAATGCCCAAACCTGCATTGGATGTATTCCCTTAATTGTGTACCACTAGGATTTTCCTAATGTTTTAATCATGCATTTCTTCAACGAGCTGCTGCGGTTTTCATTCATTACAGTTTCATTACTGTCCTGTTAATTAAAGAAATTTTCTGGTGGGTTGGTACGTCCGACTCTGCAATTTTTTTAACTATCTCCTAATTCTTTCCTGGATGCGCTCATAGTTTTCCAGCATGTCCTTCTCGAGCTGGTCAAGTCCCAAATATAACTTAATCTAGGGTAAAAAGGAGGTAGTTTTCCTCCCCATCCTCCTGGTTTTTGGTATAGATCCCGCGTTTTGCTTAGTTTTTGGTTTAGTTTCCGCCAGATCTCAGCTGCGCCTTTTTCCAGCTCCTCCATAAAGGAGAGTTAAGGTTGAGGGCGTGTCACTTGATATTATCCATGAAGACCATTAGGCTCTGCTTTCCTTGAGCAACTTCTGTAATGGGGTGGTAAAGCTGCTTTTATAAGTTTAAACGGGAGATGAGAAATGGAATCAACCTGGAATACTCTCCTTTTTTAAGTATTTCTCTCGTAACCTTTTTTCGAACTTAAAAAAAGAATTTTTCTACAGAATTCCGAAAACCATTGAATCCATAATACGATAAACACCTAAAAATGTGAAACAGGCATCTTAAAAACGTCTTTTTAATGTTTATATAAGATCTAATTTTACAATTAAATGTCTCAGCTCTCCCATAATCATTAAAATGTGTTCTCAAATCTTCAGATATAGTATTAACTTTTAAAAGAAATCAAATAGGCAGGAAAATAATTTTAAGAAAATGTTTAGTAGAGTAATAAATAAATTCGAATAGTAAGGAATTGTAAATAAATACTATTGTTAAATAAATAATTGTAACAGATAATAAAAGTTGTTTGGTACTTTTTGTACTAAATCTGGAGACTTTATTTTTTGTTTTAATTCACACCCAGAAGTACAAGTAAACCTTGTACTGTAAAAGGTAAGTAAATCTAATTTTATAATATATTGTCATTTTGTAATAAATTAAATATCTACATATTTATTATTTTGGTTGGATCGGCTGATACCAGTATACAACAGAACACAAGATAAAATACGCCATTGGACTACAAATAAATTAGGTTTTTTTTATTTTATTTTTCGTTGAGCCTCTATAATAATGTCACTTGTAGACACTGCGATGCTGTAGGTGGTTTTGTTGAGAAGGTTCTTAAGTTCCCGTGCCAATACTTTGAGGTTTTTCTTGAACATCCCCTAGAAATCGTCAGAAGCTATTAGTTCGCCATAGCAACCGACAAACACACCAAGCTTGATGGGGCTTGATCTGTACGGTAGTCCCAATTCTGTCACTATGTTGAGATTCACGTTCACCAATTTGAACTCCGTAATGTTGTTAAAGGAGTTTACTGAATATCTGGCACGTTTCAAACGTTTTTGGTTGCGCCAGTTTTGAATGTGAGAGGCAGCCACCTCAATTACGAAGATCTGGTGGATTGATAAACCGGACCATGATATCCGGCTCGTGTGGTAGAGCCGTCAGGATTTTTTGGCGGGCTTAGATTACTACTTGTCTTTCCCGGGTCTGGAATTATGCGTTGAGAGTTGCTTGTCCGAGCTGTAGGTTTCTGGAGACATGTTGAGGTGCCCGTTACCACTTTTTGTGGATGCTTCAGGTGCATGACACTTAAAGTCGTTCATGAAAGCTATTGTTTCGTGTATACCTCTTGTTCGCTTACATATCTCTAAGTGTGATCGTAAGTGTTAGTTCACCTGCGGTGAGGTGTAAGGAGAAAGAGAAGCGGGCTTATGGATTCAGCTTATAGTGAATCTCTAGGAAGGATTAGAACATCAATGAGCCCCTTTTGATGGTGGACATAATCATATGCTTTCTCAGCATCGTTGCTGGTCCGCTTGAGTCGAGCCACCTGGGATATGCTTTAATCCAGCAGTAAAGTTGCTCCAAAGGTACTGCCAAATCTGGTAGTGAGTGCTTTAAAAAAACTGTGATAACGGCGGTTGTTATTTTATAATGGGTGTTCAGCATTTTATAATGAGTTTGTCTTCGAGTTGATCGTCGTACTGCTGATTTCTTGAGTGTTGCTTTAAATCTTGTAGCCATTTGTTGAATGGTTGTTTTTTTGAATTCATTTATTGGTGTTTTTGAATTGCCTGCTTTTTGTTGATAGAACTTCTTATACAGTGCGAGTCTGTAACTTGGAATAAATTCGATAATGAATAAATGGAGGCATGTTCGGAAAAACGCTCAGACACGTCTGAGGGTTCTTTTAAATCTTTTTCTTCAATAAGTGTTCAAAATGTAAACCATTTACTATTTGGCAATGCCCTAAACGTACTACAAATTCATTTTGAACGTTTCTTATGCATTCTGGAGAAATGCTTCGACACTCTTGCCTTGTTCGAAAATACTTCAGTACATTTCCGTTTTCAACTCCTCAATATTTGCCGGCTTGGTCACATAAACTTTGGATTTCAAATATCCACATAGGAAAAAATCCAGAGTCAAATCGGGCGATCTTGGTGGCCATTCAAAAGGTCCTCTCCGGCCAATCCATCTGCCTGGAAAAATAGTATCCAGATAGTTTCGAACAGGTCTTGCAAAATGGGGAGGCGCACCATCTTGCTGAAATCAGATGTTGCTATTCGGCATATCAGCTTCTATTTGATCAGGGAATAGAACAGCTAGATTTGGAATTAGATCTTCTTGTAAAAACTGTAAGTGCCTTGCTCCATTTAAATTTTGTTCGAAGAAAATTGGGCTTGTTGACCTAGAATTTCTGCCCAAACATTTACTTTTTCTGGGTGTTGAGTGTGGCCTTGCCTCATCCTACATGGATTTTCGTGCACAATAACGGCAATTTTGACGAGTTACTTCTCCGTTCAGCATAAATATCGACTCATCGGAAAAGAGAATGTTTTCTGTAATAAGATTATTATTCTGCATTTCTTCTATTTGTACCCTTCTCACTGAGTTCCTGGAAAATTGTTAGTTTATAGGGATGAAATTTTTCTGCTTTAAGAACCCTTACTACTGAAGATTGGCTCACTTCCAATCCGCGCGCTACCTGCCTGGTGGGAATATTAGGATTTTTTTCAATAGCTAATAACACATTAATTTTGCTGTCTTCATTAAGCGCAGATCGACGAGAACTAGTTATTGTTCTTACGTGACCATTTTCCCGAAACTGTTTTTCAATCTTGCTTATAGTACTTTGAGATATGGGTGGTAAATTTAAAACATTTTTAAAATCAAAACTTAAAAACAGATGAATAAAGGTATGTGATACATCAAAATGTTTGGAATTTTGCGCAGAATCCAAAAATATAATAACATATAGGGTCCCATTTGAAATAAGAATGTTTAAAGGTATTAGCCCCGCCTACATGGCACACCCTGTATAAAAAAAAATATTGTAAAAAATGCGCAACTTACAATCTTAATTGACGTGTCCAAGCGTTTTTTCGAACACGCTTCCATTTATTTATTATCAATTTTATTCCAAGTTACAGACTCGCACTGTACAAATTCCCAGCTGATTTTATTGACAAATTTAATGATTACTTATTTGACAAGTTTAACTTATTGTTGTATCTTTAAGAATATCTATTGATGGGTTATGGTATAGAATTTAATTCTAAATTCAGCCATTTCGGCTCTTTTCTTTTGTTCCTTTACTCTCTTCTAGGATTCTTCTTCTCTCTTTGGTTCCAGTGATGTACTGTCTTTGTGTTATTCTCAGCTTTTTCATTGTTTTCGCTTCTTTCGTTAGTTTCTCACCCTTTTTCGTACATACCTCTTCGGCCATTTTGATATGTCGTTCTAATTTTTTATTATTCTTTTGGTGATGTGTTTTGGTTTGAAAATACTTCTTTTCCCCAACAATATTTTAACACTCTGGCAGCAGTTAAGTTTTTGTTTAAGGTTTTTTAATTCCTCGCCTTCCTCTTAATTTGGTGGTGGAGGGCATCTTGAGGCTGGTGTTTAAAGCTCCTCACCTAGGATCTCTCTGAACAACTTTGATTTGTATTTCGCATATAATATACATCTGGATATTGTTCTCTAATTAGTCGTTTGGTCTCATCGTTTGGCCATTTGCAGACCGCTGTGTGAGTTTCCACATTACGTTTCAAATCAAGTTAAGTTTTTATTTTTAATTGCAGTAACAGAGGGTATATGTTAGGTATCTGTTAATGGATAACTTCCAAGTCATAAAGGACGACTTAAGTTTTCTATGTTTAAACCTTATTTGCTGTTTAAAAAAGCTTTTCAAGTTGACCTGCCGTTTTTTTATATTCCCGGAAACAACCGATATACGAACTGTCTATATATTATGTCTTTCCCTAACACTTGACTGGCAATTTGCGATCATTTTTGACTTTTTTGCACGTCGCGAAACCGGGGAAAATTACGTTTTTCTCGGCTCATCACACGTACATACGTTTATAAAGCAGCACATTTAAAGATATTCTAAGATTTAATTGATAAACAAAAATTTTATTAGTTAACACAAATACATTTTCGAATCTAAACTTTAAAAATTATTCAAGACGCGGCCGTTTAACCCAGGCAGCGGTTACCCATCGAATCCCGCTGACAGGCGGCGGCGAAGGTAGCCTCCCCGTTGGTATGCCCACGTTGCCAAGTTGCCTTACTCGTCGCTTACACGACCATCCTGATGGGGACTTCGAAGTTCTTGGTCAGTTTCTGAAAACAAATTTTAGTGTTTTCCGGCTTACCCAAATTCAGCCTGATGGCTTGATCATACAGACGTGAGCATTGAACATTTTTAAATTTTGTCTGGTGACTTCAGCACACAGGCGTGACTAATAATTTTTAATTCCATCTGATGACTAAGCACACAGACGTGTCATTTTCAAAAATTATTTATAATTTCATCTGATGACTAAAGCACACAGATGTGACAACATTTTTGCTTTAAGTTCCGTCTGATGACTAAAGCACACAGACGTAACTTGGATTTTCAGTTAAAAAAAACTCACTTGTATCGGAGTGAGATGTATCAAAATCCTCTTCTAGATATTCAAGTAATTGCTCCATTTCACAAGCCACTGACCAGTCATTTGGCCAGGCTCTTAATTCTTCCTTGGCAGCTTTGGTAATTGCATTTTTACCTAAACGTCTGATTTCAAATCGACCCTCAGGTGTCACACTAACAATTTCATATGGACCCATGAACTTGTATTTTTGCTTGCTCTTATGCATGGTTGAATCTCTGTGCCTTAACACAATATCTCCAACTTGGTATTGTATGGTGTCCCTCCTCTTTATATTGAGTGATGAGGTTTTATCGGCATTCTTTATTAGTGCCTTTCGTACCTTTTCTCTATCCGCATTTATATTGAGAACTGGCTTGATATCCTCTGATAAATTTTTAACTAACGTCTGAACCAAAGGCGTTGACGTTTTTATCCCTAGTAATGCTCGCAGCGGACTGATTCCAATTGTCTTCTGAATAATTGTGTTAAGAACCAATTGTATTTTCCATAAATGCTTTGGCCATTCTGATTGCACAACCACCGTGCAATACGAATTAAATTCATTATGGTTCGCATATACCTCTCTACCTGACCATCTCCTCTGTGAATATCTGGTGTGACAAAATGATAGTTCACACCCCAAACATCCAGGTATCGAGTAAATTCCAGATTTTGAAAGTTGCGTCCAGCATCTGTTACGATTCTTTTTGGAGTCCCGAACAAAGAAAAAAAATACTGAATTTGTTGTTTCGTTTCCTGTCCTGTAAGCGTCTTTAACGGTAGGAGTAAACAATATTTCGGAAAAGCATCTACGAATACTAGGATGTGTTTATAACCTTCAGCAGTTTCTGTAAGGGGTCCCAAACAAAGTCTGCATGTATTGTATGCATTGGTTCGTCAGGCTTAGGTAAGGGTTCGATGTAACCCTGCAAAGGTCCGGTACGGGTCTTTTTTACAGCACACAACAATGTTTGCAATAATTTTTCACAAAATTACGCATTCGGGGAAACCAGAAATGTTGCATGATAGACTCAAGAGTCTTATCAGCGGCTATGTGGCATTGCTCATCGTGGAGGATTCGCAAAAGAGCTAATCTGTTATGGCGTGGAATAAACAAACGTAAGGTCTTTGTCCCATCTGTCTGTATCTTTTGATGCAATAACATACCATCCTTCTCGACATACTGTTTCGAGTTCAATTTACCTTCCCTTAAAGATGCCAACATTTCTTGCACTTCCGAATTTCCTCTTTGTGCGATGCGTTACCAATCATTATGAGCTACGCGTCGAATTGTAGGGTTTCTACTCAAATAATCAACGTGCGGTAGGGTACTGCCCTTACGGTAAACAAGTGTAAAGTTATAATCTTGCATGTAAGACCACCATCTGGCTACGCGTGGTATTAGGGTTTTCTTGTTAGCGGTTGCTTTAACTGCATTACAATCCGTTAAAATTTGAAACTGTATTCCCAATAAGTAAACCCTAAAATGTTTAAGGCAGTTCACTATGGCTAAGGTTTCTAACTCGTACGAATGATAATGAGCCTCCGCAGCATTCGTACGTTTGCTGTAATAATCAATTACTAGCATATTTTCATTACATTTGTGTAATAAAATTCCACCATATCCAATGGAACTGGCATCTCTCCACCATTATCACATCGTAGCCTTTCCAACTTTACCTGAAACTTAGCTTCAGCCACTGCCAAATACACCTTAAATTTTTCCAACACTTCACTCTTCTGTGCCATAAAGTAGGTGACTGTGAAATGGGAGAAGTGATCTATGAAGGTTACGAAATGCCTCATACCATTATGTGACACTGGATTAAAGGATCCACATACATCAGATGACACCGCTTCTAAAATTCTGGAAGCTTTTCTTTCCTCTGGTAGCAACTTATACGGCAACTTTGTTTGTTTTTCTTCCAGGCAAGTGCTGCATATAGCATCTACAGGAAACCTCCAGGAATGTCCCATTCTGCGATGTATAAGTTCTTGCTGGTCATCGTTCTTGGCTACATTGGCTGTAAAAAGGGAAACATACAACTTTAAGTTATATAAGTTTCCTTGAAGCACCCCTTTTGCCACCATCTTCTTGTCTTTCAGGATTTGTACACTCTTGTTTTCAAAAATTAACTTTAGCCCATTTTCTTCCAATTTTCTAACTGCCAGCAAGTTATATGACAAGTTTTCACATGCTATGACATCCTTTATGAAAACTCTCTCCCCATCCCTACTTGTTAACAACCTTAAGTTGCCTTGGGTGGTTCCTATAATCCCCTGTCCTTCTTTTGCAACTTGGATCCTTAAATATACTTCTTTAGTATCTGTTAAGTATTTACTAAACTCAGGCTTAATCAGATGATTCGTAGCTCCACTATCCACAACAAATTCCATAAAACCATTTTCCACTTGGCTTGACAAGGACTCTCTACACAATGTTGTTATGAAGCATATATCTTCCTTACCGCCTGGTTTTTCAGCCACATGTGCCTTATTCTGGTTTGGACAGTCAGACTTCTTATGCCCCTTTTTGCCACACGAGTAACACCTATATGGAAAACCGTTTTGTTCATTTTTCTTCCTAGGATGTCGCCAATTTCCAAGAAAAGCTGCATTCTGTCCCACAGGGTCTACATCTTTCTTGTTATGCCTTGTCTCTTCACATAACAATTTACTTTTTATAAAATCTAGAGTAATTTTGTTATCCTGGCAAAAAAACACAAATCCAAAGCAGTTACTATACTTTGATAAGACTCTGGCATAGATGCTAATAATTGAGAAATTACCTCGCTTTCCTCTCTTACCTCCAGCACTCTTGAGCTCGAAAATAGTTTTCTCATATTCGACTAAATATTCCTGCAAAGATCCTTTACCACAAAACTTCATATTCTGAAAGTTTTCTTTGCAGTTGCACCTGACTGGCAATTCCACACTTTAAGTATGTCCCCTTAATTGTCTCAATTATTTCCTTGGCAGTTGTTTTATCTTTTATCATTTCTAAAACACTGTCAGCCATGCAATTTATTATTAAATTTCTTGCCTTTACATCAGATTTCTGGAACTCTTCTAAATCTCCCTCAGTCGAAGGTGGTGCCTGGTGGAGAACTTCCAGGACTCCATGGTGCTCCAGTAATAGCTTTACACGGAATTCCAGTTAGAATATCCGCTCCCGTGGAAGGGCTTTATACTATTTTGCACCACAGACATTGTTCACCAAGACAAAACGTTTTCACGATTTCCACACAACTAGAAACGTTCCCACCTGCAAACTACTACACTGTAACAACCGGGTAGACTGGGCCCATAACCTGTTCACTAATAAGGACTGCAGGATGCGTTTTTAGCAATAAAACACGGGAAAACGTTTTATTATCGTTTTTAATGTTAAAGAAAAGTAAACCACTGAACCGGACCAACAGAACAGAAAAAAAACATAACCTAAGTTGAAATCCTTAGTGACATAGACATGACATATAATATATTGCGTTAGGTAAGTACACACTAACACTGCTAAATTGCGTAACGGAATCAAATACGTTTACAAGGTACACCATCTGTTTCAAAGCTGCGCCAAAAGTTTTGTCCCCTAATAACGCGCGATTAGCGACAGTAGCGCGCCTTTTTTTAATTTAAAGGCACAGAACACAAATATAAGAATTAACGCAACGGCACTGTTTATATGCAAATCGGGGCGATCGATACCGTTGCTTTGGCAGCGGCGTAAACAAATTTACTGCGCAACCGAGCCGAACAACACGTGCTGTACCTTTCCTTAGCCAGACAAAATCTAGATCTATAACTGTATAACCTGAATTATTTCGCTTTATATCCAAGTCTTCGGTAGTATAGTGGTCAGTATCCCCGCCTGTCACGCGGGAGACCCGGGTTCGATTCCCGGCCGGAGAGGACTTTTTTTTATTTAATTTTTACTATTTCTGAATTGTGACAATTCCAAAAATTATGTTCTTTTAGTAAAAATATTATTACACAGAAACACTTTTTGCAAAATGTGTTTTATACTTTTTGAGACTTAAAATTATTTTTTATAATTTTAAACAATCTTATTGCAGAAAAAAATACAAAAACATCGACAAGCAAACACTTTTTTTATTATAAATTACCTACGATCAGGCCAGTTATCTAAAATCAACGTTTTTTTATGAGAATTTTTCAAGCAATAAAAAGTAAACTAAACAATTTTTTTATTCTGATAAACAGATATTGCTTTCAATTAATAATATTTAAAAATTTCTCCTTGAAAATAGTCCTTCTGAAACAATGGTGTTAATAATAAAATTACAAAGGGTTTTATATATTTAGTAACAAGACAACTCTTCTTACAGCCTCCTTTATTCAATACTTCAATAATAATGACATTTTTGCTCACAACAAAGTTTTTAAACTTGCAATGTCACACTGTAACAAAACAGAGCCCTGTTTCAAATAAATACAATTCCATACCCTTAAAATTATTCAACAATATGTAACAAAAACGTAGGTTTAAAATTTAAAAAAATACAAAAAAAAACATATGGCTAAAGATTAAACTTACACGGTAATAATACAAACCTGGAAGCCTTTAAAAGAAATTGGTACTTTTAAAAAACTTTATTATACTATAAGGCAACTTCAGGAACAGCCCCACAATATGAATTGGACAACTTGAAACTGAATTATTAAAGTAATACAGAGTTTTTTTTCCTATATGAAGGGCAAACATGTTAATACCTCTAGAGACTAAAAAGTTCACTGTCAAAACATCCAATGCATTTGTAACAAAAAAAAACAAGTAAAAGTAACGTACTTGGATATTATTTCAGATAAATATTTATATCCAGAAGAACCTGTAAATATTAAAATAGACAAATAGCAAGCATAGCAAGAAATAGCATCAATCTTAAAACAACAAGCATGTAACAGCACTTTCCCAGTTTTAGGAATACGAGGATTCGCAAGCATTTAAAAAAATTAATAATTTAATAATAAAATGCTTAATGTTGCTCATTTAGAATCTCCAACATGTATGCTTGATTCTCCAACCTTTCTATCAAAAATATATATACACATTACACTGTCTTGTTGATTAAACTTAATCATTTTCCTCAAATTTTTTATTTAGGGAAGCTAGTATTTCAACTAAAGCCAAAAAATACAATCAGTAATATTCACATCATATTGTAAAAATAAGGTTTTGGACAACCTGTGACCAAGTGTCAAGAAATGTATAATTTAATACCTGTAAATTAATAGATAAGCCAAATAATTGAATTACTTGGTGACCGACCATGTTTATTATTCAATTTTCTTTATGTACTTTTGATTTTAGTACAGATACCGGGTTACCGGATGACACAGGAAAAAGGGAACACTAAATAACTTTTTTACTTTTCAAGATAAAGAAATGAAATTTGTTATATCGATATAATAATAGTTATAAGATCTTTTGACATATTCCATTATTTTTCAAAACTTCCGGTTTAACAGGAAGTGACATTAACTTTTTTATTTTAAATAAGACAATTGGTATATTATTACGTATTGTGATTGAAAATAAAATTATGAGAATAATGATACCGCATTTGCTACATTTTCTTTTATACTCATTGAAAAAATAATTTTTTTAAGTTTTGAAATAGGGTGCCATGAATGCGTCGAAGTATTAATTTTTAATCAAGTAATCACGGAAAAATAATATTTATTGTATTTTATTATTTGAATCTTTAACACGCCTATTTCAAATTTTCAAACCAGTATTTTTGACATTTACCTTATTTTTTTTTTAAATAGCACCTTATTCTGAACACCCACTTCTGAAATGCAGAATTATAGTAGTCTTTCAGAAATATGGTCAGTAAATGTCTCAAATATTAGTACTTAACACTAAAATTGCACTTGACAAGATGTCATGTATTATGTCAATTAAAAAATATTTGAAAAAAGCGTCAAAACGCAGCTGCCTATTCAAGAAATCAAAAGCCTTCAATCAAAAGGCTAACCATTCATTGAATATAAACAATATTTCAGTTATTCGCCCACAAGACATTTCCCCTCTTCCAAGTTCATCCGGGATACAAGCAAACCCAAAAAAGGGGAAGGCAGAAGGAACCAAAGTGCTCACGAGTACCCCAATATTAGAGGAACTTAAAGCTAGAGAAGCGGAAAAACAAGCTGCTGAATTTCGGAAAGCCGTGAAACGAACCAAAAAAAATTTAACTCATTTAGTTGAAAGCCCTGAGAGTTTAAAATAAGTTATTCAAATCAAAGAAGTTGCCAAAGAAAGTAAAAACTGCATAACACGTAAGGCTGCCATAGTAGCATCCGAACACTTTGTCCCAATGGACGAAAACTCTGATAATGAAGAGCCGTTTCAAGATGAAGACGACGAAGATGATCCACCCTGCCTATATTGTAACAGTTTGTACTCTATGTCCAAGTCCAAGGAAACATGGGTTAGATGTCAATCGTGCTCGAAATGGGCACATTGTGAGTGTGCTGGTATTTCTAAAAGAAGCAAACAATATGTATGTGAACTTTGTTAGTTTTAACTTGTAATGACCTTATATACCTATGTAAGTTTCTTATGTCATTTTACCCAAGTATGCTCGGGTAAAATGACACATTTACATATTTGTTTTTATATTTTTTTCGCCAGGATTATTCATTTATTTAAAAAAAATTAGGTTATACTCTTAATATAAACCTTTAGTATTATAAATTACTAATGATTTTGTATGTTTACATTAAAAGAATAAAAAATTAATAAGCAAAAATAAAGTGGTATGTCATTTTAGGCCAGTCTTCCCTATATGATAAAATAATTATTATGATTTAATATCAATTTAAGTGTACTGACATATCAATTGCCATTTCAAATTTGGTTGGTATGCATATTACTAAATGAAATTCATTACAAAGTAGCAAACATTTTATAAATTTAAATTCAAATAAATCAATTTAAAATTTTTAAATACACAGAATGCACCCTGTGAAAAATACGCTCTTTAGTAGAAAACTTTTGTTTTTTTTTAATAAGCTATAATAATAAAATACCTAAAACTGTAATATAAATTATTCTATTTTATTTTTCATATTCTTCCAATTTATATTGCTAGTTGAAACCTGTTCTTTTTATTAGTTTTTGTATATTCGCTATGACATCCAATGGTTTCTTAAATAATCAGCCAAAAAAACAATGCATCATTTTTATATTTTTTAATAACTTTTAGGAAATACAAATAATAAAATTGTGATGTTTTTCCTTATATGAAACCATTTAATTCTGAAAAAATATCTATCTACTGTTTTATCTATTTTCAATGTCTCAGGAACAAGAAGAGATTTTAAATTAATATTATCTAAATTCTAAATCAATTTAAACTAAAATGTGTGTTTTGGAGTCACTTTCCGCGCCCACAAAATCTAACGCCAACACATTTTTAATTAACAAATTCATTATTTGGTATAAGGCACCTAAATATTTCTTTGGGTTACAACAAATAAGGGCCTGTAGTCACGATGTTTCTCTGTATATGCTTTTTGCCTCCTAGTGAACTCGGAAAACAATTTCAGCAAAGTAACAACAATAAAATCGACTATGTTCAATGACAAAGGCGAGTGAAGCAAAGATGAATGAATATCACTGAACTTAAATTCCAATAAAGTTATTAAAAGGATGCTCAGCAGTATCAGGTAAGAAAGTTAAATATCACCAGATAGCGGAATCATAAATAAAGGATTAAATAACCAATAGACAAGACACAAATACTTTAAACTGTCACAGCTTGATCAAAGGCAGTCTGATTTGTAAAAGAAGTGTGTTCATCTCATAGATTATGGGTTGGGTCATACGGGTTGGCTTTAGTAGACAGAAAGATCTCGGAAATGCTTCTTAATCTGTCGATAAATTGTTTTGTATATATATTCTGCAAATATTGATATTTGCCGACAAAAATATTAATATTTTCAGAAATTATTATTACCTAAAAATCATGTTCTTTAATTAAACGTCAAGAGATAATTGAAATGTTTGCTCTTTATGTAGTAAAATCTCCATAGAATTTTTTTAACCCAAAATTTTTTTGGTCTCCAAAATTTTTTTAAAACCTTATAAATAATAAAATACTTTAATAATCAGGAAACATTTACTTCACGATTAAATATCCTCTAGGGTGAAAATAAATAATTTTCTGGTTGTAATTATTATTCTAATGAGCATAAAATTAAAACTAATAAAAAATGAACACCTTACAGCCGACCTCTCGATACACGACATGTTTTTGCTATACAGGGTATTTCATTATCATCAGACTTAAAGTTTGGTCTCAGTATGATGTTTTTTATGATATCTTTGACCTTAAAGATATATTAGTAGGCATTTAAAAAAGCTTTAAGTCTAATAGACGAAATACTAATAAAATTACTATCAAATGGCAATTTTTGACTAGCTTATAGTAAAAGAAGCCAATCTTATTAAAGCGACTTATGAATGTATGTATATTTCCTTTATATTAAAAATATATGCATTTTGTTCCATGTAAAAAACCTGATAAGTTCAGTTTCATATAGTTGGACTTGATTCATCTATAATTTTGTTTTTGTATTGCCAAAAACACCCGTTACGCTAAATAGAAACAGTCATAACCTAACCTAAGGGGTGCAATATCACGATTTTGTCTTAAAATATTTGGAGTGTAAATTTTCCGTTTCGATCTTTAATTTTTGTAGTTTTTCTTGTAGGAAGTCGGTTATTTGTTTTCGGGCTTCTTCATCCGTCGCGTTGGCGGCTTTTAGGGAATTTACCTGCAAAAACATAAAAGTGTAAATTTTATTAATCAGGGCTTAATAAAATATTATAATTACTAGTCACAATCAGATCCTGTTTATCGTTAAAAGCATACTATAATATCTTTGCATTCTGCCTATCCTTTACACTGTTATTTTTTGCAATAAAACACTTTTAGATTTAAATTGCCTCAATACTATAGCATATTAGAAGGAAAACCTATTCTATGTTAAAATATTCCAGGTGGCACACCAACCATGTAACCGGCTCTCATTTTTTTGGGGTTTAAATTTTTATTTTGTATTTCAAACTTCAAAACTTTTTAATTTGTCCTCAAGATACAGAGTTATAGATACAATACAATAATAATAATAAAAAAAAATATGACAAACCGCCTCGCGATTATATAACCGATCCACAAGACTCGTTTGAATACAAGCTTGTGTGAAGTAGCCCTACTTTCTATAATACTTTACAAGTAATATAAAGGTATAGTTTAAATATAAAATATTAGAACCAGGTTAACCCATAAATTAAAATTAAATATAATTCTGACATACATAAGTTAAGTTAGAAAGAAAACTTATACATCCTAAAGGTAAGAGGCGCGAATTCAGAAAAAAGTGTGCAAAAGGAAAAAGTGTGAAAAGAACACCGAGAACCAAGCAAAAACAACGTAATGAAATGTAAATTTCAATTGTTAGTGGAAACTCGAGATATGCATAAGGCAGGCGAACATTAACAACAACAAAAAATAGGTATCTGCTTAATTTACATTAAAAAAAAATCTTTCTAAACTTTCTTATTTTCTATAGAACCCTATATATTTTTTATGCCATTCGCTGCGCAATAAAATTTTCTTTTAAGCGACATATCACAGGTTGGCATTTAATTGTGATAGTTAAAAATGATTTTAATGTAAATCTAGATGGCTATAGACACCGAGTTAGCAATTGTTTTAGCTAAGTGTGCTGGTATTTATAAATTATGGATATGCGCGTATTTAATTACCATTTTTTGTTATTTTCAATAACCATTAACTGTTTTTACTTGATGTTCTTTTACAAATAATGTTTTTTATTTCTTCATATATTTTAAAAACATTAGGATAGAAACTGAAATATCTTATTAATATATGTATTTAAAATGCATTTAGTTGTTAAAAATAGACCAAACACTCTTAATTTATTTTTATAAGCTTGGGAGTCGCGAAACGCAAAATGCGGATAATGCTAATTGTTTTTTTTACGTACTGTCAAATACGTCAAAATGAGCCAAAAGCGCGTTTCTAAATTCGCAAGCGAGTGAACTGAGCTTAAGGATTCTCGCATGGTGGGTTGCCTAATAAATTATGGAGGTTTAGAGCCTCCTTGACATGGCGGCAAAATTTTAACTAAGGTCATCAAATAACACAAATGAAAAACTATTAGATTCGGAGTAAATAGCATTTTTAACGTCAAATGATTTATCATTTAAATATTTATTTTAATATTTATATATCTAAAAGTTTTAAATTTAAAACATTACAACAAATTATGTATTCACAAAGCGAAAAGGTGGACATGTTATGAACGTATGACGAATGTAAAAAAAATTAGTCGTAGAGTCGTACCGAGAATTGCCCACCAAATTATTATTTTGAGAGAGCAATTTAGGAGTAACCCACAGCCAACCAAAATTGGTTTAATGGAGGCAAAGAACAAGAAGTGAATGTCTTGGCACTTGTTGATCCAAAAATTTTGCTGAGACAAATACAAAGTAAAATTAGAATGAACCATGAGACACCCTACAAATATCAAATATACCAACACTTATACGAAAACGATCATGTAAGACGTGATCCTACCCCAGTAGATTTTTTTATTTGGGGACGCCTTAAAGAAAAAGTCTTTCAAACGACTCTAACTAATTAAGAGAGTAGTTAGAAAGACGTGTAAGAGCTGTAGTAGGTCATTTTCTTTTCATAGTTTACGTTCTTTGTTATGCTTTTTATATTTATGGTAAATGGTTTATGTTAGAGAATTTATTAAATTTAATCCTAGAGCAGTTTAGAATAAGCTATTAATATAAAATTTTCAGTTTGATTATGCTCTTTACATAGATAAAATTACAATCGAATCTGTCAGATAGACCACGCCAGATCTGAACAGCGCATTATTTTTTTTTACCAATTCGAAGTAAAAATTAAAGAAAACAAGTAAATGCATTTTGAAACATTTTATTAAATAAAGTGTTTCAGTTTTTATTCTAGTTTTTAAAATATCTAAAGAAATATAAGACGTTCATTGCAAAAAAATAACGTTCAAGTAAAAAAAACAGTTAATAATAAATAACAAAAAATGGTAATTAAATACAGGCATGTCCACAATTTTTAAATACCAGTACACTTAAACGCTAACGCCGTGTCTATAGCCATCTAGATAATAAACATTAGAATCTTTTTTAACTGTCACTTGTCAATTAAATGTCAACTTGTAATATGTCACTGAAAAGAAAATGTGAATGGCCTAATAAAATATACAGGTTTCTATATAAAAAATAGGAAAGTTGTGAAGAACATATTTATTAAATGTAAATTAAGCACAATCATGGCTTATATACCTATCCAATTAAAAAAAATATTTTTACTATATTACATTCAGGTACAATCCTGTTTTATTTCTGACCCCACCCAACAACCCTCCGCAATATAAAAAAAAATATTCAAAACCTCAAATACATGGTTGCTGTGCCACTCGGTATACATAAATAATCTCAATTAAATTAAGTTTTCTCACCACATGATGTCGAAAAAATTAAGCAAATAGTTATCATTTTAGTTTTTTTGGACTAAATCATATCGGAACCTCTCTTCATAGGCAGGAAAGGTGATAAGCGGGGTTATTTAATCGGTGATAGGGATCCAACAGATCTTTTGAAATTTGTAAAATTAACGACAAAATGTTAAAATAGATGAGAATATATAATATAGATAATGATAAAAATAACAGAGGAGAGGTACCTCTATAAGAATAAACGGTGCCAAATTCATCGTTAAGGTGGGACGTCTGCCTTCGAAGTACACGGCATAAGAGAACGATTTTTAACGTCCTGTACACGATATTTCGAAGCACATGCGCAGAAGCTCTACGCGCATTACACTTCAGGGCATCCCATCTTTGCTGCCGATGAAATTGTCTTCATCAGTTCATATGACTTAGCATAGGAAGTTATCCTCCTGTGTATACTTTTCTTGAATCTACTATATTAGCTCAGCGGCAGATAGTATAATGATATTGACAACGCCCGAATATATAATCTGTTTGCTCTCATTCTGAAATGACGCAAGCGGGCACACCACACGACATCTTCCGGAACAATGGTCTAGCTAGTATATAAAAATCCTTCGGCGCCAGGAGGCCAGGTCAAGTCGGAATACTGGCGGGACATTTACATCGACATAAATAGTAGTAAATGAATAGAGTATAAATATTTGTAGTAATCTTAAGCGCTCGTGTTTAGTGTGTACGTGTAAAAATAAATAAGTTGACTATTTTTGTGCATTGTAAAAAATATTTTTTAATAATAGAAAATAATTACTATTAATAATAGTTGTATGAATCCCTGCATTTCAATTTCTGACATATACAGTTTATACGACAGTTTGTGGTTAAATTCCACAGAGACAAAAACAATCATCAGGACAATTATCAATCCTAGGTAAATGTTAACGACAACACCAACATCTTATTAGGCAAAAAATCAACGTTTAGTTTTCGAAAACAAAATATGGCATCAAAGCGTTTGTTATTAATGGCAGTAACTATATGTAGCGAGAAGAGATAATTTCTTACATTAAAAAGACATAAAAGACATTGATGAAAAACTTACCCATATCTTTATTAACTAAATCTCAAAAATGAACATTTATTTATACAACAGAGACCTAATACACAAAAAACCTTCATTCTGAATCATTTTGAAGTGTTTCAATAAAAATAAAATAACTGTAGAAATAAAAAAAATTTCCGGACTTCACCTGCGCAGATTGCATAATATTGAAGTAGAGGAATAGCACTACAGTTATTTAATTAACCAACAGACAACATGTCAAAAATGTATAATTTTACTAGTGATAAAGTTAGGGGGTAAATTTTGGTGTACTATAGCGGATTGGTACCCTCTTTGTTAATATGACACATGTACTATAATTTTTTAGTGGCATGCTGTCAGCAAATCAAAGAAGGGAAAAACTAAGAAAATAATTTATAAAATTTAGAGTTTTTTTAAACTCATTTTGCAACCTGTCAGGAAAAAGTCATCAGCCAACTCAGGCAGTTTTTCGAAAGTTTAGACTTCTCTAGTACTGAAATAAATTCATTTTCTACTTTGCCAAAGCACTGCTTAATGTGTTCCGCGATCGAACAATATTCACATCTCTCTCAGACGAAGATAAAGCTGATGATACTACTAATTTAATCTTATATAGTTTTTTAGCTACATCAAAGGTTTCAGGTCTAGAGATGTTTTCAATATTTTTATATATTATTATAATGACGTCCACAACCATAATAAAATCTAGTTAATTTTTTTGACACGGAGCCAATAGCTAATTCTTAGCCATAGTCTGTATCGCCAATTTTGCTGCTTTAAAATAATAAAACAATTAAAAATAAAAATTAATGGAAATTTAGTGTTAAATCCAAATTGAAAACGTTTGCTTTATGAGATGAGGTTAAATTTACCTTAATAAAAATTAACTTTAATAAAACGACTTTTATTTTTTATCCTATAATAAAATTCATATTACAAAAAAATCTCCAATAATTAAAATAATATTAATGCAAATATTTCTACGAAACCCGTTTTTTTTTTAAAAATAAAATTAGTTTTAACGAGCATGTAGCAAAAAATATTACACGCGTAGAATTGAAAATTAAATGCTTATAGAAATTAAGATACAATAAAAAAAATATGGACGGGTTGCATAGTTTTGTCACCGAGTTTGTGCCACTGGTTTGCAAAATTTGTGTTGAGAATAAAAAATGCAATGCCATTTATTTTAACTAAAAAACAGAAAATTACTGTCTCGCACAATCACTTTACTGCAACACGTATTTCGCCTAACACGCCTAACGGAATATACGAGATGTGATCAAAAAATAAGGTAAATTCTTATTTTTTTAAAAAAATATTTATTTATTCATCAATTTCTATTTTGTCCCCGTTAAAGTAATCCCCCTGGGATGTATAATACACTTGTGTTAAGGCTTTTCCCTTCTTCGATGCCGTCTTTATCTCCTTAATCCGACCTTTCATGAGCCTCTTGAATTTCGGATACAAGAAGTTTCAGGGGGGCAGGTCTGGAGAATACGGTGCCTGCAGCATCATTAGTGTGTTCAAGTTCATCATTAGTGTGCCAAAAATTCGCGCATAAGCAACAATGGGGACGTTATCATGGTGCAAAAGCCAATTTCTGTTCTTCCACAATTCCGGGCGTTTCTGGCGGATTGCTTCGCGCAAATTGTTCATAACTTGCTAGTATTCCTTATTGACCGTTTTACCCTGTAGCAAAAACTCATGATGCACCACGTACTTGCAATCGAAAAAAACTGTAAGCAAAACCTTTAAATTTGATCAAACTTGCCATCCTTTTTTTGTCTTGGCGATGCAGAATGCCTCCACTGAGACAATTGAGTCTTAATTTCGACGTCATACTTCGTCACCGCCGTTCGACCTATGTTTCATCACCTATTATGACTCTTTTGAGTAAGTCTGGATCGTTGTTGACGTCATTCAATAACTCTTGAGCGATGCTCATGCGTCGGTTCTTTTGGTCAAAATTGAGCAATTTCGGAACAAACTTCACTGACACACGTCTTATGCCCAAAACACCCGTCAAAATTGCTTGGCACGTACCAAACGAGATGGCGATATCGTCAACAATTTCTCTAATGGTAATTCGACGATTTTCCAACACTATTTTTTTCACTTCTTCAACGTTTTCATCAGTTGTTGACGTGCTGGAGCGCCGAGAGCGAGGTTCGTCATTGGTGACTTCTCAGCCCTCTTGGAAGAGTTCATACCACTTGTAAAAATTTTTTTGGTTTAAATTAGACTCACCCTATGCCACTTTTAACATTTCAAGTGTTTTGGAGCACTTGATTCCATTTTTCACACAAAATTTAATGCAAACTCTTTGATCCATATTTTGCGACTGCAAAAAATGGTGAGGCATGCAAAACACTCCTAACTTTTATGCCTCTTACAAAACCAACTTTTATACCTCTTACAAAACTAAATGCTATAGAACTGAAATTTCGGACATACGATCGAGGCCAGCGTACCACTATAGCCAAATAAAATAATCGAAGATCGAATGGATGTAGTTGTAAATTTAAAAAATCACCTTACTTTTTGATCACACCTCGTATAAATTAATAGGCATTATGGGTCTCTTTGAAAATATGATACATGTTGGTTTTATTTTAACATTTGCGTAGTTAAAAACTTACCATATCAGTCATGTCTATTGGCTCTCCGTAGTTAAACGTCAAATTTTTTCTAAGTCTTAAAACATAAGGAGGTTCATTTGGTAACACATCATCCATCCCTATATGCCATATTGGCACAACCACGGGCGTTACCGGAGCTTCGAAAATCATCCTTCCGACACCCCATTTTAGCCTAATGTATTCTTTAGTCATGTTTACTTTCCCTAAAAATATTAAAAGGTTCGGATGTCAACTTTCACAAAAAATTGTTTGCACCCATTTCATTTATCGAACCTTATATGCTACTGATCAGTTAATATTTCAAAATTCTGTCAACAAGACACCGCATTTTAGCAGTTAAATGGTAGTTTAAGTCAGGTCAAAAATAAAATACTCTTGGACAATATATGTATTTACGATAAGTTTAGGTTTTGACCTTCGTGAGACCTCAGGACTACTATTCCAGGTTACACATTTATAATGTACAAAAAAAAAGGCAGACAAAAATAGATTTCAGAATTTAAAATTATAAAATTCTTATCTTGATGAATTTATAATGAAATTAAATTTGCTTAAATTTACGCAATGAAACTGAAAGTTAAGCTTATAGCACAAATTAGATAAAAGATATAAGTATACAAAAAATTTTCTGGAGTTGTATATACCGGGTGGTGCGTCGCCGAGCGAAACATAGGAAAACCCATGTAAATTTTAAGGGGGTCAATTATTGGCTTCCCTGTACATTTTATAAAAAAAATATAAGATAACGTTTTGAAGAGACCAATCTGAAAAACTCTTCTGCAAAGTTTCAAAAAATTTTAATAAGCGAATCTTGAATTATTCAATTAAATGTAATTGCAAAATTAGCAAATTTTCGGTTCAGGTAAAACCAAACGGGCACCAGTAAAATGAATATTGTCACTGACGTGAGGAAAAGTGTCAATAAATCAGTGACAGTCGATATTTGAAAACAAGTATGAATTATTCAATCGACGAAAAAATAGATATAAATATTTAATATAACTTCATCGTTATATTAAATAAAAGTTTAGATAAAAATGTAATGTTAATGTGTCTTACTTTGAATGTATAGTTGTGAGATTAATAAAACGAAAAAAAAACATTTCTTGTATTCGGCTGTACGTCAGATTTGACAAAGCCTTATAACAAATTGTTTGCTAAAAATATTGTAATTTTGCAATTATATTTAATTGAATAATTTAAGATTCGCTTATTAAAATTTTTTTGAAACTTTGCACGAGGGTTTGTTAGATTGGTCTCTTCAAAAAGTTATCTTACATTTTTTCTGTAAAATGTACAGGGAAGCTAATAATTGACCCCCTTAAAATTTACATGGGAATTCCAAAGTTCCGCTCGGCGACGCACCACCCGGTATACAAACAGTAATACGATACTTAAATATAAATTGGTTATCTGAGTTCAAACATAAATAAATAAAGGAGAAAAAAAACATAAATAAATAAATACAATAAAATATGCCAAGTTGAATCGTGAATGTCTATGTATAACTTTTCAAAATAAGCAAATTTTAATAATAACGGTATTTTTACTTTTAAGGAAAAGTTAAATAACATTAGTTATTATGTATGTACTCTAGTAGAAAATATTTTATGGATATTTGTGTATTTTATCTACATTTAAACCACTCGCACTAACTAATCCTTTTAGTATTATTCTGTCAATTATTAAAACATTAATTCAAGCAAAGAAATTTATTTTTATTATATAATAACTATTTTTATCATTTCAAATTCTGTTTTGTATTACAAATACGTTCCTTTCGGTTTCTTTGGTATCATTATGAATATATAACAAAATATTATATACTACAACGGAATTGAAATTAAATAACTTCATAGTCCTAAGGATGATCTCAGAGAGGTTAATACGTCGACCTAATATAAACACTAAAATGATTTTATTTTTGACCTGATCCCCCAAGCATCAATGCAAATATAAGGTCGCAAAAATTACTGAGGTATTATACAATCTTATTATATAGTCAAAGTGGTTGATTCGTTGGATTTAGGTATCGATAAATAAAAGTTCATTGATTTAGATTGTATTTTATTTATCTATATAGACTTCCTCGGTGACCAATTCAACACTCACTCAGGATGTTTATCAATGCCTAAAGCCGACGAATCGATAATAAAATGATAGGATCCTTAAAAGAAAATACTAAATCTCATTTTGTTCTGGAAATAAGCTTGTGAGTAAACGATAATATGATCCGTTTATTACCTTCTGGAAAAATATGAACCCAAGCGCCTTTACTGAGCAACTCGATCATAAAATCAACGGCCCCTTGGAACACCCCGGCACCCCTGATTACAGGCACACACTTGCCAAGACTAAAGAGGTAAGAGTGTTGAGGATTAGTGAAACAAATGTCATGAGCAGCCAGAGACCATCGCATTTTGGAGGGTTGAAGTAAGTGGCGCAGCTTTAAGGTTCCTGCAAAAAAATACATTAATTTGTAAACAAATATTACATGTTTAGTGCCTAAGCCTATTAAGCTAAGGTTTATTATAAATTTCAATTGTCACTGAATAATCATGACATTTTTAAATTATTTTTTCTACTATACCGTGCGTCAAGAACTCACTTTACACACTTCTCAGAGTTTATAAAGTTTCACTTTTTAACGCTAGAAAACTTTAAAAAATTGAACATACCAAATTACTTTACGCACTAGTGCCTAAAAAAGTCGTTTTACGGAGTAGTATCTAAAAAAATCTTTTGCGTTTATTTTACGCACTAGTGGCGTAAAATAATTTGGTGTTTGATTTTTTCGGTAGTAGAAAAAATGTTGTGTATTACACGTGTGTAAAATCCCCTTTTTTATTCATGGGAATTGTCGTATTCATAAAAAAGGATCATTTTACACACTTGTTACATAAATAACTATATTAAATAATCGATAAAGAGCTTTTTTTTTGTTTAAAATGCAAAAAAAACCTTAAACTGTTTTATGGACTATAGGGTATGATGGCTCTCATTAAAACATAAATGGGTTGTCCATTGTCCAACTTCTAAAATGTGGTGATTTATGGTTATGTGTTTGCGAGTAACTATTTAATTATTCAGTATCTGATGTAACAATAATTTATCTTACTGACATCTATTCCAAATAAGAAATGATAGCTATGTATTTATATACGTTTACATAATATGAATGTGTTTCGTTAATAAGAGCATTGAGCACATTAATAAGCACAATTATGTTACAGAAAAAACACAAATACCCAATTCGTCAAGAATTTACAACAATATACGTTAAAGTTTGATTTCCTTTTCAGTTTTTACTGCATATTTGAAAAACATTGAACTGAATTTTGGCAAAGGATATTGTGGCAGAGAAACATACTTTTAGATGGTCATTAATTTTTTTCCGCAACCAGCAGCGTAGCTATGACTAATTATCATTAAAAGCTTGTAAAAATAATGCTACCCCTTTCATCAAATATGAACAAAAAGGCCTCTTTATAAAGAAAAATCGTTAAACAAATATTTTATTTACATAAACTGCATAAAATCTTCAAAAATTACTGAAATAAGTAAGGTTTGATCGTTGCCAGGGACTGTTGTTGGACTGAATGTTTATGAAAAAACTGCTATTGACAGTTTAAAACATTTTTCATTAAAATGTTAAAAGCCAAGCATTTTAGACCACACTTTATATTATGATACACTCTTATGTTTTACCCTACATAAAGTGAACTAATATTATAGTTCAACTAAAATATAGTTCAAGAAAAAATGAGAAAAAAGAATCTAAAAACTTCCAACCAAACCTCCTTCCAATCCAACCCAACCTCCTTCCTCCCAAAGTTGCTAATAAAAAAGGATGAAATAATTAAGTTAAAAAAAAACGAAATAACAAGCCCCACTGTAGCTAGTAGATAATTTTTTATTATTTTAAGTTTGAAAAAACTGGAAAAAAAATTTATACAGATCTCTATAATTAAAGTTTATAATTTTTTGTTTTAATTTATTTTAAAAAGTTTTTAATTTTCTTGCTTGCATCTCTTGTTATTTTCAACCCTAAAATTCAAAATTAGGAAAATATTGTCTCTTTGTTGTTTTGTAAAAAAATCATTATTTTAGATCAAGCTATGACTTACCAAAAATTGTGACCTTTTCATTTTTCATTAATATTTTATAACCTGACTTAAATGTCTGGAATCGTTATAACCTTTAATTAAAACACTAGACAGTTTTAAATATATTACAAGGAAAACTATATAAGCAATTTTTTGGTTTTGAATACATTAGGTAAACTTGTGGAATTATTTCCTCATTACACATTTTTTTCATAATACACTTATGAGAAACATTTATTGTATTTTGTTAAAGGAGCCGTTATATCAGCGATAATTTAATTTTATCCAATAAAAAAGCGCAATACCACTAGGTCCTTATGAATATGAATATTTTCAAAACTTACCTCTTCAGAACTTTGCTCTTTTAATACAATGTGTCATATGAATAAAACAGAAGCACATGCTTTTGCTTAATTTTGTTGAGATAAACACATTCCTCTTTAATGCAACGAAAAAAAAACAAGGTAGAGGTGGAGTAAAAGCATATGATTCACTTTATTAATACGACTCAAGACGTTCCATTAGTTAGTTTTATTATGACCACTATTAATTCGGATATATTTGCATCTCGGACGACTTATGATATTGAGATTAAAAACGTTAAATAAACCACCACAAGCCTTTTGAATTCGTTTTTTCTTTTTACGGTTTAATTTTCGGGACTGTCCTCCAGAAAGCTTTTTTCAATACTCACGCATTTAAAGTATAAACCAATTATACTGTGTTGTATTATTAGTATTATTACTTCGATTATAAATTCATGAACTTATGTACTTAACTCTAGTTTTTACTATCTCTCTAACCACAATATCAAACGAAAACTTTTTTAAGCTGTTTACGATTTATACGTTTAAAATTTAAATAAATTATCCCAATGCGTAAATTTATATGCTTTGACCTCAGACAAGTATTTGTCTGTAAAATCTTCGTCGCGACAGTGTTGTTGCTTCTCCTTAAGTCGTAATAAAACAAGAAAATGTTATATTACGCATGTATAATGTATAATGTTATATTAACTGGTTGCGATCTGAAGAATAGTAGGCTTTAATTAATAATATTTATGTATTAGGTTAATTTAAATTAATTTTTCTCTTTTTTAAGGCGGCTCGTTTAAAAAAGAGAGGTAGCTCGCTCGAGTGCCCCTCACACTCCATGCACTTTCCAATGGAATGGCACGGTTTTTTAAAAAGATAAAGCATAACTAGATGAAGATGAAACAAATTATATATAAAATTGTAAATACGAAAAACAAGACTCTAAAATGTAACTAAAAAACATTTTTCATACACTCTTTTAAAGTAATTTGTATTGTCACAGTTCAAAATCCAACATATTTTAAAAATCATCTCTCATAATATAATCTACATAAGTAGGCATGAATTTAATCATCAATCCAAAATTGTACTCAAATATGTAATGTACTTGTCATAAACTTTTTTAATTAATTTTTATTTATCACCATATTAAAAATAAATCTTGATTTTTGGGGGAATGAATACAAATTTTATCTGAGTCAATTAAAATATTACAAATTATACATCTGTATTTAATGCAAGTTTTTACCTATGTTTCTTGTCCAAAGTTTCTTATCTACAGTGTTAAAATGTTTTTTTAAAGTACAAAAAATGTGGCTAAAACCATAAGGTGAGTCAGTCATTCGAAGAGTCAATTATCAATACCAAATTCTAGGTCAAAATTTGAGATATCAATTGATTCACAAACCTAGCCATAGGTATCAGAGGATCAAAACCAGGATCAAAGCTGTGTCTGACTTATGAGTTGACATCTTAAACTTAAATAGAAAATTTGAATTTCAAACAAAACAATGGAAACAAGAAAACTAAAAAATACATGAAATCAGATTTTGATGTATTATATCCACCTACAAACCAGAAAAGAATTCAAGGTTAAAACATGTAAACATTACATGTTTTAACCTCATACAAGTGTACATTGTGTAAAAAAAAAACAACCGATTCGAAAATATGGATTTAAGTTGAATTTTGATTGTTCATAATGTTTAAATTAAAAATATTACTAATTAAGTTGTAATATTCCTGACATACTTTTTTGTTTTTTTTTAATGCAGTTTTATTTTTTTTTGCTTCATTGACATTTTTGTTGAATAAAAAAAAACTCACATATTGCAAGGAAATATCAGTTAACAAAAATATGCATTTTCAGCAGAAATTATAATGTTTATCATACTACCTGGTCATATTACACTTTATCACACATTTAATTCATTCTAATTGGCTTTTCACAATAATATGATATGCTAATTACCAGGAATTAGAGGAAGGTATATACAGGATGTAATATTTCTATTAATTAAACTTGAATAAACTATTGTCCATAATTTTGCAAGTATTTTTTTTCTTTACTTTTTTATCAAAAATCACCTAATCTCTATTTGCAATCAAAATACTTTGGTTTTGGTAAATTACATGACACAAATATTTCACAAACCTGAGAAATCTATGGGACTAAAAATTAATTATTACATAAACAATTAATCATTATATCTAAATTTAACTAATCAAACTTTCAATATTATGTGTAATTAACTTACCCCAAATTCCTGGATCATCAAAACAGGAATGGTGATTGGATATGGTAACTAAAGGCCTGGTTGAGTTTCTATCATCTATTAAATTTGAAATTATGTGCCTATTATGTATTTTTGATCGGTTCAGCCATCCTAAAATGACAAATTACCAATTTTTAATTAAATGGCCTTAAAAACTTTCATATTTCTCTCTAAATACCATATTATTATTTAGATCATAAGATGAAAATAGAAACTTAGTATATTATTTCAGGTGTGACATTCTATAATTTAAGTTCATATATTACATAATATTACACCATAATATATCCAATTATGACATTGCATGTTTAAAATATATTAATATTCCAATAGTAGACAATTACATGACATGAACATGTGGGACCTACTTTAATTTTGGCATAAACTGTCTGGATAAGTTTTATTATGTTAGTTATTAAGGCTAATAGAGTCCAAGGTACTTTTGGTTAAGGAAGTAAAGGTTCTTCTTGGTAGGGGGAATTACATCAATCAACTGTGAGAAAATGGTTAATTATGTCAGATTTAAAAACTTACTTATAAATTTTCTGAATCTAAAGAATAATAATGTTTTATTCTATTCAGCTATATACTTTATTAGTACTTATATTAAACATCATTAAAGAGTTAGAAACTGCAAATAAATTAAGGTTGGCTTCAAAGTTTTGAAACATGGTAATCTCACTTGAGAATAAAAATTAAATTTCATAAATAGTATGCATACATATTTATTATTAGAAGGAAATCCTAGTTAAGGACTAGAAATGTGGCACTATTCATAGGTAGGATGGTTTTTACATGAAAAAAATTTGCCAAAGTATTTGAATGCATTTAGTAATAAGTTATTTTGTATAAGAAATTTGACAAAGGAAATACTACACTGTTAATCTACGATATTTCATAAATATTAAAAATTATGTACTAATAACCTCTAATTAGGATTAACACTACCTTATACTGGTAAATATATATTAAGCACATTTAAATTGGTTAGTTAAGGTATGAGAAATCTTACTCTCACTTTTCTAATATATTTTTCAAAAGTGCCTGTTATGCAACATTATGCAGGTTTATTTTACCTGATGTGTTTCAACAATTAATCAATACTATACTCCAATCTATATACCATACTCCATTATCATATAAGAAATAGTTTAACAAGCAAAATATTCTAAGGTAAATAGAGAATAGAAAATTTCATACAGTTTTAATGGTCATCTGCCAAGAATGATTCTGTATATATTTATTTGAAAATGGTATGTGTAAATATAATAGATTATGGCAGGATAACTACCTATTTTTGCTAAAAATAATTAATATACTAGTATAATGGAACATTCAAATATTTTTAAAAAAATTCAGAAAAAGTTATAGTACCATAGAAAATAAAAGAAGCAGAGAACAATTGTTAAAATATCTAGTAGAGTGCTAGATAATATTCCCAGGATATTCAAGAAAAAACTGAGGGAAAAGATAAATACTTCTACAATGTGTTTCCTAAAACACTCATCACCCAAATCATGTTAATAAGGACTAAAACCAGACAGTCAAATGCTGTATTTATATTCAACTTGGGATTTCAATTCTGTTAGATTAGGAATATTTACAATATTTTTAATAAACATATTTTAGTACAAACAGTATTCATGTGAAATATTATTTAAATAGGATCCCTGTCAGGTTTTCCAAACTCACTAATTTCTTCTAATTAGCATGTTGTTAGTGTTTTCAACATGCCATTAAGTATAAATTACAAATAAAAAACCCATTGTGAATTTATTTGAATAAATTTTGCAATTCCAAACTTAACAAAAAACACAAAGAGTTTTGTTAAATTAATGAAGGAAATGTAAAGTTCTTTATCCATAAAACATTATAAATCAGAGGAGAACAATATAGAATTATTGATTAATTGGTTGATAAAATAAAAGGGTTACATTTATTATTCTCGTTATCTCACTGATGAGAAAAGATTAATGTAAAACTGTGGCCTAGTATTAGGACACATCATAATATCATAATAACTGAAAACAAAGGTAACAAGAAACTAAAAAATTTACTTACTTATTAATACTTTGCTAAATAATCCTACTGCAACCACAGTAATAGTGCTGGCAAGCCGCCACAGATTAGAAGGCTTCCTCAAAGTGGGTATAATCCAGCTTAAGTTATAGGAAGCCATAACTTAATATTGTCTAATTAAAATAAATTAAAAATATGTCTATAATATCCTCTCAGACTTCTCTATGATATGTGTGAACTATTCTTCCAAGCCTAAAATACAAGCATTTGTTGAATAAAACTTTACATTAAAGTATGAAACTAGATAAGCTCACTTTCATATCTAGCAGTTTAGACATCATAGTTAATTACATAATTGAATTAACTAATATTTTTCTTTTTTTATTTGCTCAGGAGGGATAACCAGATGCAACACACTATTATTTTTTTAATAAACGAGCGAGAAGCGATTTACGTCACGTAGTCACACGAGCTCGCGACTGGCCGAGCATGAAATGCGAATTACGGAAAACTGCAGAACATTATCAGTAAATTACCTACTTTCCTATTTATTGCTGAATTTTAATTGTTGTTTTTAATTTGTCCCCCTACGGCAGCCTTGAGCCTGCAGCTGTACGGGTGACAGTGACAGTCACATGTCGGTTGACGTTAACTTTTTTGGTAACTGACAAGTTTGAAGTTCGCAGGATGTTCATTTCTTTGCGAATATCCCAAGCATATTTAGGATTCGGAAATGAAAAAGCGCATTTCTAAAGATCGGTACAGACGATTCGCAGTTCGCGATTCGTTATGCGCAAGGCGTGATTCGTGTAACTTCGTGTAATTGACGAACAAAGCATACAAACTATGCGTTGTTCACGGTTCGTGATGGGTTGTTGGTTGATGGTTCATTCAGCAGTTAGCAAATATGGAGAGGGACGATGATCTGACTACAGTTTGGTTTGTAAAAATTGCTTGTTCCGGCTCCTGACTTCGAACTTTTCTTTAGTTTCCGACAACAGTTTCTATAACTTTGCATTACATTTCCATACTTCTTTAACATATATCTTCGGGGTTACTCAAAACTTTTCTCCCAGCGATTTAAAGGCATACATTTTTTTATTTCGACCACTTTAAAAACTTGAATTAAATTATAAGCAATATTCAAACGTAACCTGTAGTACACAATAATAATGGCCAATAATGGTGCACACGAATGCACGGGAATTTCAACGAATCAGCAGTTCATAGTGATTCATAACCTTTTATTTAATTGATTTACCGCTCTCAAGAGTGAATCACTGCGAACCGAGCAAACTCAGTTAACGAATCGATTTTTAACGAACCTATTTTTAACATCTATATTTGTAACACCTATACACGATGCGCGAATTAACGAATCTCGCATTACGAATCGCGAACTGCGAATCGTCTGTAGCGAGTTTAAGAATATGATTATTAAATATGATTATTAAAAAACGTGTGAGTTTAATGTTGGATGCAAGAATACTGGAGAGAGGAGAGATATCCTATGCTTGCGCTATGTATCGTGCTGAAGCCGATTTATCGAAACCAGCTCGATTCCCACACTCTCGCATGCATCTCATCGTCTTTCCCTCCCTCGTTTCCTTGCAACTCCCGCTGTCACATGTTCTCTGCATGTTTACGAGTTGATTTTTATCTATATTTTGCCGGCGGGCGACGCGGAGTACGCTACTGTGTAACCACTAGTCCGATTGCGGGGGTAGCGAACTTGCCATACAGGATTTTCTTGATTGGGACATTCGTCAATAGACCTGGGCTGGGATTCTAAAATCTCGATACGATCTCTGATCTCAGTTGATCAAGATCCTCTGTTAAGTGATCCTCTGTAAGTCAACATGAATCAAATCTAAGGCTTCAGGCAGGCAACTAACCAATGATGGCAGATAAATTTGCAAATCATCTGCATACTTGTGATACCTGCAGTAAATTACTTTATGAATTAAGTCAGCCTACAAATATTATAGAGAGGAGTGGTCCCAACACCGACCTTTGCGGGACTCCCCGAGTTACATTTTTCCACCCAGAAGCTACCATACCCTCGTCATTAGACAGCTTTACTGCCTGTTGCCTGTTTTGAAGGTAGCTTTTAAACCACCCATTTGCCTGAATATTGCAGTGCCTTAATTTTGCTTTAAGAGTTCTATATTGAGAGTATCAAAGGCTTTTGTCATATCTATCAAAACAGAGGTACAACATTGTCCATTATCCCGAGCCAGAGCAATATCTGTCGTTACTTTTAAAAGAGCTGTCGTACAGCTATAATTTGATCTAAACCAGATTGAAATTTTGGGATAATGTTTCTGCTTAATAAATAATCCAGCAAGTGACCTTTTACAATTTTCTCAATTAGTTTAAATAAAGTTGGCAAAATACTAATTGGTCTTAGTACATTAATATTGGTTGGATTGTACAATTTAGATACTGTAGTAAGAAGAGCTTTTTTCCAGATGTCAGAGACACACCCAGAAGATAGAGAATTATTAATAATGTTCACTAGAGGTTTTAGGCAGATAGGAATGCAAGCTTTTAAAATTATTATAGAGATCTCATCTACTCCGATAGCATTACTTCTAATACTGTTTATTGTGTTATAAACATTTTCACAGAGTAGTTTAAAATGAAGCGGCTCTCCATCGATTGAGAAATTAAGAAATGTATCCAAATTATCTGGATCAATCTATAATTGAGGCACACTATCAAAAAAATGATTATTCACAAGTGTTGGCTCCCTTAGATTAGGAGCAATTTTTGCAGGTGCATTGTTATTGACTTTCCAATTAGAGATTTTTTCCAAAAGTCCTTAGTTTTATGTGATCCTTGATACTTGTTAATTTCATGAGAATAATATGCCTTTTGTTCTGCCTTTACTACTACATTTACATAATTTTTAAGATCGATGTAATACTTTCTACTATTATCAGCCATAGATAAAGATATTTTTTTAAAGCTTTATGTTTTAACTCTATAATTTTTTTTAATTATGTGTTAACTACAGTGGTTTAGACCCTCTTTGTTTTAGTAGTTTTAAGGGACAATAAACATCAAACAGGGACAGGATATTTTCATTTAATGTTTTAACTTTTATATTTATATTATTAGAATAGTATAGGTTATGCCAATCTACCTGTTGTAAACTTACCCTAAACTCATGATGCCAATATGCCAGTCTTAGATCTCTACATTTTATCACAGAATTGTTACTTTTTTCAATTTATCATATTTTAATATATAAAATATTGCTTCATGATCTGTTGAAACTGAATCACACGGTACAACACCATGACTTTTGACTAGATTTATGTTATTTAAAATTATAAGATAAATTTAAGTTTCATTGTTGGGTGTTATTCTGGTTGGTTCCTGAATTAGCTGAATTAGACCGAGACTTTATAAAATATCATTAAAATACTTAAAATTCTACAGATTTGTCATATAAAAAGTTTACATTAAAATCTCCAGTACATACGTCTTGCTGGAAATATATTTTGGCAATGGCTAGACGACGAGTTTCCAAATAAATGGATAGGGCGAAGGGGGCCTATAGAATGGCCTGCTAGATCTCCTGATATAACGCCGTTAGACTTTTTTCTATGGGGTCCTTTGAAATCTATTGTGTTTAGTCCCCAATCTGAAAGTTTGAATAAACTTCGTCAACGCATCATCGACAGCTTCTATGATATCCCACAACATGTTTTTGAAAATGTCCGTCAGGAATTTGAACATCGCCTATATCATTGTTTGGCCAAAAACGGGCAACATTTTGAACACTTATTGAAATAAAAACTGATATGTTCATGTTTTTGTTTTCTCTCTGAACAAATTAAGATAAACAAAGAATTTTCTAATTTTCTCGAAAACGAATCGACCGATTGAAAAAAATCAAACGTCAAAATAAAAGACTTCGAAAGATCTTTTAAACAAGCTATTACTCGATACCTCTTGCCACTTAAAATTTTTAAGGGGATGACCCTGGGGGGCAGAGGGTGAAAGGGGGTGAAGTAATTTTAGGTTAGAAAGTTCTCCCCCTTGACAAACCTTTTAACGTATTTCGGCGTTTTTTTTTAAACAGTGGTTTTCGATAAATCCGTGGTGGGAAGTTTTCAAATGAACACCCTGTATATTTCAACACAAAAAATGGTACATGTTACGACTTCAACCTTCAAAATATGTTTATTAATTCCACCGCATATAAACCTAGACATGACAATATAATAACAATCTCACTAACCTACTTACACCAGTGTGATTAAAGTTTAATACATAAATAAATAATAACTACATATAGTACAGTGGAAAGTGGAAATTTCGACTTCTTAGCATTTCTCGGGCTTTACTGTTCCCATCATGTGTACGAGGCTTAAACTGATCGACATAACATCCATCAGGCCAAAACTCTCCAAACAAATATTGTTGTTTCAGCTGTTTAGGTACACCAAGTTTAAATGCTGAACTACTGGGATTGCGATATTTAGATAGAAGTTTTGTGTAGTGATATGTATTAGTTTACTTTGGATCTAATACTGCAATTATATCCTCAGGCTTGGTATCAACATCCAAATTTGAAAGATAAATCTATGCCAACATGGCTATCCTCTCTCCAATATTCTTGTTAGCAATTTTCAGCGTTGTTCAGGTCCAGAACATATTTTACCCCAAGAACTATTAGGAGCATTTATGCTTTTCTTTATCTGGTCCATATTACTAGCACGCTTTTCCGAAGACCTTTCCAGAGTTTTATTTTTATTAGCTGTACCTGGCACCGACGCTTACACGGAATACAAATAGTTTTCACTGATACTGGCAGATTTCGGGCCAGGTGTACCTGTAAATGCCTCTATCAGTTCAAGATTGGTCTTCTTGATTGCATTTACTATTTCGTCCATTTTACCATAAAATTGTGCAGCTTGTTCTTCTAGATGTTTCTTTATACATTTTATAGTTTCATGATTGGATTTGAGAATTAATTCTGGACCTAATATGTCTGCAGTTTTATCATCAAGCCTAGAAGGGATTTAAATCTGCCTAAACTTCAACAAACAGTCAGGGCAGAGATATAAGGTTCCAGTTTGACTCGGAATATCTCTTACCTCTTATGCTTGGGTTTTATTACAATCCTGACAAATCACTCTTCGGCGTGTATCACAAGGATAACCAAACTGGGCCAAACCTGTTTTATCCTCTTTAAAAGCACAGGTTGATTTGCACTAGTAACATTTTCAGATATCTTCTTATTTAATTCAAAATCTTGCAACAGGGCTGTTTTATGGTTTAGTTGCCTTTGTGTCTGTTAACCTCACATTCAGAGTTTGACAATTAATTATATTTTGGCGGGAAAACTCGCGATGTTTTGATTCCTTTGATTTTAACAGAAAAATACAGGTTAACCACTAAACTACTAATGAAATAGGTAGCACTTTACTTAGAAACTAATTACAGATAAAAATATTATATTTTTTGCCACTAATCACAGCACTTTTCAGCTTATTTTGAGGAGCCAAAATTGGCCAAAAAGCCAAACTGTTTTGCATTTAAGTAGTAAAGAAATTACTATAGAAATAAAATTAATAGAAACAAAGACAATATGAAGAAAATGTATGAAACAATAAGACAGGCAACTAATCAAAAACAGACAGAAAAACTTTACACTAAAATAAAAAATTAAAATGAGTCTACACCAAAATGAACAGGAAATGGCAGACTTTTGTAATCAATATATTGATATTTTGTAATCATAAATATTGGTGTAAAAATGACGAAAAAAATTCCACAACCTTGCAACCCTCACAGCCAATAGGGTTCTTTATCCTCTTTTTGACTTCAATTATCTTATGAGCTAATAAAACCCATCAACAATCTTAAAAACAAAAGTTCTCCAGGTTTTGATCGTATATCGGCTAATCTGATTAAACAGATACATGCAGAAATCCTAGAGCCACTTCTTAACATACAATTTTACAGTTTCCAGTTTTACAATCAAATTTATAAAACTGGACATATACCTCGTAGCTTTAAATTAATAGTTATAACCCCAATTTGTAAATCAGGATCCAAAAATGTCATAAGTAATTACCGTCCGATTACTTTAATAACTTGTTTTGCAAAAATATAAAAAAAAGTCTTATTAAAGCTGTCTTATAAAGTTAGCTGAAGTAAGTTTGTGTAAGGCATCTGAAGTACTACAACCTGGCAAGAACCCGTATTGATTTTCCGCCAAAATGTCATTAGTGACAAAGAAGTTAATTGACCTGTATTAACACAGAGGTTACAAATCATCTTAACCACAGCAGAAAGTGCCTTGGTGTTTCATAGATCTTGCTAAGGCATTTGACACTGTCCCACATCATAAATTTTTTGATGTTTTAGAATATTATGGAGTGAGAGGAACTGCAATTACACCCATGAAAAATTAGTTTTTGAAGGTGGTAGACAATGGTACAGTGAAAACATCTTGTCGGACTTGCATTGTTTTATTTATTTAATGTAACACGACGTTTCGGTTGGTAAGTATCTCCACCAGTGTATCAAGTGTAAACTGACAGTTATCAAGTGTAAACTGACAGTTTACACTGGTGGAGATACTTACCAACCGAAACGTCGTGTTACATTAAATAAATAAGACAATGCAAGTCCGACAAGATGTTTTCATTTTTTTCAAAAATTACTTAAAAAATAGTCGCCAGGTTGTTAAAATAAATAATATTTTATGCAAGGCAAAAAAAATACGAATAGGAATTCCACAAGGGCATTGGTCTGTTTATAATTTATTAGAACTCTACTTAAAACAAAAATAAATAATGGGGTCATTATTTCCTATGCAGACGACACAGCATTATTATTTAATATTTATTCATTATTTAATATTAAATAATTTTTGAGATCCCATAAATTTGGGTATCCTCTATATAAATCAATTAGGAAAAGTTGCTTTTTTCGATTCACATGTCAAAAAAAATTTACTAAAAATTATTTATCTAAAATAAATAATATCTATATTGTTTTTTATGCTTCTCCCTCGATCCTGCCACAAACCGTACTAGTAGAACCAGTGTGCCCCTTTGTTGGCAGCACCAGCAAACCAACCATTCAGCAAAAACCGATAGAAAAGCGCCTACATTCGCTACTAATTACACAAATTTAGCCTGTCGCAGGCTCTTCGTGTGCGCGTCTCGTTGGATGTATCCGAGCCTTTATGTATACGCTTTATAGCTTCTGAATCCTAAATTTCAAACAAATTTTCCAATATGGCCGCTGACAATTTGATCTGTCATGACTACTCAAAAAATTTTTGGACGGCTTTGTTTTGCTTAGCAGTCTCATTCACTTTCGGAAATCATTTTCTTAAATAATACCATAGTTTTCATTTAAATTTAAGTGTAAAAAATGACTACTTTGGAAGATAAATCATTATGGGAAGATGGGGAAGAGTCCCTAGGCGAAGAAGTCCTAAGAATGTCCAGTGACGAGA
Source organism: Anthonomus grandis grandis (assembly GCF_022605725.1). Lineage (NCBI taxonomy): Eukaryota > Metazoa > Arthropoda > Insecta > Coleoptera > Curculionidae > Anthonomus > Anthonomus grandis. The sequence continues at coordinate 18,513,794 of NC_065549.1, forward strand.
TCATCAGCAGGACGAGACTGTTGGACAACGAAATTAAAATTATGAAAAGCGAGGTGATGAGAATTAACCACGAATTGCAAGCCCAAAATGAAAAAATCAAAGAAAACACCGAAAAAATTAAAGTGAATAAAACCTTGCCGTATTTGGTATCCAATGTGATTGAACTTCTTGATGTAGATCCTCAGGAAGAGGAGGAAGATGGGGCTGTTGTAGATTTGGATTCGCAAAGGAAGGGTATGTTTATGAGAAACTAAGATACTCTAACTTAAATTAAGCTAGGTATAACTTTATTACTAATGGGAAATACAGTACTTAAATACTTATGATAATGGTCCATTTAAATATCTTTACATGTACCATCTGTCAATGTTCTTAGTTCTCAGATATTAAGTTTAAGTTATGTTTTTTTTATTCTCTGTAATGTTTTTTGATTATAACTCCTATGTAGTCCTATTTAAAGCAAAGCAAAAAACTATGCAGAGGAGCTTCCCAAACTCCAGGTAGCACACATGGAAGTAATTTTAAAGAACTCATGTTCTTATCTGGTTTTAATTTGTAGCATAATTAAAATGTTTAAATAGTATTAAAAGTGGTATATTGTGGGAGTATTGGTCAATTGTTAAAGAAAACTTTATTTCTAGCTAAGATTTCAAATCATATATAATTCATCTTCAGGGCTTGAAGTCTCAGTTCTCTATTGTGAAATTTAAAAAAATACATATCACAGGGATAAAAATGTAGATAACATTAAAGGGCAGTTACATAGAGGAGGGATTACAATTAAAATCTGATAAAATATATAAAATGGAACAATGGAACTAAAAACCCGGAGACTAGAGTCATTTTCTATAGCTATAATAATGTGTTTTAAATAGTGTACTGCTATCACAAATGCTGTAGGTACCAATTGTTTGATCTGGGTCCATTTTGTTGTTCTAAGATGTGTTAGTGTCTGTGTGATTGACACATTTATTTTGAAGTTTGTATGATTAAAGTTTTATGTCAACAATGTGTTTGGAGATTAATCGCGGTATTTTTTAAAATTTGTTGTGATATAATTAGAACCATGTTAACATAGGAAATTTTGTTTCTAATTATGTTATATTTTGAAAACAAATGAGAATCTCATAAGAAGATATGGGTTTTTTAAATTATTTTTATGTGTATAATATTCACCTGGAGTTGGGTGTATAATAAATGTAGGTTACTTCTTTCCTGAGTAGCTCACTAATATATTAAATTAAATATAGATAAGTTTAGAGCAACTATACAAATATTTCTTAGACACTAACCCATTTTTTTGCTGTTGTACCCCAAAATAAATATTTTTTTAAAAGTCTTAAGATTTCTGCATTATATAAAATAATGGTAGGGACAGTTCTTTTAGTAATAAAAAAATTAAGAAGTGTAATATTTAGTTAGTAAATTGCTGTCCCATATATAAATAGTTTATCACCTCTGATAATACAGAATGTAGAGAAAATGTTAACTTTTTTGCTTCTAGGAAAGTGTGCAGTAGTAAAAACTTCCACAAGACAAACTTACTTCTTGCCAGTCATAGGGCTTGTAGATGAAGAAAAACTAAAACCTGGAGACCTGGTGGGAGTAAACAAAGACTCTTATCTAATATTAGAGACTCTCCCTGCAGAATATGATGCCCGAGTAAAAGCCATGGAGGTAAGACTGTAAACTAGTAAAAATATATGTATGTATATATTTCTATCTGTTTTTTTTTCTAATTAGGTTGATGAAAGACCCACAGAACAATATTCAGATATTGGAGGCTTAGATAAACAAATACAAGAACTTATTGAGGCTGTTGTTCTTCCCATGACCCATAAGGATAAATTTGTCAACCTTGGAATTCAACCTCCCAAAGGTCTAATTTCCTGTTAGAGTAAGCAAATTTTGCTAATGTTGTTATTTACAGGTGTCCTACTTTATGGCCCTCCTGGAACTGGCAAAACTCTGCTGGCAAGGGCATGTGCAGCACAAACAAAATCCACATTTTTAAAATTGGCTGGTCCACAACTTGTACAGATGTTCATTGGTGATGGTGCTAAATTAGTGAGGGACGCTTTTGCTTTGGCGAAAGAAAAGGCACCAGCTATCATTTTTATTGATGAATTAGATGCTATTGGTAAGGTTTTTTTTTGTTACAACAAATCTTTATTCAAGTAATCAACCAAGTACAAATCCTCTGAAATATATAAGTGTGTACAATTAAATTTTACCATTGTTTACCTGTAAGCATTTTACAATATGTTAAATGTTATCAGATATCATTGATATACATAATACTCTAAATATATTTTATATTCAGGAGTAAATTAGAAAAAATAGAGGTTTCATATAGGGTTTTGAAAACAGCTAAATATTTCATCTAGTTTGACATAGTGACATAGTGCCTATGATTAGTTAAATATAATTAGATTTTATTTTTTTCTGAAAACCCCCTGCTTTCGAATTCCACAAGTGATAGGTCGTAGGGTAGGTAAGGGCAAAGCTCTGCAATTTCTAGTTTTTGTAATATGACAAGTATATATAATGATAAGTAGAAGCATCACTTTTATGTAAATTTATGCAAACATATTGGGCTTGATTATGTTCTAAAACCTAGTTATAAAATATATGACATCTCATTATTTACTGAGAAATTAAATATTTTAGAAATAAAAATGTTGCGGGTGTTTTCCCCTTTTAAATTATTTTGGCCAAATCCCCGCAGCGTTCTGGTTTTTTTTTTAACGATAAAGGAAGTTTTTTTCATGTTAATAGATTACTAAAGATATATTATTCTAATATTCCAAAAAAAAAAAATACTCTATATCTTGTAAGGCCCCTAATAAATCTATTATTTAGTACAAATTGAAAATAGTAAAGTCCACTTTGAAAACAATCACATTATGAAATCTTAGAGATCATCTCAGTAGGTTTTGAGAGTCTTAATACTATATCCTCGTCAGCAATGAATGATTCTTTTCTTCTAGTTATTTTGTTTTGAAAACTTGGACGTCCGTGGTAGTCACTTGTAAAATACTACTTTGTAACCTCCTTGATAAATAGCAATAATCTTAGTCACGTTAGTGCCTAAAACAAGTCTTTGTTTTTTCCTTGGACTTTAATCACTGCATAATGATTTGAAATCATTGATTCAAAACTTTGCAGTAAGTTTTCTTGAATATCATCTTCAGATGAATAGTCAGAGCTACTATCATGAGCAGAATGCTCAGTGTCGAATTCTGACGAGAATTGTTTGTTGCTTTTTTTTCTTTCTCTTTGTTGCATTCGAATCGGGGAAAGGTTGCTTGGTCACATTTTCTTTAACGCGTTTTTTTATTTCTTCGAACCCCGCATGCGGGATTTTGCCTCCAGATTGCTGCGGGTTTTCCCCATCTGACCTCGTGCAAACCAATTATTTTTACAAATTGTGGATGCCAAATTAAACAAAAACAAATCACACAAACGTAATGTAAATGGTTAAAACTATATCGTAATGATTCGCTCTTTTAAAAACTACTAAATGCATGCATTATTTATTAACCGAATTTCTTATAGCTATTGTAAAACTATTTGAAAAATTAAAATAATTTTCTGTTCCACGTCTTCCTGCCGTAAAATACTTTGACAAACTAAGCAGCCTTAATACAGAACACGCCACCTGGCAGATGGCTTCAAGATTTTGCGCGGAAAATTCGAAAAAGCCAATGTGTGGCTTTATGCCCACCTACCCTAACTGACAAAATGTTTTTCAAAATGTAATTGTTTTTCCTTTGTTTTTTACAATCATTTTCAGTATTATTCTGCTTTTTATTATTGTTTAATGGTGGTAATTATTTGTTTTCAATTAATAATTCCCTTTAGGTACCAAGAGGTTTGACTCAGAAAAGGCTGGTGACAGGGAAGTACAAAGAACTATGTTGGAACTTCTTAACCAACTGGATGGCTTCAGTTCTACTGCAGATATTAAAGTATAGCATCCAAAAACCTTTTTGGCACATTTAGAATGGTTTATTTTCAGGTTATTGCAGCAACCAATAGAGTAGACATATTAGATCCCGCTCTATTGCGATCAGGGCGCTTGGATCGTAAAATTGAATTCCCACATCCCAACGAAGAAGCTAGGGCGAGAATCATGCAGATTCACTCTAGAAAAATGACAGTAAATCCTGACGTGAACTTTGAGGAACTTGCTAGAAGTACTGACGATTTTAATGGTGCACAGGTTCGTTTTTATTTCGTAGTTTAAAATTCTTAATTAAGCTTATTTTCCATTGTTTTCTAGTGCAAAGCGGTTTGCGTTGAGGCCGGTATGATAGCACTTAGAAGAAATGCGACCGCAGTAATCCATGAAGACTATATGGACGCTATAATGGAAGTGCAGGCCAAGAAGAAGTCGAACCTTAACTACTATGCTTAGATTAATTTAAAATTTTAATATTTTTTCATTTGAATTGTGTCAATCATTTTGAACATGTTAAGCGCATTTTTTGTAATATATAGAATGAAATAAAACTCTTTATTTTAGATTTTTTTCATATATTTTAAATAACAGCCACAAGATAGTTTATACCTTTAAAACAAAAACAAAATATAAGAGTACAAATATCTACAATGAGAAAAAGAAAGAATAATTAATTACAGTTTTTCCTTAATTTAATTTAAAAAAACATATACATAACATCCATAGAAATCTGCAAATCCCTACTTTGCCTTAATATATATATGGTTGTCTTCATGGATTATAAAAATCCAGTTTATCGTAAAAAGCAATAATTGATGAATTTAATATTAACACTATTATTACAACAGTTACAAAAAGATGTAGAAGTCTTCTGAAATGTTCGTCTTTTCCTTATGTGGTTTTTTGTCGATATAATGCATCATTTTTTTCTAAATGAAGACCAGTCCACTCTTTATCTTCTTTAATTGGGGGGTACAATGGTTTTAGTTTAACAATATCAAAAGTAAGCATTTTGCAGGTTTCTATGACAGAATGCTAATATTACGTAAATGTTTATTGCATAAATCACTGGTTATAATAACATATATTAAGGTGGTAAAGATTTCAATACATCTAGTACATCAATAACTTTTTCTAACCGCTAGAATCGGTAAATCAGTTCTTTTTAGTTTTACCTAAATCTAAGACAGTCAGTGTTTAATGTCACCTATCAAATTACTTGAATACAAGTTTGATTTTAACTAGAATTTCCTACAACCGTTCTGTGTAATTATACAAAAAAAAAAGAAATATACAGAATTAATAGCGCAGTTCTTAACAAATTATCTACATAACAAAAAAAGAGATACACTTTCAGACTTACCCCAATACAAAAGGAAATATTATGGGTCATTGGAACATCCTTTGATTATCTCGTCTTCTGAAATAAATTATCATGACCAAAAAGCTCAATGCGTTGCAGATAAGGTATAAATCCCAATCTGTTCCGAGGGTTTCCGTAAAGGCTGTTAATCGATTAAATGGATTCTACAAATAGAGTAAACTTAAATTTCTGAAGTATCTATTAAATAAATAAGTAATAATAAATAGGATAAAATTATTAAATAGGTAATGAATGTAATGCAATATATTATCTACGTTTATGGCGTTTTGGATTATTTTAATTTAGCTTTACCATATTTAATGAGATCCAAATGTTAGGAGTAGAATTTGTACTACACTCTATAACCACTAGAATTTCTTATAACAATTTTAAATTTGAGTCAATTAGGTGGAAAAATAATTGCTGAACTTCAAAAGGTGAAAGCCTGGGGTGACATCAATTTGTGAAGATTTAGTATCTTAAAAATTAATATTGTTCATTTTAAATGTCTAAATAATTATATTCTGATAGACTCTATTTCTGTTTCAACCCGAGAGTTCACTAAATTTTTGATTCTAATTATGAATTAATTTTAAGTTTTTTATTTTGTCTATTACGTTTTATGAAACATTAGATTGAATATTATTTATTTGACCGTTTATTACGTGTCTTAGCTCTTTTCTATGTAAAGCTTGATTGCTCTTTGTGCTATTATTGTTTAATGCCTTTAATAATTTTTTTTGCAAACCCTTTCAAAATGCACAATAGAGAATTCACAGTACGGTTAGTCTTAATAATGAGAAGTATGCCTTTCTCATAAAATAACAATTAAAATGAATTGAAATCTACGATTTTTCTAAAAGAATACTTGTTTAACGATAGTGTAATATTTATTGTAAGACATCTTTTCGTTCCAGTATCCCAAGTAATATTTAGTTTTATTTTATATTCAGTTTTAAATATATTTTTCCAAGACGATATGAGATATTGAGCTGAATTGCTCTACATGAAATAAAATTATAGAAACCTACATTTTTTCACAAACCAGTGGCATAGCTATGACTAATTATCAATACAAGTTTACAAAAAAAGCTATGCCATTAACTTGAGAAAAAAGTATGATGTATTAATTATCAAACAATTTAAAAAAAAAGTAGTTTTAATGGTATTATGTCATAATTTAAAGTAGGCATTCATGGGTCTTCAAATAGTTAGTTTTTCAAATACAATTTTTTTTTTAAAGAAAAACGATCGATTTTTCGAAAAGTAGTAATTGGAAATGAAACTTCATATGTTGGCCTCAAAAAGTTATAATAAATACATAGTTAACATTAAAAAAAACAGACAGGTGATAATGTTTTGCTTTACAAAACCATAATCAGATCTATAGTTGCTATAACTGCTAACTATAACCTGCAAAGTTATAGTTACATAGGTTGGATGTTGCTTTTAACTTTTGTTGAGGAGACGAGACTTTCATTTTATTTTAATTAAAGGAAACGGATATGTTTAAAATGTTGACAACGTCGACAAAGGGTAAACTCGGGATAATATTCGGACTTCCTATAATTACATTTTCTTTCTTATAAACTCCTACCTCTAGAAGTTTGACCCCACCCTGTATATTATGTACCCTAGCATTACCTAAATAACCATAGTCCCACCTTTTAAAGTTAAAGAAGCCAAAATGTTGGGGACTGAACATAAATTCCCTGTGGGTAAATCATATTAAGTTACGCAAGACTCATTACATTAGGTACCAGCTAAAAGTACTTAATAAATTGTGATCATAATGCTTACCACTCCAAAAGAATCCATGCCGAACATAAAGTTGAGTTTGAATAGAGCTAAAGCAACTGGTACTTTTGCGTCTACACTGGTTTCTGCAGCTAAATCGTAACACCTAGTTCAAAATAACACCAATTTAATTAAAATAAATTATTTTAGTACTGAGGTTTTTGTTTCTATTTAACCCATTATTAAATCGTTGATGTGAAATGGAGGAAAAAGGGCAATTTAAATAATAAAAACAAATTAAATTAATTACACTTTCAACTTGCCTCACAGAATTTAAAACATCAGAAATATATCAAGGGTTTTATTTTTTCTTATTTGGCCAAATAACCACAAACTTTTCTTTATTGAAGAACTTTGTCTCAGTAATTAAAAACCAAAACAAAAAAATAATTATTTAACAGGTGTAATTCGAAGATATCAATTTTTTATATGTATTAAAAATTCTGGTTATAAGTTTCTTGAGAAATTTAATTTCGATATGTAAAAAGGAATCATCAGACCTACAATAATTTTTAAAAATACGATTAAAAGGCTAAAAATCATTAGAAGAGAAAAACTGACTTACCAGAAAAAAAAAACAAAAATGAGAACTATACAAGTAAAACCTAGGAATGTTAATAATAAAATCACTTCTGAAATTAAAAAAAAAACCTTGGCAACAGATAACGTAATTGTGTTCAATTCAAAACAATCATTTAAGAAAGACCTTTCCATAATTAAACAAACAGGTATTAATAATGCATACCCCTTAAAAAAAATTAATAAAGTATATTGTAAATTTGTTTATAAATATAAATTTTCTTTTAATTTAAGTAACATTAGTTTTCACACCATTTTTAGATCTTTCAGATGTTTCACATATTTTGGTAACATTTCAGATGACTATTGGCTATGGCTTCCATTGCCTACATTTTTCTCACCACGCATTTCTTTATCTTTCAGGACTGTGGATATTTTAATGAAAACTACGTACCTTAATGAATTCAAACTACCGTTGAATAAATCATTAAGTTGTTTGCAGATACTCTTTTTAAAATGTATAATGACACTGATTATGCAGTACCAGATGATGATTTCCCAGAAACGGTTGATATTACCAATATTATAATTGATATTATACCCTGACTGAGGTCTTCGATGGGATTACTACGCTTAAAGAATTTTTTTTCAGTTGGATCGAATTCAACCCAACCCAACCCTAGTTTTCAATTTTTTATCTTTTATTAGATACGGGAACATTTCTAGACTACTGGAAAACCAGTTTCATATCTTCTACCATTCCTAAACTTTTTCACAAACCAGTTCGCGACAAACTGACAGAATAGTACGCAGGGGAAGGCTTACGGTTACAAATGTCATGGTTTACGAAAATTGCCTTTTGAGCGTATGGAAGAGAGGAAGATGCGCAGGTGGATAATATTTACACTCATTTTACCAATGCGCTAGACAGGGTTTGTCATAAGTTCATAGTGGCCAAATTAGCAGCAATCGGTTTTGGCAGTATTTAAGCCTTGTGAGCTCAAAGTTTTCTTAGTGGTTGGCATTAAATAGTGAGAATTAATAATATCCTATCAAATGTAATAAGAGTCACCTTAGAAGTCCTACAGGGATGGCATTGTGGCCGTTTATTTTTAAAGTTATTTATCAACGATTTGGTAGAAGTTCTTCATTGCGTGTTTTTGGGTTTCGCCAGTGATTTCTCTGAAGTGCTATCGTATAGTTAAAAACTCAAGAGACCCGAATTGTGATTGGTCAATGCTAAATTTAGTTAGTTACGCACTACTCCAAAATATAATATGAGACAAGGCCGCCCCAATATTAAATAGGATTTTACCATTAGACTCCTGAATATATTAGAGTACAGCGCAAAGCCGGTAAATCTAATAGACTGCAATACATAATTTAGAAGTTAGTATTGTTTTGCACATCGAAATGTTAAATACAAACTTATTAAAAACAATTATGTATTATGCGATAAATGATAGCCAATATGGGTTAATTTTTTATTTTGTTTAATTTGGGGAAAATAAAAGTACCTAATTAATTTAGTGATCCAGTTTAATTTTGTTAACCTTGGGTTCAAGGGTTAAGTTGGATAAGGGATCAATTTTTTCTTTAGTGCCAACATTTCGACCTATATTGGCTTTCTTCGGGGCGCTACAAAATTTAAAAAAACATAGTAAAAAACAATTATAGATAAATTAAAAACATTATGGTATACAGTGGTCAAAAACTATATTTGTTAAAATTGGTGTGATTGCATGCATACTTCTTTCGAAATAAGAGTTTTTGTAAATTTGGTAATTTTTAATTGGTTAATTGGTTAACCCATTTTGGTAATTTGGTTAACCCATTCATTACTTTTAACATTTAAATCATCAAAGGTTGAATCAGCATTCTTTTTTACTGGCAGTTTTACGCCTAAAACAGTCTTGTAATATTCTCTATCATGAAACTCTACTATATCCATAACATTAAATACTGCTTGTTCCGACAAATTCTTAAGTTTCTATATTTTAATTCACAAAAACAAATAGAAACAAATACTCGAATATAGTTAGGAGTCTAATGTTAAAATCCTAGTTAATATTGTGGCGGCGTTGTATCGTATTAGATTTTGGAGTAGTGCGTTGTAACGATATAGATTAAGAATTGGCCAGTCACAATCGAGAACAACTTTCGGCCGTTGTACAATATTAGGTTTTGGAAATACGCGACCCGGAACTAATACAGAGTGATCTTGATAGGTTGAGTCGAGTGGTGTCTCTCTAATGTTTTAATGTTAATTAGTAAGTATTTTATCGAGAAAAATTAGAGTTGAGTTCAACTACTTCATTGATGTTGACAAGGTTGATACAATAAAGGATTTGGTATTATCCTGGCTTATAAATAAAGTTTTAAAAAGCATTATTCATATGTAACCGGTTGGGCATCTCAGGTACTGACTTTTATTACTAAAAACAGAATTAATCTATTTGCAACACTTTATTGTGCCTATGTAACATTAGTTTTAAAATATGCGGGTGTGTATGTATTGTAGGTCTGATTCCTTTATAGCCAAAACATGTAACCAATAAAAATTTAAATAAAAAAACTCTTGACACTGTAGATATTAAGTTTAAATTTTTCAAGCACCAGTGTGTAAAATGATCTTTTTTTTACGAATCTTACCTACACAGGGGTGACAGTGACATACAAAATTCTATCACAAATTTACCCTAAATCTTATATTTGATACAAATTGAAAAGATTAATAAGTCACATTAAAATTAAAAAAGGATTTTTAATGATAAATGTTTAAGTCTATCTTGCCTTTAAATGACAATACATTCGTATTTATGTTAAAGTTTAATGAATTAAGTTACATATTTTAATATGAAAAATATTACTATTATAAAATCCATTGTTATTTCTCATCAATCAAGTATATACCATGTCGTAAATTTAAACCAAAACATCTTTTTGCATATCAGATACCATAACAACTACTGCTAAGCTAATTATAACATATTGCTATTTCTTATTAATTTAATTTTTTTGAAACACACCGATTTAAGCAATATTTATAAGAGCGTGATTCAATGATGTTTTGTAAGACCGCTACCATGTGTAATTTATTCGTCCACAATGAAAATAAAATAAATTTTATTATAATTATTGTGATAAATTATAAATATAATGCCAAGTAAATGTCAGAATAACGCATTGCATTAAAATGTATTTTTTTATTACCTTTTAGCTAAGTGAATATCCTTACTCAAGCCCAACCCTTGTTCATGCATATAACCCAAATTAAACATCGCTTGGGCATTATGCTGTTGTTCGGCCGCCAACCTGTACTGAGAGGCGGCATTTTCATAGTCGACAGACGTGCCCAGACCGTAATAATAGTAATCTCCTACTTTCACCTATATATTTAATAAAATTAAAAAAAAAACAATTTAATTCAATACAATGTACCAACCCGTGCCATAGAATATCCCTGAGAAGCAGCTCTCGTCCAATATAATAAAGCTCTAACTAAAGCCTCCTTTGTGTCCCACATAGGAACTTCGCCACGGTCCAGCATGAACGCCGCATTGCTTTGAGCTACTTCATATCCCAGTTCTGCTAAAAGAGCGTATTGGATAAAAGCCTGGTTGAAAAGGCCTTCCCTGTAGTCTGCGTGAGCCTTAGAGAGTAAAAGGTAAAATTTCAAAAACATTATAATTATAATGCTAGTATAAAATATTATTTTAATCGGACGTAAAATAATGTTCAAATAAGGTCAAAGTAGAAATTAGTATTGACAATTGTTACATAATTTTTTAGACTTTGAAGTAGAGTTGTAAGAATATACTATATCTTTCTAAGACAAATATAAACTTTTTATGAATTATAAGATACTCTTTTCTTCTGATCTTGTAAAGTTAAATTCTTTAAATTTTATTTTAAAAAAGTACTTGCCAAAAATATAAATTTTGCTGACAAAGCTTGGTAAGTTGTAGATATAAATGTAGATATAAAACATTAAGAACAGCAAATTATTACAATTAATATCTGTTTGGTCGAAATGAAAAAATTAAGTACCCGCGTAATATATAATAAACTTTTAAAATTACATTAATTATATAAAAAATATCACACTAATAGCACACCTAATTGTAACAAACAATAAAATTTGTAATTTTATTGCTTGAGTTAAAAATCTGTTTAAGATAAAACAAAGGGTTCGAAGTAGATGATAGAGTTTGCGTTAAATTATTTGCTATATTACAGTAAAAATTATTCATCTGGTCTATATCAATATTTGAACATGAACAATGATTCTTCATTTCTTTTAAACCTTTTTTTATCATATTTCTTACTATTTTTATTTGTTTGATTTTTTTTTCTGAGTTGACTTTAGTTTTTTACGCTCTTCGTGTACCATCTTGGACGCTGATATCGTTTCTGTGGATTTTGGTATTTTTTTTATAAACTAGGTTCATTTTTGCTCTACTCCTTATCTGAGTAATGTGTTTATTCTTTAAATATATCAGTCGAGTTTTGTCAGTCATTAAAACATATTTAATATTGATAGTTTATTTTCAATTACTTATTTTTTGATTATTGTAATAATTTTAGGCAGTCTATTAAAGTATATAAATTGTCGATGTAATTGTAAGTATTTTTATTATTACTTGCTCTTTGAGAGCTTAATGTAATTTATATTATATTTTTTTTTTGTACCTATGGATAACTACTAATATTGGAATTTATGTTTTCAGTCAATTCACCTAGGCTGTAAGAATTATTGTGTTCTAAAAGATTATTGTTTAAAATTCTAAAACCTCTTAAATTCATTCATTCATTGTTCAAAGTTTATAATCATTTGTTCTAAAAAGAAGAAAAAGCTCTATGAAATTCTTTAACTTATTAATAATAAAAGCTAATTTTATGTATAAAAAAGAGCCTCTAGCTTAGCCAACAATAAAAAAGACCTAACTTCTGTCACAAAGTATTAGCACTTAAAAACTAACAATGAATTATCAAGAACACAAATATGTAAAATAAACTGCTATTTATTTTTATTAAAAAGTTAATATTTTTGCAGTAAGTCTCCAGAACAACCATGAAAATAAAATTACTGGACATGAAGCTCCGAACATGAAACTATACCAACGAACCATATAAAAATAGAATTATGCAAAATATTTTCGGTCCTTTATTCATATTAACGGTAAAGCCAATTATACAGCAGTAAATGATAGAAATTAAATATGATAACAAGATAGCCAAAGAACTACACTACAGAAAGATCTATCATTTAATTTTAATCATCTAAAATTCCTGCACATATAACCTCTAATAAAGATAAAATTATGTACGAAACAAATAATTCAACAATATTCAAAACAATAAGTTCAATCCAGCCACAAAGTATTATCGGAATGTAAGCATTAATCAAAGATTTAAAAGGATTTTTTGAATATGATTTAAAGAGTAAGGCGCCAATAAAGCATAGCAAATCAGAAGTATTATGATTTCTAATTATGAACAGTTAATATGCTTTACAGCGAAAGTTGTCTGTTTGTTATAAAATAATTTATTTGATGAGTTGACTTATCTATAGGCAAATAAGCGAGTTAGGCGACTTTATCTCAGGATCTGTACATCTGGCAACAATGGATTTTTTTATTTTTATAAAATTGGCCATGAGAAAAACGTATATTTTTTCCGAAGACTTATATATTTAATTTGTATGCAAGATCAATGAAGATGTTTTAAATGTCTGATTCCATGACTACTGTATAGTTCCTAATAAAAGGGCTAGAGGGCTCAATTTGTAATAATTCCACTTTTTTTCATTTCAAGTTCAAATTGGACGGTATATTTTTGACTTATTTGAAAAGTAGGTAGAATTTGCAAAAATATTGTGAAAATCAGACGATGATATTGTTGCTGATTTTAAAGTTATAGCGAATTACAGTTTTTTTACCCACCGAGTCAAAACTTATGCGCTGGAATTATTACAACTTTCGCCGTCTATTTCTTTATTTAACAACTATAGAGTAGTAATTAAATGTGACATTTCAAACAGGTACATTGATCTTGCAAACAAATTTTGAATTGCTAAAATCGGATAAGTGGTTTAGAATTTACAACATTTTAGAAGGCCAATGAGCCTTAAGCCAAAATGCTAGGGAATTTTCTAGGCTTTCTAAAAGTATAGGTCAATATATAAGTTTTCAGAAAAAAAGACGTGTTTCTTATTTCATTTTTAGTTACGACCTCTAAAGGTGAAATATAGAACTCGAAAATAACTTCCAGAATTTTGTCATGGCCACTTTTATAATAATTAAAAAAAAAATCATTGTTGGCAGATGTACACAATGTACACTGTGTCCCATTTTGGATGAGACTGCAGGGTATCTCTGTCATTTTTTAAGATAGAGCTTTGCGGTTTTCGCGACCCCGCATCACTTTTTTGTAAAACTTTTAAAGCCACAAACAGAAATATTCTAACTACTTTTGTTCCTGAAATACAGGGTGAAAACGAAAATGTTCACTTTTGGAGATGTTATTATTTCTCAGGCCCTGTATAAGATAGAATAAAAATGAAAACTGCTTATAATAGATATTTTTACATTAAAGTCAGTGGCGTATTTAATTTTTTTTCCCAATGCACTGTTTTTAAGATTGGGCACAAACTTGGTATTTTTTAAATGGAACACCCTGTATATTTTAACGACAAATTTTTGCATTTTTTTTCTGAATACATTGATGTATCACAACCTAATCTTTGATAAATTTTAGCTCAAAGAATTAGAAAAATCCATATTTATGTTTATTTTTTTAATAGTAGGCCATGAATTCTTTGACACATGCATAAAAAAATGTTTTGTTTATTGCATTCATGGAAACTAAGTCACAAACAGACTCAATACATATCAACAATGATGGCTGACGGTGAAAATATGGAATTCCAAAATTTTGAAAAGTATGATATTATAATATGTTTAAACCTTTCTAACGAAAATGTCGAAGCAGCGCAGCAATTATATTTAAATAGGTAAAGCTCTAGCTTATTTTATTTTGTTACAAAATTCAAAAAATAAAAAAGATCTTATTAGGTTTCCAGAAAGACGTCAGCCATCTCGGGCTACGGTATTCCGGTTAAAATCTAATCTTTTAAATTATGGCTGCTATTCAAAACCTAGGCAACCCCATGTTGATAGAAATGAAGCTGGCGAAATTAATGTTTTAGCGTGTGTGGAAGCAAGACCCCAAATTTCCTGTAGAAAGATAGAGGAAGAGATAGGAGTTTCCAAAACAAAAGTGCAAAAAATTTTAAAAAAGCATAAATTTAAACCGTATAAGATAAATATTATTCAAGAATTGCATCCTGACGATCCGTTTAAACGACTGGAATTTTCTAATTGGTTTTTAACCAAAACTAATAAAGATCCGGATTTTGTAAAAAAGGTAATATGGTCTGACGAATCCCATGTAAGCAGTAGTGGCATATTTAATAGGCAAAATACCAGACATTGGTATCAAGAAAACCAACATATTACTTTTGAACGACAGCAACAAGGCCGATTTGGTTTTAGTGTTTCCTGTTTTGTATTGGGCACTAAAATTGTATATACAATTTTTGAGGGTAGCTTAACTGCCCAACGATATCTAAATATATTGCAAAATAATTTGCCAGAGTTGCTGGAGGACATACCTTTAGCCCAGCGACATCAAATATATTTCCAGCAAGATGGAGCGCCCGCTCATAATTCAAGGGTAGTTAGAGAATATTTAAGTGCCCATTTTGATAGACGTTGGATTGGCACACACGGGCCAATCAGATGGCCCCCGAGGTCACCGGACTTTTTTGTATGGTCGTACTTAAAAAATAAAATTTATGCAAATCGGCATAATAATATAAATGAACTCCGAGCGACAACTGAAGAAGCATTCATAAACTTACAAAGGCAACCCTTTATAATTTTAAATGCCTTAAGACGAATACAGACTGTATGTGGTTTTTGTATAAGACAAAATGGACAGCAGTTTGAACAGTTTTATTAAATTTATATTTGTTGTTTTTTTTTGGTTTTTGTAATTAATTTTCTAATTTGATTCTTGTAATTACTAATTAGTTTTTAATGTTAAACCTGGTCCGATATGTTTTTTTTGTTTTTAACATTTTTATGTTTATATTAATATTTTAAGTTAATGTTTAAAATATAGTTAAATAAACAGGTTTAAATCACATGGCGTTTTAAAAAAGTAATAATTAAATGCATGTGTGTAAGAATTCATGGCCTACTATTAAAAACAAAAATAAATATGGATTTTTCTGATTTTTGAAGCTAAAATTTACTAAAGAATAGGTTGTGATACATCAATGTATTCAGAAAAAAAAAATGCAAAAATTTGACGTTAAAATATACAGGGTGTTCCATTTAAAAAATACCAAGTTTATGCCCAATCTTAAAAACAGTGCATTAGAAAAAAAATTAAATACGCCACTGACTTTTATGTAAAAATATCTATTATAAGCAGTTTTCATTTTTATTCTATCTTATACAGGGCCTGAGAAATAATAACATCTCCAAAAGTGAACATTTTCGTTTTCACCCTGTATTTCAGGAACAAAAGTAGTTAGAATATTTCTGTTTGTGGCTTTAAAAGTTTTACAAAAAAGTGATACAGGGTCGCGAAAACCGCAAAGCTCTATCTTAAAAAATGACAGAGATACCCTGCAGTCTCATCCAAAATGGGACATAGTGTACAGGCCCTGAAAAACGGCCGCTTACCCTGCTTTTTTGCCCAGTCTGTACTAATGCATGATATTAGCTTTTGAGAAATGTAGTATAAAAATAAGAAACTTCTAAAAAATATATATATCCAATTGGAAAGCACAGGTCAAAATATTTGTTTATAAATAAACAACAACTACATGGGAATAAAAATATAGATAGATTAATTCTACTACCAATAAGTTATAAACAAACAGTATTTGTTCATAATAATAAATACTTGTTCACAACAAATTGTTTGACTCAAAAAAATTTTAGCGTAATACTTTTAAATCCTAAATGTTTTTAAAAAAAAGTTTTTGTCATCACTATTGAAGATATAAAGTAAACAAGAGTCAATAAAATCGAGCAAATATTTTTTGAGATATAATTTCTTTCCTGATTCACTGCAAAATATTGTATTAGTCTTAAAGACTTCTACATAATTTTGTTGTATTTTGATAGAGTTTTTTAAAGCAAGACTACTAGATTTTAGCAACACTCAATTTTTATCCTCACAAAATAAATCTGCATGCAGTTTCCCTACAACTTTTTTAATTACTCTTTTTAATTTAATTATTAATTTTTTTTAAGCAAATGTGATTTACCTGCATCAGCAGTTCGCCCCATCGACCTCTCTCAGCCACATTTTTAAAGAGTTCTACTGCAGTCATACATGATCTGAGCATTCCTGTCCCTTTGGCATGCATCTGACCCAAATTATAATAGGCCAATACATGGCCCGACTGAGATGCTAGATTAAAATATTTATTTGCCAATTTGTAATCTTTTTTCACCCCCAGTCCACCTGCAAAGCAAATTAGAACAAAAATGTCACTTCCTGTAGCATCACTAGATAATGCAGAAAATGTTTCAAGCTTTATATCTAAGTAATTTTTTTTTTAATTATGGATTTTGGACTTACTAAAGTACATATTTCCGAGTTGCAGTTGCCCATCAACCCATCCTTGATCAGCAGCAGCCAAAAAGTACTGGTAAGCTTTATTGTAATCTTTTTCCACACCCCTACCATAAAGGTACATTAAACCTAGACCACTCTGGCCCACTGGATTATTCAGTTCAGATGCTTTTTTGAAATGTTTGAAAGCGGTGTCGTTGTTTGCTTCTATTTCATCACTACCATCTAAATATATCTAAAAAAGTATGTATGTATTAATCAGAGACACTGTTTATTTAAAAGTTACTTATTACTAACCTTCCCTA
Organism: Anthonomus grandis grandis; assembly: GCF_022605725.1. Lineage (NCBI taxonomy): Eukaryota > Metazoa > Arthropoda > Insecta > Coleoptera > Curculionidae > Anthonomus > Anthonomus grandis. Next base: position 18,531,399 of record NC_065549.1, read on the forward strand.
AATATGCCATAGCCATGGCATTTCCTGCATTGGCTGCCTGAGTAAAATACTGCAATGCTTTTTGATAATCCAAATCAACTCCTCTACCGCCCTGGTAGTGTAGTTGACCCAATCCAACCTTAGAATTAAAATATATATATTATACCAAAAAATTTAGAAATTTACAAATTTAATACCTGTGCTTGAACATCTCCCTTTTCAGCTAAAAGCTGATAATATTCAAACAAATCATTGTCTAATATGCCAGAGGTGTAACCATTTTCCAACTCATCTAAAAGTCGAATTCTTTGTATAGCTGCTCCACCTCCAAATGATACACCTTGGCTCACTAAAATATATTAAGTAGAAACAAGTTTGTTTTTTTTAATTTATATTTTTACCTTTATCTGCAACCTGTCTATAATAATTTAGAGATTTATCACAGCTGGGGCTGAGACTGACCCGTGACAAGTATCGGTATCCCATGGCCATTTGGGCCCAGGTATTACCCCCTAAAGCACCAAATAAGTAGTGAACCAACGCTTTTGGTTGACTGACATTTACTGTGATTCCTGAGGCATATAGAAAGCCTACAAACGTTAAAACATCAGGAAAAAAAAATAAAAAACTAAATTAGGTCTGTTATTCTGATATAGGCAGACATATTTTTTTCTTGATACCGTTCAATATTAGTTTAGTATAATAAATTATGGGAAAAAGGTAAAAAAAATGGGCTTTAAATAAATACATGAAATTGTGAGAGTTTTTATATTGCATTATATTATTCAAGCAAGTTTTGTTATTTATTCTAAATAAATATTTTTTAGTAACAATTTTGATGCAACAATGATGGAAATTGGAACAGTTGCTAGGACCATACTGAAATTTAAAATCAAGTTGGTTTGTCTTGATTTCTAAATATATAAGGTTGGAGTTTATGGTATAATTTTATTATTGTTATTATTTACATTGGCATAGTTAGAAAACTTCCTTACAGATAGAACCCATGTAAAAATAAATCAGTTTCTATGATCAACTATTAATGGGACATTGTTTATTTTTTCAGGATCATTTGGACAAACTATGAGAATGCCTTGCAAGTCTGGAGCCAGAATAGATTTAAATATAATATAATACCAGTAATATCCTTATTATCAATAAAACAGTTAAAAAAAGTTTTAAAAAGTTCTTAAGATTCATTCTTTATAAGTTAATGATACCATCAAATCAGATTGAATATGATTTATTATGTTAATCAATGATCTTCAAATCTATACAAGTAGAACCAGCAGATTTGCAGCTACATTTTATATAAAACTTCATTAAACAAATGATGCTATGAGTAAACCTATACAAAAAATGTGCAGAAACATGCATTTATTAAATCTAGGTTATTTTTATCTTTCTTTCATTAGCTTTATACTTGGGTTATCGAACAAATGGAGTGGTCATGTGATCGTTCTGCGCCGGAGGTATGGCCCAGAGCCTCTATAGGGTTATATAGAGGCTCTAATAATATTGAAAAGTTGAGATTGTGTTTATTTTTTTGTTAACAAATAATGGCTGACTTGCCACGTACACCCCCATTGTCACCCCCCAAGAAAAGAGTACGAAAACATTTGACCATTCCTGAAAAGGAAGTGTTTATGAACATATATAAAACATGTGATAACGAGCATCCAGCATACAACAAAATGCAAAAAGTCCAGTTTACAGCAGAAGCAGCAGGTAATAAATATTTTTAATATACAGTGTGTTTCAGGATGAAAATGACAAAAAATGTTGTGGTTAAAATTTGACCGTTTGGCATCCAGGCCTGCTTGATTAAAAAATAAAATTTAGCATTATTATTTTTTTAAAATCAAGCTTGCCCTGATATGAACATTTTTAAAATTTTATAAGTAGGTAAAGTGGAGGGTAAAGTAGTAATTCTAGGCAAGAAATAAAAAAAGTTTATAAGAAAAGGGTGTTTAGAATGCAAAATTATGCCTACAAAGCAAAGCTGTACGGTAAAATAATTTAAATTAAGTAGGCATAATTCTCCTCATCTAAATCTGCCAAGGTTGGATTGATGGGCGGGCCTATATTTCGCACACATCATTTACTCCATCTGTTCAGTAATCCGACTATAGGAAGATAATTAAATGCTCATTTACCTGTAACTTTTACGTTTGTTACCACTATATGTGGTAAAAGTTTCTGTAAATATACTTCTATTTATTAATGTATTTAAAAGGATTTTGGTAACAAAATGATAAAAAGAGATACCTATATAAAGTCAGGGCACCTGTTTTCATTAGAAATATGGGATTAGATTCCTCCCATAATGCCTTTGGCCTGTCTACTATGTTTACTCTGTCAAATTTAATGAAAAAAGACTAATGAAAAAACTCTTTATTTTTTATGTCACTTCTTTTTTGTACACTCTTTATATTAAAAACAAAGCAATATCATAAATTTTTCTTTTAAAATTACCCAAAGAATCACCCATTAGTTTGCCCTTGTATTTTACTAACAACCTGTATTGAAGGGTGAATGAAAAAAAATGTCCACTGACTACTACAAAAAAAAATATTTCTACATTTCTATTGGGTACGGTTACTGCTAAAATTTCTTATAATTGTTGAAAAATTAAAAAAAAAATGGATATTTAGAAACAACTTTTCTACAATAAAAATTTAAATGTATTTTAAATGTCCATTTAAAAATCTTACCCATTCCCATATGGCCATCGGCATTCCCTTTATCAGCCAGTTCTTGAAACATTTTCTTAGCAGCCTCAATATCCTGTTTCAAAGTAGTCCCAAAGAGTTTTGCCCATGCAACCAAAGCTTTAGCTTCAAGGTTGCCCTTTTCAGAAGCTTCAATAAGCATTTGATAGGCCTTTGGCTTGTCAGGTCTAGTTTTGTTTAACATTACTACAAGATACCCAAATACTTTTTACTTGTTTGATTTAATAATTGACAGAAAACCCACCAGCAGCAGATTCATATAATTTCTTTGCTTCTTCCTCTTCTGGGGATAATTCTTTCTCAATCAAGGCACTTTCAGGCAAAGGAGGCTCCTCTTCAAGTTCTTCTTCAGTTGCTGCTTCTGTCATTTCAACAAGATGTTTTTTCATCTCTTTCAATTCATTGTTGTCATCCAGAATGACCAGCTTTACGTCTGTAAAGCCCATTTGCTCTAAAACTCTCAACCAATCACTTTCTAATAGAAAAAAATAAGAAGGACCAAATTACTAAAAAGAGATTTAGGAAGCCTTAAATTTACCCAATGGTTAGAAGCAAAGAAATGCAGATAAACCCACATGTTTAGAAAGATGTTGAAACTTACACAAGATCCCAGGCATGCTTAAAAGCTTGTTAGAACATGGTTAAGCCCCACTTTAGAAATTAAAAGACTAATACATACCAGACATTTTTTGGGGTGATTTTTCGTTATCAACATTCTCTTTTACAGGTACCAAGCGGTCTTGTCCATCTCTGGTTTCAATAGTAAGGGCGTCTTCCTCACTAAAACTAAGAACTTCAGGTGGTTCACTTTCATTTTTGGGTTCTGAGGTATCCTGGCTTCCAGAGTCTTTTTTTTTGGATTCGGGCGGCCCCTGAACCTCTTCCTCCGAAAATTCGCAACATACGAGCGTCAAAATTAATAGAAAAACTAATTTATGTCTCATTTTCTTATGGTTCCCTCAAAAAACCATTAGAAGTGTACTTTTTCTTATCACCTACGTGTACTTAAACTCGAGAACGTCAACTTTTTTGTTTATTACTTGCTAATCTAAATATAATTTTAATAAATGCAGGATCGATCAATTCTGGAAGGTGTGATTAAACGGTAAAAAAGATTTTATTGATAAATATTTCGTAAAATAAACGATTTTGCAGTAAAACTGTTTTGGTTTTGATTTATATGACAAACACAAATTACTATACCAATACAACATATGTGTCAAAAATTTGACAGTTGTGTCATAACTTGCCGCAGTTGTCATAAAACAGCAACACTTAAGGTGCATTCAGATGTGAATACGAATTGCAACCATATCAAAATTGGGTGATATGGGAACAGAAATAGAATCCAATATATTTACAAATAGATCATTATAATCTCAAAATCAAGAGAATCTTATTCATCTGTTAGTATACTCCGTATTATATTCAATTTACATAGGATTTAATAAATAATAAAGTGATCGGCATTTGCAGTTCATTAATTGCCAAGTCCTGCAAAAACTACCTAAATTTTCCAATATAATTATTTTGACAGCTGACAGTGACATATATCTCATGTTTTTTGTTGATTTATAAAAATCAAAACAATAATAAATAAAAACATTTAATTTAGTGTTGAATGAGGGAATAATCAAAAATTGTCATTTAATTATGGCTTTAACAAACATTTTACTGCTTAGTCAAATCGCAGGCTACGTTATCGCCCTAATTTTGTCTCTGTGCATCATTGTCCCCATGAGCCTGCAGCAGGATGATTTCAAGTTTGTATCACATTCACATGATTATTTACTGTTAATATAAACAAATAATGTTTTTATCTCTTTGCTAGTGTAAATATTATGCCAGATGTTTCTCATGCTAGAGCAAAATAGAACTTGCAGAAGTCACAAAATAAAGAAATAGTTATTCTATAAAATATTACAGTTATTTACTTATTTAATAAGTAACTTTTACTTATCTGAATCATATTTCAGAAAACCAAAGTTATTATAGAGCAACTTTTTATTATTTAAGCTATAGCAGTGAATTGATAAAGTAAAGGGTTAATCTTATCAACTCTTCGTCCTACAACACAGCTATTTTGTTGCAAATGCAAAATTATTCTTAAACTCTTTTATGAAGGTGGTAAACCATTACTCCAATGTGAATTAAAAAATCATTATGTTTCCTGTAACCTGAGTTTTTCCAGTTTTGAATCTAAAAGTTGATGTAATTTTCATTTTAAGATCCAAATTACAGTTTTGGTACATTATAATGGCTTGTACTTTATTTTGTGATAATCTTATAGGATTATAAACTTTTTATGAAATTTATGAATGTATGTTAGATTATAGGTTTAGGCAATAGTAGCAGACAACTAGTATTCAGCCACATTTTGCCTTATGTGCTACAATATTAATTTTTGTCTTGTAGATGTTATTCAATAAGGAATAAGAATTTCTTATTGATATATTTGAAATATGCTAATAAGAAAAATTCTAGGTTTTTAATATGAGACAGGAATATTTTGGATTCTATTTGAATGTAGAAAGCACTTTTTGAATGTAAGTGCAATCTTTGTAAGGGCATAAAACAGTATAACATTATTTAAAAAATAAACTAGACTTATTATGTGCAGAGTAACTTGAAAAGAGAAATTTATCTCTATCTACCTACATAACTCTATTACCTAATCCTCCAATATTTTGAGTTTTCTTTCACTAATGGACATATTACCAAAAAATTAAGCAAAATAAATCATGACATTCTACCCAATGATAGTGCTGTTTGCTATGCCGATGACACTGTGGTTTTAATTCAAGAAAAAACATATAATGAAACATATAAAAAAGCTAAAGCAAAGTATATAGATCACAACTTGAATCTATTTTTACATATGGCTTGAGTTGCTTGGAGTGCTGCGACTAGGTAGACTATCCAACTTCTATAAATTTCAAAATTTTATAATACAATGACTTAAGACTAGGTGTTAAAAACACTGTATTTATTTCCTACTATAAATTTTGATTTAAAACTTGAATTAATTTGAATTAGTCTCCTTACATACTCGCTAAGACCATCGCTTGCGCCACCAAGATTATTCTTGAATAAGAATTAGAATTCTAGAGCAAAAACAAAGCATATAGATCACCCCTTGAGTGTATTTCCACATATAGCTTGAGTTTCTTGGAGTGCTGTGACTAGGCAGACTATCCAACCTCTAGAAATTTCAAAATTATCCAAAGAACAGTTTTAAAAATTGTGTTATCAAACATTTCTCAGGATTTATTTTTAGAAGCTAAGAAGCTAAAGCTTAATCTACCAATTATATACTCCTACAAATTATACGTTAAAAGTGCATGGCTGCTAAGCACAAATAAGATACCTAAGGAAAACCTTCATAAAAAAAGAGCATTTATTTCCAACAGATTTGTTACTCAACTACAGGAAAAAATTAGATTTAAAAAAAAGAAAAGAAAACCAAGGCAATAAAAGTATGCTGATATAGATAAAATAAAATAAAAATGCATATCACCCTATTTACTAAAAGAGACTGTATACCAGAAAGACATTCAAAACCTATTTAATTTATATATTCTATTATGGATCTTAAACTGTCAACAAAAATATTGCACCGTTCATATAAATTATTATTATATTAGAATTCTACCACATTATATTAATAGGCTTTAAACTAAGTATTAATTAATTTAATTTAAGTTTAGTCCTAGCAGGATTCCTATGCAACCCAACTTGTTTCAAATAAATTGTTGATGATTTAAACTATTAATTTTGCACAGGTTCAAGGAAACCTGTTAGTAATATATTTTTAAAGCACACAAAATATATAATGATTACAAACCATTACATTTAAAAAATTAAAATTTAATATAATGAAAAAATCTTGACATGTTTGCTTATTAAATCCAAATGAATAATATTAATTTTTGTTACAAGGTGGTTTTAAAAAAATCTCATAGTTCAGTTTTTTAACATATTTTGTAAGGGGAAACTTGTACATATTTAGGTTGTACCTCATTTATAAAAGTTAATTGTCATCTAAAACTACTAATTTCTGGAAAATTCAGCCACATTGTTATTTGGAAATAAATAGTATAGAATATAGCACTTAAAAATTATTTTTAATTCAACTTAATATTCTCTAGGGGACATTGTTTATTATTTTCCACTGGAGAATGGCAGGAGTCTGATGGGCAGCTAAATGTACACTGGGCCTCTCAGGGCTACTGTAACTACACCATTTTTGTAGGTGTGACTTTGGGCTTAGTGGCAATCATTCAAATTTATAGGTACCTTAACTAAAGATCTTTTTATTAAATCATGCAAGCAATTAATGTTTTTCAACAGGTTGTCTGTTTTATTATTCAAAGGACAAGACAGCAGCTTTTTATCAGCCTTTATTGATGTAGTTTCAGGAATTCTTTTAAGTGCTGGCACAATCATTGCAGCCTGTATGATCACTTTTGGATTTATGGCATGGTGTGAAAATATGACTCAAAGGTTTCCTTCGTAAGTCTGTTCAATGTTATATAATTTTAAAAATAAACATGATTTTAATAATTTTAGATGTGAATTGGCTGCTGGACAAGACATTGACCATAAAGACGAAATAAACACAAAAAATTTCTATATAGAACTGGGAACTGCTCAGTTTGGTGTGTGGGGTTCATTTGCAATATGGGTGGGACTAACAGTTTGTGCTATTATTAAACTACTGAGATACCACCAGCTGGAGAATATCAGGGTTTCAATGTTTAGGGAACGACAGAGGCTTATTAATGAAAATGCCGACTCTCCAGGTAGTTCATTAGGACGTGAGTCTACAAATACTCAGTCAACAGCAACTGCAGAGTGATTAGCTCAAGGGATCTTAAGATACCCCTATATTATCATTTATGCTATTATTCATATAACATTGTTTCTCCATCATACTGTATACAGACTAGTTAATATTTTTTAACTGATATTAGAAAAAGCAGGATAGAAAGCAAGTGCACTTTGTGCTCCATAAAATCCTATTAATTATTGTTTGGCCTAAAGAATTAATATTGTAAGTTATTAAATTTATTGTGATATATACATATTTATACATACATATATTATGTTTTAAGTAGGATAGATAAAGTATAAATATTGCCAAAAATCATTATGGAACCACATTTCCAGTTCTTATAATTTTATATCAGAAGCATATGTTATATTTGCAAAGCACATTTAAACAGAATATTCTCAGATCCAAACATTTGTAATCTGTAGTGAGATTATTAAGCTGTAGTTATTTAAAATATTTCTATTTTATGTCTTAAACGTTATTTATCACTTAAATATATTATTATCCTAAAATGATTGAATTACCTTTATTCACCATAAAACCATAAAAAAATCTCCAAAATGGCTCATTACAATATACCTTATTTGTGTCCATAAATAATTGTTAAGCCCTATGTAGAAAGAAAGGAATGGTGGGATTTACGATAAAAACGTGGTCGCGTCTTTTATCTAATTTTATCAAGGAAAAATGGTTTAAATTAAGAAACTCTTAAGGAGAAGAAATAGGCCATACTGTTTTTAACATAGAACATGTGACAGGTCAAATCCGGTGAATATTCCACGAATATTTAAATCGCTGACGTAGTACATACTGCCGTCCTTGTTAAAAACACCGTATCTCCAAAAAAGTTACTTTCGAGAAAATGACGTTTGAAATTTTACGCTTTTAATTCGAGTTATTTTGTAGTTTAAAAAGCTTTATAGCAATTACGTTGTCCGTAACTATAAGTATTTTTAGTTATTCTATTCAAAATGACCAAAATTTTGTGTATGGGATATGTATTTTTAAAATTATTCCAAAAAACATGATAGATACGTGAATTTATTCTTGTGTAAAATGTTTTTATACTAGGCAAAAAAACCGTATGTTGACATACGGTTCGAGTCAGCATATTAAAAATGTAGTCTACTAGCTATAAAGACCGTATAGCGTAAATTTAGTATCTATTCTTTTAAAATAAAAGACAGTTTATGTAATTTTAAAGTTTTAATGTTTAATAATGTTAATGTTATGTTATGTAGAAACAAAGTAGAAGTTAAACAAATGACTTAGGTTATATGAAATTATGTAGAAAAAAAATATGTGTTTCCACTAAATAATTAATTTTATTCATCTTCAATATTGTTAATTAGATCAACAGCATTGCTTTCAACCAGATTATTCCAAAAATGCAATTTTTGACATGGAATAATAGGGGATAAGTTGCTTAGAATCTTCTTTTTTCTCTCAGACGAAATGCCTCGATTTACCGTGTCCTGGGGTCCTGGGCTTGAGCCAAAAAATTCTTTTTTGAGGATAAATGAACATTACAAGATATAAAGACCGTATCTTTTATAGATACACTTTGTTTGCTTCCAGAGCCATCTACATATTAGTAGCGCTTTAGTTAGTTAGAATGTCTGAATAAACAAATGACCCACAAAAGGTTGACCTTGTCGGGGGTTTATGAATACACAGAGTAATAATTTAAACAAAGTAGTTTTTTAAATAAGAAACTTTTAAAAAATCTTAATTTGGTACTATCAAACTTATTACACTAATGACGATAAAAAGTACTTATGCTATTCGATTTTTTGCACCTATGTAGTGGTATAATACATTTAAATAAAAATTTTCAAGTTGATATCATTAGACAATAAACAATTGATGAAGTCTTGGAAGTATAACAGCCAAGTTGGTAGTGATGTCTGTCAAAATAGGGTTTTGCATTTAAATCAGGAATAAGTAGTAATAAATTAGGGTTTATTTATACTACCGCTTGCAATTTTGTAAGAACATGTATACATCTACTTATTTTTATAATCTATGATATATTCAATACCCTCTTTAGATTGGCTTAGAATCCACTCCTTTAATAATTTTACTTTAAACAAATATATAGAATTAATCCCAAAAAGACCAGGGAGTACCGAATGAATTTTCGGACTCAGATACAAATAGAAACGCTATCCTAATGTGGTGTTTACCTATTTTTGGTAGGTGGTCAGTTAGGTGTTTTGAGCAAGTAGTGTACAGGTGTGTAATTAATGATAGTGTATCTTTCTTCTTAAATTGTCTTAAAGCTACAGATTGTAAAAATAGCTGCCCTTAGGTCCAAGATACCGGTTTCTTTATAGAGAGCGTCCGAAGAAAAAAGTACGTTTTTACCTAAGATTAGGTATCCTTGAAACAATTTTTGCACTATCTCTAGTGGCCTGATATGTGTTTTTAAAGCGTAACGCGTGTATATATGTAATACCAAAATACATTATGTTAAATGTGGTTGTATGGGTACTACGTATAGCATTTTTAAATACAGTGTGGTGACTTTAACTGGAATAAATTCAGTTAAAACTAATCAAATTTTATCTCGCAAAATTCCTGAGACCCGTCGATTTTTGTTTACTTTTTTTTCACATTTCAAGATAGTTTTTGTATTTTTTCACCTATAGGGGAGGTCCAAATTAACCCAAACTTTTTTTTTTCAATTGGAGTCACTTTTTTTAAACTCTCATTGAAAGGAGCCCTTTTTCCTGATTAAATTGCCCTATTTATTGTTGTGATTATCTAAAGGAGAAATACGAAAAAAAAAGCCATTAAATTATTAAAGGTCTTGAAATATTTTGTGTTGGTAAATTTTTGGCGTGTTTGTTTATTTTATTGGTATCCAGACATTTCCTGTTTGCTTGTTGTCCATTGTTGCAGTGTCACTGTTAAAGTGAGTTTCAACCAGTTGTTAAATAAGTTATATTGAAAAAAACTGATATTGAAAAAATGCCTTATTTATCCGAATCCCACAAGATTGAAATCTTAAAGATGATTGGTTATGGGGACAGAAGTCGTACTCAGCTAGAGGTTGTCCACTTATTCAGGCAGAAATATCCAGATTTGTCACCAACCAAGGTAGGGTTAGTAAAATCGAAAGCAGATTTCGAGAAGTTGGGCACGTGAGGGATGTTTCAAGACAAAGTTCTTCTAAAATCGAGGAAAACACCCAATTAAATGTATTGTTAGCAGTGGAAGAAAATTCGGTAACTGCAGCCAAAAGAGTAGCTCGCGAAAACTATTCATCATAAATCTGTGCTAAAAATTTAAAAAAGTGCAAACAAACGACCTTATAAAATGCAACCCGTTCAAGAGTTATTGGAAGACGATCCAGATCGTAGAGTTCAGTTCTGTGAATTAATGATGAACGCCATTGACGAAAATCGCATATCTTCGGAGTGGATCGTTTTTTCTGATGAGGCTACATTCACCCTAAATGGCCATGTTAATAAGCAGAACTGTCGCTACTGGTCTGACGAGAACCCACGCTGGGTAAGGGAAACTAATACACAATATCCCCAGAAAATTAATGTTTGGGCTGGCATAATTGGCAGGCAAGTTATAGGGCCCATATTTTTTAATGATACTTTAACTGGGGAAAGATATCTAGAACATGAAATAGTTCCAGTCTTATATCCGAGTCAGTTCGATCCAGATTTGTAGGATGAAAGAATCTGGATGCAACAAGATGGTGCTCCCCCACATTATGCCCGTAATGTACGCCAGTATTTAGATGACAATTTTCCAAACAGATGGATTGGTAGAAGGGGTGCAATCGAGTGGCCGGCACGTTCTCCCGATCTCACCCCACTTGATTTTTTTCTGTGGGGACATTTGAAAAGTCAAATTTATATGAGCAAACCAGGAAATCTAGACGAACTCAAAGAGCGTATTAGGCAAGAAACCCGACAAATATCTCCAGAACTGTTAGAAAATGTCAGAAACGAATTTTATTATCGTCTTGGGCTTTGCCAACAAGTAAATGGTGCTCATTTGAGCATCTTATACATTAAACGCAACTTTTAATTTATAAATTTACTTCTCCTTTAGATAATCACAAAAGTAAATAGGGCAATTTAATCAAGAAAAAGGGCTCTTTTCAATGAGAGTTTAAAAAAAGTGGCTTTCCATTTGAAAAAAAAAAGTTATGGTTAATTTGGACCCCCCTTGTAGGTGAAAAAATACAAAAACTATCTTGAAATGTGAAAAAAAAAATAAACAAAAATCGACGGGTCTCAGGAATTTTGCGAGAAAAATTTTGATTAGTTTTAACTGAATTTATTCCAGTTAAAGTCACCACACTGTATAAAAAGTTAAAATACCTTTTTAGTTCTCTAAATTTATCTATACATGATTTAATCTTATTCTTAACATGTTCAACATGATTATTCCATTTTAGGTAAGGATCAAGTGCAACTCCTAAGTATTAACTTTTTTTAGTGAAGTAGGTAACGTTAATTGATTTGACAGAAAGAATAACGCAAGTGCTTTATAATTCGCAGTAAAATTTTGTTTTCTCTGTTGCATTATTTTTATATTATTTCCCATTGTTCAAAGTGGCAGAATAAAATCAATAAAAGCCTCACATGAAACAGTAAACATGTATGATTTGAAATACGCCAAAACCCAAATGATTTCAGTATTTTAGTTTTACCTCTATTTCCGGTACACTCGGAAATGCATAAACTTTCGAAATAATTTAGTATCATATCCTTTAAAGACATTAGCTACATTTACAACGCGTGTACCAAATATTTCATAATTGGATCAAAGAACTATTTTTTCGGTGTAAATTGCAGCGCACTAAAATTTGATACGCGAATTTGATGCTTCCCACTAGTGATGGTATAAAAGACCTGCACCTGCTCTTTTGGACCTAGTTCGCCATTTCGTGCAGGAGCGGAGCGGTGCACCTGATCCCAAAACCTATATTACCCAGGTGTAGGTGCACTACGGATTTGTTAGTGTAACGTCAGATCTTGAACCGGTTCGAAACGAATCCGGCGTGCACCTACATAAAAGATTACAGTGCAGTTGCCGCCATCTAACCGCAGATTGTCGAACAGAACAGCGAAACAGCCAAACATACAATTTCAATGGTTTGATCCTCTCGGGAATCGGGATATCAATACCAAAACCAAGCAGAAATATATAAGTTATTATAGTATAATAAGTATAAGTACATAGTATCATAGTAATAATATTCATTTAAATTCTTAAAAGGGGTATTTGATTTGAACTATGCTATTTGCTTTCATAAATTCATACATATTACATTGCATATACCTACCTAACAGGAATAACAGGATGATTAATTATAATTGTATGTTAATTATAACGTAGAAATCATAGACATAGAATGTAAAATTTTTGTTAATAATAATACCTAACTCATGTGAATATTATTTAAAAATCATTTATTTTTATTAATTTTAACTATAACACTAAAAGGTGGAGGAGAGGGTCATAAAAATAAAAAGCATAGTTCGAATCTTGGTTCAGCCCGGTGCACCTGCACCTGATTAACGGAGCTAGGTTCACAGCCGGAGCTGGAGCAGGTGCACCTGATCCCAAAAAGGAACTGATCTTACCACCCCTACTTCCCACAGGATAGATAAAATGTATTTTTTTCGGTGTAAACACCTAGGAGCTATTTTGAAGTACCAAAATGACAAGTTTGGCATTTTATTGGATGTAAGGTTGGGAGGTTTTTAAAATTGTACAGCTTTTTTTGTTTTTAAACAACAATATAATTTTTAAAGATTTAGAGGTTATGTCCTATTTTCGTTTAAACTAATAAACTTCCTTTAAGTTCAACTGACATTTTGATCCTAGAGATAATCCTGCACTAATTGAACCCTCAAAATCAATCTTACTGTACTGTGCTAAATAAAAATAGTCCCTCATTTGATCCATGGACCTAATAGATCCGCGCGTTGTAAACGAAGCGATTGTCAAATTTTTAAGAAGACCTTTCGTCTATTTAAAAAAAAACAATTAATACAAAAGCCAATAATTACGTTTTTCTAATTGTTCTGTCGATTTAATTTTTCATTCTAATTTTTCATTTCAACACTGGTTCATATTGAATACAAATGTATTAGCAACATAGCAACAAATTCTTAAATGTTTGCTACTGGATGTGTGTGGTGTGAAGCGAGCGTCGCCAGCGACCAAATTATAGTTCGCGCTCCCTGTTATTTATAATCAATATAATGCCCGTATCACCTGAAATTTGATATCCGTATTCACCTGAATGAATACCTAAATCGATTTACGGTGGTGTTGAGGCCTCTTTGAACCTCTACAAACTAAGGCTTCGTTGTGAAAATTAATTAAAAAGTCAAATGTTATAAATGTTATAATTAATTAAAAAGGCTCTAACTCCCAAAATTCCCAAAGGATTTGAATAACACTTTTTTCTATAATAGATAATAAATATCTAAACCGATTTCAGATGGTTGCAAACATCTACAAACGAAAGTTTTTCGGTAAAAACATTATTGCGAATTGTTAGATATTAAAAAATATAAACAGCTATAAATCCCATAGGATTTGGATAAAACTTTTTTTAATAATAATAATTATTTTAATTGATCTGAGATTTAAGAGATGGTGCAGAACTTAACTTATTAATTTAGTTAATTAATTTAAACTAATTAAATCGCGTTATTTTAACCAATCAAAAGACCATAATAATGGTACAATTATTTATTTTTTTATATAACAAATACAAAGAAAGTAATTTCTGGGTATAAATACAAGATCCAAATCCAGCCAACTATAGTGATATGGAATAAAACCATCAGGGCTAGTAGCTCTAAGTCGTCGATACTACAGTCAGGCCCTACAAAAGAGGTCCGAGTCTTACGTTCAGGTTGTCACTCTCTTCCAGGAGACAATAGTCAATATTTTCCAGAAAGGTCCAATCAGAATTTAGGTTATTACGACTGGCTGGATTACCAGGGTGCCTAAAAAGTATATCCGAGGAGGTTTCATTAATTTTATTTAAGGAGAACATACATAGCCCTCGTCCGTAACAGTGTGTGGTTGACCCAGGAATTTGTGTATGTTGTTAGAAGCAGCTAAATTTTCACCCACCGAACTGCCCAACAATACAATTCTTTGCGCTCTTTGGTATACTTTTTTGTATTTTGTTTTATTACACAGCGGGGAATGCATTTACGCACGAACTGGGACGCACAAGGCCCACCAGAACAGTGTGGGGTTCGGTGAACCATATACCTATTATTCCTATACTTATTATATACCATATACTTATTATACCTATAGGAATAATAGGTATATGCGGTGAACACACTAAACAATTCAGTAATTTGTTACCAAAAAACTTTCGTTTGTAGAGATTTGCAGCTATCTGAAATCGGCTTAGATATTTATTATTAATTACATAAAAAAGTTTCATTCGAATCCTTTGGGAGTTTTGCAAATTATAGCCGTTTATATTTTTTAATATCAAGCAATTCAATAATTTTTTACCAAAAAACTTTTGTTTGTAGAGGTTTGCAACTATCTTAAATCGATTTAGATATTTATTATATTGGCGGCAGTTTTTTGTGATTTGTCGAAGGCTTTCGATTGTGTCTGCCACAGGATTCTACTGCGGAAGCTTCATCATTATGGTTTTCGGGGAGTTTCATCTTCTTGGTTTGCTTCCTATCTGCAAGATCGGCAACAACGAGTGCTTGTAGGATCTAAGTACTCTGATTACCATCCTATCACCTTGGGAGTTCCTCAGGCTTCAGTTTTGGGGCCTATACTTTTTCTCCTATACATAAATGATCTTACCAATCTTAATGTAGGGGGGGAAATTTACTCTATTTGCCGATGATACCACACTTCTTTGGCACAGCCCAGACACAGATACTCTGCGAACTACATTAGCAACTGATCTTCAGGCAGTAAATCTCTGGTTTGAATCAAACTTGCTGTCACTAAATCCTCAAAAAACCAAATTATTGTGTTTTAAGTGTGCTCTAGACCACATGCCTTTTTCTAATTCAATAGTTCAGCAGTTTGATAATACAAAATTTTTGGGTATATTCATTGACAGAGAACTCAGATTTGAAGAGCATATCCTCGGTACTTGCAAAAAGGTGTCTGCAGGTTGTTTTGCAGTCAGAGCGGCTACCCTGGAGCTTGGCATGGAGTTTGGAAGATCTGTATATTTTTCATTAATTGAATCCCACCTTAGGTATGCCATTTGCTTCTGGGGTAATGCAGCTCCCTACCTTCTACAAATGCTGCTTGTTTTACAGAAGCGTGCTGTACGTTACATCTGTGGGGCTAAACCAAGAGATTCTTGTCGCTCATTATTTGTTAGGCTGGGCATACACACTGTCTTCTCCCTCTACATTCAGGAAGTGGCCTGCTTACTTTTTGAAATCCCTTTAAATTTATAACCGCAAATCCAAGATACTTAACGCGTCAAGTGAACGATCTAAATCTTCCAATCCCCTCCTCCACAATAAGTAAAAAATCTATTTTCTACGAGGGAATCAAAATTTTCAATCGTTTACCAGGTGGAATCAGGGAGGCAACATGTATTGATACTTTTAAACGTAAATTGAAAATACTTTTGACCAAAAAATGTTACTATTCACTGGATGAATACTACGTCGACACATTCTAATTTTCCCTAAGTGTAAGTTTACAGTATTTCAATTTTATTTGATTTGTTTGTATGGTTTGAATTCTTTGCTGTCTTATACTTGAGGAGATAATTATGGAATTTAATTTACTTTTTATGTATTTTTTTTCTGATGTTTGTTTTGGAACTCGAGTGTGTATGGGGTGTAGTGGTTAAGTTTAGTGGTAGTAATTTAAGGTAGCTTTGTTTAGAACAATTTTTCTTTGTTAATAACAATAGGCATGTTTTTTTTTATTATCTTTTACAGAAAAAAGTTTTATCCAAATCCTTTGGGAATTTTGGGAGTTAGAGCCTTTTTCATTTTTTTAACATTTGACTTTTTAATTAATGTTCACAACAAAACCTTAGCTTGTAGAGATTTGAGATCATCGGACCGTCGATTTAGGTATTCATTGTTAATATCTGGACAAAAAATATATATAATGTTATTATTAATCAATATAATAATACCTTATATTGATTAATAATAACAGGGAGCGCGGACTATAAATGGGTTGCTGGCAACCTTCACACACATTTACTAATAAAAATGTTGACAGATAATATCCAGATGGCAGATGTCCTTAGTGTTTATTTACGATATACGTTCTTTGTCTTTCAGAAAATTTGTCTCTTGTGAAATGTACTTTGAGGAAATATACACAACAAAACATTTTTTGCCGGTTGTTTTTCGAAAATTGAATTAAAAAATTGTTGGTTTATCATTTAATTAATAAATTATTTTGATTTGTTTAGTCTTGGATACCTTTTGTAATCATTAGTAGTGTTAACAGAATTTCTCATTAATTCTAATAATACCAACACTACTTTACAAAAATAAGAGGTAGGTGTATAAACTTAAATTAATAAGCAGATCAAAAAATAACTTTTTTTTTCTAGAAAATGTCTCTAGAAATTCAAGTTCCAATCATAAGTCTCCCGGCAGAGCTGGAAGGAGCAGAGGTAGCAGAAATGATTAATTTAAGTACAATGTGTCGATTGTGTGGCAATCAAAACAACAGACTCATAGGACTTTACTCAGAAGATTCAATATCCAATGATATCCCAGGAAAAATTAATCTTTATCTACCTATAAAAGTTACTGAAAATGATCATTTTCCTTTGAACTGTTGCTGGCAGTGCCTTTCAACTCTTCTGGTGTGGCATGAATTGTTTGTCAAGAGTGTTGAGACTGACCAGAAGCTGAGATCTTTTCAGTTTATTTCCGAGAAGCAATTTGAAGATATGAGTAATGCATTTGAAGGAACCAACCAAATTTTGACTGTCAGTGCTGAAGAAACTTTGTAAGTTAAATTTTATGATCATATATTTTCCATTTATTATTTTTCCATAAATCAAAATCATATTCTTAATCTCTTGTATTATTCCCGTCATCATTTTTACTGTCATATAAAAATAGGATGAAAATTATCACACAGACTTAATAATCCAATAAATACAAATCAATTTTAATCATATCCCAAGTGTAAAATAAGCATATTCGTGTCATGGTTTTTGGATTTTCAGTCTATTATATCTACCCCCAATAATAGAATATGGTAAAAATAATGAAATACTCAGAAGAAAATGAGAATATTCCTTGTGTATTTAGTAGAAAGTTTAAAACATCCTCAAACAATAGAAAGCATGTTAATAGTTAAAATCCTAATTTAACAGTACTTTTTTCCAATTTTGTGCAGTTGAAGGGATTCCTGAGTGTTATTATATGGAATAGTATTTGTAGCTTTATTTTTTAATCATTATACATTTACACTTGCAATTTGTATAAATATTAAGAAATAAAGCTCCAAAAACAAGGTTTTTCACTATAATATCACAATATCCTAGAAAAAATTTAAGTTGAGAACATATATAAAAATCACAAAAGTGGAAAAAGTATTTTTCTTAAACAATGTTTTTTTTTAACAAAAATTATAATGTGCTGTACATTGCAGGAATAACAAAATTTTGTATTTTAAATATGCTTTGTCTTAATTTACCCCTAGTAAATTATTAACCTAAAAACTATTACTTAGCTACATACCAGGTAGGTAGAAAGTAGTTATTAACAGACAATATAATACTAAATATTTAGGGACAAAAATGGAAGTTATAGCATTTGTTGCAATTAGTAAAAAGGGGTAACTTAAACTCATAAAGCCCTTTGAATTGGTTTCTGACAGAACTAAGGCTTATGGTAGATTTTAAGAACTCAGGGAGTTTGTTAAGCATTTTACTACCAAGGTTTTAGAACAATAGATTTGATTTATTTCTTCCAAGTTCATCCCTTGGATTCAAGGACTATCCTTTAAACTATTTTCATTCATCATACAGAGATCAGTTTTATCATCTTATATACCAAATATGTTGTCACAAAGTCTTTTAAACCACTTGCATTAAAAATATCCCTAATGCTCATTAGATCAATGTGGATTAATCTGATCAAACAAAAAATAAATTTGTAGTTACAAACTAAAGCTGCGCTACAGAGTATTCACAAACCCAAATCACAGGGACTCCCCAAAAATTCGCTGAGGGAATAGTACACCTTTGCAATCAACAAACTTCCTAACTGTCTTTTAAACATTCTTAGGGATAGGGAGTTTTTAATCAAGATGGGAAGATGATAATATATAATTATACTGTCATAAACTGTAGACTTTTTTGTTAAGGTTGAGGTAGGCTGGGGAAGGTGGAGAACTTGTTTCCTGCTTCGATATCTGGGATTGCGAATTGTAAACTTTGATTGGTACTTATAGATTAGGCAAGCAGTCTTGAGAATGAATAGGCGACAGGAAACCTTGGAATTTACCCCACAAATGTACCAAATGGCTCTTTTTTGGATAATAAACAACATTTGGAGAATATAATTGCTACAGTATCCCCAAAAGGCAATACCGTACCGGAGAAGGAATTCAAATGATGAATAATAAACTATCCTGCCAATCCCTGGGTCAAGTTGACAATTCACATTACCCTTTAGTTATTTGTCCTTAATTTGGCTGCTGTTCTTTCTTGAAATTTATGTTCATTATATGTATTGTACCTGAATGTATTCTGGCTAGTACAAAAATTAGTACTTGAAAACTGTAGATTTAGGAAAATCTTTATCACTGTAGTAAGTTTAGAAAAAGACAAAAAAGCATCAAATAATTTGGACTATAGATTATACAAAAAAAAGATAATAAACATCTTTTTCTATACTCACAATTTTTTCCTTTTTTTTACCTTTATATTACTCTGTTTTAAGCAATTACCATTTCTCTATATAATTTCTGCCAATTATGTCAATTTTAAATGAGTGATTCTATGTTGAGTAGAGATACTAGCAAATAATTAGTAACAAATTAGTAACTCTCAGGTAAAATAATGTTTAATTTTCTTGTTTTTTATGGAATTTATAATTTGTATTGTTGCGTTTTTACTGTTCGTTTTTCGTGTGAATTAAAATACTTAATGCATAAAAGTAGTCAATTTATTTATTTTATGTACACACTGAAGACTACTTGAAATATTTATTTACTACTATTTATATCCATTTAAAAGTCGCTCCAATATTCCGACTTGAACTGGCCTCCTAGCGGGGAGGGCTCCTTATAGACCATGGTTCCGGAAGATTCACTAACGTTCCACGTGTCTCCAGAGATGTACGGTGTGCCCGCTTGCGTCACCGCGATGATTTTGGAATGACAGCTGATATATTCGCTGCGTCAATATTGTTACAATATAAAGGCACTTTTTGGCATTTTATGATGTAATTAAATATTTAAATCAATTGGGGGTAGAGAGTTTAGTTTAAGTTGTGAGTTGTGGATCAATTAGATACCTAATAACTTAATGTCATGATACACCTTATCAAGGTTTCTGTACCTAGGTCAGTACCTAACAGGATATTTTTATATATCTTTTAAGTTTGTTTACTACCAAAGTACAGAAAAATCGCTATAATAATAATTAAAGAGATTGTTCCCTTTGTTTCAGGGTGGCAACCGCGTCAATTTCAAAAGATGCCATAAAACTAGAACCCATAGACAGAGGCCCTACATTTTTGGTAGAAACCCATATTCCACAACTAGAAGAAAACTCTCTACCTCTACATGAGGAAACTTCTCGGGATATTGAAGAATTAAATACTGACCAAGGTTTACAAGAAGTATCCACTTTGCATTTGGATGAAATAGTACCTCTGTATGTGCAAGAACAAGATTTATCACCAGGTTGGGTTTTGTGTGACTGTAGAAAACAATGTGAACAATTTAAAAATAAAAGTGACAATAGTGATTTATTAGAGGCTTGTAATGAAAGTAATATAATATTGGCTGCCCCAAAATTAGAGGACAAAATTAGTGACAAACATTATAATATTCCTGATACAGATGTAAATTTAAAATCCCTTACAAATAGTAAGAAATATGAATGTATTTATTGCGCTGCAGAGTTTACTAGCCAATCAGCCATATTAGAACACATGAAAACAGCTGGTCATGCTACACAGAGGACTAAAAATTCTACTGGTTCAAAGAAAGGATACAAAATGCGCGCAAAATGGTACAATATTAAAGACATGGTAAAATATCCTTTGCCAAAAGTTAAACGAGAAGAAGTTTATAAAGCCAGGATCGTGGTTAATGGTAAGACTTTCTATAAGTGCAAAGAGTGTGCCAAGGAACTCCACTCGATATACACCTACGTTTGGCACACGAGAATACACACTGGCGAACGGCCGTTCGTTTGCAGCATATGTAACAAAGATTTTAGAGTTTCTCAAGGCCTACTACGTCACATCAAGGAAACTCACGAAAAAGTAAAAGACTACCACTGTGATACTTGCGGGGCAGATTTCACAACAAAACGAAACCTCGACGAGCATCGGAGGATTCATTCTAACGAGCGTCCCTATATTTGCAAAACTTGCGGCAAAAGTTTTAAGCAAAAAGCTTCTTTGTTTGTTCACAATCGATCTCATACCACCGAATTCCCCTTTTCTTGTTCCGGATGCGACCAGAAGTTCAGAACTAGGGCATCTTTGTTGGTGCACTCCACAAAGCATACGGGTGAAAAGCCACACCCTTGCGAGATTTGCGGTAGACAGTTTAGGATAAAATACGAACTGAAACGGCATAGGCTGATTCATAAGGATGATAAGCCGTTTACTTGTAGAGTTTGCAAGCAGACATTTAGACAAAAGAGATACTTAAGGAACCATTATAAGCTGAATCATCAAATGGAAGAACCTCAGTTGTCTGAGATGCTGTTGGAGTATAAAAAAGCTATCTATACATAAAGGAATTAGTTTTAGACATAAGAAGCCTTATTGATTTGCTTTTTTAAAACTGACTGATTTTTTAATATTTCTAGGGTACATATTGGCACAGTAGAAAATACACCTATGTATTTTGAAAAGTGAAACTTCAACTGAAAACGTGTTTAGCCTAGATTAAGAATCATTGTGATATTAAATGATAATTTTTTTCTTCCAATAATTATAGCAAAAAAAGCTTTTTTGGTCGATTTATTTAAAATCATTGTTTCTACAAAGCCAACGTTTCAGTAATAATTAGAATGCTCTTTAATAAAATAAAAATAAAGTAAGCGGTTGGCATTAAAATATTTATCTTAAAATTATATAACATTTTTTTTTTGTTTAAAAAAGATAAAATAAAAAATAAAAATTGATATGTAGTCTACCTACGTATTATGTTGAAATTAAGATGGAGGGCTACAAAGAGGCAACTAAAATAATAATGTTTACAGTTAATATACAGATCGTGTTATCGTGAGCTACGTATTACCCAAAATAATGGCAACACCGCTTGGTTGCGGCTTGCAGGCGGCGGAATTTCTCGTTTTTATTTTTTGAACCGGGAGTCAGCAGACCTCACTTTGCTATGTTACTGCACGTTGCATTAATAATTTTTGAGCGTTATTTTCGTGTTTTTTTCACTATTGCTGTTTATACCCCTTCCGAAAGAGTTCAACTAATTAAATAGTTTTATGGAGGCAATTCGGCAGTACAATGAAGAGATTTGTTTTCAGTGACATTTAAGAATAGACCAATTCCTTGTGCAAAAACGGGTTTAAATGTGGTTACAAATTTTGAGACATCTTTTTGTCTTCAAGATTGTAAAAAATGCCAAACGAAACGTCAAGAACCACCTGTTGAAGTGGTCCAGGATATAGAACTGCGGGAAGAAATGGTTTGCAGTACCCTAGAACTTGATTTGACACGGTCCACTAGAAGTGTTGGAGAGGAACTGGGAATAAGCAATAAAACTGTTGCACGTATCTGGAAAAAATATGGGTACAAATGTTTCAAGTATTCAAAAACTCAGGAAATATTTCCTGAAGACCAGTGGCGAAGAATGGAATTTTGTGAAACCATGATGGAAAACGCAAATCAAAACGAATATATTTTTTTAAATATTTTGTTTTCTGATGAATCTTCTTTTCCATTACATGGCAAACACAATCCTTCCATTGTTCGTTATTGATCTCAGGAAAACGAGCACAGAAGTTTTCAGTTTCGTACCCAGTATCCTCAGAAATTGAATGTTTGGGCAGGTATTTTGGACGACAATGTTATAAGGCCATTTTTTATTGATTGCACTTTTTTATATTATATTTTTATCAGAGTTGATATTTTATTTTCTATTAGAATAACGCTTTAATTCTCATTATGCAAAACACAGCATATTAAACATTTTAACATTACAATTCTATGCGGGTTTTACACATTGTCATGTCTGTGAAACCAGCATTAGAATAAATATTTTAAAAATACCTGGGTTTTCGCGTAATATTTTGAGACATTTTGTCGCCAAACGACGCAGCTCCCACGAAAGTCAGATGTTTACTAATCCCGTCCTCGGGCCGGCCGGGACGGTGCTCTATCGCAGGCACTCGTACACGCGCGACGTTGCAAAATTTCGCCTCTATGCGATTTTTTATAAGTAACGAACGAAAACACGATCTGCATACATACATATAAAGGGTACATGGAAGAAAGGGCATCCATTTTTATCAAAAGGAATTAAAAAATAAAAACATGTAGGTAGACTTCACCAAAAATTAAAAATGCCTAAAATAGAAAGCGTCAAAAAGAAACGGAAGTAATTGCATAAACAATTTTTATTATTAGTTCATCAAATGGTAACTATCCCAGAATTTAGTTTCAAACATTTAAGATTTAAATCAAAATCTTAGAAACATTTCATAACCGAGAAAGGTTTTTTTTTCCTTTTTCGTTTCTTTTTACTGATTCAAATATTTAAAAAAATGTTTTCCAATAACATTTAAGTAGCAATTATTTTTAAATTAAAAGGGCAGAATTCACAATATGTTTGTTCTTATTATTATACACCAGCATACTGGTGAATTTGAGGCATGCATATAAGGGAAAAAAAATATGGAATAAGTAAAATGTTATTGTATTATTTATTGAAAATTGCTTGAAATGTGTGGAACTTTCTGGCTGTACATCTGATATATTTCAATTGACGGTTTTACTTCTTGTTTTAGTAACTCAACTGATTGAAAAATGCCAACAAGTATAAATAATTTTTACAGAGTTCTTTACGTGTTCCCATGGTATGGGTCACTTACTTCCATATATATAAGAAACTCTTAGTTCTATGGTTTCATTTGAATTTGGAAAACTTTTCCTTTTGCTTAGATTTGTACATCACTGGCAATTGTTGCAATGCCGTTTTCGTGACAATTCAAATACCTCATTTGCTTGTCCTGTAGTACTGAAATTAAAATATTATTTGCAAATGCCTCGGCCTGATTTAAAGTATACAGTTAGGCCCAACGTTTTATGTTTCGCTAGCATTTATTTACTTTTGTTGTACCAAAGCATTTTAATAAAATTCTGATCCTCTTCGGCTAACAAGTTAACATATTTATAGAGTGATGGCGTTTTTTTGATAAATGGTTCATTTTTACAATAACATTATTATCTAGAATGATATCACTCTTATATTTCTGGTTAATAGTTTAAATCCCAACCTTGTGTTATAATTCTTTAACTTTTAATATAAAAAACACCCAAAATTATTAAGTTAATGTCTGACTATTAATAATTTTCAAATTACTACAAGCCAAAACTCTTTATTTTTACTCTCGACACGTCACACCAAAGGTTCCAATCATAGGACTATTAATAATTTTGTAAATTTCTGCATTACTACAGCGCTAATCTGTGGTAAATAATTAAATTATTATCTTGTACTATTATCTTAGCGTTAAAGTGACCTCAGCAAGTGAAATTTCATTCAAAATTAAAGTGTGCATATGTAGGCATTTTGCTTATTAACTTGTCTGTTCTAATTATTATAAAAAGTTCAAATAATACTTTGTACATTACAATTATTTAAACAATTATTTTAAACAAATCAGAATTTCAAGGTAGCCATTGAAATTTGTTTAAACTAAATTCGAATTAAGTATCTGTATGTGATGAATATGTATTTTTTATATAAACTTGTTACCAAAAATAAATTTGTAACTAATGGAAGTTATGAAATATTTATTATTTTTCCAGAGATACTAATGAAGCCTCCAAGCCAACTCCAGAAGATTCTTTCGAGGAGGAATCTGAAAGCGAACGTATAACTCCCAAAGAGGAAACTAAAAACTTTACTTGTAATATTTGCGAAAAAGTGTTCAGACAGAAAAACCTCTTATCAAAACATATTAATCAAATGCACCTTAACAAATTGCCAAGAAAACGTGGCAAGAACCACGAATTAACGAAAAACTTCCGCTGTAACATTTGTGAAAAAAGCTACACAAAAAAGCATGACTTATCGCGCCATCAAGAGGCAAAGCATAATATTAAACCAACTTTACAAAAAGTCAGAACTGGTAATCAAGGCATATTAGATAGCTGTCAAGTACAAGGGTCAAATATGTATAAGTGTGACATTTGCGAAAAATATTTTAACAAATCTTACAATTTGTTGAGACACCGAACGGTCCACAGCGGTCAAAAGCGGTATACTTGCAACACGTGTGGTAAAACTTTCAGATTAAATATGTCTCTTACAAGGCATATAAATGAAGTACATAACGAAACTAGGCAAATGGAATGCAAACAGTGTGGCAAAAGTTTCAAAAACAAATGGTCTCTGCAGCAGCACTATTTCATCCACCGGGATTCAAAAGGATATATGTGTGATATTTGTGGAAAATCTTTCAAGCAGCGTGCGGGTCTGTTTGTCCATAAACAGTATCATAAAGATTTTAGTTTGAAATGTCTGGTGTGCGGTAAAGGGTTTAAAAAGAAGCATAATCTTAATAGACATACACAGGTGCACAGTTGTCACAGACAATTCCCGTGTACAAGATGTGAAAAAACATTTCCGACAAATTTTTCTTTGAGTAGGCATGTGGCAAGTTGTCACCTCAAATTGAGGTGTGAAATATGTAGCTGTGAATTTGAACAGATGCGGTATCTTAAGTTGCATAAGAAGGGATGCATCAAGAGTTAAATAAATTACTTAAGAATGGAACAAGGCCGTAACACAAATGTTTCGGAGATATATATTTAAAATGTCGTAGGCGAATTCTACGATTTTGCATAAACATTACATGGACATTTCTATCGGCATTCGAATCCACAATTTTGCATCTACCAAATTATAAAAAGACAAAAAGAAAAGACTTAAGGTGACTAAAAGACTTATAATGCATATAGGCATAATTCAAACTTAAGTATGATTAAAAGACGATAAATAACTTAACAATGTTGCTTTTGTAATTTACTGACACTAACTGTGGGCTTTTAATTCTAGCGCAGCAACATTTTAATAAATTGTTTTTAGAATATGCTCTAATAAACATTGTCTCAATATTCTATCGGACATTGGTACTTTGAAAAAAACTTTCTATGATTGTTATCTATTGACTACTCTGCATATATACGTCGTAATGCTGGTCATCTGCATATACGTCCCTTACCTGCTTATTTACATTTTAACTTAAAATTTGGATAGAAGCATTCGTTATTGATGTTTGAATCTGGAGTAGTGAACATGTAGTACTTAATTACTATTTACAAATTTCTTTCATCATATCTCTAAGCAGCCTTGCACTTCTTCTGGCACGAGCTACTAAAAGAAGCGTTTTGGTAATGCTCAGTAAACTAATTTCGCAATTTGTGTCCTTATCCCGAAGAAAAGTGATTGCAGTTCTTTCCCGTAGTCACTTTCTTTCGAATTATTGTTGTGAAGTCGATTTGGATATTTTTCCTATATCTTATTTGCGTCGCATTAGGTTGTCTAAATTACCATCCCTGAATGACAATTTCCACAAATCCTTATTGTGTACCGAAATTCAGTTGTCCTTTTGTCCATTTTTATGGATTTAAAATACGAGTTAGTTATCTATTCTTGAAACTGAAAAACCAAGTAATGTAGATGGTTCAAATCCAGGAACAAGAAATGGTTGACTGCATTAAATAACACGTATTCGTTAAATTACAAATTAATAAAAAATAAACTTTCAAAGAACATTATAATGACAATATTCTGTTCATCACACCTAAGACTGTCACTTTATCATTTAATCAAAAACAAATCTGTCGATATTTTATGAAAATTTGTTTTTTTTATTCATGAGGAAAGCAGCAGTATCTTCATATTTCAAAATAAAAAACTACCTTATCTGATGTGCTGTTGTTGATTTTTTTAATATTTTTTAAATCCACATTTTATTGGAGATCGGAAGTCTAAACAGTAATGATGAGGACTTAAAAATGGCAAAAAATCTATTTTGATCATTTTACTTCGCACTTTATATTGCTACATGAAAATATCCTATTTATACCTTATACAACATCTATATTATTTTGTTTGCTCCCTATAAGCAGCTAAGAACTTAATTAAAGGTTGATACACATAATTAAAAGTATTGATCCCATATATAAAGTTAGCATGCCCAAAAGTATTACTGGGAACCTTATATAATCCTACTAAAGTGGTTAATTGCTTGGCTAATCTTTCAACATCAATATAACTAGTAAGAACATCATTTGTAGCATACATTAGGTAAAATGGCGTTTTAATATTTTCCAGCTTATACAAAGGCGGTGTGATGTTTCCATATTGAATAATATTCCCTTCTGGTCCATAATCAAACTGCTGGAAGTTTCCGTTATTCCGAATCTCTTGCCCATAATGAATTACACTCTTTGTAGAGGTACCGGCTGGGTAGTGGCTGGCAACCTTCGGTAACATGCTTATATTAAATTCGTCTTTATTAAACCCTCCAATTACAAACAACAAATTTCTGCATATGTCTTGAGTAAACTGTAACTGACATTCAAATGATATCATTTCTAAGGCTCTATTAGGGAGAATCAGCTCGTTTATACCCAAATTTCTAATAATCCATCCTACGTCGTTGCAAAATGGGGCAATGTATCTCAAAGGGCTGCGCAGATGTTTCATAAAAACCGTTGGAGCTAGTGAGACTATTAATTTAAGGTTCTTCGCCACTTCGGGCAAGGTGGACGCAAGCACGAAAGACATTGTCGTCCCCATTGAATGACCTATATAGATGATCTCGCCTGGCTTACCTAAAAAGAATTTATCCATGGTATATACATTTTTAGTGTAACTTTGTAGATAAGCTTACCAGTTGAATTACTAATGTGGTATAATGTGGTTGGTAAATCTTCTGTAGCGATTTCATGCCATGAGAAATTCCAATATTTCGGGCTGCTGATAGGTAAATATTTGTGACCTCTAGAGTAAATATTACCTCTGGCATTACCCAGCCAAACGTCATAACCATTATCAGCCAAATAAAATGCTAGAAAGTAATTTATTCATAATTATATATGTATTATATATATATTATACACCACACATTTTATATTATATATAAAATGTGTGGTTCTTAAATTTTACCTATTAATAGGATAGGTATATTGGAATGAGATATGGATTTTAGCATTAGAAAATTATAATTAGAGATTATCTGGTACCATCTACTCCTAAATTAAGAAAATAATTGAAAATTATAAAGGGTTAAGGATTTAAAATATAAGAATCATAAAGCCACACAATCTAGTCTTTTAGAGAAGCATCTATTGTCAGACTTAGGGGTTGTCGTATGTCAGAACTTTTTCTGGGCCATTTTTGTCATTACGTCTTTAGAGGTTCTTCCATCCTCGGCGCTAAAAGTGAAGTGATATACTAAGTGAATAATGATGGGTTTGGAGCCTCAGAGTGAATATTGTATCTACACTATAAGGAGGCGTGGATATGTGGTAAAGGAAGCATGACAGAGACTCATGACGTCATTTGACCCTGTCTTCGTTTATTTATGGATTGAGTCCTGTATTAGACGAATAGATTCTCTTCTTCTATGGAAATTTTCAGTCTGAAGAGAATAGAAGTTTAGTCGGCAGCTATGAACACATAAGTGGCCTAATGAACCCATCGTGCCCCATCGGAGGTTAACAAAGGTAGAGGATTAGCCAAGGAGGCACTCTAAACTGAGAACTTTAAGTCACTAGGCAAACTGTAAATATTGCTCAGATATTTGCATCTAGTTTGCTTGAGTACCGGGCACTCTTCGATGACATGGTCTTATATGAGTATGAGAATGGTAATGAGAACTATCGCAGGTGGCATACATTTCCTCATATAATCGCAAGGAAAGACCTTCCTGTGAGGCCTGAAACCAGATTTCTACGTAGTCAGTCTCACCGAGGTCATTTAGCCTGTTCTTTTTTTGTTTCTGTTTGATTTTCAATGATGATTTGTCGTTGTATTAATTTTTTTGTTCCCTTTCTCCGTTACATCTAATTACCAATCTAGTGTCTTTGGTTTTTGTAAAGCATATCATTAAATAAATAAAACGTCTCGTGGAATTGTGTCGCATAGGTCTTGTTACACTTAAGTATGATCACCAAAGGATTGCTCCATATGTAAGTTAGACAAGTAGATCCAATGAATGATCTTCGGATACATATGACGAGGGCAATCCAAAGCAGGGCCTTCCGATATTTTCTTGATTAGATCAGGACAGTTCGGGATCCAGTTTCCTAGAATCCAGACATTCAGGAATCCTAGAAACCGTAGTGTCCTTCAGTTGGTGCATGTTGGGTAAGACGCAGTCTTGTCTTGCCTGTGTTTGTCCTTATCTGGTCTTTCTCACCATCACTGATGATGAGGACGTAGATACAACTACAACTCTAGTACCGAGCGAAAACACGATATGCACTAGGTTTTCCATCCCGTTTATGTTGCATTCAGTATTGGAGATTAACAACCTAAAGGACTAAAGAAAAAGTTCAATACTCTATACACAGGGTGCCCGTTTTAAGTAATGCCAAAATATATGATACGATGGCAGTTTTTTAGAAAAAAGTTGTGCATTTTTGTGGCTTATAAAGTAGCCTTTACAGAGTTGCCCAATTTTCATTTGTTTATATATAATATCGATATAGCCAATCCGAGGTAGCCATAGTGGCATCACTAAAACACCCTGGGACACCCTGTATAATTAACACTGTTGATAATATAAATAATAAAACCATATATATTTTTTATAAATATTTTCTTTAATACTTTTAGTTATCCAATTGGGTTCATAACAAAGACTTTTACCATCTGACTATGTCATAAATACTTTTGGCCTATAAATACTATTGTCTTCTTCCTTATACCCACTTAGGAACTTAACTAAAGGTTCATATACATATGTAAAAGCATTTTTTCCGAAAATAAAATCGACATGTCCAAACGTATCACTTGGAATCTTGTATAATCCAGCAACGGTGGTTAAGTTCTTAGCTAATCTTTCAACGTCAATATAACTGGTAAGAATGTCATTTGGGGCATACATTAAGTAAATGGGCCTTTTAATGTTCTCTAGTTTATACAAAGGAGGTGTAAGGGTTCCATATTTGATCATGTTTCCTTTAGGTCCATAGTCGAATTGCTGGAAGTTGCCTCCACTTCGTATTTCTTGGGAGTAGTGAATAAGGGTTTTTGTTGATGCTCCTGCCGGGTCATGGCTAACTATTTTGGGCAAAGTGTGAATATCAAACTCATTTTTATTGAACCCGGCGATAACAAACAATAAATTGCTGCATATTTCTTTGGTGAACTTCAGAACGCATTCATAAGAAAGCAATTTGAGGACCTTATTAGTGGGAGCTAATTCGTTAATTCCCAAATATTTGGCAATCCAATTAATATCGTAGGCAAATGGAGTTAGATATCTTATCGGGCTGCGAAGGTGTGTCATAAAAACTGTTGGAGCAAGTGAGACTATCAGTTTAAGGTTCTTTGCTACTTGAGGCAAAGTCGAGGCCAAAACGAAAGACATTGTAGTACCCATGGAGTGGCCTATGTAGATTATTTCCCCTGGTTTACCTGAATAAAAAAATAAATTTTATTATGTAGTTATGATAAGCAATAGACTCAGGCTTACCAGTATTATTGCTAATATGGTACAAGGTTGCTGGTAAATCCACTGTGGCCATTTCATGCCAGGAGAAGTTCCAATACTTTGGACTGCTAAGTGGTAAGGACACGTGGCCTCTAGAGTAAATATTTCCTCTTGCATTACCCAGCCATACGTCATATCCGTTGTCGGCTAAATAAAATGCTATGAAAGGAAAACTACATTAATTTGTGTTGGTTATCATTCAACTTTGAATTTAACAACACAAAATTTACTACCACCCAGCTATAAGAAATTGACACTGACCTTATTTTAGTCCAACCTTGAATTTTTTATCAATAATTTTGTAATGAGACGCATAAAAACTTGCCACTAAATGTATTTTTTTGAGAATTAAAACCTGCAAGCAATAATGTGATAAAAAGTTTGTAATGAGTAATTACAAAAATTGTATTTAAAATTGGTGGGTTTTACCTTTAGGTTGGTTTCATTATAAAAACAAATTATTTGCCCTCTTCAAACTTCTATGGGTTTAATTTCCTGATTTTATTTAGGCCATTCTGGTTGTATGGCCGTATAAATTGTCTATTTTTTTGTATGCGAATTTGCCTTTGATATACTTTATCATAAATTGCAATCTAGTAAATTAGTATTGCTGCTTCAGTAAACGATTTTAAAAGGTCAATCATATATATTTCAGTAATTCAAATATAATGCATTATAATACAATACATATTGTTAAAATTTTTTAGCATATACCTGACGGCACAGGATAAATAGAGCACTCTATAACTTCGTTATTTTTCAATATAAAATGGGATATTCCTTATATTTGTACATAATGTTGATAGAAAATGATATTCGAAAAACAATGGTATCCTGATTTGTCACTTTTTGTCACATAACGTCAGAAAGAATATTACTTTTTAAATACTGAAATGTATCCAACCGCAGTTGTGATGACTTCACTTTTATCACTTTATTTAGAGTGGGTAAATTACAATTTGCTGTACATTGATAGCAACTTATCATTTGAATATAATTCTTTCCAATCCTTAACCATAATTACTTGTCAATTTAGTCTCACTTTAAGAATTACATTATATACTGATATATCTTAACATCAACGTCTTAGAAAAAAATTTGTAAAATACTTAGAACATTGAAAGGTTCAATGTACATCTATCCTAATAAGGGAAGCGATAAGAAAAAAACATTGACAATATACCGGGTACTCAGAAACTCTACCCACAACCTTTACAGGGTGATTCTCTAACAAAACATAAGAATATTGTGTGCAAATGCATACATTCGTCAGACGTTTAGGACATGTATGGACATGTATATGTACAATGTAGATATTTTTTAAAATTACACTCAGTAGATCAGTACATTGTAAGGGGTACATAATTATGTAAATTACATGAAATGCATATAAACATGTACAATATTTTAGAAAATAAACGGTCATATTATAAAAAAACAAAGAAAGTTACTTTTTCTATATTCCTGAATTATCCATTTCTATCTGAACTTGAGGTATTACTAGGAACGTAATAAAATATGGTAATAATGGCAATAAAATAATATCTTGTCTTTATAAATGGGTAAACTATGCCCGACAAAAACAATTTCCAGAATATCCAGACACTTATTTAGAAATGAAATATTGATATACAGGGTGTTTACTAAACATTCGGCAAAAATTTAAGGGATTATTCCTTGGACTATTCTAAGGATATTTTGTCCTTTTATGATTTTTCATCGAAAGATTTCGAAGATACGGGGCGCAAAAGAATTTTAACAATAACAATTATTCATTGAAAAAATCTGCAGGAAGAAGTGCCTGAACGCGTTGTCTGTGGTATGGGTTCAACAAATATTCTCTAAGAATCTTCTAAATTGTCCCGATACTTACATCTATTAAGTATTTGCAATTTTTCGAGTAAGGGTACCTGGATCTGCTTCTACCATGGCCAGCACATTCTCTTCTAATTTTACCTTTCTTACTGTCATTGGCCTTCCTGATCCTCCACTTCGCTTCAATGCGCCTATTTCACGAAGTCGTTGATGTCTACTTTGGAAGGTTTTCCGTTTAGGAACATTATGATTAGGAAATCGTTCACATATGAAAAATACTAGCTTCTAATGAATTGCCATCAGCAGTCCATAAATGTAATGCATGTCAGCGATCTCGGCGTTCGTATTGCCAGCCATTCATGATAGACGTCTTCACTAACAAAACTTTGAGTACTTATTAAACACAGAATATACAAAAATACACGTCTAAATTTTTCTAAAATTTTGACACTGATTGTCAAATCAGGCAATTGTAGTATGCTATACTTTTATTTCGGCTACATTAATAATTTTAAAAATACCAAAATTAAATGGTTGAACTTGAAATTTTTTCGCCCCGTATCTTCGAAACACAGCGTCCTATCAAAAATTATAAAACGACAAAATATCCTTAGAATAGTCCAAGGAATAATCCCTTAAATTTTTGCGGCATGTTGAGTAAACACCCTGTATATAGGAATACAGCAGAAAGAAGCAGTCTGACGTAATACAAAAAATGGTAATAAAATTATGTTTCCTCTAATTAATTAGGTAAACTAGGCCAAAAAACACAATTTTAAGAAGATCCAGAGAGTAATTTGGAAATAAAATTATGATATAAGTACAAAAACAGGTAAAAAAGTTCAAATTTGATTTCTATATCCCTATAGTCAGGTATGATAAAGAATGGTATACATATAATAAAATATTGTTTTTTCTATTTAATTGGTAAACTTCTATTTATATAATTTCATATAAATAATTTACAGTAATAACTCTATAGTTACAATGTTATTTGCGAGAAACAAGAGTTTGGGTGGAAAAATTTTAGAAAAATAGGAAATACCTTTTGTATTTAAGTTAAAATTGTATCTTTGTTTCTGAGCGCTGAATTTAGATTAGGAGTTACGATCTTTTTTAACAAAATCATTTATTCAAGGTTTTATAATTACAATAAAATATTATTTGATTAATACATTGCTTATTTTGACTTAAGTACAGGTATAAAACTGGTTGCGGAAAATTAAAAAAAACTTATCCTACAAGATGTTTGCCAGAAAAACTACTGTTACTAAATAATACATGTAGAGCCTAACGTCTACCGTATTTCTTTATGCAATATTTATACATTTATTTATAATACTTTTTTACGTTTTTGGTAAAAACATTTTGTGACTTTTCATTTTTAAAGAGTTAGGGAGGTTGTTGAAAGTCTTTGATGCCTCAATTCTAGGATTACGCAGCACGATGCATTACCTAACTGAATGTCACTAGAAATTCTTAAATTATTAGAGTGAATTTGATTAGAATGGTTGATTGAATTTTGGTTATTATTAATAATCTTATATAGGTACACTAATTTTGCTTGCTCTGTGCTAAGGATATTACTCAAAGATTGTAGGTACATTTATCATTACATAAGATCTTCTCAGTATGGGGACGGTATTCAGAACTAAATAGTAACTTGTTTTGAACAATTTGAACTTTTTCAAAGTTGGTTAAGTTGGAACACTGGAATAAGGTATATTATGACAGATATAAGTATGCAGTATAACTCCGATATTTGTTATCAAAACTTAAAAAATGCTCTACAAACAGCCTCAATAAAGTAAACTAACTTATTTCTTATTTGATCATGTTAAGCTCGTCATGATAGCTGTCATCGATTTATTTAATTTTAGCTAATTAACTATATTTGCCATATTAAATTGTGATATGAAAAAATATTTATTTTAGCGTAGGTAATTGTGTATTGCTTCCAAAAACTCCCACAAGAATAGTTCTAGAGGGCAGTTATTTTGAAGAGATCCCAGAATGCATAAGCTACCATTCAAATAATTTTTTCTTGATCTAAACCTAAGAGTGAAGCGTAGTTTTAAATCAGTTTCAAAGAATTTTCTGAAATCGTCTTCGTTAATTTCCTTTCGCACAGTAGTGAGATAAAAACTGTAATAATTTCTTTCCTTCTTTGAATATATCCAACTTGTGGAGACTGTTATATGTTGGTGATTGCGAGTTTCTTTTTTGAAGATGGCTTGAGAAACGGCGAAATTTATAAATAGTTAAAAATATATATACGCCAATATTTTCACTATTTACATTACAAAACATAATATGGGTCTCCGAATATGCCTCCCGCCAAGAGGTTTCGGGATTGCCTATAGGCCGAGCACTAACGTGACTCATGAAAATCAAAGGCTTCAATTGCCAGAATGATTGTACTATATAAGGATATTTTCTTTTCTTTTCTTAAGTGATTGAACTAAATTGTGTTACTAAAATTTAAACACTAAGTGGACACTGTAGTATAGTTGATTGTAATCTGTTTGCATCCTAAATGTAAGTGTTAGTTAATAAAGGCCAGATTTATTTACTTTAAATAAATGAGATAAATAAAATCAATTTAACGGTTTATGATAATTTATGGTAAGTTCATTGGTAACTTTTGCCTTTAATTTATTATAAACTATAAGTGTCTTTTATACATACCCAATGTATTGTTTCCATTCAAAACAAAATCAGCGCTACTCCCCATCAATCCATGCTGCAGATACACCGGTTGTCCACCAGTCTGTCCATCCTTATTTCCGGGTATTCGATGGACTCTCAACAAATAGCCGTCCGGCGATTCAATCACGTGACTCTCCGAAGGGTAACCGTGACGTCGAATTATCTGCGGCACGTCCAGGTTTTCGTCTGGGTCGAATTTACAATCGTCCGCGATATTTCCGAGCACATCCGCCCCTTGTTTATGTAAGGTTTCCGGCAATTGTTTCAAAAGGGTCTTTTTGTAGTACATTATGTCATTTTCGAGGATTTTTACAGGGTTTTGAAGGTCGGTAGGAACTACCGAATCCAAAGATGCGAATATTATAAAGGTTACTATGAGGATACTTGACATTTTGGCTTATATTTGAAAAATAAAAGTTTACCGACTTATACGCGACTGCGGAACATGACCGCGGAACGAAATGAAAAAGACTGGTTTCGCTGCATTTATTGATGTTTTGGACCGGCTTGTTTGGCATTGGGTGGATATAATGTCGACAGTCAACTGGTCTGGACTAATAATTTCAAAAAATTTCTTTGTTTAATTTTTTTTTCGCATAGTACTACGGATTAAATTTGCATTTATCTGAGACGATATATATCATCTTAAGATAAAGGAATTTACGGGGTATTTAACGCGAAAAATTTATCCGCTATTAATGCTACTATGCCTGAAGAGAGCGCAATAAATATCAATATATAAAAAAATCATAACATTTTTCTGAAATTTCGCCACATCATAATAAATTTCGTTAAAATTAGACAAGGGTAGATTGGTATAAACGTGATTTTTTTTTAATAGCCTGAAAGCACCAGGGCAAATTTTATTCTTTTGTGCCGAAATACTCATGTATTAACAAGCAACAGAAATTCAAAGGTAAAGCCTTAAGTTAAAGGGGATAAAAAAACGTAACGACAATTAAGGCTTCACCGTATTCCCACTTGAGCTTGTTGTTAAGAGGAGAAATGTATTACATCGCACAACTCGGCCACCTCTACCAAAGTATGTACATTTCGACATAAAAATTAAGTTGAAATATATAACTTTGTCTCTACGTTCAATTTGAATCGGAGTTAGTAGAGGGGAAGTAGGAGAAACGCTATCGTTCCCTTTTGAACTTGTGGCTAGGTCTTGTTATTATAGTAAGTTAATACATTGATTTCGGCACTCAAGTTCTTCTTTGGCCGGATTGTATATATTGTATAGTTACAGGTTGGAGAAGTATGAATTCATAAACCCAAAAAAAAATTATATGAGTTAGGTCTCCACTGATTATAATGTTAAGATAAAATATAATAAGTTTATCGCAAATATAAATAAAGCAATATCATACTGATATACATACATTTAAAAAAAAAGTACATAAAATATTCTCCTATTCTAGTTTTTTTTTAACGAGCTTAAGGGATGTAATTTTTTCTCTCTTAATGTAATATCAAGCTTTTCCAGCAATATGATATGATCAATACAAGTTTGAATATATTTCAATATTTTGTACTACATAACCTGCTCCTGTAAAATATCAGATTCTATTTCTAAAAGTATGTTCCTTAATTAATTTTTTACGCACTTTTGTATATTGGGATATGTCTTTTAAAATGTTTTCAACAAGTGCCAGATATAAAAATTATTTTTATATACTCTTCCTAGACAGTTGGATGTTGGAATTTTGGAGATTTTGAGAGGCACATTTAAAATCTTCGAAACGATGATTGCAAATATTGTTAAAAGTATTGAAATTTTATTGGATTATCCATATTTACTGCTACAGCGTGGTGTTTTTCATTTCGCTTTCCATTCATTTTTTTTGTTCATAAATTGGCTATAATTAATTTTTTTTTCTTACAAGTAACATTTTATACATAGTTAAAGTAATAATTTATTTTTTAAAACACGATATCTTGCAAATTAAAAATAGTTGCTATCTAAAGCTATCTCTTAAAGATGACTATCCTGGTATGTAGGATTCCTGAGGTAACATCTATATCTAAGGAGTACGAGCCCTTGCCTTTAATGAATTATTTTTTATTAAACATGTAAAAAAACAGCCATGCTAATAGCAATATAATTTTATTTAAAAAAAACAAATAAATAGGTATAATAAAATAATTTAATTGTATACAAATAATGCGTTTAATTATTATATGATTTACTGGTAAGCACATTTTTTATTATGAGACTAACTAAATTACATCAAATTAAAAAAAAAAAACATTTATGTTCTCCACTCAAGCATCAGACCTATTTACCCTTTTTTCATTTCATAATAATGTCTTGATAACGTAAACTACACCAGCGAATTGGTTCGATAAACAAATTATTATTAGTCATATTAATGATTGTCCAGTACATATTACTGTTAGTCATTCACCATGTTATACAATTTTTTTTAATCAAAAACATTTTTTTCATGAACTTTGCTGTTTTGCATCATATTGTAATTATATTGTGGTAGAGTCACTGGGTTTTTTAAAATAACTAGTATTTATTATTGGTTAGCAGGCAGTTTTAAATGAATTTAATTAAAATCAATGATAAGAATTTATACTTCTACCAGGATTTATATTAATCATTGATTTTATATTTTAACTCAGGATAAGAATATAGGAAATATAGTGTAAGTCTTAAATTTAACAACTGTTAAAAGTGAGTTTGTTTTTGAAAATAGGTTGAGATAGTGGAATAATGATAATGAAATGGATATTTAATTTTTCCTTCAAAAAAAGTTAAGTGTCCAAATGCATTGTTACCACTAAGAATATTAACTGATATCGATATTTAAAACACCTTTGCATTTACATAATTTATATAACCCTATATGGTAATACTTTCAGAAAATAACCATAATTTGCCTAAAATAGCTGCATAATATTCTCTTAGATATTAATAGTACATTAGATATGTTTTATAATGCCCTTAATAGATGTTTTAATATTTTTGTATCTAAAGCAATTGCAAAAAATAGAAAATTTCCTTTTTGGTTTAGCCCTGAGTTGAAAGCACTGATTTTTGAAAAAAAGAGGACACAGAACTCTTAAAGTAATTAACTCTGTTGAAGACTATAGAGTACTCTCTGAATTGAGAAAATCATGCAAAGCTTTATATGAAAATACTTATCATGGACATATCTTAGATGTTCAGGGATCTATAGGTTCTGATAGTAGAACTTTTTGGAGTTGGAAAAATATAAATAAAAAAGATTGTAGCTCAATAGTTTATGGTGAATTATCTACCAGAAATACTTCAGATATTATAGAGCCTTCTGGAAATTATTTTTCCTCTATCTATTGCAGTACACCCTGTACTTCTCGGTCCTGTAACTATCTAAAAACCACCAATCTTGGCTGATTATACAGTGATGTGACAGTGACGCGCAAGTTGGAACAAATTCATATAAAATTCAAGGGTGTGTTCGAAAAAAAACGCTCGGAGACGTCGATTTTTATTTTTTTGGATTTTTTTGATGATAAATTCATGTATTCAACCAAAAATAAGCAATGACCTCCAACATTTTTCAATTCTGCATATATATATATTGTAAGTATATTTTGTATACCATGTCTTATACCTAATACTAACATTATTATTGTAACTAACAAAATTTTCGTTATTGGACCAGGAAATCTACACTGGAGTATGGAAAGCCACACACAATTTACCAAGAAGTTAAACGTATGGGCAGGAACTGTGGGTGCCTATTTTATTGAGGGTGCACTTACCTCTGAAAAATATTTAGAGTTGCTTCAAAATCAGATAGTACCTAGTTTAATTGCACTTTATCCAAATGGCGAAAACCCATTTATACCGGCAGATTCGATACGGTTCCAACAGGATGGCACCCCCCGCTACACTATTCGCGAACAGTACGAGATTACCTTACCAACATTTTCCCAAATAGATGGATTGGAAGGGGGGGTTTTATTGAATGGCCAGCAAGATCGCCAGATTTAACCCCATTGGATTTTTATCTATGGGGTTATCTAAAATCTAAAGTTTATTTAGATAAACTGAAAGTTTAGAAGAATTAAATAATAGAATTATAGCCGAAATACGACAAATCCGGCCTCAATCAATAAGTAAAGTATTACAAGAATTTGAATATCGACTTGGTTACTGTCAGGAAGTTAATGGTTAACGATTTGAACATTTTAATTTTTTTTATAAACTGTTCAAAAATTCATGGCTATTTATGAGAAAAATAATCGCAAATTTCTTAATAAATATTGAGGTTAGTTATAGGACATGGTATACAAAATATACTTAAAATTTTATACAGAATTAAAAAATAAAATAAGAAATGGGTGTTTCTATTTTAGAAAATTAAGTGTAGTCGTAGCTCATTTTTGGTCTACCCTGTATACATGAATTCATCATCAAAAAAATCGCAGTAGCGTGACAGCGCGTGTCCGAGCGTTTTTTTTTTTCTAACACATCACTGAATTTTAAAAGAATTTGTTCCAACTTGCGCGTTCACTCTGTATATTATCCCTATAGAGGTGTTTAATGCAATATCGCATATGAACAATAAACTGGGGGCTGGACCGGATGGTATTCCACCTTGTTTTATTAAGAATTGCCAGTGTATTCTATCTAGTTATCTAAAATATTGAACATATCCTTATCCACAGGTATGTTTCCTGATATCTGGAAGGTAACTTATATTACTCCTATACATAAGAGTGGAGACAAAACATATGTGAAGAACTATAGGGGTATTTTTAAGTTTTCTATCTTTGGCAAAATTTTTGAACAAATTGTTCACTAGAAAATGTATCAGACTTTTAAGAATATTTTTTCTACAGCCCAACATGGATTTATTCCTGGTCGCTCTACAACAGGTAACAACCAATTTGCTGGCATATGAAGAGAACTTGTTAGGGGCCTTGAAGAGACAATGTCAGGTAAATGTCGTATATACGGACTTCTCTAAGGCTTTTGAACACGGTTAATCATCAATTTCTTTTGGGTAACCTTAGAGGCTTGGGAGTTCATGGACCTCTTCTGCAATGGATTCGTAGTTATCTTTCCGATCGTGTTCAAAAAGTAAAGATTTGGGAGTTTGAGTCTTCTAACATAAATGTTGCATCTGGAGTTCCCGAGGGCGCTCAATGACATAGAGAAATGTATATTTGCAAGCCACTTACTTTTATTTGCTGATGACTTAAATATTTTTAAAATTATTCAAATAATGGGTGCGTGTGATCTAAATTGTGTAAAACTTAATCTTGCTAAATGTTCTATAATTACCTTTTTAAGAAAGAAAACTAATCATATGTATGATTACACATTAGATGATACAGCACTTAACCGCTTGGACCATATAAAAGACCTTGGTGTTATTCTTGACCGAAGACTTCGTTTTGACTTGCACATCACATATCAGACCGTGCTATAACGCCTCATGGTTTTGTTAAACGCATACTTACGTATAAAACGTATACTATTCAGTTGTACGATCAGTGTTGGACTATGGGTCTTCGGTCTGGTCTCCAGGCTATGAGGTCTATAAAAGCAACATTGAATTTTATAAATGAGCACATGAAGTTATTAACATTATCGACTAGACTTATTTATTTAGATCTCGTTCTGTTCTATAAAATTGTAAATTCGTTCACTGACACGCCAGAGCTTTTAGGTGTTGTTGGATTCTCTGTACCTCAAAGGGTGGTTCGCATTCACTCTATTTTTAATGAGTCACATTTCAGAGCAAACTATGCATTTAATTCCCATTAGCCAGAATGTGTAGGGAAGTGAATTCACTGCCGGAAAGCATTGACGTTTTTAAACTTTTCTTAAATTTATTTAAGAATAAACTAAAAAACATTTTTAAATAGTTAACCTTTGTAATGTTTTTCATTTTTATTATTAGAACTTGCCTTATTATTATTGAAGCCTGCATTATTTCTGTTTTTATTTTAAGTATCTTTGACAAATGTGAATGTCATCCAGTTTGTAATTGTGCCAATTTTTTTTTTATAATATCAATAATTTTACATAGAAATGGTTGTATCTTATCACCGTTAATAAACTATTATTATTATTATTAATAAGAGAGTAAGAAAAATGTTTAGCTCACTGTTATATAATGGACTTCTGAAACCTCATGTGGAGTATGCATTTGTTATTTGATCACAACGCATACAACGGCTAAATTTAATAGAGAATGTGTAGAACAATATATGTCAAAATTATATAAACTCATACTTTTGTTAAAGATTGAGTGACAATACTATAAAATGTATATAATATATTGAATAATTCCAACTAGAAACAAAAAACAGATCTGATAATTTTTGTAAACTTTAGGGTACCATAGATTGCTGAATAATACAGAATCTCTTAACTTCATTTTATAAAGAGATGGAATGTA
Organism: Anthonomus grandis grandis; assembly: GCF_022605725.1. Taxonomy (NCBI): domain Eukaryota; kingdom Metazoa; phylum Arthropoda; class Insecta; order Coleoptera; family Curculionidae; genus Anthonomus; species Anthonomus grandis. The sequence continues at coordinate 18,573,018 of NC_065549.1, forward strand.
GGTCATTATATTGAGTGATCAGTGTGAATTTTATGTATTACTTTTACTTCTGTTTTTTTTTTTCTGTATGAACACCAGTAGTTCTTTTGCAGCCCTTGGTACTGCAGTACTCCATAACCAGTTACCCACTAAAACTTTCCTGCTGGGTGGTACCAGTTGGTTCCCTGCACTGCGATCTGCTCTGTTGCAGTCTTATAGATTTACTGCCACATCTTCAGTTATGTTGCTTCTAGGTCTCTACACTCTTACTCAGCCCCTCAACATAAAAGGGGGGCTGTCACCTTTATGAAGGGGAAACTGTCCAAGAGTTAATTGGGGAATTCCAGCTTTTTACTGCTGTTACTTCTATTATTATTTAAATTCTTATGGCCTTGTGTTATTATTTTTGATATTTATTTTATTACTACTTTTATTCAATTAACCAAACCAAGTGTTTATTGAGCAAAAAAAGAATTACTAGTTTAGTAGATTGCTTTTAGCTTTTAAGTTATCATCATTAGTAAAAGTCAGTAATACACAGCAGACCAACAAACATTCCTAAACCAAAGGTCTCATTGTTAAAATAATGCTTTCCAAGCAATACAGTCAATACCATATTTTTTCATTACTTTTATAATTTCAGTTCTATATATTGTTTAAAGTACAATCAATCTGGCATCCAAAAAGGCCAAAAAATGTTTGAAAATCCATGCAACCATTGTTCTTCACCAGTTAGAAATCTTCCCCTTATAATTTTTTGGGAATTTGATTTTCGGGCAAAGAAAAATTTATAAAATTCCCATAATTGACCTTTCAAGAGTGAATTTTGGTATCTAATTTTTAAAATGAATTTTAAAAATAATTAAAATTTGTTGACTGATGTACTGTCAGGCTTCAGGTAATTTACAAGTAATTACTGCTAATTATGCCTTTAAGCCACTTTAACAATAGGAACTCCAAGAATCTAAATTCTAAAAAAATAAAAGATAAAGATAATAATAATAAAGATTTTAGATTTGTTGGGATATTCCATAAGTAGGGAAGCCGAGAGCTTGACTCTTGACCAACAACAACTTCCTTGTTTATATATAAATTTTGGTATAATCAACTTAAACTTAAAATCCAAATTTGCATAATCCGATAAGGATTCTGGCAGTTAACTTTAGTCTCATTTACAGTATTACCATTGATGTCTCTTGGATGCTATGTGATAAAGATGAACATTTAGAATCATATTGGAAAACAACACACATTTATTTAAAAAATATAACAAATCTAAATATACCAAGAGAATTTGACTAAAACTTTTTGAGCTTAAGTAATTCATTATGTTTTTTAATCCCCATTTTTCTTATCCTTCTCCAATAAGCTTTTGAGTTAGGATCCATTTCTTCCAAGGGAGGTGGAGGACCTGTTCTGATCTCCCACAACCAACTTGGGTACTCACTATGGGGGGCTAACTTGATTTCCTCTCCTGTTTTAAATATATTGGCCCCACAACAATAATTTACTAGTTTTTCTGGATCAGTTTCCACTGGTAGGACTTTCTTCTCTGCTATAGGCCCTGACTTACCAACTTTCTTCTTTTTCATACCCAACATACTAACACCTAAATGAAGAAAAGTGTGATTAACCTTTTTTTGCAAATTTTCTAAGGAACTTACTGCTAGCGTTGGCTTTAGCGTAGTTATTTCTCGGGAAATTTAACTCGAAACTTAAGACGAGGCATCTCTTTAGCGGTGCTAAGTTATAAAATGATGAAAAATTCATTTTTACGGCCCAATAGGAAAAATATTTGTATAAAGAAAACTTTCTGTAGTTGTGACTACAGAAAGTTTTACGATCAGTGTGGGGTGTTTTGGTCAGGTTATGTAAATGGTAAATAAAGGAGTGACTACGGTTCAATTTGTGTCAACGTAATTGACAAATTACAGCGTGGGGTCATAATTAAATTAACTATTTTGTTAGGTATTACGTCACTATTCCAATAGACATAAACATACAAAAAACTATCTCAGATGCCCAATTATTGAACAACAGAAGAAAATAGAATTATTTTCGTACTTAGAAGAAATATATTTCGTTCTATTTAAATCACTTTAAGTCCAAATACAATAATTGACTTAAGGTATAATAGATCTTTTTATATGACCAGAAGTTAATGATTAACCTATCGGCCTCTGTTCGATAGATTAGTCGATAGAAGCTCGTTTCTTTTTTCCAATATCCTAACTTTTAAACTTTTAACTTTTTTTCTATATTAATATTGAAAAAACAATTTAATCAAGGTAAATTAAAATTAAATTGAATATATAAGAAGATTTATCTTTTTGGTATTTTTTTCTCAAACTCACATTTATTTCACATTGGTAAATTGTTTCGAAAAGGAACAAAAAAAGTTTGTTCATTTTAATTTTTGTACATTTCAATTTTAGTTTGTTTTCGAAAAAGACAATACAAAAATTATTCATTTTAATTTGTTAAACGATGGAATTCTAATAGACAAACATAATGGTCGAGGGGACAGATTTATTAAAACACAATTAAATGAAAACCTGGGAATTGATTTGAAAATGAAATTAAACACATCTGAATCCATTTTGGAAACTGTTCCAATGAAACATTATTTTATTAAAAATACAAAAATTCCCACGGGATTACTAATGTATGAACATTTAAAGAAGCCCTGGTATATTGGAGTGTATATCTGTTGTTAGTAACAGCTCTAATTAAATTGTCCATGTCGTTTTGCTCAATTTGTAGCCATTGCTGTTGCATACAACTCTTCCCCTGATTTAAAACACGCATTTTCAACATATGCCAAACGTGCTCAATAGGATTTAAGTGAGGGGATTGCGCCAGCTACGGCAATATCTGAATATTGTGCTGCTCCAAAAAGTTTCTAGCAGTTTTTGCAACATGCGTATAAAACTTTCAACAAATTCTGTAGCGCGTGAATGAACAATGGGTTTCGAAAATTGATCCCCATTTTTATTTGCTGTTAAAAATCCTTCAATGGGAACTAGATTGGTCCAAGAACCGATAGAAATTTCAGGCCAAACCATTAAACTGCCGCCTTGGTACCTGTCAGTTTCTTGAATGTGTTCAGGTGTTCGCCACACCCTCAGCCTTCTTGAATAAGAACATTAACCAAATATTGTTTCATCTCTAAGAAAAATGCATCACTATTCAAGCTCTTGCCAATTCTACTATTCTTCGGCCCATCTCCTTGCGCGATTTCCACGGCCGAGATAGTAGTGGAGTGTTAACAGGACCCCTGGCATAAAAATTAATTTTCATATAAACTATTCGTTGTTTTTTTCCTATGTTTGAGCAATGACACTAACGCCATGAATATTTTGAACCTCACTTCTTAGGTGGTTCGCAGTAATATTAGGGTTTTGTAATACCACGAGGCGAATAAAGCTGTTGCCTCTGTTGGAACAGTATTTCATTCACTCATATCTCTTCAAATATGTGCCACAATCTTCCAATAATGCTCTTGGTAGAATTTACTGCTTCTACGACGTCCCGGATGTCCATACCATTCTGTATCATACCCACAGCTCGTAACTGTGTTTCATGATTAAGACGTTGCCTTTGCATTTAGACTATACAGATCGTGTTTGCGTTCGTTACTTATAGGAAACCGCATAGAAGCGAAATTTTGCAACGTCGCGCGTGTACGAGTGCCTGCGACAGAGCACCGCCCCGGCCGGCCCGAGGACGGGATTAGTAAACATCTGACTTTCGTGGGAGCTGTGTCGTTTGGCGACAAAATGTCCCAAAATATTACGCGAAAATTCAGGCATTTTTAAAATATTTATTCTAATGCGGGTTTTACAGACATGACAATGTGTAAAACCCGCATAGAATTGTAATCTTAAAATGTTTAATATGCTGTGTTTTGCATAATGAAAATTAAAGCGTTATTCTAATAAAAAATAAGATATCAACTCTGATAAAAATATAATAAAAAATCAGAAATAAAACTCTAATAAACAAACTTAACAACATATAATTTTTTAAATAAAAGGCTCAAATAAACCGCCTTCTTTCGCTAAACACAAACTTAACCTATCGTAAAAGCTATTTCGCACTTCCAAAAGAGTTTCAGGTAAAATGGAATTGGCACCTTCGACAATTTTATTTCGCAACTCCTCTAAATTTGTTGGCCTATTAAATTCATGCTTGTAAATGGTCTGCTTAAGGTAACCCCACAGATAAAAGTCATTTGGAGACAAATCTGAATATCTAGGAAGCCATTTAATATCGCCAGTTCCACTAATAAGGCGGTTAGGAAAAGTTTTTGCTAAAAATTCTTTTACCCTTGCCGCGTTATGAGCAGGACAGCCATCTTGCTGAAAATAAACCGATCCCAGGTCTACATCAGGTAGGATTTGAATGGCAGGAAGAACTTGGTTTTGCAGCAACTCAAGGTACTTTTGGGCGTTTAAAGTGCCATCAATAAAAAATGGCCCTATAACATTGTCGCCCAAAATACCTGCCCAAACATTCAATTTCTGAGGATACTGGGTACGAAACTGAAAGGATTGTGTTTGCCATGTAATGGAAAAGAAGATTCATCAGAAAACAAAATATTTTTTAAAAAATATTCGTTTTCATTTGCCTTTTCCATCATGGTTTCACAAAATTCCATTCTTCGCCACTGGTCTTCAGGAAATATTTCCTGAGTTTTTGAATGCTTGAAACATTTGTACCCATATTTTTTCCAGATAGAACAGTTTTATTGCTCATTCCCAGTTCCTCTCCAACACTTCTAGTGGACCGTGTCGAATCAAGTTCTAGGGTAAAAAAGTTAAAATAATTAAAAGAAATTTTCACTACACTGGCTGCAAAAGTTGGACTTAATACATTTTTCAGTTTATCAAATACGCCTTGAAGAATTTAAATTATTTTGTATAAGGTATGTTCAACGGAATAGTTAAAAAATAATAAACACAATTTATCTTGGAAAATAATTTCTTTCTCTAAAATTAAAAAGGCTTTTTTTCCCTGTCTCCTAGATCATTTTCATGTGTGTAATTCAATAATAGAAAATACATGAATAAAATATATTTCCATTATTAAGGTTAATTTAATTAACTTAATTAATGGCCTACTCTACCTTCAATTTAGCCAGTGAATCCATGTATTATTAAACTCAAACAAGCAAGTAGATATGCATTTATCTTCATTTAACATTACAAACTTATTTCCTTTAAGTTACGTTATTTTAAAATCGGTTCCTCTGCTAAAATTGAGGAAGCAGCCCAGTTTATTCTATGGTTATTGTCAAATACTTGTTTGGCAATTTTTTTGTTTATTAATTGTTTTTGGTAATGGTCTACTGGTTTTATCTATGTAAAATTTACCACAACCACAAGAAATTTTATATACATATTACATTTTTATTTAATTTATTATCATTAAAAGGTTTATTTTGTGTTATTGGATATCATAATGTAATTTGTAATTAATGATTGAGCGTATGAGATACTATTTTCTAAATTCATATTTATTTAAAGTGGGGTCATGCAATGCGGCAGTTTATAAAAGTGATCACACTATTGATTGGCGATTCTTCTTTATTTGGATTGGCGACTTGCGTCGATTTGGAAATTTCAGTGGCTCGCGATGACATTTTTACTGCCTTACTAACGAAGGCAGTCTACATCTAAATATATAATCTATTACTACATATTATCTTATTATTAAAAACTGCAAGAAAACGAGGTATTTTCTGTAATGATATATTTAAGTATAGTCTCTATAATTTGGTCTATCTATTTGGCCCTCGTAAAATTTTGTATTTTTTGACCATTGTTTATTACACTTATTTTCAATGCATAATAAAACTAAATCAGAATAAATTCAATGTCAAAGTTTTCGCCTGTTAAATTTCTTCTAAAATCTCGTTTAACCTAAGCTTTTTTTTGGCGTTGGATAGTTTGTACTAGTTGTTACCCTAGTACTAGGTACTCCTTCACACCAGGGACTTACATTAACTAAACATTGGTTGAGTTACTATGAGTACTATCTAAGCGACTACATCTAACAATGACTTTTTAGTGGCAACAACGTTTGAATTATTATCAAAAAAAGTATTTGAATTCTCCATTGTCTACCATAATTCTTATAACCTCGAAATTGTTTGCATTTACAGAACACCTGATGCTGATGTACAGGTATCCTGCCAAAAAATTACTCAGAGATAATAATAATTACTAGAGTCCCTGCTTTTAAAAAGTAAATTGATTTTATGTGGCGATTTCAATATTCATTTCTCCAGTATGTGCGCTGCCCAAGAATCTCTTCAGTCTATTTTCGATTCCTTCGGTATAGCTACTTTTACTACTATAGACCATGCTTTGTTTTTACGCGACATATCGCGTCATCTTTTAATCTTCCAGTTGCAATTTTTTTACCAGATATTTTTAAGCCTTTCGTTCTGTTTTTTTTGCTTATAAGCTTATTAAAAGTTAAGTAGTAGTAGTAGTGAGGCTGTATCACCCTGGCAATACCATCGCAATACCATTTATTATATCACCTAAAAATCGCAATACCATCCTTTTTGTCTTAGAAAACCATGCGTTTAATTCTTCTCGCAATTAGTTTTTTAGTTAGAATTGTTTTTTTTTCATAGGCAAATAAAGTATTTTGAATTTGAATTTAATAAGGGATTAAAATTCTTATATATCATTCTTAAATAATTAAAATATTTTTCTGTATCAGAAAGCTTCATCTCATTAAGTAATTGGTAGTAGATACCTTTCCTGAAAATATCTCTGATCTAAGATCGTTTTGTGGTATATTTTCTACAATCATTTTTGAGTTCCAATAAAAGAAGAGATAAAAGCAACATATTTTTTTCGGCAACCTTGGACCACTAAAACCAAAATCCTTTTATTTTGTATCTAATAAAATGAAATAATTATTAGAAATGGTCCATAATCAAATTTTCTTTCTACCTTTCTATAACGATCCATATTATATTATACTAATAGTTTTATGAAAACTTACCAAGAAAAAATGCATAACAAATAACTAAGTATAAATATTTAAAATAAAAAAAATTTACCAGTTTTATTTACCGTTTGTTATAAATGGCCGGATTCCCTTAATAATTCATGAACGCGCCATTTTCTCATAAAATGTCCCAAATAAAAATTATAGATCTCTTTCAGATCTACATTAAAAAGATAACTTTGCATATACAGGGTCACAACAGTAGTAGAGACCAAAGTTACATTTTTTTTCTGGTTTAACAATGTGCCAACTTGTAGTAAAAAGCATTTGCTAGGTTTTCTAACATATAAGGAGTTATCAATTCACATTCTGCTCTAATTCTATTTTGTAATACGTTAACATTTTCTGGCTTTGTTGCATAAACTATATTTTTTAAATGTTCTCAGAAAAAGAGGCCCTGATCTAGAGGGTAAGATCAGGGCTTCTTGCTGGCTATTCAATTTCACCTCTTCTGCCAATCCAACGATTTGGAAAAGTCGGATCTTCTGATATTAACGATTACTTCTTATATAATTTCTTATATAATGAAAATGAGGAGGGGCGTCATCTAGTTGAAACCATATTAGATGGAAATTAGCATTAGCATGTCTTTGTATTTCTGGTACTATCTGATTTTCCAACAAATCTAGATACCGGATGGCATTTAAATTATCCTCAATAAAAAATTAACCTTATATCCTATTACGAAATATATCATAAAATAAGACAGTAATTATAAGTAATCTAACACACAGATGTTATAATTAAGCAAAATTGGACCATCGTATGACGGGTACATAGCTTTAGCTATAGCCTTCAGTATCTGTGGCCTTAGCATCTGTCAAATTTTCTGTTTTCCCCCAGATCCTAGGGTCACTAGGCAACATAACCACAATAAACAAAACAAACAAAATTTGGGTTATAAATGTCATTTTTTCTAAAATAATCGAAATTACCAAAAAAGAATAAAGACTCGTTTAAATAACAGACTCAAATGTATTCCTTTATGGAATATAAATGCCAACTAGTAGCGCCGCAGCTACCGTAGTAAGAATCTTTTTTTTTATTAATAATTTAATGTTTTCCTTTCAACAATAATTTAAGGATAAAAAGAAGAGCCTTAGGTTAACAACCCAAAAGAGTACCGACCCGAATGGCACCGAGCCACCCCCGAATGCGGAGAAGCATCTTCTAAAAATAGCCCCAGCATTACCCCCAAACAATAAAAGATCTCTATATGTACGGTCACATAGCACCTTAAATGCTGCCAGTATCGCCAAGGTTCAGGAGAACTCGGCATATGATTGCGTGGCGCTCCAGCCGAGTCCCGACGGCTTCCTACGAGTTTCACGGACACAAAACGAGAAAGAGAAGCACCCTGATAGGATTAGTTTAGATCGGAGAGGGTTAACACATGTTCCTGTTATTGAGGGAGAACCTAGGTATGTATGTATGTGCTTTTTTGTTTTGTTGTAAAAATCTCTTTTTATAATTTGTTGGCAAGTTTTTATTTTATGCCTGCATTAGCAGTTATTGGACTTAAATTTCAAAATCATATTGTTAATAGCTGTTATATTAGTGTCTTTTCTCATTATTATGCAATTTCCTCAGAATATTTACATTTTAGCATGACAAAAAATATATATCATGCTCTGGTTGAGTCTCACCTTTTAAATAGGCCTTAATTTTTTCCTCATTATCATTTCAACTCAAAAAATGCCAATTCAAGCCCTGTTTAGAGCCAAGAACAACCCATAAGACATCTATTTATTAATTAATTTATTTTATTTATCAATGGCCAGCTCTAATTACAAAATATGTAAACTTAACAATCAAATATATTAAAAAATAAATATATCATAACAGTGCAATATTAATTCCTTAAATCTTAAATTATTGTACTTCCTGTCATTTATTTGCCTCAGGAATGTGTGTAAGGAGGTGTATGGGGTATATAAGAATGTTGATTACCCCATTCTGGTGGTTCTAGAGATAAATTTATTCCAACCATATAATTAGTACTCTGAATTGGATGGATTGCCTCATGTATGTCCTGATGCAACATGCAAATTAATTTTTTTAAATAATTTAGGAGCTGACATGAAAAATTTTACAAAAGATGAATAGGTTCATTATCAATAAAATGAACTGTTTTGGTAAAAAACATTCATATTAAAGAGTCACTCTTTTTTTATTTTAATTAAAAAGAACCATGATATGTTATTTTTTTCAGCTGCAACAGTTATTCAAACAACAGACAAGTTCCATTTTAAGTTGTTTAATCTGAAAAAGTATATGTTTTTAAAAATGCAGTGTGATTCTTAAAAAAAGGACCTGAATAAGAATGTAAACAAAAATGTTTTTGCATCTTTTTATTGGCATTTCTTGTTTTTCTAAACATACCATTCTTGCAAACTTTTCTATATTACACAATAAACAAATACATATCTTTCAAAACTTGCCATCTTTCACATTGTTAATACATTGATCCTTTATGTTGATAATAATTTTTTGATTTCTTGATGAATTTAATTTGAATTAAGTTGAAATATGGAATTTATGTTTATTGAGTATGCAGATATGCATCTTGTGTATGGTCTTGCATCTTGCAATGTATTGAAAGCAAAAAGGTTGTATGAAGAAAGATGTTGTAATCGCACTATTCCAAATCAAAATTCGTTTAAAAGAATTGACTAATGTCTAAGGGTAACTGGTAGATGATTCCACTTATTAAGGTGATATTATTGACTTTCTTTATTGTAATTTTTGGGAAAAAAGTACTGATGCTGATCAGAGAAGAATAATATGTACGGTACAATAGGAGGAAAATATTTTGAATGCTATAGCTTATACTTCTTGGACAAGCACTTGAAAATTAGCCGCTCAGCTTAATACACCAAAAACAATAATACATAAAGTACTTCAAGAACAGCTGTTATAGCCATATCATGTACAAAAGTGCCTGCACTTACTAACTAACTCCTGAAGATTTTCCACATAGAATACAGTTAGCCAATTGGCTATTAGATCAGCAGGGAACTAATTTAAAATTCAAAAATTCAACAAGGGATTGAATGGAGAACTTTATATGGAGTTCCTTCAGAACAATCTTCTGGATTTAATAGAGCATTTGCCACTTGGATCCGCCGAAACATGTATTTTATCCATAATGGAATTTCATTTCCTGAGTAAGGAACCACCTGAATAACGTTTTTCCATACCAATAGGTAGAGGAGGATACATTGCCTGGCCTCCTCGGTCTCCCGATCTAACGCTATTGGATTTTTATTCATGGGGTCACCTCAAAACCTTGGTGTATTCAACTGCTGTCGATACTCGGGAGGAACTTTTACAGAGAATCAGGATTCATTGTGATGTGATAAGGAACAATCCAGGGTTGTTGTGGCGAGTACAGCAATCCACAGTGTATGAGACGTCACGAAGCCGAAGTTAAACCTACTTATGAAATTTTTAATTAATTGTTTCGAATTAGTAGCTTCTTTATTTATTACATTCTTTTTCAGGTTGTTTTTTCATTTCAGGAAAAACATTTGCATTTTTTTTTAAACTGTGGCATAGCTGAAAAAAAACATATCATGGTTCTTTTTAATTAAAATAAAACAGTGATTCCTGACTTATTTCTTTTCTCCAAAACGGTTCATTTTATCGATAATAAGTGCCTTTCCTTTAGTATAAGGTGCAAGCTATCCATATTTATTATTTCTGAGTCTTTATCATACAGATTGTTAAAAATTGAAGCATTATAATGTACGACCTAGTCCGCTCCTGGTAAAATAAACAAGGTAAATGTGTTTTAAGAACTCCGTTTTAAAAGGTGCTTAGTAGTGTTTATCACGTAAAATTTTTATTGAATTATACCAAGTTCTTCAAAAGGTATTCAATAAAAACCGATGTCCAGCCGCGTCTTTAAGGGGCCGTATCTTTGTAGGGCCTATAGTATATTTTTTTATACATTTTTTTAAATTTTCTACCTTATTCCGAGAGATTTCCCACATTTTCTGGTACACCCTGTATAATCATATAACAAATTGATTCGAAATCTAACATCTTTAGGACTTTAGCAGCCTGGTCCAGTTTTATGCACTCTTCCTTGACATTAATGTTTGTATTTCCCACTATATTTATATCATCAGCAAAAGCCTCCAGTATTCGAGGACCCTGATTTCTAAAGACTAGTAAAACCTAGAGTGTTTCTGTCCTTGCCTTTCTCACAATGCTCGCCAAAGCAATACTAAAGAGAAGTGGGGATAATGCATCTCAGTAAAGAAGATCGACAGTTTTTGTAAGATTAACTTACTTTTATGGTAGGCCCAGTTCTGTCCTGGTATTCTACTCTTATGATGCTAGGATATGCTTGTTTAAAATCTATAAATAGCTAGTACAATGTTTTGTTGTATTTTCCTAACAGTGAATATGTGATCCATTGTCGATTGGTTTTTCTAAAACCACACTGGTAATCGCCCAATTGATACACTATGCTACACTGGTGCTCAGTTGTTGCTCCAATAAAATTACCGAGAACATTTTATATCTCATTAAAGAATATAAAATAAATTATTCCCATATAAAAGGGCAATTCCCATTATTATTTTAGGTGTCAAAAATTGGTCCTTTTTTACAAATCATATATATTTACCCAATCAACTAATAATAAGGATTTGATTAGAGCACTTCTAGAAATTGAAATTAATAGCAATATGATTAAGTGGAAAAAGAATCTGAAGCATCTGAAAAAACTTGATATTTATCCTTATAGCATCTCATATTATAGTATGTTATTTTAATTTGGTTTAGTCTGGTTGTGTAAAAGATTCTCCTTGAGATCTATCTCATTTAATGAATATGTAGTTAATAATAATAACTACAAAAAATGTTCCTTTATTAGTCTTGAATTTGTAGTACCTAAGGTAACTTGAGAATTTCAAATCCATAACTCTTTCTAAATTCAGCATCAAATTTCTTCCCTATTAATAAAATGCTTAAATTTTGCAATATTTTTAGTGAGCATAGAATTTATTAAAAATATAGTCCTCCCCATGAATCCTAATGATTTTAGATGGTGTTTGTTTTTACATTTTTTCTTTATTATAGTAAGCACTGTAATATGTAACTTCCATAGTATTTATTTGAGTATAAATAAATCGATGTAAATGAGTCTCTAAAAATCACACAAATATGTTAAAAAGATAGCATGATTATTTTATCAGTATCATTAGAATAAATTAGTGCATATTTTACTTTTTAGAGTAAAGCATGTTGTTTAACTGCAATTCTATTATATTGATTTCTTGACAACTGAACAATTTTTTGATCTATTCAATATGATATCTCTTTAAATCATGCATAATTTATTTCAATATCATAACAGATATATTAAAGTAAGTATATGTATTTATAAAAAAAATTATATTTAATTCACAGAATTTAATCCAACATTTTGTAAAGCCTTTTAATAATGTTAATGTTACTTATACTTAAGTTTGGTTTTTGTCTCACTTGATTTTTTGAAATGCGTCATTCTTGAACGTTGTATATGGGACGATTTTTTCCTAAAAAGTATTTATATACAAAATTTGTCTAAAGCCTAAAAAAGTGTGATTAAAAAATTTATTGATGATCATACATGGTGACACTATGGAGGTAAAGCAAACAAACTTTAAAACCTTGTAACGTTTGTATTTATTTTTTCATCGTTCATAGACAAAACATTTTTTTTGTACATATTTCGACTTATATTTTTACTATGAATAAAAATAATATTAATAACAGTATTTTATTTTAATAAGAGTATTTAATATACAAAAATGAATGCCATATTGACATTTTTTCCAGGTTAAGATTATTATCATTACAACACAATTTGATAATAGATTTAGAAACGTTATGTAAACAGAAGTTCCCCACATTGGTTTTCTTAGATGTATATGATAATCAGCTAGAGCAGATTAAAGCTTTGGATAGTCTGGAAAATTTACGAGTGCTGCTCATGGGAAAAAATAGGTAACTATTGAGAATATATATTTTTTTTTACTAATTTGTATTATTATTTTAATTAATTTATCCAGACTTAAAAAAATTGAGGGGCTAGAATATCTTAAGAAACTAGAGGTATTAGACCTTCATGGTAATCAAATCACCACTGTAGCAGGACTAAGCAGCCTGGCAGAACTGAAAGTGTTAAATTTAGCTGGTAACCAAATACGTGTAGTTGGTGTAAAAGACCTTCAGGGACTTGATTCGTTACAAGAATTGAATCTGAGAAGAAACAGATTAAAGAAATTACTTGGCTGTGGGGATCTGAATTGTTTGGTCAAAATATTTTTGAGTAACAATGATTTACAAAGGTAATATACAAAAAAAAAATTATTAATGTTTTCCTGCTCTTCTTTAAATTTAGTGTGGACGATATAAGCAGTATAGCCAAATCGCCGAATATAAAAGAAATTTCAATAGATGGCAATCCCGTATTTTTAGCGGGAGACTGCGTGTCGTTCCTAGTTTCTTATTTACCACATTTGATACGGCTAAATGCTATGCAAGTTACGGAACAGGTAATTGAACTAAAAAGTAGCTTTTCAACCATTTAGATTCTTAATAGAGATTTTATTGCTTGTTGGCGTGCATATCTAAAGAGGTAGTAAATACCTGATTTGTCATTGTAATTGCTCCATTTCATGCGACAATGTTAATTTTAGATATTATCAATTAAGGTTTTGTTTTAAGTAACTAAGATTGGATTCTTAAAATGTTTATTTATTGCTCACAAAGGTCAGGAAAGCGGCAATGGCTTGGCGGAGGAATAAAGAGAACACTAATGCAGCTTTTATGGATTTGACAAGTGAAACTACTTTAAATTATAGGAGAGAGGAGGTTATTTCAAATGCAAGGACCAATTGGGAACTTCTAAGGTATGCAAACACTATAAAAATTTTAGCGATTTGGGCTTTATTTATTTCTTTAAGTCACTTAGTTTTTTTTTAAATTTAAGTTAAGTTAAGCAAATTAAAACAGATTAGAGGAATTAGACAGATTTATTAGAAAGGTGAACTATTTCATAGGTTTTTTTTGTACATTTAGAGGCAAAATGTTAGTGGACTTACTACAATATGAATAAGGAAATGTCAACAAAAAAATATCATTACAGTTTAATTTCATTTAAGTTTTAATTTCATTCAACTAAATCAGATGTTTTTTTTACAATTCTGTTGACGTCTCTGGTCACTCACATTTAAACTTAGTGATAGTGAGTAGAAGTAAATTACTAAATATGAATTAATGTATTTGACCGAAAAATTTAAAAGTTTAGAATACTAACAAGGGTTAATGAAGGCATATTAACATAACATCTTGTATCCCAATTATTTTAACAAAATAATACTATTTCAGATCTCAAACTAAATGTCTTACCAATACAGTGACTGCTGTGGATAAATCAGTAAAAAATCTAAAGCCAGATTCTGATTTCATCCTCACATCTCTCGCAAAACCCACCGTAAAGCCTACGTCGAAATTGGTGCATCAAAAATCAAAATCTTTCATCAGGATAGCCTCAAAGGTTCCTTTGCTGCCAGATAAGAAGTTGGGGTCAAACAGGACGGCCTCCCAGGATACTGAAAATTCGCAGAATAATTCTAATACATCCAGTAGTGCGAATTCAAATGAGTTCCTAAAGTTGCCGCCCATCTTGGTTCCTATTATCAATAAATTGGAGAAAAATGACAATATGAGAGATGATGGTAAGTAGATATTTTGTTGAATCCCTTTACAGGAACTTTTGGAAATCCGATTTTCAGAAACGATTAATTAAAGAAATATATTTCATACTATTTATTAAGTAGGAATCAATTTTTTTATTATGTAAAATAATTTTTAACTCAATTTTTTAAAGTTTGACCTAAAGAAATATATATAATCTGCAAAGCTCACGACCGTTTCTTTTCTTTTGATATTTATCTATCTATATCTATAATACGGGAGAGAGAAACCTGCTAGAGCCTTATTTAGATTAAATATAATTGAAAGACCTCGTGTCCTGGCGGAATTTATTATGATTATGAAATCAGTTGCATAAAAACTCTTTTTCAGCAATATATTTAATTTAGTTTTCTATGAACGAATTTAGCTTTTTCTTTCCAGAGTATTTATTTTTTATAGATTGATTTTAGTAAACCGGTTCAAGACTAACCTTAATTTTACAATAGATATAAACAACGCAAAAAAGAGTAAGTGGTCTTAACACTACACACAAATTTTAGTACCCAATCTTAAAACCTTTAAGAAATATATTAAATGAGAGCAAATTTAAGTTTTCTATACTTAAAAACTAAAATTTATTTGGGTTATTCTGTTTATTGTGACTTTTAGTTTTAACATTACTGACTTATAATCCACTGCCATCTTCCTCAAAATATTCTGATAATATCTTTAAAAAAACAAAGATGTGGTTATGTGATGAAATGAAAATGAAGACTTGGCACAAATGTACGTTACTCACTCTGATCAAATCGAGTACCATCCCATGCAACTCCTGATAAATTCAGATCACCGTCAAAAAGAAATGTATAAATTTACATAGCAGACAGACAGACATATATGTTAGAAACTTGGATCCATATTTTCAGTTCTAAAGACTTTCACCTTAGACATGGCAAGAAAGAGAAGAAAGTACCTCTTCACTAAGTGAAGCTCTTGGTATGGTTTGAAAATTAATTTATTTAAAAGTTGTAGGAAAGAAACAGTGATATTAAGGAATAGTTGGGTAAATGATTCTAGAAAATAAATTTGAAATCAAATTTTAACTTTACTCTTACTTTATCAATTAAAGAAATTATGGTCAAGACAGTGGTAAAGGAATCAGAAAATATGTACTGTAACCATTTATTTTTAAGATTCAAATTTATATATTCCAGATTTTAATATATTATGTTAATATCTTCAATTTTCACAATAGGTGTGTTATATTTTAAGTTTTTAATATTGGCCTAAACATAAATTATTAAAATTAATATATAAACAAAATGATTACACAATTCCCTATCTTTAAAACATAAAATTGTCCTAAAAGGCGAGGATTGAATGCTTACTTGCAATCATAAAAGAAAAACAGTATTCGATAATATGGAGATCTTAAACTCAGAAAAAAATATTTATTTATTTATAATTTTTTATTAAGTCTTTAGGACACGAAACCACAAGAGATAAAATGCAAAAATAGTATCCTGATATTGCAATAATAGTTTAAACTTATTATAAATTAACCAATAAGCAATAACAATCTTTAAGTAATATCTAATTAAATACTTCAATCAAATTTAACTTTACATCGCATTGGGTTGGGTTGGTATCACAAAAAATTACCTATAACATAGCTAGTTCTAAGAGCCTAAGTTTCAGTTCATTTTTAAATAAACTGAAACTTTGAGCCAGTTTTTATCGCAAAGAAACCAGGTTAAAATCATTAAGATGCAAATTTATCATTCACAGTTTTACCAGTCCATCCAAAGGTGATTTAAAAATGAATGTGAAAAAATGATTTAGGTCAAAATATTAATGAGAAGAAGACAGTTTAAATTTTGATTTGACAGGGCTTGGATAGAATATTTATATTAAATTTAACTCTATTTATATTGGGAATTTTCCCCATATAATATACTTAAGAACGAGAATAAGTTAACCTACATATTTTTAAAGTATATTCTAAATTTCTTTAAATACTTAATCTATTCAACAACTTTACCTTCAACAAATGTCAGATTTTTCTTGCACTTTCTTCATTAATTAGAAATTAACAGATTTAATGTTTAATATTTTAATGTCAGTTCCTGAAGTTTCAATCTTTATATCTCTAGATCGTCTGGGATAATTAAATAACACAAGTGCATCAAAATGTAACGGGCAAACTGAAAAAAATATGTTTTACATTTTAATGGTTTTGTCCAATGTTTAGTGTTTATAATTTATTTTATAAACAGGAATGTTGTACTGTATGCACAACTGGAAAATTAGTAAATCTTAATTGTGTTTTTCTTCTAACGTTGAGAGAGATTTTAAGATCACCTAAAAACTGAAGGCGCCTGTTCCACTAAAATAATTGCTCGAGTACTAAACAATTTTTAATATGAAATTATTGCAACCTTAAGAAAACATGTTGTCTAGACTAAATATAACTTAGTATATGGATGGAAGATACCTTGAAAATTGCAAATAAAGTTCTTACCATACTAAATAAAAGTTTTATAACCATAAAAAATAGTGTTTGTGACTCTTTTAATTATGACAATTTAAAATAATTTTGTGCAGGATCTCTAAAACACTCGGGAAGCTTATCAAGTCTCGGACCAAATATTGACAGCTCTAGTTCAGTAGCAAGCGGTAGCGAACGTGCTCATTCAACCACCTCTAATAGCACTGGTAACTCCGATAGCTCAGACTCGGAACGTGAGGAAAACCCTATACAAAATTGCTTGGAATCTAAAACAACCGAAGTAGAACAAACGTATGACTGAATATTGTGAACTGAATGACTGAATCTCGCCGACTAATTACTATTTCTTGCAGACCAACAGCATTACCGACCGTTGACAAGCCAGTAACCCCATTAGAGCCTAAAACAGACTCAAACAGTACCCCAGAAGACACGGCGAGCAATCTGTCCACAAATACCTCCATCCTTAGTGTGCCAAGTACCTCTGAAAGCGAAAAATGCAGTACCAAATCTAGTACGAATAGTAGCGGGTGCTCTAGAAACATTAAAAGTGCTGTAAGCGGACGCCCTTTACCGATAAAGTGTAATGGTCGAGCGGCTACGGCCAAAACGAAAAAAGCCGTCCCTGGTTCTCCAGCGGTACCAAAGGACCGGGAACAGGGTGGGGATTACTTGATTGAAATTTGTGGCCGGTATCTGAACGTGTATGGTCAAGGAGCGTTGAGGTTTATCGATAAGCCTTGGAATGTTAGCAAAGCCAATGATGTCACCACTATTAAGTTTAACTATGTTAACTTTAATGGTGTGGTAGGATTTTTGAGTAAAATTAAACATAGGTAAGTGGAAAAATTGATTTTCATGAGCATTATACAGTGAATCTATTCAATAATTCAATAATTGTTAAATAATCATTTTCTAAATAACGGTCTTAGGTTCTTCTGTATTTATTATCAAATTTAACTTTACCATATTGTATGTTCTTTGAAGCATTATTGTATGTATTTAGATTTAAGTAAAATTGGATATACAGTATTAGATTTGCTGTTTACCTTACAGAATAAAAACATTAAATTTATTTGGACAAAAGCTCATTCTGGTATATTAAGGTAACAAATAACTAAAGGTCCGTGGCCCTCATGCTATTTCTTAAAAGTCGCCCTGATAGGCCCCTGGTCGTAAAAATTAAGTTCCTGTTACTGAATTTATTAATAATTTTGAATTTTTAAAATGCTGTTTTTTCGAAAATTGAAGTTTTGTCTATATATTAATAATATTTTAATTGAATAAAATTAGTAGGAAATCTAATTGTGAATAAATTTAACTTACATTGCTTGTAAGTTATGATGCTTTAACGTTTTATAAGATCTTAAATGGTTTATATCATTGTCCTACCATCTTGGAAGCAATTCCTTTTAACACCTGTCAAAGAAGGATCAACTCTTCTATGTTTCGTTTACCCTTTCATTCGGCCAACTATGGGTTTTTTTCTCCACTGACTAGGACTTTGCGTTTCTTTAATGAAAATAGTTTGGATCCATTTTCCGGCGGCTTACGGTCATTCAAATCAAAAATAAATAATCTTACACTTTAACCTACGTTCCTTGGATAGTGCTAAGTTTTTAGCCCTGTTGATGACTGTTTTTTCAGAGGTTTTATCTTGGTATATATATATTTTTTTTGTAATTCTAGTATTGTATTTATATTGCTATATTGTTTAGTATTTTGTATTATCTATTTTGTTTTTGTAAACTGGCTCTGCCGTATATTGAAATAAATAAATAAATAAATAAATAAATAAAACACTAAGAATCTAGCACAACCCCACCAGAAAAAAAATAAAAATCTGTAGAAAATTCAGAAG